>NC_140580.1:967580447-968180447 GCF_964204655.1 Triturus cristatus
AGAAAGTTACTACCAGACGGCCGGGCTCGGAAGGGAAGGTATCTGGTCGCTCTGTGCCCCAACGAACGAGTGAGCGGGTGCCAGGGCATGGGGGGCTGGAGGCCCAGGGCCCCCAGCTGGGCCCCAGCCATGGAGGCTGCGTGGGGGACCCGACGGGCCCTCCGACCCGGGGCCCGCAGAAAACCTCGACAAGCAGGGGAGGCCTGCACGGGACCGACAGACCCCAGTCCCGGGCCCTTGGCAGAGCGGCAGGCCGGGGGAAGGGGCCCGGGGCCGGAGACCCCGACCCGGGGCCCGACCGGGCCCCTGGACCCAGCCAGGGCTCCCAGGCCCAGAGGCGCAGGGGAAGCCTCCCCGGGCCCTCCGGACCCCGCCCCGGGCACCCTGCCACGCGGCAGGACCCAGGACGGAGCCCGGGGTGGTGAGGCCGCCCTCCCCGGGGCCCCCAAGGGCCCGGCCGAAGCTCCCGAACCCACACGAGCGAAGGGATGCTCCCCGGCCACAACGGAACCCCGTCCCGGGCCTTTGGCAGTGCCGGGGGCCCGGGGCCAGAGACCCCAACCCGGGGCCCGACCGGGCCCCTGGACCCAGCCGGAGCTCCCGGGCTCAGAGGCACAGGGGGAGCCTCCCCGGGCCCTCCGGACCCTGCCCCAGGCACCCTGCCACGCGGAAGGACCCAGGACGGAGCCCGGGTTGGGGAGGCCGCCTCCCCGGGGCCCCTAGGGGCCCGACCGGAGCTCCTGAACCCGATCCAGCGAGGGGAGGCTCCCCGGCCACAACGGAACCCCGTCCCGGGCCTTTGGCAGTGCCGCAGGCCAGGGGACGGGGCCCGGGGCCGGAGACCCCGACCCGGGGCCCGACCGGGCCCCTGGACCCAGCCGGAGCTCCCGGGCTCGGAGGCACAGGGGGAGCCTCCCCGGGCCCTCCGGACCCCGCCCCAGGCACCCTGCCACGTGGAAGGACCCAGGACTGAGCCCGGGTTGGGGAGGCCGCCCTCCCCGGGGCCCCCAGGGGCCCGGCCGGAGCTCCTGAACCCGATCCAGCGAGGGGAGGCTCCCCGGCCACAACGGAACCCCGTCCCGGGCCTTTGGCAGTGCCGCAGGACGGGCCCGGGGCCGGAGACCCCGACCCGGGGCCCGACCGGGCCCCTGGAACCAGACGGAGCTCCCGACTCGGAGGCACAGGGGGAGCCTCCCCGGGCCCTCCGGACCCCGCCCCAGGCAACCTGCCACGCGGCAGGACCCAGGACGGAGCCCGGGTTGGGGAGGCCGCCCTCCCCGGGGCCCCCAGGGGCCCGGCCGGAGCTCCTGAACCCGATCCAGCGAGGGGAGGCTCCCCGGCCACAACGGAACCCCGTCCCGGGCCTTTGGCAGTGCCGCAGGCCGGGGGACGGGGCCCGGGGCCTGAGACCCCGACCCGGGGCCCGAACGGGCCCCTGGACCCAGCCGGAGCTCCCGGGCTCGTAGGCACAGGGGGAGCCTCCCCGGGCCCTCCGGACCCCGCCCCAGGCACCCTGCTATGCGGCAGGACCCAGGACGGAGCCCAGGGTGGGGAGGCCGCCCTCCCCGGGGCCCCCAGGGGCCCGGCCGGAGCTCCTGAACCCGATCCAGCGAGGGGAGGCTCCCCGGCCACAACGGAACCCCGTCCCGGGCCTTTGGCAGTGCCGGGGGACGGGGCCGGAGAGCCCGACCAGGGGCCCGGCCCCTGGACCCAGCCGGGGCTCCCAGGACCGCAGGCACAGAGGAAGCCTCCCCGGGCCCTCCGGACCCCGTTCCGGGCACCCTGCCATGCGGCAGGCCCCGGGACAGACCCGGGGCTGGGGCGGCATCCGGGCCCATCCAGCTGCCGGCTGAGGACCGAGAGGGGTCCCAGAGCACCCTGTCCCTAGTAATCCAGAGGAAGGCTACCCCTCCTTTCTTGTAACCCGCGCGCTCCGGGTGACGGAGGGGACCCAAGGGGTGAACGCACCCGGCCTCCTGGAGCCCTGGCTGGGATCCGGGAGGCGAATGGACCCTCATCGGGACTTCCAGGCCACCCAAGCCGTCTGGCCCCCCTTATAGGAAAGCATTGCGCGCGACCAGATGGCCGAGGGGAAAGGAGCGACCAGATGGCCGGCAACTGAAAGGACTCCCGTCTGCCCGCCCAGAGCCAAGCCATAGCGGTAGGGTTCCCACCTGATCCAAGGGCTCGGTGGGCTCTGCTTCCCGGGGGGGGCGCTCGGGGACAGCGGCTGGGCCTCAGGCACGGGGAGGACCGACGGAGCTCTCGGGCCCGGGTGCCCCGGGGGGAGGACTGACCGGGACCTGTGGAGCCCGTCTCTGGGCACTTTGCCACGCCGTGGGCCGGAGGAGGGAAGCCCCGGACGCCTGGGAGGATGTTGCCCGGGCGTAGCCCATCTGGTCCCCGGCAAAGAACCACCAGCCCTGGAGGGGTCTTCCGGCACACCCTGCCCCTACTAATCCGGAGGAAGGCTACCCCCCTTTCTTGTAACCCGCGCGCTCTGAGTGACGGAGGGGACCCTAGGCGCGGACGCACCCGGCCTCCTGGAGCCCTGGCTGGGATCCGCGAGGCGAATGGACCCTCATCGGGACTTCCAGGCCGGCCCGGCCATCTGGTCGCCCCATTGGAAAGCATTGCGCGCGACCAGATGGCCGAGGGGGAAGGAGCGACCAGATGGCCGGCAACTGAAAGGACTCCCGTCTGCCCGCCCAGAGCTGGGCCATAGCGGTAGGGCTCCCGCCTGCCCACCCACGCAGGGCTCTGGGGGCTCTGCTTCCTGGGGGGCTCGGCGACCCCGGCTGGGCCTCAGGCACTTGGAGGACCACCGGAGCTCTCGAGCCCGAGCGCCCGGGGGAGGACTGCCCGAGGCACCGTGGAGCTCGTCCCGGGCACTCTTCCATTCCGCGGGCCGGAGGAGGGAGCCCCGGACGCCTGGGAGGATGTTGCGCGGGCATAGCCCATCTGGTCCCCGGCAAAGAACCACCAGCCCTGGAGGGGTGTTCCGGCATACCCTGCCCCTACTTATCCGGAGGAAGGTTACCCACCTTTCTTGTAACCCTCGCGCTCCGAGTGACGGAGGGGATCCCAGGCGCGGATGCGCCCGACCTCCTGGAGCCCTGACTGGGATCCGGGAGTCAAATGAGCGCTCATCGGGACTTCCAGGCTGGCCCGGCCATCTGGTCGCCCCATTGGAAAGCATTGCGCGTGACCAGATGGCCGGGGGGAGAGGTGCAACCAGATGGCCGGGACTGAAAGGACTCCCATCTGTCCAACCCCGAGCCTTCGCGCTAGGGTTCCCGCCTGCCCACACAGGGCTCCGTGGCTGCAGGGCTCTGGGGCTCCAGGGCTGCAGGGCTCCGGGGCTGCAGGGCTCCAGGGCTGCAGGGCTCCGGGGCTCCGGGGCTGCAGGGCTCCGGGGCTCTGGGGCTGCAGGGCTCCGGGGCTGCAGGGCTCCGGGGCTGCGGGGCTCCAGGGCTGCAGGGCTCCGGTGCTCCGGGGCTGCAGGGCTCCAGCGCTGCAGGGCTCCGGGGCTGCAGGGCTCCAGGGCTACAGGGCTCCGGGGCTGCAGGGCTCCGGGGCTGCAGGGCTCCAGGGCTGCAGGGCTCCGGGGCTCCGGGGCTGCAGGGCTCCGGGGCTCCGGGGCTGCAGGGCTCCGGGGCTGCAGGGCTCCAGGGCTGCGGGGCTCCAGGGCTGCAGGGCTCCGGTGCTCCGGGGCTGCAGGGCTCCAGCGCTGCAGGGCTCCGGGGCTGCAGGGCTCCAGGGCTACAGGGCTCCAGGGCTGCAGGGCTCCGGGGCTGCAGGGCTCCGGGGCTGCAGGGCTCCGGGGCTGCAGGGCTCCAGGGCTGCAGGGCTCCGGGGCTGCAGGGCTCCGGGGCAGCAGGGCTCCGGGGCTGCAGGGCTCCGGGGCTGCAGGGCTCCGGGGCTGCAGGGCTCCAGGGCTGCAGGGCTCCGGGGCTGCAGGGCTCCAGGGCTACAGGGCTCCAGGGCTGCAGGGCTCCGGGGCTGCAGGGCTCCAGGGCTGCAGGGCTCTGGGGCTCCAGGGCTGCAGGGCTCCGGGGCTGCAGGGCTCCGGGGCTGCAGGGCTCCAGGGCTGCGGGGCTCCGGGGCTGCAGGGCTCCAGGGCTGCAGGGCTCCGGGGCTGCAGGGTTCCAGGGCTGCAGGACTCCAGGGCTGCAGGGCTCCGGGGCTGCAGGGCTCCAGGGCTGCAGGGCTCCGGGGCTCCGGGGCTGCAGGGCTCCAGGGCTCCGGGGCTGCAGGGCTCCAGGGCTCCGGGGCTGCAGGGCTCCGGGGCTGCAGGGCTCCAGGGCTGCAGGGCTCCGGGGCTGCAGGTCTCCGGGGCTGCAGGGCTCCAGTGCTCCGGGCTGAAGGGCTCCAGGGCTGCAGGGCTCCGGGGCTGCAGGGCTCCAGGGCTGCAGGACTCCAGGGCTGCAGGGCTCCGGGGCTGCAGGGCTCCGGGGCTGCAGGGCTCCAGGGCTGCAGGGCTCCGGGGCTCCGGGGCTGCAGGGCTCCAGGGCTCCGGGGCTGCAGGGCTCCAGGGCTGCAGGGCTCCGGGGCTGCAGGGCTCCAGGGCTGCAGGGCTCCGGGGCTGCAGGTCTCTGGGGCTGCAGGGCTCCAGTGCTCCGGGCTGAAGGGCTCCAGGGCTGCAGGGCTTTGGGGCTGCAGGCCTCGGGGGAGGGCTCGTAGACCCCACGCTGGGCCTCAGGCATGGGAGGCCCGGCAGAGCTCCCGGGGCCCGGACGCCCGGACGCCCGGGGGACCCATGGAGCCCGTCCTGGGCACTTTGCCTCGCCGCGGGCTGGAGGAGGGAGCACCGGACGCCCCGGGGAAGTGTCGTCCAGGCTTGGCCCATCTGGTCCCCGCCTGAGAACCGCCATCCCCAGGAGGGGTGTCCCGGCATACCCTGCCCCTACTAATCCGGAGGAAGGCTACCCACCTTTCTTGTAACCCGCGCGCTCCGAGTGACGGAGGGGATCCTAGGCGCGGATGCGCCCGACCTCCTGGAGCCCTGACTGGGATCCGGGAGTCAAATGAGCCCTCATCGGGACTTCCAGGCTGGCCCGGCCATCTGGTCGCCCCATTAAAAAGCATTGCGCGCGACCAGATGGCCGAGGGAAAGGTCCGACCAGATGGCCGGGACCGAAAGGACTCCCAGCTGCCCACACCGAGCCATAGCGGTAGGGCTCCCGCCTGCCCTTGCAGGGCTCCGGGGCTCTGCACCAGGGTCTCTTGTCCCGGGCAGAGGGACACTTGGCAGGCCGCAGGACGTGGGATCCCAGGCCCTGACCAAAAATCAGGAGGCCCGGGGCCGGTCCCTGCTTCTCAACGCAGCCAGGCCGGGGAGATCGGGGAGCCTGCCCAAGCACGAGGGACCCCAGTCCCGGGCACACGGTCCCTCAGGTTGTGCGCTCGATTTCCACAATTTTTTTTCAAAATTCCGCGAAGAGCATTCCGCAAATTCCACCCAGCCCTATCCTTAACCCAGTTGTTAATGTGACTGGGATTAAAGTGAGCACATATTTCTGTATCATGAGTCCTGTGATACAAATGTGAATGAGCATTGATGGCTGTGCAGAGAGTCTGCCAAAGGATCCATACCAGTTTGGCAACCTCCCAAACTGCCTGGGCAAAGTGTCATTAATTGCTCAGAATCATACTTTAAGGCAGGGGTCTTCAAACTGGGGAGCGGGCCCCCTAGTCGAGCCTTTGGTTATCCCAGGGGGGGCACCAGACCCTTGCCAAAAGAAGCACTATGCTTTGTTTTTTAAGTGGAAAACTATCTTTCAGAAACTACCATGTTTTGCCATTTGTATCCTAGCTGTGGGTATGTGTCAAAAGGAATGGGACTCCAAATATTCTTCAAAACCCCCACCCCCATTCTGATAATCATACTATGGAAACTTTTACACGTTAGGCCTGCCTGACCAAAATAGTATGTTTGCCAATCATGTATTTGATTGAATTTTTAAAAGGTTAATAAACTTAACTGCAATGCTTAAATAAGTCTATACATATTTAAACATTGCCAATTTAAAGTAATATTTGTGAAAAATTCTGAGGGGGACCTGACAATTTTTAGTTTATACTGGGGGGTGGCGCAGGATTAAAAAGTTTGAAGACCACTGCCTTAAGGCATCCCACTGTAAACAGGCAGGGTTCCTGGGCCCTGGAGATGGACGGGCATGGACGGCGCAGAGGGGCTTGCCTTAGACATAACTTTGGTGCGCAAGTGGCGCACCCGCTGCACGTCTGCACCATGGCCATGTTAAGTAGAGCCGGGTAAAATTAGCACATCTAAGAATAAAAGGGGAGAGATGACACATAATATTGGCACACCAGGTACCAGCATGTCCTCGAGAGCGAAAGATCAATACTCCTGAGACGGTGAAATTGTGTGACAGGGATAACAAAAAGAAGGAAGCTTCGCAATCCTCAATGAGAAGATTTTCAGTAACTAGACTGCTAATCTCCGCATACTGACGGCACCACAAATGGCTGTCAGTCAGTTGAGGCAGGCACTTAACTTGTGCTTACGCGTCCCAACAACAGTACACAAGAAATCTTGAAGAAAACCAATTAGTTTAAAAATTAAGACCAAGCACATAATAGCAACCCCATGAAATCAGTAAAACGCTTGCTTAAGCGGAGCGCATCCGCGCTATGGGCATGTTAAGTAGAGCTGGGTGTGCAGTAACTAGATTGCTAACTTCCGCAGACTGACGGCACCACAAAATGGCTGTAAGTCAGTAGAAGCAGGCATTTAACTTGTGCTCATGCTTCCCAACAGTACACAAGAATTCTTAACTAAAACTAATTAGATTAAAAATGAAGACCCAGCACATAAAAGTAACCCCCATGAAATCAGTAAAACGCTTGCTTAAGCGTAGCGTGTCCGCATTACTGCCATGTTAAGTAGAGCCGGGCGTGCAGTAACTAGACTGCTAACCTCCGCAGACTGACGGTACCACAAATGGCCGTCAGTCAGCAGAAAAGGACCTTAACTCGTGCTCAAGCAATTAGATTCAAAAAGAAGACCCAGCACATAAAAGCAACCCCCGTGAAATCAGTAAAACGCTGCTTAATCATAGAAGGTGTGCATAGTAGGGTGTGTTGATGGACTGGACTAACATTAAAGACCTCGCTCTCAGATGACGGGTGTGCATAGTAGGGTGTGTGGAGAGGGACTGGCCTCTCCGCTTAAAGACCTCTCTCTTGGATTATGAGTGTGCTCAGTATGCTGCATCCAGAGACTGTTGTCCCCACTAACACCCCTCTCTTTGATGATGGCTGTGCATACTAGGGTTTGGGTAGAGCCTTAACTCTACTGACAACTCTCCCCAAGCTGATGGGCATAAATAGTAGTCTCTGATAAACACCATCTCCAGTAACAGTCCTTCCTACAGTAACAACTGTGCATTCAAGCACCACCTACTTCTTCCTACTTTTCACGATCCCGCAGGAGTCTCGCAAGATCATAACATTTTTAAAAAAAGAATTTAACCCTCTAATCATCACAGTACTTTTCTCTTAAACACTTCCTCTCAAAAACAAGGATCACAATACGCATTCCTACTAATAGAGTGTATTGAGAAGTCATCTACTCCTTTATACTATTCATGATCCCGCGAGAGTCCAGCTAGATCGTATAAATGAGTTACAAACAATATACATTTATTTTCTTAACAGTAGTTATTCCTTAGACATCTCCTATCTAAATCTAGGGTGACAACATGCCATTCTGCTGCCCTATTATATTGTTATTTTACTTGATTTCCCCAGTACCTCCAATTTTTCAAAGTAAACAGTAATGGCATCCATTTCATTTCTAAGATTCCAGTAGCCAGCCAATCAGAGTGCTTGCTCTTGCTGGACTCATGGGAGCCTCTCCTTCTTGGGTGAGCGTGAGAGCTCATTGGAAAAATGAACCGCTTGACTAGTCACAGGGCTCCATTTTTTATTTTGTGCTCTCGCGAGCCCAACTTCCAACACATACAATAATTTAGGACCCTTAACATCTCAAAAGCTACTGAAGGTATTTAAACCAAATCCCAAAAAACAATCTGCAGACCAAGATCAAGCTTCCTGCCAAATTTGGTGTAATTCAACATGGTAGACAATTTTGTGATTAAACTTGATTTACCGACTTCCTCGATGCTCTTTGTCCACATGTATATACCACTGGGATATATACAGAACTGCCCCTAACTTTTGGCTGAGTCACTAACCCTGATGTTCATTGACTACATGATAATTCTTCTCCTTGGTGATTTTAATTACTGTGCGAATTAAGTTATTGGTGGCCAAATGTCTTTAGATCTGACTGATACATTACCAGTCTCAATTTTGATAAACATGTATTTGAACCCACTCACATTAAAGATCACACTTTAAATCAGGTCTGGTCCTCCAATTTAACCATAGCCAACCTTACTGTTTCTCCATGCATTTGGTCGACCACTACCTCATTAAATTCAAAGTTACAGATTTATCTACGTCGAAACCCTCCACCTGTCTGCGTACTCTCTCCAGACACTGGAATGGTACAGATCTCAATTGGTTTTGTAACACATTGACTGATTCTTTACCTACTCCCACTGAGAACCTGGAGGGCTACGAGGGAGCAATGTCAAACTGGTTATGGAGAGCCACTGATGTCCATGCTCCTCCCCAAAAAACCTGCAGCCACAAAGTTTCCAAATGGTTTTCGGCACAGTTGAAAGCTGCAAAACTGGAACTCTGGCAGGCGGAAAGGAAATGGCTTAACTCCTATCTGCCTGAAAGTAGAGAAGTTTTTGTCCAATAACTAAAAAATATATAAGAAATTAATTCTACAGGCAAAATCTAGCTTCCTTTCAAATAAAATTCAGAAAATAAAATCAAGGTCATCTTTGAGACAGTCAGAGAACATTCTAATCCTGATAGACTAACTCTATGCTGACCATATGCCGTTGATCTTTACCATTGACAGTACCCCTGAATGTAAGGTATCTTTTCAAAACACCATGCTATATATTCGGGATTGGATGAACAGTCGCCAGATCAATCAATCAATCAATCAATCACTTATAAAGCGCACTACATACCCGTAGGGTCTCAAGGCGCTGGGGGGGGGGTGCCGCTACTGCTCGAACAGCCAGGTCTTCAGCTTCTTCCTGAAGGAGAGGTGGTCTTGGGTCAGGCGCAGGTCGGTCGGGAGGGAGTTCCAGGTCTTGGCGGCCAGGTAGGAGAAGGACCTTCCTCCTGTAGTCGCTCTTCGGATGCGGGGGACGGCGGCGAGGGCGTGGTTGGCTGATCGGAGGTGGCGTTTGGGAGCGTAGAAGTTGACTCGGCTGTTGAGGTAGCTCGGGCCTTGGTCGTGTAGGGCTTTGTGTGCGTGGGTGAGGAGGCGGAAGGTGATTCTCTTGTTGACGGGGAGCCAGTGAAGGTCTCTCAGATGTCCGGAGATGTGGCTGGATCGTGGGATGTCGAGGATGAGTCTGGCTGAGGCGTTCTGGATCCTCTGGAGTCTCTTCTGGAGCTTGGCGGTGGTACCGGCGTAGAGGGCGTTACCGTAGTCCAGTCGGCTGGTGACGAGGGCCTGGGTGACGGTCTTCCTGGTCTCTGTGGGGATCCACCAGAAGATCTTCCGTAGCATGCGTAGGATGTTGAAGCACGCCGAGGAGACGTTGTTGACCTGCCTGATCATGGAGAGGGAGGAGTCCAGGGTGAAGCCCAGGTTTCGTGCATGGTCCGTCGGTTTGGGTGCGGTGCCCAGGGCGGGAGGCCACCAGGAGTCGTCCCAGGCGGAGGGTGAGGAGCCCAGGATGAGGACCTCCGTCTTGTCCGAGTTCAGTTTCAGGCGGCTGGACGTCATCCACTCGGCTACCTCTTTCATCCCTTCGTGCAGGTTGGCTCTGGCGGCGGCGGGGTCGTTGGTCAGGGAGAGGATCAGCTGGGTGTCGTCGGCGTAGGAGATTATGCTGAGGTTGTGTTTGCGTACGATGGCCGCGAGGGGGCTCATGTAGACGTTGAAGAGGGTGGGGCTCAGAGATGATCCTTGGGGGACGCCGCAGATGACTTCGGAGGCCTCTGACTTGTACGGTGGTAGGCGGACTCTCTGTGTTCTTCCGTCGAGGAAGGAGATGTTCCATTCCAGCGCCTTGTCCTGGATTCCGATGTTGCTGAGGCGCCGTACTAGGGTGCGGTGGCAGACCGTGTCGAATGCCGCGGAGAGGTCTAGGAGGATGAGGGCCGCTGTTTCTCCATTGTCCATCAGGGCTCGGATGTCATCGGTGGCGGCGATGAGGGCGGTCTCGGTGCTGTGTTTGGCTCGGAAGCCGGACTGTGAGGGGTCGAGGGATCCGTTCGTCTCGAGGAAGGCGGCCATCTGCTTGTTGACGGTCTTCTCGATGACTTTGGCTGGAAACGGGAGAAGCGAGATGGGGCGGTAATTCTTGAGGTCGGTGGGGTCCGCTGTTGGTTTCTTGAGTAGAGCGCTGAGTTCGGCGTGTTTCCAGCTCTCAGGAAAGATGGTGGTGTCGAAGGATGTGTTGATGATGTCTCGCAGCTGGGGTGCGATGACAGCGTCGGCCTTGTTGAAGACGTGGTGAGGGCAGGGGTCGGTCGGTGATCCGGAGTGGATGGAGTTCATCGTGCGGATGGTGTCTTCGGTGCTGATCGGGGTCCAGGCGTGGAGGGTGGTGGTGGGGGGGGGTGGTTGGTCGGTCATGGTGTGCGTTGGTTGGTTGTTGAAGCTACTGTGTATGTCCGTGATCTTGTTGTGGAAGTATGAGGCGAGGGAGTTGCAGAGGTCTTGCGATGGGGTGATGTCGTTGTTTCCTGCGCTGGGGTTGGAAAGCTCTTTCACGATGTTGAAGAGTTCCTTGCAGTTGTGTGCGTTGTTGTCCAACCGGTCCTTGAATGCTGTTTTCTTGGCGGCGCGGATCAGCTGGTGGTGTTTCCGGGTGGCAAGTTTGTAGGAGGTCCTGTTGTCCGGTGTCGGTTCCCTTTTCCAGACTTTCTCGAGGGCTCGGCAGTTCTTCTTGGAGCTCTTGAGTTCGTCGGTGAACCATGGGGCCTTCTTGCTGCCGGGTCTGCTAGGCGGGGTCCTCAGCGGGGCGAGTTCGTCCGCGCAGTTGCTGATCCACTTCGTGAGGTTGTCGGCGGCCTGGCTGGGGTTCGCTGAGCTGGCAGGAGGGTGCTGGCTCAGGGAGGTGGCGAGCTGGTCTGCTGTGATCTTGTTCCAGCTTCTGCGGGCGGCCTGTTGCTGGTGATGGTGGGTCGTCGTTCTCTTGAAGGTGAAGTGGACGCAGCTGTGGTCCGTCCATTGAAGCTCTGTGGCGTGGCTGAAGTCGATGTCTGTGCTGGATGAGAAGATGGCGTCGAGTGTGTGTCCGGCGAGGTGGGTGGGGGTGGACACCAGTTGCTTAAGTCCCAGGTTGGCCAGGTTGTCGAGCAGGGTGCTGGTGTTGTGGTCGTTGTTGTTCTCCAGATGGAAGTTGAGGTCTCCCAGGAGGATGAAGTCAGCGGAGGGGAGGGCATGCGGGCTGACGAAGTCGGCGATGTCCTCGCTGAATTGTGTGCGTGGTCCAGGGGGTCGGTAGATCAGGGTGCCTCTGAGGGTGGTGTTCGGGTTGGTGTGGATCTGGAAATGCAGGTGTTCGGCGCTGGTCAGGGTGTTGTCGGTGCTGGTCGTGAGACGGATGGTGTTCCTGTGGATGATGGCGATGCCTCCTCCCATCTGGTTGGCGTTTCGGTCCCTCCGGACGATCTTGTAGCCCTCTGGGATAGCGATGGCGATGTCGGGAGCTGAAGAGGTGTTCATCCAGGTCTCCGTGAGGAAGGCAACGTCAGGGGCTGTGGCGTCTAGGAGGTTCCAGAGTTCGATGGCGTGTCTGTGGACGGAGCGGGTGTTGAGCAGGATGCACTTGAGGTGGGTGCTGCTGGTGTTCGACATGGCGGGTGCTGGTGCGGGGCTGGGCTGGATGCAGGAGAACTTGCAGGCGTGGCAGCTGAAAGGTCCGTGGGTGCGTCGTGGTGTGGCTTGGTGGCATTCTGGGAGTCGGCCGGTGTTGAGAGCGATGAAGTTAAACACAACTTAAGTGGTGGTCACAAAGAACAAATGGTATCAATGGAATCCCTCTCTTTGGCCACTTGAGATGGGATCCTCTACCATGCCCAAAAAAGCTGTGAAAAGTCTTGGGGTCCTCATTGATGAGGATCGGTCCCTGAATCACCAGCTAGGAGCAGTCCTTCTGTATGTTTTTTCCAACTTCAGATAATAAAGAAAACTAGGAGATACTTCACAATGGAAGCTGTCATCCAAATGCTCATTGCGCTAGTGATATCCTGGTTTGATTATGCCAATGCGCTTTATCTGGGATTCCCTATGGGCTTGAATCATAGGTTACAACTTTTTCAAAATCATGCTGCCCGACTGTTTTTTTGTCCGCCCCCGCATTATCACACTAAGCCTTTGATGAAAATGCTTAACTGGCTTCCAGTAGCTCAGAGGAACATTTTCAAATCAGCCTGTATTATTTTTTAATCTCTTCACGGCAAAAACCCAGCCTTTTGTTTCCTCTAGAATTTGGCACTGCACCCCCAATCGCCATCTCAGATCAGCTCATTAGAATCTACTCACTGTCTCAAGAAGTGAAAGAAAGAGGGTAGGAGGGGTAAGATTCTCTGTGTTGGCTCCCCACACTTGGAATACTCTTCTGCCTGACATTAGAACATCAGCCAATTATGGAGAATGTAGGAAACTCTTAAAGACCTGGCTGTTTAGACAAGCTTATGGATAACTCAGATGCTAGTTGTTGCTTCTACTACCTTAGCGCCCAGAGACCTTATGGTATTCGTTCACTCAATAAGTTCCATATAACATAACATGACAAAATTCTGTTCAGCACTTTTTGTTATGTCTTGTCTTAAAGAAGTCTATGAAAAATGCATGGAGATTTTATGTTTTAGCACCACCCTTTTTTCCCGGCCCACGCTTGACGGATCATGCCAAAACCTTCCAGGAAGGAGCTGAGGTGGATGAACTTTTTTTGGAAAGTTTTGGGAAGATTCATCAAATGAGGCCAAAGTTATTAGCAAACCAAAAAACGCCCCATTCGTGGAAAAACAGACCTAACTGTAACTACCTAGTGGCTCCATGGTATGTTCTATGTCATTATAGATAATATAACAGTAACATCTGAGATTACATTATGGTTGACAGCACTGTGCATGGCAAGACACGTGTTATAGGTACTTTAGGGCACAAGTTATAATTACTTGCGATAAGTATAAATGGTAAATTTTAGTGGTTTTGTTAGTTTAAAATGGCAAGTTTAAACTGACAGTTCCACTTAACTACACCTTTAACCTTCGCTTTCGTTCAATGAATATACATTTATTTCATATATAAACAACATAAAACACATTTTACACTATAAAATGTATAAAAATAATATTAATGCATTAACGAAAAAGAATTTAAAAAAATTCTAATTAAATTATTAACAAAGTGAAAGTTAATTAATAGACAAATTAATAAAATGAATAAATAAGTTTCAAAAAATTAATAAGCGAATTAACCAAATAACAATTACAACAAATAATCATTTAATTTAAATTATCTATTAAATAAATTATGTATAAATTATTTACATAATTAATAATCAAATAACAACTTAAAAATACATTTGTAAACTACAAAATTAAATTGAATAAATGTACTACCCCCGCAAACCCAACAACCCACAAATAAATGCATTCAAATAAAAAAATTAACAATTAAATATTTTGCCAAATCAAAACAAAAAGAACTATACTAAACAAAATTACTCTTAATATTAAAATGATAACTTTACAAAAACAAAAACTAATTAAATATACAGAACAATAAACCATTTATATATTATACAGCTATTTAAAAAATATATAAAAAGTAAATAACAAATATAATATTTGTTATATATTTGTTATATGTGGGGAGAGGAGTTGGCCTAACGGATAGGGCGACCTCGAATCTTGGGAACTGGGTTCGAGTCTCATCAATGACACTGAACATCCTGTAATTCTGGGCATATGACTTAATCTCCCCGTGCCTAACAAAAAAAAAAAAATGAATGTGTCCTCATATAATGCATCTGGTGCTATGTAAAGCGCTCTGATACATGATTCGGGTAAAGTTCGCGCTATATAAAACTCTGTAAAAAAAAAAAGAAATATATTATTTCATTCTATAATCTGTCCCACAATACTTTACATCCCAATATTTTTTACACAATATTTGTGTCCCTCAATATTTTTGATCCTGTATTATGGTGGAACACCCCTCAAACATTACGGGCCTGTTTTACAAAGGTAAGCATACACTTTTGTATAAGTGTAATATTTTTGGGGCATTCACCAACTCCAAGTTTAATTTTACTAACAGTAATTTTACAACTGCGGAGACTCTGCACTCAAGGCAGAGACTCCGCTCATAAAAAGATAGGCCTGTCCAAAGATCTCTGCCCTGACTTTGAAGTCTCTGCAATTTTAAAATTACCATTGGCAAAATTAAACTCATAGGTCCAGATGTACGACCATTTTATTTTGCTCCTCGCAATTTACGAGTAATTGTGAGGCACAAAATAAAATGTACAACAGTGCGTTTAACACTGTTTGCGATTTCCAATGGGGTCACAAATTGCGAGGCTCATTAAAATTAATGAGCCTCTCGCAATTTGCGAGTCCATTGTGAATGACAGTCCCTCCCAGGGATGGTGGCCTGCTGGGCTCAGCAGACCGCCATGTCTGGGACTGCTTTGAAATAAAGCATTTTTTTAAAAAAAAATGCAGCCCATTTTCCATTAAGGAAAACGAGATGCGTTTAAAAAAAACAAAAAGAAACGTTTTCGTTTCATTTTTTAAGGGCAGACAGTGGTCCCTGGGACCACTGCTTGCCCTTAAAATATATTTTCGCATGCATTTGCAAAGGGGTAGGGGACCCCTGATGACCCCTTACCATTTGCGAATGCATTACCACCTACTTGAAGTAGGTGGTAATTGTGAGTGTTTTGTGACCGCAATTGCGGTTGCAAAACATTAGTACATGGTTTTGAGACTCGCTATTTAGAAGGGAACGCCCCATCCAAATAGCAAGTCGCAAAACCTATTTAGCGAGTTGCAAGTAAATTGCGACTCGCTAAGAAGGCTTTGTACATGGCCCATGATGGTTTTGCATGCGCAAACGGGTTCGCAAACCTGTTTGTGCATGCAAAAACGGGTCGTACATCTGGCCCATAATTTGTTAATACCAAGAAAATAGTAAACTTTCCCAAAAGTGTAAGTTTACCTTTGTGATTCAGGCACAACAAGTTGATCTTCTTTGTAGATCTTGGGCCCACTCTCCTACACATAATTATCACCCTGTGTCAAACAGAATTTCCCAGATTTTGTGTCAAAGCTTCACTTGTTCAACCTTTTTGCCTCCATGTTTGGCAACCTGTATTGGCCCCAAAGTCTCACGAAGAGTGATCGCGTTAATCATGAGAGCTGGATTTCAGGGTTATAAGCTGGTAAATTCCACGTGGAATTCCAATTTTTGCTATTCAAAGAAAATGCACGTTTATCTTTTGTTTCTGATTCTTAACATCTGATTGGGAAGACACTAAGGGGTCTATTAGGATGGCGGGCGGACTTGAGTCCGCCCGCCACCCTAGTGGTGCTGGGTCCGGCTGCCAGTGGTGCGGCCATCCCACTGTGCCAATTAGGATGCGACCGCCACCATGGCAGTCGCATCCTGTAAATTTAACATTGTGGCAGGCGGTGCTGTATTCAGCACTCACCACAATGTTAAAAGGGCATGTTGTGCATTTGCATGCACAACGTGACAGGCACCGCGTGGTGCCTGCCACTTTGTGCATGCAAATGTTGGGGGTACCATGGGTACCCCCAAGTGCAGCCACCCGCCCCCCAACACCCTGGGGGCCCGCAACGGGCCCCAAAAGGCATTCTCCGCATGCCTTTCCATGGCTGAGTCTCCACCATGGAAAGGCATGAGACCAACCATCATCGTAATATGGATGGCGGTGCCTTGAAGGCACCGCCATCATATTGCACGTCTTTTCCACCCGGTAGACAATCGGGCAGATTGCCTACCGGCATAAAACTGGTGGACGGTCTTTCCGTCTGCCTGGGTCGTAATATGGTGGGGGGAAATGTTAGGCGGGTGGACGGAAATGGCGGGCGGATCGCCACCGCTATACGGGCAGTGGCGATCCACCTGTTATCCTAATAGACCCCTAGGAGTGCCTGTAGTAAGGCAAACTCGCTTCAACACACTTGCCAAAAATGTTTAGACTGTGTCAACGTCCTCAGTTTCAATCTCCTTTTTGTAGGGAAAGTCCTCACCAAACCGTTTTACCACTACTACCCTCCCTTCAGAAATATTCTTGCTGAATATTATATTTGCCAGTGAACTAGTGAAAAATTCGTAAACTTCACACAAAGTTGCAAATTTTAGAACTGTACATTTTGTCCCATCCTAAAATTTCTGCTATTTTGAGTCACAGAAAACTGCAAGAGTGTTCCACCCACCACAATTGGCAACAGTGGTGTCATACTTCCTCCTGCTGTTGGTGAGGGCATTTTATGGCTCAGGCCTTCATATTAACTATGAAACTTTAGTACTAATTCTCCACCAATACCATAGAATTAGCGATTCGGAAGGAGAGACCATGTAAAGTATTTCTTTTACTTTTAGTTATTTGAAAATGATCTATTGGAGCATGGATGCTCAATCGGGAAGTTGTTCGAACAGTCATTTTAGTGGAGAATTACATTTATAGGATTTAATAATTGCAACTATTGTAATTTTCCATTCTAAAAGACTAAAGGCGACAGTTCATACATTCATTTGTGCTAGGCAATTTTGCACCAGTGCGATGCATTTTTCCCTCAACTTTTGCACCAACCGACTAGTGCGAAGGTATTTTAACAGTAGTGATTGAGTGCAAATGTCATTGTCATTCCTGTGCAGGCCAGGCAGCCCAAGTAAGAACACAAACTGTGCTGCATCAACGCAAAAGCGCTTAGAAAGAGTGCAAAAATGTCTAATAACAGCACCGATTGTGTAATCCGAGCCCTGTTTCAGTCCAAACCATTGATCTCTCTCAAGGAATGGAAATGGACGGCTCCCTTGTGGTGCCGGGCACTGGAGGCCAAAATTGACATCCTCGGCATCCTAAGGAGGGCAGTGAGGTCTGCAGCGCCTTGTAACGTGCACCATGATCTCACACAGTAGTCACAGAGTTATCATGGAATGAAAGTTGAGTCAGGCTCCAAAAGAGCATGAATGTCATGTGACAAACTACAGCCCAGGTCAACTGTCCTCGTAGAAGCCAAGACCTGCCAGAAAATGTCAATACGACACGCGATGACCGTTCCCTGACACGACGGTAGCCATGTGATGCCACTCTTTTGCCACTGGGATATCAGGGAATTGATGTGAATGTTTGAAGGAACACAGGCCTGACATGGCACTGACTCTGCTGCCACAACCCACCCAACTGCTAAGTCTCCTAACATGTGACTGGCTCTTCGCCCGCCCTTCCAGCGCTTGGGAGGCACCAGTATATTGTGCAACAGCCACCTGCCTGGCATACATGTAGGGTTGTGTTTAGGTGACATCACCCGCTGATTTAGGAAAGGAGGTGAATCTGAACTGAAGGGCCTGCATATTAAACCATAGACAATATGGGATGCACAACTTCCATTCACCTGAAGAACAACCCCCCCTTTGGAAGCAAGGACCGCCCAAAAGCCAATAGAAGGCTGCAGAAGTGGCGCCCCGCGGAGACAGCTACATTGTCCCCGAAAAGGGCCTTTCGAGAATACATTGGATTCACTCCCCAATTACAATCTCCAGGAAGGGCCTGAAGCGTGGGATTTGTGCTCATTATGGCGGGGCGGCGGACCTCGTTGGACTGGCAAGGGTTAACCGCTGTCAGGGCAGGGCTCCTCTGACCATGGAGCTGCAGAGTTCTGCTAATGGCGGAGCCCTTTGAGTGCAGTCCTTCCTGTTCGTGAAAGGCTCCCATTAATTTCCAGACAATTAAGCTATTTGTTCATGATTGAGATGATTGTGCCCCTGCGGCCGCCCTGGCCCCCTGCGCGACTCATCAGGAGCGTGTGTGTTCTGCCCAGATCCTGCGCTCACGCTGCGTGCGTCACAATCGCTGCATGGCCAGCTCTCAGTGGAAGCCCACGGGATGGACGTGATGGGCCTTGCAGAAGGAGGGAGTGGACACTCTTCACTGATTTAGCCAGATCCAAACAAAGTGTCACCTTGTTCAAAGGATAGTGTTAGGGTACTGTTAGTTGACATCAGGCAGCACACACTGCAGTAGGGATGCAGGCCCTGATAAGAGCTTATATTTGCACATAGGAGGGTCTGTGGGCCTCTGAATGTACACTGCAGCTGCTCAGCAGGGCCTACTTCAGCTAATATCTGCACATAGCAAAGTCCGTGGACCCCAGACAGCACACACTGCAGTAGGCCTGGAGGCCCTGCTGAGAGCTGATATCTGCACATAGCAAGGTCTGTGGTCCTCAGACAGCACACACTGCAGTAGGGATGGAGGCCCTGCTAAGAGCTGATATCTGCACATGGAAGAGTCTGTGGACCTCAGACAGCACACACTGCAGTATGGATGGAGACCCTGCTGAGAGCTGATATATGCACATAGCAAGCCTGTGGACCTCAGACAGCACACACTGCAGTAGGGATGGAGGCCCTGCTAAGAGCTGATATCTGCACATGGAAGACTCTGTGGACCTCAGACAGCACACACTGCAGTAGGGATGGAGGCCCTGCTAAGTGCTGATATATGCACATGGAAGAGTCTGTGGACCTCAGACAGCACACACTGCAGTAGGCCTGGAGGCCCTGCTGAGAGCTGATATCTGCACATGGGAGGGTCTGTGGACTTCTGAATGTATAATGCAGCTGTTCAGCAGGCTCCACTTGAGCGAATATCTGTACATAGCTGGGTCTGCGGACCTTGGACAGCACACACTCCAGTAGGGATGAAGGCCCTACTAAAAGCTGATATCTGCACATGGGAGGTCTGTGGACATCTGAATGTATAATGCAGCTGCTCAGCAGGCCCCACTTGAGCTAATATCTGCACATAGCTGGGTCTGTGGACCTCAGACAGCATACACTGCAGTAGGGATGGAGGCCCTGCTAAGAGCTGACATCTGACCATAGCAAGGTCTGTGGACCTCAGACAGCACACACTCCAGTAGGGCTGCAGGCCCTAATAAGAGCTGATATATGCACATGGGATTGTCTGTGGACCTCAGACAACATACAGTCCAATAAGACAGCAAGCCCCATCATAGCTAATACTTCGCATAGGAGGGGCTGTGGACCTCAGGCAGCACACGTTGCAGTAGGGCTGCAGGTCCTGATAAGTGTTAATACCTTCACATAGGAGGGGCTTTGGACCTCAGACACCACACACTGCAGTAGGGCTGCAGGCCATGTAATAACTTCGATCTGTGCATAGCAGTGTCTGCGGACCTCAGACAGCATACATTGCAGCGTAGCAGCAGGTCTATCATAGCTCATACACATGGCATGGTCTGTGGACCTTAGACAGAATACACTGCAATAAGGCAGTAAGCCCCATCATAGCTAATACATCATATAGCAGGGTCTGTGGACCTCAGACAGCAAACACTGCAGTAGGGATGGAGGCGGGGGGGGGGGGTGAGATTCAGAATTTCCAACAATCACACTGACATAATATTAAAATACACAATACGACAAGCAGGGTGCATGAGAGAGGCTAAAGGGGCAGTTTAAAGGGAGACAAATGAGGATTGGTAAGGGTACAAAGAGAGAGAAAACACAATGTTTTGTAAAATAGATAACATTTTTAGAGAGTTTTTGAACAGAGAGTGAGAGAGAGTGTGGGTGTGTGCGTTTTGATCTGTGTGTATGGAACAATTCTTGGTGAAATCCGACAGACACCTCACCATACCCAACTGAACGCACCTATACCCAACTATTTACAGAAAATACATTTACTCGGTGGGTGTAACACCCCAAACAGCCCCCTCCGAAGCTACGCCCCTAACTGCAGGCCACATCAGGCCTAATACATGAACATGGCAAGGTCTGTGGAACTCAGACAGCATTCCCTCTTGTAGGGCTACCTACCATATCACAGCTCAGGTCAGTGGACCTCAGCAAGCATACACTGCAGAAGGACTGCAGGCCCCACCAGAGCTTCGATCTGCAAATGGCAAGATGGACCTCACACATCATACATTGCACTAGGGCAGTAAGCCCCCATCATGGCTCATGGCTCATGGCTCACATCTGCACAGGGCAAGGTCTATGCCCTTAAGTCAGCATACACTCCAATAAGGCAGTAAACCAAATCCTAGTTAATACCTGATTTGATTTTAACAAGATTTGCAGACTGCAGCAAATGCACGTAGGCATCAAGGCACTATAGTCTCGGTAGTACGATTAATCTAGGAAGTAGTTCAACAGAATTGCAGAACAAGCTGAAAGATCTCCCTATAGAACAAAAAGCCAGGTCTCTAAAGGCAGAATGCAATTTGATGCAGGTAAGGTGATGAGGAAGTGAGTTCCACAGTCTTGCTGCTGTAACTGAGAAAGCTCTGCCTCATCTTTCCTACTGAACTCTAGGCACTGTCACCAAATTGAGGTGAGCTGAGTGAAAGAAGAATTCTCCCAGGGATATACCAGTGAACCATTACCTTATATCTATCTGGACTGATCTGGTAAAGGGCCTTGTGCACTATGCAGAGGGCCTTGAACAAAATGCGTTTTTTTATTGGGAGCCAGTGCAGATCATGTATTCCCTTGGACACCGACTGACGTTTTGAAATATCCAAAGTAAACCTGACCAGCGCATTCTTCACTAACTGCAGTTTGGCTTGGGTGCTGTTATTGGTATTTATATAAAGTGCATTACAATAGTCAATCCTTGACATGACCAATGCTAGGCCTACTTGTTTCTGAGCCGAGAGCGGGATGAAAGGAAAGATTTTCTTCCGCATTCTAATGAGCCAGAAACAAGTTGATGAGGTGCGGCTGGCCTGATGGTCCAATAAGAGCATGTTGTTCAGTATCATCCCTAGATTCTTGACCTTCTCTGCTGGAACTGGTAAGGTACCCAGTTTTTCAGACCACCAGTTATTATTGCAGATAGTGGCTTCTGTTCTAAAGAATAACACCTCAGAACAATACCTCACATATCAGGGCCTGTGGACTTCAGACAATACAACCTTCTGTAGGATGCAGGCCCTGTGATGGCTTCGATCTGCACATAACAGTGTCTGTGGACCTTAGACAGCATGCACCTACTTTCATTTTGCATTTTGATTCTTGGTCTGGAGGACACCTCTGATGTATCATGTGCCGAACATGTGGCCATGCCTGCATTATGTAACCAACTTTTGGAGACCACACAAGTGGTATTTTAAACAGTTGTGTAGGTCACATCTGGAGTGTTATTTCCATTTACCAGTTTCATCCCTGGGTATTGCGTTCAGCCCTAGCAGCCTTCCCTCAAGCATTCTGTTTGTCTCTATATACTCACTACATCTGGTTTATTTTGTCAAGGTCTGGGGACACCTCAGGCCTACTGTGCCATTTCTTGAGGAATTCATTGCAATATTGAATCCAGTTCTAGAGAACAGTATTACTGAATATCAGCACAAACAATATTGAGATACAATAATATTGAGGACAGGATATTGAGGAACAAAATATGGAAAGGTAAGTGTACATAGGGAAGTATAGAATTAGTATTCCTAACTCCACATCTATGTACCATGAATGTACATATATGTGAATTTAGCTATAGAAAATCTAGACTTACTTACTTGTCAATATTTTATTTTCGATATTCTGTGTTTGACATTATGTCCCATTGAAATTGTGGTTTTGATATTCAGGGTGCACACTCTTCTAGAGAACACTGCTGAAATATTATGTTCAGTTCTGAAGGCCTCAAAAGCAGTGGTATATCCTGTTATGAAGGCTGCATCAGCATTGTTATCTCCAGTTACAGAGACACAGGATACAACACTGAGGCCCAGATTAACAAAACCTTCACGCATTGCAGCTGAGCATCCAAATTTGCTGTGTGGCATTGCGTGAGAGGGAGAGAGCAGGAAAGCACCATATCTAAAAAGATATGGCAGTATCCTGATATTTCCCTATCATTGGCGCACAATTAGGCTGTTGAGCGCCATGCACAAACGTTAGCACCATAGTGCCAAAGTGTCTGTGTGAGTCTAGCATAGCTTTCTACTGGAAAGATGCACTTCCAGTACAAAATATCATGGCTGGACAAACTTTTAAACTTTTCTCACTTCTGATGTGTGCTATACAGTGCAGCACACATGCAAAGTGGGAAAAATGAGAAAAAATGAAACCATTTCTCCGTTTTAATGCATTCTTCACAGTGATGTAATTTTTTGCCGCAAAACCTTGTCTACTATTGTTAATAGGGTTTTATTCAAAAGCATGGGTGGTTCCATAGGATCACCCATGTACCACCCATGGAATGCCCCCTTGACGCAGCACTTTACGCTCCTCTGAGTTACTTTCAGGCAACTTACCTGCGCTGCAATAAGGTTTGCGCTGGAAAGTAAATTTTAATTAAACATTTTGCGCTGGTTTGGGTCACTTTTGTGATGAAATCCCAGTGCAAAATATTTTTTAAATCCGGCCCTGAATAACTAGTACAAGTGGGGCAGGCACAGAGAGTGGGGAGTGGACTGGGATTCCAAATAGGTAAAATAGGTGTTCTACAACTGCAATTAGCTTTTCTGCATTGTTTGTAAACGTCTGCTATAGTTTGTAAAAGCCTGCATGCAGCAGCATGCCATCATCCAGTTCCATGCATGAATGAATAAAATTGTTATGCTACAGATATCCAGCAAAGGCATCGAGATGATTCTCTAGGAATAATCGGCACAACTCGAATTGATGGTACTTCACGGAATTACAAGAGAATGGAAAGAATGCTATTTTGTGTTATGTTGTTTTGTGTTATGCAGATTTGTAGAGTACACTATCACCCGGGAGAGTATCCTGGCAATGAAAGTATAACGAACTGGGTGAGGTTTAAAAAATGTGCAGTCTATGCATTCAGCAAGGAGATACTTAAGTTTTCGTACAAGTTTACCCAAAGGGCAGCTGCGGTCCGTGCGTGCAACAGCGGTGGGGCGGTGGGGCCGAGTAAGGGGGGATTTTGAGGTACAACGCAGAGGGGAAAATAAATAAATAATGAATTTGCCCTCAGCATTGTCCCTTGAAACATCCCCTTACTCGGCCCCACCGCTCCACCGCTGTTACCTGCACGGACCGGGGCTGCCAAAGAGGAGTAGAAATGGACAAAGATTTCACACAACTCACTGGCCTGTAGAGTGTACACAAAGACACCATTTGACTCCAAAAAAACAGTCCTGGGTAGGGAACCTAGAGTTGAGGATAAGACACGGTAAATGATAGAATAGCACAGGGGGCATTTCTTGCTAGAGAAGCCAGTGGGGACATGAATCACAAATCACCAGTGGTTTGGACAAAACTTTTGTCAAAAGTCAAAGAAGTGAGGTGCAGGCACACAGAATGCTTACTGGTGGGAAACAGTTTCAAGGCTGAAACAGTTTCTGCAAAAAACTGAAGACCTGGCTCTTTAAATAATGACACAGGGATCATACTCTCCCTTACCCGCTCAAGCACCTGGATACCCTCACAGGTGATTAGTGCGCTTTACAAGTTTACCTAATATAACATAACAAGAACTGCACAACATCCATGGGAATGCCCTAGATAGCTAAATGTGCAGAAAGTCCCCAAAATCTCACCAATTTCTCACTTTTACATGTACCACACTCGAGAATAAAGAGGGACACTTAGCATCTATTGAATGCACTCTTTTCCTACAACTCATTTGTTTCTCTGTGTCTTCTGTCTTTCAACACCCCCTTCCTGTATGGAAAAGACAAACCTAGACAGTGAAACCCTATGAAACCCAGCACCTGACCCGCTATCCCTATGTAGTGTATTTACACTGGAAATACCCAGAGATCTGTGTGCACACTGTTAACGCACCCACTGTCACAGTGCAATCCAAGAGCAGGAATGTCACAATTTCAAACAAAAGCAAAGGTGCAACACCAAAACATAAACAAGGAAAAATCAAATCTGTATTCAAAGGTATGTTCTTTAAAGTTCTTCTTTTATTCACAGAGGATTAAAAGCGATCAGGATGAACTAAACAGCCGACACGTTTTGTCCATACACATGGACTTCTTCAGGGCTGTTGATTTAACAAATATATACACATCAATATAATGAAAAGGACATTTACAGGAACATAAGACATATGACATATATATACAATATTACTAACACCATAAATAACATTTATGACAAAACTAATATATGTATAAATTTACATGCTTTGACAGATCGTATTTTACCAAAATACAAAAAATAACATTCATGACAGTGCTAATATCTACATAACAGAAGCTAGGCAAAAGATGTATTTTGCCTGGGATTAGAGCACCAATAATACAACAAATGAAAATGAAATGAGAAGGAAAGGAAGAAAAATTACAATCTAGTGGAAGAATTTCACAGTACAGACGAGTTCCCACAAGATATCTAATAAATCCTGCTGTTTAGAACATGCGCCTATCATGTGAGGAAGAGAGAAGAAGAAAGAGAGGGAAAGAGATCTAGGAAAAGCCCTGTGTGGTTAATGCTTCACAAACAGGGGATGAAAGTGATAAAACCCCAAAAGAAACATACTCCAGTGAAGCATTTTAAAGCGATACATAATTATTATACCAGAGAAAATTTCCCATGGTCCTTTGTAATGGTATATACACTATACCCACCATAGTTAAATATCGCATGGAGATTGACGTCAATCTGTCCATAACATATCAGAGCAGCAGGGGATATCGTATATCCCGTCCACTTCACTATCTAAAATGGAGAAAGATGTGATTCAGTGACCCCCTAAAATTTAAAATGTGAAAAGTTAGTCCGTGAGAAGACATGGCTAATATCAAAGTCTGAATACTCACTTTGTCGGGCAAGCGGAGTACCCTTCACATAGGTTAAGCAAACGAATGTGGGGTGAAGTCATATAGAGCTGAAACCTCGGTCCAACCAAGATAAAGTGGGACCAATATTAAAGGCAAAGTGCCATATACAACCTGAATCAAAAGGGTGATATAATGAGTCACATTCAGGATTATCCCTGGTCCACATTTCATTCCTTTCCCTGATTGGCTGTTGCTCAGACGTGTTTCCTTGCTCTTCTGCATACCCTGTGTCAGAGTGCATTTTCTATCTCTAAGTAATTTTAGAGATCCTCATGTTTAATACTAACCTCATTCCCTCCTACCTTCCACTCTATCTCTCTGCACCCCTTTCTTTCTCGCAGTTCCCCTTCTGTGCCCCCCCTCCCTGATGGACTTGCTCAGGAGCCTATCTGCTTGTTCTTCTGCCACCGCCAGTATTGAAGTTTCTGGCCCTGTCCTTATTGAATTTTCAATATCCTGCTTTGTTGTAACCACGTTCACTTCTTCTTTCCATCTCTCTGCTTTGCGCCTCTCTCTTTTTTTTTTAGTTTTATATAGTGCGAACTAGACGCTGAGATATCGGGTATCAGAGCGCTTTACAAGGACACATTAATTTTTGTTAGGCACGGGGCAGGGCATAAGTCCTAAAAAATGAAGTAGGGGGGACTTACCTAGTTAGGCAGCATGCAAGTGACATCACGGCACGCGTGACATCATGGTGTGCAACATCAAGGCGGGCGACATCATGGCGCATGACATCACATATGGCATCACAGGAATTGATATCATAGAAAGTGGCATCACAAGCTACAACTTTACAGGAAGCGGCATCACAAGACGTGACATCATATCTAACGCTCTCACATATATGTTTAGCAGGTCTTTCATGTGTATGTTTGAGCGCATTGCGAGGATGGAAGATGATATATGACTACTACACCTTGCAATCCCCCAGTTTTATGTAACACATTCTGTACATTAATTTACAAACTTATAGAATATATTGTACATGTAATATACACCTGTTGATGTAAAGTGCTCTGACACCCTGCATTGGGATGAGTAGGGCTATACAACAAAAAGTAGGGGTACTTAAATTATCTCAACCCCTCCTCAGATAAATGCAATTTGCTTTGTGTAAATACTGGGAACGACCAACACATCTGCCATTCTTACAGTGCATGAATATCTCCTAAACAGGGACTGAACTAAGTGAAAAGCTGCCTTTCTTAGGTATGTGCGAAATACTAACAAGGTGTGAGCCTTTGTTTCCCCTCTTCTGTACTTGCATCAGGTGTGAGGCTCCTGACTGCTCCCAGCCAAGAGACTCGAACAAAAGGAGGCCTGAGGACCCCTCAAATTCGGCCTTTGTTATGGGCCCAGCAGGAGTCTAAAACAAAAAAGCCCTGTCCCCACCTGCACGTTGTTGCTTGTTGCAGATGAAATGCAGACAAAGTGCAGACACTGCTGAAAGTGTCCGGGTGTCTGGAAATTACACCGGGAGGAGTTCAGCACATTATTCAGTGTGACCCAAATTCTTGGCAGGGTGGACGGCGTTCACCCTGTGAAAATAGTGGGTGGACACCTTCCACCCGCGTGTACCCCAGACTCGTGCCCTGGCAAGGGGAGATTAAGTGATTTGCCCAGAATCACACGATGTTGAGCGTTGTTGCCGAGACTTGAACCCGGTTCCCCAGCTTCTAGCCGTAAGGATACATCCTCTCCCCATCTCTTTCTCCCCATTCCTCTTCTGCGCCCCTTCCTGTTTGGCTGCTGCGCTGCAGCTTCCCCAGTGCAGAGTGGGAGTTTGTTTCCCTGCCTTCATGTACTTTTTCATTTCCTCTTCATTTTCCGCTCCTGCTTTAACATGAAAATTACCTCGGCTTTTCCACTCGGATTGTAATTACAGTAGCTGATTAGCATAGCCATGACAATTAGCACAGTGCTGTAGAAAAAAGATGCATAATTATTAATCCGCAGCCAGCAGTGTCTTCAGTCACACAGGATAAACCAAGCGGAAAATTGAAAAGCTTTCCACCCCTTTTAAAGAAAAAAAATTGCTAAAAACAACTTCCATGGCCTCAGTTTCGCTCTCTCACCCACTCCAACAACAAACACATTTACTCTTCGGTGGACCATGAAAGATCATCTTGATGCGCCTTCCTCGTTCCCGACATTAATGGCGCCGCACCTGCCGCCATTTTGTCTGGAAACCCTTTGCCAAAATGTTGCAAGCGTTTGCGTCAGCATTGCCTTGAGCTCACAGACTTGAATGACTCTATGCTGTTTGGGTTTGGTGACTTATTCACAGTCTAGGAATCATAACTCCGCTATATCTCGTGAGTTGCCCATTCATTCAATCGTGCTGTTTTTATTATTCATAGTATTCAGTCTCAGGACAATGAAAAACCCAAATCACAGGGGTTTTTCGAGGGAGCGAGAGAGAGGGAGTGAGAGGGGTTAGAGAGAGAGAGAGAGTGAGGGGGGAAAAGAGAGGGGGAGTGAGGGGGAGAGAGAGAGAGAGAGACTTTGCAGATTTAGATGCAACCCTCTCTCGCCCCCATTGCCGCCCCCACCCTCTTGGCAACGTACACAGACATATTTACATCAACACATAACAAACATTCAAATATTGCCGTCAACGGCATACCGTTCATATTCAAGGTTGGCCCAGCAGCCCAGTCAAGGGAAAAAATGTAACAAAAATTGAAAAAGAATTTGAATAGTTCACCAAGGGCGCCTGTTGCTGATGGGTAGATTCAGTCTGCCCCTGAGTTCATGTAATGTCAGATCTTTATATCACATACTAACAGGTATTCTGTAGTTTTGCCTCATGGCTAATTGGTGGTTGGTATTTGTGCTGCAAATAAAATAATACAAAATGAAATCCGCTTACCTTACACGGGCGACACGGCCTCCTCCTCGCAGCACATCTTCCTCCTGCTGCAGTCCGTTGTTCAGCGCAGGCACCAGCCAACTGCCTTAACCAATCCTGACACTGCTCTCACCAGCATGAGAGAAGCGCTAGGATTGGAGGGAGCTGCCTCTCTCGCCACTCCCAAGGACACTGGAGCCCTGTATTTGCTCTAACCCAGTTGTCTTAATACAGCTGGGTTAGAGCTTTAAAAGTAAGTATGCTCACCTGGCCGTCGCATGACTGCCGGCTGAAGGGACATGCGCACTATGAAAAGTGCCGAGAAAGCCCACCCTCCTCCCTGCTGCTACCATGCAACAAGTCCCGCCCTGTCCTGACATTAGGTCGGGACCGGGAGGATGAAAATTAAAATGGTAATAAACTAATTTATTACCATTTTATTTTTCATCTAGGGGCTTTTGGGGGCATCTTACTTGGCGTGTGACACTTCTCCGCTCTAACAGAGGAGCCACACCTGGGCTTTAAGTGCTTTACACTACTTCTTGATGAAAGTTCTCTATTGCATCAAAGTGGTTTTGTGAGCATGGTGTGTGCGAAGCTTCAGAGGTTAAAAATGATTAATTCATTACCAGTAATCTTCCTTGTTCTGGGCCTAAGTCTCATCATAGTCCTTACTAGTTCAGAGATCCCGTTCCCCAGACTGTTCTATACCCTGACCCCTCTCTTGTGTTACCATGACTACATAACTAACACAGAATGCAAGTTTTTTCGTTTTATCCTTTGTCAAATTCTTAAACTACCCATACTTCCATTTCAATAACCTCTCCTCCCACCTCCACTTCCGGTAATATTAAGAAGCCATAATCAAAACTGTTAGAGAGGAGGAGGCAGTGTGGCAAGAAAGGCTTAGGTTAAGAGCAATGAAGATCATGAGTATGTAATTAATCATTATCTCTTAGTCTGCCTTCCGCATCCCAGTCGTTACTATTTGAGGATGTTACAAACAGTATGAACTCACAACCTGACGTCACATAATGCTGAGCTAAAATTTATTGGGGAAAACAAATAACTGTGCTGCAGAAAAAACAGCTTAGCCAAAGGAGTTGAAAAAAAACCCACTTGTACCCTGCAATGATTAATAAATGTAAGAGGAGCAGACCAAGTGGCAGCCATACAAACTTCTTTCAAGGAGATGTCGCAAGCTTTTGCCTAGGAGGTATAACCCCTCTAGTTTACCATGCTTAAATTTCAGAAGGCAATGGGACACCAGAGACTAAATACACCTCTGAAGTAGCTTTCCTTAACCATCTGCTTAGTACCGCTATCAATGGTTTTTAGCTTAGAAGAAGTACCAAAAGATAACACATAATTCATCATGTGATCTAAATGAAGTCTTCTTTGGATACAGGTAGGCTATGCCCTATGTACATCTAGTGAAAGCAAAGCAATTGTTCTAGATTTTGAAGCTCAGGATAAAAAGATGGCAAGGCTATCATCTGTCCTACAACAGACTGAAAAATAACCTTTGGGTCCAATGCAGGATCTGGTTGTAGCACAATATGATCAGGAACAAAATTATATAAACTGAGAACTAGCTGAAAGAGCCCCTATTTACTCAATCCTATAACCTGATGTGATTTCTACTAGAAACAAAACTTTAAACAGTAGAAAAGACAATGGAAAAGTAAAGTGTCTGGTAGCTTAATTGGAGCTCTCTGATGGGCAGGTAATAACTGTAGGTTCGAAGAAGGCAAAGAAAGATAAAAGACTGGTCTTAGATTCTCAAGGTGTTCCAGCCAACATGAGTCATAGGACTGTAGATGAGAAAAGTCTTCCCATGTTTACTTAAAACGAAAAATGTCCTAGTAGGTACGAAGGATAGTTTCAATTCTATTAAGGACAAGGAGGCGAGGATTATGCTCTACTTTCTTTATTTTCCATAACCAGCAGTACTCAAACTCTCTTTCCCATGGAACACCAGGAAAGGTCAATCACAGAGGTGAACCAATATGCAGCTACAGATGTCCTGATAGGTACGGAGCATATGATGAAGATACATCCTCTTTCTTGACTGCAACCATCTGGCCTTCGTCGAATTCAACAAGTCCGTTTTAGCAGGTTCGGATCCTACAATAAGCCAAATGATATGGAGATGAATCTGAACGTAACTCCAAAGTTTACAGAAAGAACATAGTACACAAGGAAGAGTACAACATTAGGGAACAACCACATGTCAAGTTGAAGTGCAAAACTACTGCCTGATTAAACACAACACTTTTATGAGAGGATAAACACTGGCTCATACTTATCCCATACGGAGTGCCGATCTGTGGCAATGGGCAGGTGATGACTGAATCATCAGGAAACTCAGGGTGGGAATAATCCTCGCTCCGTGTCTTTAAAAGAATTGAAAATTTCCTTTGTGCCTACTAAGAAATGTTTCATTCTATGGCAGGACCGGAGGCGAGGATTATGCTCGTTCAAAGCTTGTCCACCACCAGGGAAGCCATGTCCACAGCTGGCTTGAAATAGAACCTTTTAAACATGGAGTCTCATGACCAGTCTGCGGCATTGATAATATCTTCGAGGCGTGCCCCAAGAGAAAAGGCCTTGGAGGCCATTGCTCCTCTGACCGAGTGAGCACCGAAGTGCAAAATGTCAATGGCTGCCTCTCGCATGACCCATCTGATCCATCTTGCTATGGTGGGATACGGGACAGCCTTGAAGGGTTTCCTGGGAGATATCAGTAACTGGTTCTCTCTGTGGGGGCGATGCTCGTCCGTCATACTCTCATAAGACAGGAAACGTACAGCGCACAGCTTGGGGTGCCTATCAAAAGCCGGGTACGAGATCACCCTGGAGTCTGACTTTGTGCGCTGGGAAATATGGAAGGTAACCCCTTGAGGAGTAAAAATAGGACCGTGGATGTCCAGGGCTCTCACGTCAGAGACTCTCTGACAAGAGAACAGGCATAGAAGCATGGCCAGCTTTGCCGATAACTCCTTGTAGTATAGGTACTTATTTGGTTGCCAGGACTTAAAAAGAGATAACACTTTGTTGATGTCCCACAACTTAGAATATTTAGGCAGAGGAGGCAGGGGAAAGCAAATGCCTCTCATCAGTTTGCAGACAAATGGATGTTCGCCCACCGTGTTACCCTGAACCGGGTCGTGGCCCGCTGGGATTGCCGATCTATAAGAATTAATTGTGCGGTATTCTAAACCCTCTGAAGCCAGAGAGGCCAGGAAATTCAAAATGTGGACCACTTCGCACCCCATGGGATCTTGATTCCTCCCAAGGCTCCTTCCATCTGGACCAAGCTGTTCTGTATTGCTTGTTGGTGCCATCCACCTACGCTACTGCCAGAATGTTTTGAGCTTCTCCTGATAAGCCCCGTAGTCTCCAACGTTGCTGGAAATCCGCCAGGCCATGAGGGGCATCCGATTCTGCAGGATCAGGGGATGAGGCTCTCCCTGGGGATCGCGGAGAATCATCCGATTTTGGGGTAGAAGGATTGTAGAATTCCAGGAAAGTTCCAGAAGAACTGGAAACCATACTTGTGATCACCAATAAGGCGTGATCAACACCACCTTCGCTTGCTGCCTGCGGACCTGAGCCGAGAGGCGCATTATCTTGGCGAACGGGAGACAGGCGTAACCCACCTCCACCGACCAGTCCTGGAGGATGCGTCCGTGGCCGCTGCCAAAGGGGCCGACTTCCAACTGAAAAACCTGGGAAGCTGGTGATCCAGGCGAGAGGCAAAAAGATCTACAGAGAAGGGGCCCCAGAGGGCGTGCAACCTCTGGAAAACTCTGGGTTCCAGTTGCCAGAGGCTCACATCTGACCATACGCGGGGTCCCAATCTGCCACCACATTGGATGCTCCCGGAAGATATTCCGCTGTCACAGAGACGTTGTTCTCGAGGCAAAAGGTCCAGAATTCCTTGGCCATATCCGCTAGCACCTTGGAGTAGTGCCACCCAGGTGGTTTATGTAGCGGACAGCAGAGACATTGTCCATCTTGAGGAGAACATTGCAGCTGACCTTGTCTTTGGTCGAGCACTTGATGGTGAAGGAGCCTGCCAACAGTTCTAGGCAAATGATGTGAAGCCGCTGCTCATTTATGGACCACTTTCCTCCTGTAAAGGAGTCCCCGCAGCACGCTCCCCAGCCTGATTTGCTGGCATACGACTCTATGACCATGTCTGGGACTGAGCCGAAGATGGGCCGCCCGTCCCAGCCCTCCATATGGTCCAGGCAACACCATATCTCTAACCTTACCTCATCCGTGAGAGGAACTTGCTCTGCATACTGTAGGCCCTTCCTGAGATGGGTGGCTTTGAGACTATGAAGGGCTCTGTAGTGGAGAGGCCCCGGAAACATGGCCTGTATGGATGACCATAGGAGGCCTACAATCCTGGTGACTTGCCGGAGGGAAATAGTGGTTCTGGCCAGGATTCTCCTGAGCTCCTGACGAATCTTTGAAACCTTTCTGGAAGGTAGACTTAACGTCTTGTTGACTGAGTCTATGACAAAGCCCAGGAACGTAGTCTGCCTGGCTGAGATGAGAAGGGACTTCTTCTCGATGATAACGAAACCGAGGCCCTGCAATAGAACTACAGTCGTTTGCAGTTGGTCTGTTAGCAGTGTTGGAGACTGAGCCAAAAGGAGGAGGTAATCTAAGTATGTGATGAGACGGAAGTCCTGAGCCCTGAGGTACTCTATCACAGGCTTGGGTACCTTGGTGAAACACCAAGGTGCGGAAGACAGACCGAAAGGAAGTATTGTGAACTCGTAAACCTGCCCTTTCCATTGAAACTGAAGAAACCGGCGGTGCAGTGAAAAAATCAGGACAGCCAGGTATGCATCCTTTAAATCTAGTCATACTATCCAGTCATCTGGGCGCAGAAGGTAGCGCAGCAGGTGGATCCCCTCCATTTTGAAATGGCGGTACAGCAACCAGCTGTTGAACTCCTTTAGGTTGATTACCGGGCTTTGACCCCCATCTGTTTTGTCCACCAAGAAAATGTTACTTAGAAAACCCCTTGGATGGGGGGAGGAGTAAGCAATTGCCCCTTTGCAAAGTAGGTCCTTTACCTCTTTGTGTACCAGGACATTATGGGCTGTCGTAAAGACCTGGGGACGGCGGCGGGACTCTTGTACCGGGTTCCCGTAAAACTCTATGGGAAATCCCCTGATGGTTTGCAAAACCCATGAGTTGAAGGTGATAGCCTCCTAATTGTTCGCGAATAAAGCCAGCCTGCCCCTACCTGTAACTGGGGGTAAAGGGAGCGACTCACCTGTTTGGGTCTGGAAATGACCTCTGGCGATGCCTCTGGAACATCTGCCCCTGTTGCTTTTCCTTGAATGGAAGAACTCCTGTTTGGGCTGCTCTTGCATCTTCTAGAAGCCTCTGGCAGGGGCTTGGGTGTAGAAACGGCCGGCAGAGTGCCCCCTGCCATGGCCGACCCCGATGAAAACCTTAGGGTGAAACACTCTTTTTATGGAAGCCTGCGCTTCATCCAAAGTGGTGAAGGTTGTGACGAATTTAGTGAGTTCTTTGACAAAAGGTTCTCCGAAGAGTCCCCTGTCAGCCACAGCACCAGCCTCAGAGGAAGCCAGATCCCCAAGCTTGGGGTCCATTTTCAGCAACAAGGAGCGCCTCCTCTCAGCCAAGAGGGCACAATTGGCATTGCCCAGGAACACAATGGCACGCTGAGCTCAGCCGGACCAGGACTCAGGAGAAAGCGTGAAACCGGAAGCTTTGGCCTCCTCAGCAAGGTCCAAGATTTTTGTGAGGGGTCCGCAAGGTTCCAAAAGCTTGTCCTGGCAAGCTTTCCAGGACCTATCAATCCCTTTTTTAGGGTCACGAATATATTTCTGAAGAAACGTGGCCATTCTAGTATCTATTTCAGGGTTGACCGTCACCTTGCCCGCAAGGACGGGACGTGAGCATTCAGCCCTCAGGCAGGCCCTAACCTACTTTTCTAGGGGCTTCCTCAGGCGGCTCACCACAAACTGCGCAACCTTATCTCAGGAGTCCATTCTGTAGAACGAGGGTGCAGGAGGTCCTCTGAGACCAGCATGTCCGATGGAGGCTCCGCACCGCCTGAAGCTGGGCACCAGGGCCTGGAAGGGCCCGGTTCCTCAGTAGACTTGGTAGGGGAGTCATCACCTTCGTCGCCCCCCCCCTGAAGGTACAAGGGAACCATGTCATCAAGTGCGAGGAGGGATTTCTTAAGACGCTCGGTTGCCCCCAGGTCCACAGCTGACTCCTCTTTCCACTTAGGGGTCGCGGGAAGGGGGGGTATCCCCCTGAGGGTGGAACTCCTGCGTGAGAGTAAGCTATCTGCATAATGTGTCTCTCAACGGGGCCCATGGCCGCCGCGACTGGCTGGTGGATGGAGGCGTCCCCAGCATCGCAAAAGTAATTGTCTAGGGGCAGGACCTGCAAGGTTTCCTCATCAACATAATCCCCCTCCATTGTAAAATATGTGCTAACGCTGGCCGTACACTCTGCACAGTAATTTTGGTGAACCAGTGGTTCTAGAGCTTTGGCGGGCCTGAAAAAACCCTCAATTTGGGTTGCGCAAGTGCAGGAATGTGGGTAGCAAGGACCCTAGGGGCTTCTCACCCACTGATCAGGGGGTAATAGTGTGCCTGTGCCGAGCCTCACTTCAATGACAGACTTAAATTTGCACTCGCCTTAAATTTGCCCTCATTGCAAAAGACACTTATACCAACCCGATACGGGCGTCAGGATGCTTCAAATACAGACCCGCGGCCGTACGGGTGTAATGGCTTCCAGGCGTGGGCTGCAGCTCGGCGGGGAACGCACTGACAGGGCGGGTCGTGCTACATGTGTGCCCTCTATCGGCCGTCAGCGCTACTGCATAGCCCGCAATGACACGGCCGCGAATGGAGCGATGAGAGACGCTCCCGTGGCTTCTAAGAGTGCGGCGAGATCGCCGCTGGAAAGGAAAGCGCTCACGCTGCAATAAAAAAGGCATTAAACTCACAACTAAGCAGAAATTAATAATACCAAAGCCACAATAGCCAGGAAATAGAGATATCGACTGAACTGCTGGTGGAGCAGGAAAAGAACGAGGATGTATCCCAGCAGCCCCAGGACTTTCAGGACGTCTGTAGCTGCCTATTGGTTCACCTCTATGATTGACCTTTCCCGGTGTTCCATGTGAAAGAGAGTTTTTTCTGTTAAAGTTGAATACTGCTGGTTATGGAAAATAAAGAAAGTAGAGCATAATCCTCGCCTCCGGCCCTATCATAGAATCCTGAATGGCTGCCACTTGACACCTTAAAGAAGAAGGGAACAAGCCTCTCACAAGAAGTCTAAAGAGTGAAACGAGTTACATAATTTGGCTTGGTAACCAGGAAAAATACATACAAATCATAAGGGGTGCCCACGACCATTAGGGGGACTCTCCACCTAGTACGGCATTCCCTGGCAAACCTATTGGTTTATTTTAAGGACTCTTACCCACTGTGATTTGACTCCAGTGGCATGCTTCATCATCAAGTCTTCACCACAGGTATTCTAAACATATGAGGGCGGACTCAACCTTGGGAAATCAAAGGGAGCTCTTATAGTGCTGCCTATTTTTTTATGAGGGTGTGGGAGCAGTGTGGGATATGCACATTAAAATGGTCTCAGGTTGCCCTTGTATTTTTTTTATTTCTCTAGGCCTCTAGGCAAGGTTAAAAACAGGTTTGTTGATGTCTACAAAGTTTCTATCAAGTTCTCCACATCAACTCTGGTCCCTCAATGGGTAATGTTGGCTCTCTCCAGGATGACCAATATATAGATCCTTGCTACTAGTTACATCTAGCTTATGATTATATTAATCATGTCCATGTTAATTCCGCGTTCAAATATTAATCCTTGCATGCCGCACACTTACTCAACCTTCTGAGGTATTTCCCAGTCTGGTTCCTGTGGGTAAGAAAAAAGGCATATTTTTCAGTCCAAGTTATTTTTAGCGACTACTTTTACCTCCGCTACAATACTAATTGTAAGTGCATTCCACTTATGTGATTCAATCAAAATCTATCAATACAAATCTTTATTCGGCAAAAAGCCATAAAAGTCATAAATCAATCACATATAAATAAATACATTTTCCAGCTAAAATCCGAAAAACACATTTCATAGGGCGAAAACAGCTGCATAATAACAGGATCAATAAATAGAACCATACAAGAAGGACCTCATACCCTTTTCTAATTGCTAGAGCCCTTCCAATAAAATTTAGAACTGCATAACAAGTCTCTATCATGCAAAGAGTCTGCAAAACATCAGGTCTTCCTGGTGAACTCTCAAATTTGATCTACGTAAAACAGGGAACAAAAATGAGTGCCTAGGATCTGCATATAGAGGACAAAGCAATATAAAGTGAAAAGTGCTTTGCTTAACTGCATTATTACAGCGACATGAGGGTAGAACCTGTGATCATACACATTGTAGGGGGAAGGCAACCTTAAAATGTATCACACTAAATCTAAAAAGAGTTAGATAGCAGCAACGAATGGGGTTTAAAATCCAAAATAGGTAGGGCTCTAGATTGTTTTTAGTTGATATCAGTACATATCTAACAACTGACACCAACAACTGAGCCCTCTGTAGCCTCAGATCCAAACAATGCTTAAGGAAGCGTAGTTGAACTTCCACTTTACTTTTTAAAGTTATCACCTGAGGATTATCAAACAGTTCTTTCAGGCCTATTATCTCAATGGATTTTTTCAAGTCCGTAATCCAAGGATTTATTAATATTTTTTAAAAAGTAATCTGTTATCCAAGGAATTAGGGCAATCCGATCCAGAGATAGACAATCAGAAACGCAGGATATAATCAAGGTTGCTATCGGATTTCCCATATCTTGACCCACAGCAAAAGCGGGGCAAGACCCGTCTGATCGTCCAAAAAAGGGAGACCTAATTCCTCATGACAAATCAGAGTGGTGGTCCCAGAGGGAACCCAAAGTAACCTCAGAATAAAACATTTTTTTACCCATTGGAGGATTGTCGCGTTTGTGTACCCCCACAAACCCGCTTCATAAAGCCCTGCAGAAATGCATTTTCATTTATATAAGTTGATCATCTATCTCTCTGATGGGTTTCTGCCCCAATCTAAGGGTGAATCTAAAAATTGTCTCAATATTCCTACTAAGTTGTTGTGCCCTGCAATTAAAAGTGAATTTCATTTAAAAGAAGAACTAAATAGGATCCCTAAGTAGTTAAAATCTTTCACCTTCTCAAGAGCTAATTTACCAATAGCAAAGCATTTTGATGATCTCATACTAGAGGGCCCACAGGTCATTATAAACGATTTGGGATGTTTGACTTTTAGATACAATTCTTCCATGTATGAGGAGAAACAGTTCAATAAGACATGTAAGGCATTTGCTGTGAGGGCAATCAACATGACATCATCCGCATACAGCAAAATTGGGATGGATTGCCTACCAATTTGTGGACTGTCCTTTCCGACCTCGGATAGATGTTTAGAAATCCCATTTATGTAAAGGAGGAAAAGAAAAGGAGCTAAGATACAACCCTGTCACACACATCGTGTAGATCGAATTTGAGTGGTAGTTTTGTCTTGCGTGCCATAACGAATCCTGACAGTTAGATCCTGATGTAGACATTTAATTAGGGCGAGGAGTACCATCTCCACCCCCATACTTTCCATCAGGGCCCAGAGTTTTGAACGACTGACCATGTTGAAAGCGCTAGATAAATCAATAAACGCCAGGTGCATGATTCCTTTTTTAGCCCGGACATATTTTCATGCTATTAAATAAAGGTTTAAACACTGGTCTATAGTCCAGATACCTGGTCTAAAATCAAATTGTACATTGGACAGGATTTTATTTTCTATGGCCCATAACTCCAATCGGGACATTAGCACTCTGCCTAAAATCTTCATGGTATAATCTAGCTGTTAAATTGTATAGCAGGGTTCTCCAAAGTTGGTCCTGGCGGGCAGCATCCATGCCAGATTTTAGGATAACTGCATTCATCTAAATGGGAATATGGTCAAAATCTGTCATGGATCTGGCCCTCCAGGACCGACTTTTGTGAACCGTGGTCTATAGCATGATGGTAAGTGCCAATCCCCTTTTTTCATAAATCGGGATAATTGTAGCTGTCCTCCAGGAATCTGGAATTTGGCCATCAAAGCACTCCTGAACACGTTGGTTGACAAGGGTAACTTAATGTCAATGTTGGATTAAAAAATATCAGCAGGAACAACCTCAGGGACTGGCGCTTTCCGAAGTGCACATCTCCCAATGGCACTAGCTACTTTATTAATTTCTATTACCAATGGGAGGACCTGTGTATCTGTATCAGAGAGGTTAATATCATTTACTAGAGGGGTTGGTGATGGCTTGCTAGACCCAGAATGAAAAATCGAAGTAAAATGCGCCACCCATAAATCTGCTGGAATCAACACTTCAATCCTCGAGGCATATTGCTCTGCAAAAAAAGGGTGATTAATTATTTCACAAAATTAGGTCATATTTTCTATCTGACTTCTACTGAGAGATCCTTCCATGCTTTAACTTGGAACTCTTTCTTTCTCTCCTCCACAGTGCATTTGTACAACCTTCTTGCAGCTCTGACATCGTCTAGAGAATGAGAGTGATTTTTTAATATTGCCTTTAACTGCTTGTGTGCCAATGTGCTATGTGGCGGCACCTCAGTCGGGAATTTCCTTGAGGTCAATTTACCTCAGATGGATTTACATATAATATCAAAACCCTCTAAGATAGAGTGAGCCACTGCAATATCCAACAGGTAATTTAAAACAGTAACCATATTCTGGGACATAATCTGAGTGTTAAAGGCCTAAGGATCCACTTTAGCCCATTTGATTTTAATACCCTTTTTCTTAGAGTACTCTATGTTTCGACATTTTTACTTTGAGGGCTTTTTTTAGTTTAGGATTGAATGATAAAATTAAAGGGTTATGATCACTGGCACACTTTGCAACGATATTGAAGTCAAAAAGTCATGAAACCAGCTCAGATGTCATAAAGATTACATCTATGGTTCTCAGCATGTGAAAGTTTGGAATTTACTTTTTTCTTTGCCAACTATGCCGCTTGTTAACATAACATCATGCTTCAAAATTAGAGTATTTACAACATCCCCGTATGGCGTATGCTTAAAATGGGTGAGATTTTCCTTATTTAAGTTCATGAAACCACATCCCTTTTTCCCACTGTGACAAAATAATGCGATATTGAAATCGACCACCCAGATTAAAACTGTCTTACGTTTAGCTACCAAATAGGAAAAGTCCAGAAATTCATCACGTTTTTCTAATACAACAGAAAATGTCTGCTGAGTTTACGAAGTCAAACCAGTCGGGATTCTTTGAACGTGTCCAGGAAATAGGACTCCAGACACTGTTTACTGAAGCAGAGCTGGGCCTTTCCACATTGGGATCAGGGTTTGGAAAGGAACGTCAATCCAATTTTTCCAACTGTGCAATGGGCGAAAATCTATTTTAAATAGACACAGGATAGAAGGGCCATTGCACAGTTGGAAAAATTGGATTGACGTTCCTTTCCAAACCCTGATCCCAATGTGGAAAGGTCCAGCTCTGCTTCAGTAAACAGTGTCTGGAATCCTATTTCCTAGGGCCTGGGATTATTCTGATCGATGGCCTGTAAAAATAGCCCAGTTGGAGTGCTTTAATTGACTGAGGCAGTAGCACAAAGAAGTTAAGCCTAGACAGAATTTCTTTTGTCACCACCTTATCTTTAAATTTGACATCAATACAATTGCTATTGTCCAATTTTGAGATGTTACTCACCCCTGATGCTCTTGGGCCATGAATTATCTGTTTATGTGGAGGAAAACATACGCAGCGGAGGATAAAAAAATCTATAGAGTTGCTCTGAAAGAATATCATAAACTTTTTAATAAGAGAAGAGATTTCCTGGCAGACCGCATTGCCAGTGCTAGTAATTCCGCTAGAGAAGTTTTCAGGATCGTGAAATCCTTCATTAACCCCTTGGCACTTACGCACCATGCGGTTCCTTCATTAGATCTATGTAACAGCCTTTTGAACTTCCTTATGGATAAAATCTCTCAGATCTCTGCCTCCTTCACTGCATCCTCCTACCCTAATGGGGAGGACGACTCTCCTGGTTATAACCAGAACCAGCCGGTGTTCTCTGAGTTCTCCATTATTCCCGTTGGGGCATCACTTGCGGAACTGCAGAAATGCAAATCCGGTTCTCCTGGAGATCCCTGCCCATCTTAACAATATAGCTTACTGGCAGAGTGGCTCAATCCACCTCTCAATTCCATTTAGAACTCCTCACCCAGGACAGGGACCTTTTCCTCAGCCTGGAAACATGCTTTCTTACTCCCTATTCTGAAGAAAACCAATGCTGGCCCTGCAGCTGCCAGCAGCTTCAGGCCCAATCCTCTTCTTTCAGCCCCCACTAAAATGCTAGAGAAACTAGTTCATCAGCAGCTGACTGCCTTTATTGAATCCAATGGGCTATTACATGACTCTCAGTCTGGCTTTCGATCTGGCTACAGCATCAAATCAGCACTGATTGAGATCGCTGATTCCATCCATTGGGCGGTGGATGGGGGCTCTGTGACCATGCTGGTACTCCTCGACCTGTCGGCGGCGTTTGACGTGGTGTCTCATTCCATCCTGCTTGAAAGACTTAACCAAATAGGCATCTGTGGTATGGCGCTGGACTGGATCGCTTCTTACCTGCATGGCCGAGACCAACAAGTCTTTCTCCACCCCTACTCCCCTGTGGCAAAACCACTTAGATGGGGGGTGCCGCAAGGATCGGCCCTCAGCCCTCTACTTTTTAACATCTATCTGGCGCCACTGGCGAAGCTCATTGCTAACATGGGAATCAAGGTGATATCCTACGCGGTTGACACCCAACTGATGTTCTCTTTCAGGGAGGTGTCATTATCAGCCTTTGACTCCTTCAGAGACTGTCTTAAAAGCATTTCTGTCTGGATGGGCAACACTTTTTTAAAGCTCAATGCGGATGCGACGGAGGTTTTATTTTTCAACCATGCAGTCCCACCCCCTGCCGCTTTGTGGTGGCCCGCGGAACTGAGGACTGCTCCTGTCCCCAAGGACTCGGTTCAGAACCTGGGAGCCCGATGGGACAAAGGCCTTTCCCTTTACGCCCATGTTCAGCACGTATCAGCAGTCTGCTTTGGCAAGATGAAAGCTATTAGGAAATCATCAACTTCCTGCCCGAGCAATCGCGTAAAACAGTAGTGCATGCGTTAGTCAACTCGCATCTTGACTACGCCAATGGACTCTACCTAGGCCTGCCCTGTGGCTTGATCCGAAGACTGCAGATGGTGCAAAATGCAGCCACCAGATTGGTTTGAAAGGTTCCACTACGCCAGCATATCTCCCCTCATCTCAGACAACTTCATTGGCTCCCGGTGGCTGAGAGAATTTAATTTAAGGCCCTCACTTTCGCTTTCCGGGCTTACCAGGGCAGGGGCCCTAATTATTTGTGGAAGAGACTTCGCCCGCACCAGCAGGGTAGGTCTCTCATGTCCAACCATAAACGCTACCTCACTGTTCCTCGTTTTGTTAATGCGAGGGTTGGAGGTAGGACGTTCTAGGTCGGATCCTCCAAATGTTGGAATGATTTACTTCTTCATCTACGTGAGATGCACTCTGAACGGGAGTTCAAAATGGCCTTGAAGACCTGGCTGTTCAGGCGCAGGGACTAGCGCTTTGTCGTATTCGCTCTGTTGTTACCCGCTTCAGCGCCGGGACACCTCATCCGAGGTAGCTGTGCGCTACACAAGTGTCTTTTAACCCTGGGTGTAGTACTACGCTACACTCGCGGAGCTTGCGCTACTACGCACTACGCGAATTGCACGTAGCACAGTGCAAAAACACATAGCGGACATCTTTTGCTTGCTCACAGTCCTCAACGTCAAGTTGGCGACCGTGAGCGAGCAAAACCAACATCCCGGCGAGACTTTTTCCTCGTTCACGATCAGCTACATCAAGTTGCCGATCGTGAGCGTGGGAAAAAAAAACTTCCCTGCGAGATTCTCCACTCGGGGAGGTCAGGTTTCCCATTGCGAGTGGTCACATATGCTCGCGACCGTTCGCGATGAGAAACTACCAGTCTGCGTTGAGAAAGCTGCCGCTCGAGTACAAATCTACTCGAGCGGCAGAGAACGACCGCTTGCACTGTGTAAGATGCCGTTTGCAATGACTGCACAGTGCGGACAAGCATCCAGCACTGTGCAATCAGTGCGAATAGCATTTCCCTACCGCACTACGCAGTTCGCGTAGCTACGCGTGGCGTGCGAAGTGCACTTCGCGTAGCTCCGTGTAGCGCTACTACGCAAACTACGCCCAGGGTTAGTGTCTTTATTATTTTTATTTGACTAGTGGAGCTACTTTTTGCCCTTCAAACAGCAAGTTGTTACTGTCTGTAAATTGACCTGGGCTTTTCAGGCACGTTGAGGGTCCAGAACACTGTCTTTTGGATTTTGTTCCCCCCTCTGCTCTCTTCCTCTTCCCTCCTTGGCTCTTTGATTCCCCCTCATTACCTGGGGATTGGTCAGGAGCTTGCAGCCCTTCAACGTGATCAGTATGCTCTATACCAGGAGTAGTGTCAGGGGCAATTGAAATATGTGCAGCATTGTGATTCTAATCTATCAAAGTCTGGGTTGACCTTTATTGACCATAATAACATCATGCGGCTCCTGCAAAGCGTGTAGGACAGGTGGCTTAGACAAGTATAGGCACCTCTCAGCCAGTTCAATTCCCTTACTTATCACACCCACCATCCGCTGCAAGAAACCATCCAATGCTGTACCAGGATTAGGAGCCAAGGGAATTGTTTTACGTTTCCCCATAATGAATCTGCTGGAAAATCTCCAAAACCAAAAAGGTAAAATAAGGGAAATCCCTTAAAACGTAGTCGAAAGAGGGAGTCCCATCCCAGCCTCTTCTGGCCCATGACAGACGAAGAAGTGCCCGGGCACGTCCCATGGGCATCCATGCTGCGAGAAGTGGCGTACCCGTAAGAGTGCGAGATAGTGACATATAGACCCGCCTTTGTCCTTATTATAGGAATGGCCCGCGCTGTGAGAAGTGGTGTGGGCTTAAGAACATGAGTCAGTAACAGGTAGCCCCGCCCTTGGCCAAGATGCATGCTGGAGGATGTTGTCCCACCCCAGCGCTGACAGCATGAGCAGCCAAACATACGGTACATGCGGGCAGGGAACCGCTGCAGGAATGACCTGTCCTGCGGGAAGTAGCATGGTCTTAAGAGTGTGAGTCAATAACAGTTAGCCACGCCCTTGGCCTTGATGTGCGCTGGGAGAAGTAGTCCCACCCCAGCGCCGACAGCGGTAGCAGCCAAAGCTGCAGTAAGTTTGGGTAAGGGAATCTTGATTCATTGACAGTGAAGAGAAAAATCTGGACATTTCTCCAAGCTTTGATACTCACAGTGGAACAAACACTAACAGGTGAGACTACATTCAACAGGTCTCGTTCACAAGTGACGGTTCTTAAGAGTAATGCCATGTAACTTGTAGCACTGATCAGGTAATGTGCCATGCTCGATATTGCAAAATCCCTGGCACTCCTCTCATGCTTACACAATTATTTCGTGTCTGTTAATTGCCACGTAGGCAGCTCGAGGGTGGTCAGCCTTGTAGTCATACTATAAAGGAAGTATCACAGGAGCATGAGAATTCAAGTTATATTAAAAACCCTTTCGGGGTATTTGACCTTGCTTCAAACACAGCCACTTACTTCTTGGGGAAGAGTCCAGCGCTGCATCTTTTAATGTGACCACGACCATGTGACCCAAGTTTACGTCTAAAGCAACATCGAGTCACTTTAGTGGCCTATATATGTCGTTATGGGCCCAAATTTATACTGAGCCCATTGGGTCTGTCCTCAGAAACCCCTACTGAGCTTAAATCCAGTGGTTTCTCAATACCTAATCGAACCCAAGCTTTGTAACGGTATTGTCTGCTTATATGTTCCTTAGCCTCCTAATTCTTTCTTTCCATGTTAAGGCTAGTCAGAGGATGTTTTATCTACTAGACTATCAATTTTGTTATATTTGTAAACTCAAAATGTTTTCCCAACATACCATTATATGCCTGGCACTCAACTGTATAGCATCCGTCATCTATATTGGTAATATGCACGACGGACATATTGTACTGTAGTGTCAAACATAGGGGTTCCTACATTCTCAGCAGTGGGCAAATTACTGTAGGGGTCAGTGTGTCCCCATAGTTCCATCCCTGCGTAATAATACTAAGGGATTCTTTTCAACATTGCCCTCCAGTAGATCTCATTGTTAATCCCTTTAATGTGTGTCCAGAGTCTGAATACCTAACGTTGTTCATTTTCAAAAAGAGTACTCTCTGGGTTCTTGGTGCCTTCCTCCAGTTTTTCCAGCACCATCCACTTCTAGTCGGTAACTGAGTCGCCCATCATTATAATGACTAATCATTTTAGATGTACTTTATTGCGTCTCAAATTACTCCTGTGGTCCTCTATTCGAATGTTCACCTTTCTACAAGTCATGCCTATGTGTCTCAAATCACAGGGGCATGTTATCATGTAGACGTGTGTTGAATTGCAATTTGTGTGTCGTTTCAAAATCCTAGGTTTATTCAGCCCAAGATCTAGCAATGCACTGTGTGTTGTTAGGGGTAAACACTGTCCACAAGGGAAGGGTCCTCTCACTCTTGGAAGTCCCCAAAGAGTCTGTGAATTATTTTGAGTAGCTACCTTTGGTCTCTCCCGCATATGTACCAGGATATCTTTCAGATTTCTACTTCTCCTATAAGAGAACAGGTGTTTCTCTACGGATATTAAAGAAGTGCCAATGATTTAAAATTATACATGAGATTTGGTTTGAAACTGTATTGTATGTCGGGTATATCCTTCCCATCCTTAACCGTTGTCTGAAGAAGGTTATCTCAATGTAGATGTTTCCACATTTTTGTGTCTTCCTTATAATCCTCTCTGGGTAATTCCTTGTACATAGCTTATCTATGAGGTCTTCTGATTGTATCCTGTAGTCTTCCACCTTAAAACAGTTGATTCTTAGCCGTAGAAATGTACCGCAGGATAGATTTTCCTTTTTTTTTATTGTCAACAGAGGTAGCAACAGTACAGCGTTTATATATCATGTGGCATAGCAGAACAAAGTAGTAATAATACATTACAGAACATAAATTGAGTTGAGTAAAATAATAGTATTTCATGCTATCTTCCATACCCCCGGAGTCATGTTTCCCTGTTCTACTCAGTCCCCAAGGCTAGCCTGGTGTCCTTGTATATCTACCCCATATAGAATCACATTTTTTTAACAAGCAAATTTCTCTGGCTTTAACCAGAGCCTTCTCCATTTCGTGGGTCTTCCTCACTATTTCCCTCCATTCAGCCACAGAGGGAGGTTTTGGAGCGATCCTAGCCCTAGCTATGGCAAGTCGAGCAGCCACCAGCATGATAGAAATGCAGGATATCGACCCATGATTGTCCTCCTTATAGCCCAGCATGATTTCGTTTACTGTTGGATAATGTTCAATACCTAGACGTAGCTTCATGTCATGGCTAACTTCCAGCAAAATGTGTCTAACTCCGGGCAAGTAGCAAACATATGCACTATGTTAACCGCATTCAATCAGCATTTGGGGCATTTATGTTGGTCTCCTACTTGTCCTCACCCGTTTTGAGCCCAACTAGCGATCTTCTCTGGGGTATAGTATAGCATACAGATCATGGGGAGCTGCTGCACTTTTAATCTGACAGAGTGTATTGATATATCTATAGTTCCTAGTGCACTATTGATTGCTATAGTGATATTAGTCCCCAGGGTCTTACTCCATTTTGCTGCCAGTTTCTCACAGCTGTTCAGACTAAACTAGCACGGATATTGATACATACATACTGCTAATTGCAGATTTCCAATTCTCCCCGTGCAAACATTGCCATACCTCTGAGTTAGACACAGCTGTTAAAGCTTGATGCCTCAAAAAATAATCCCGGATCTGGAGGTATTTAAAGAATGTCTGGGGTGGGAGGTTGAATAGGAGTTGTAGGCTTTCAAATGTCCGGAAACCATTATGATCATATAAATGCCCCAGAAAATCGATCCCATATCTAGCCCAACCTCTGCCAGATAGATCCTGTAATACCTCCAGAAGCAGAGGATTGCCCCATAAAGGAAGTTTATCATGCATAAGCGATAGATAACATTTGGTTAAGATTCCCTGCCATACAAATACGCTATCCCTGACAGTCTTAAAGCGGACTCGTTTAAAGTAGTTAGGATCGCTAATTCGGCATAGAAACATTCGGCTTTCAGGCCCCAAAACCAGACAATGGCAATAATCTTGTTTTACAGGGTCCAATAGACTATGAAGGCGACCAACAAACGCTGCCCAGTAATACATTTTAAGATCTGGGAGGTCTAGCCCGCCCTGATCATACAGGAATTTCATTAGCCCTATAGCTCATCGTGATTACTTATACCCCCAAATAAAACTGCTAATCACCCCTTCTAACCTCCTAAAAAAGCAATTAGGGATACGTAGGGGGATTGACCAAATTAAATATACACATTTTGGGAGTACCTTCATTTTAATAATATTACACCTCCTCATTATACCAATTGGGAGCTTATGCCATCTTTTCAGTTGCTTAGTTGTAGCTTCCAACAGAGGCTCATAGTTTAGTGCAAGTATACGTTCAATCTGTGGAGAAATACGCACTCCCAGATAAGAGACTGTCGGGAAAACACCCACTATAGGTCTGACAGCCTGAAAGTTGAGAATCACTTGTGTCTTCTTGACATTTAGTCTATAACCAGAGAGGAGGCCGAATGTATTCGCTTCAACCTCAATAAGGTCTATAGCGGATGCAGGATCAGTAAAAAAAACGGCTATATCGTCCGCATTGGCAATGACTTTGAACTGACTCAATCCTGACGTTAATGATAAAATCAGTATGTTAGATTGCAATGCTCGAATGAATGGCTCAATGTATAATGCGAATAGCAAGGGGGAGAGGGGCAACCTTGTCTAGTGCTGGAGTGTATTGAAAAGAGGGGTGATTGTAGGCTACCGTGATACAATTTGGCCTGAGGTTTATTATACAAAGCTTGTATCCATTTGCAGTATCTTCCTCTCAGACCGAATGATGTTAATATTGCCCAAAGATAGTGCCAGGCCACCCGATCAAATGCCTTTTCGGCGTCTAGCAGGACCATGCCCATGCCCATGATCACTGCTGATCTGCTAGCTAAGTCAAAGGCCCCCACTGTAGTATTAACATGAGCCGTGGTGTCTCTACCCAGGAAGAAATCATGCTGCTGGCTGGATACTAGTCTGGGCATCATAGGCGCCAGACGAGTGGCCAGGATTTTGGCGAAGATCTTAGCGTCTGGATTTATGAGGGATAACGGCCGATAAGAGCTATACTCCTCAGGTGGTTTATCCTTTTTAAAAAAGAAAACTATGTTAGTCATGTTCCATGATTCAGGAGCCAGCCTGCTAGCGCCTATGTGATGTATGACCTCTGCCAGTGGTGGAAGAATAATACTCTTAAAGGCTTTGTAGAATTCACCTGGAATTGGTCTTCATCAGCCGCATTCCCAGATGGGAGCCTAGATAGTGCTTCTACGATTTCATCCTGCGAGATTTCTTGTTCGAGTGAGGCCAAATATTCCTCACTCACAAACAGCAAATTGCTCTTCTTGATATACTTCTGAAACCCATCCTCATCCAGTGGTACAGATTGTGTATAGAGCTTTTGGTAGAAGTTGGAGAATTTCTCGATTATTGCTTGCAGGTGCATGTACAGCACCCCATTTTCCCCTTTTATAGCCTTTATCTGAGTTTCAGCTCTATTGTCTGCTAGCTGATGGGAAAGTACCTTCCCAATTCAATCGCAGTATTCAGATTGTAAGGTCCGGTGCTTATTACAGCTCACAGCTACTTTCTCCCTTAGCGTCCTGCTCATGGATAGCCGCTCATCTAGTAAGGAGGTATTATATACAGCAAAGCCTGGTCTTGACTACCTCGCCGAACTGCCTGTGTAGTTTGATAGTTGAAAGTGTTTGAAGAGCAACCCTGGCCACAGCCTCTCGATCTTTATTCTGCTGCCAGATGTACTGCTGGGTTGTACCCCTTATAACCACCTTCATCATCTCCCACACCATTCGAGGGGAAGCTGTTCCCACATTGTCTTTAAGAAAGTTTGTTAGGCATTTATGCATGAAAGCTAAGTAATCATTATCTGTAAGTAAGTAGCTTGGGAACGAAAAAGACCAGGCCACTTTAATAGTAGCCTCAGCATGAAAAGATGGGGTTATGATCATAAGTAATACTAGGGCATACTTTCATGTCCACAGATGCCAGTATGTTGTCAGAGACCCAAGACATATCAATTCTAGAATACGCTCTATGCGGAGCAGAATAGTATGTGTACCCTGGGGATGCTGGGTGAATTACTCGCCATGTGTCCCTTAGGAAATGCAACCGCCCCAATTCAAGGATTGAAGCCCTTACCTTCCCCATCCTAGAAGTGGCTACCCGATTTGTGGAGTCAATAGCATAATTCAGCCCCCTAGTTAAAATCCCCCATGATTAAACATTCGCCTTGCCAGTCTAATAACTCTAAATTTACAAAATCAAAGACGGTGGGGTCATCAACATTAGGACCATATATTGAACAAAGCACATATTTTGTACCGTTTATCTCGAGCTGCGACAGTGCCCGTGTTCCCCGCTGATCCGCCAAGACTTTAAGAGTTCTGTATTCCATTGTTTTATCAGGTAGTATGGCTGTTCCTCTTATAGAGGCACTCTGGGATGTGCATACTATTGTTTGATACCCAAGATGTTTAAGAAATCCTCGATCCTTATAAGCTAAGTGTGTCACTGTCAAGGGAACAAGGTGAGGTCTATACAATTTCAATTCCTCCCGCATTAGTTAGCGCTTAACTCCCTTGTTTAGGCCTGCGACATTCCAGGCCATGCATCTAATCAACCCCATTGAGTTTGACACCATGTGTTTTAAGGGCTAGGCTACATTCCAACCTCCAGCCTCCTTTGCTATGATGTCTGCCCATCTTAACTATACACATCTATTCTCTAATGCAAGTTTCTGCCACCTTACCTACAGCCTTATGTGCACTAACCGTGGGCAGATAACTCTACTCTGCAGCAGATCAGAGTTGGCCCGCTGCCAGCCTCCACCCCCCCTATTAATATATAACTTAAAACTAACTTAAAGCAATTAAAAAACACTTACCTTTTAACCGCGGCGTCCCCGGGCTGCCCTCCTCCTCTTCTTCGCCATTAGAAATACTGCTTAAGAAAACTGTGCATGCGCACACGCCCTCACATACGCATTTCTTACGAGAAATATTAATAGGGGGTGGAGGCGGGTGGCGGGCCAACTCCGTTCCGCTGCGGAGTGTGTGGAGCTTTGCCTACTCCAAGTTCTCCGCGGAACACACAGTAGACAAAACTCTGCACACTCCGTGGGCTACGGGGAGTCCCACGGTGTTTTGTTGCCAACTCCGTGACACTCCACTTAGCCCTGCTACGCACACTACGCCCAGGCTTAATGTGCACCCCTTTTGACATTATCCCCTCTACCCACACCCCGTGTCGTGAAGAAGGAATCATCCCCCCACCAGCTGTCGTTGGATTGACAGCTGTCAGGAGGCAGTGCCACCAGAGCCCCCGTGGCCAACCATGCCTATAGTCAGAGAAGAGAGAGAAAGAGAGAGAGAGAGAGAGGGAGAGACAATTATAAAAAAGAAAACCGTAGTTAAGTAGTGAAGAAGAATAACATATATGAATGTGGTAGGTTTCAAAGCCATCACCCCTGTTAGCCTAAGCTGCTAAGCCTTTTTAGTGCCTGCATTCAGTTGCCATTGTCTTAAAGCTTGCTTGGCCTCCTGGTCTGTTCTAACGTCCGTTCATAGTAGCCCTGCATAAATCCGATCTAATGAATATAGAGAGAGGGTCGACCACTAATGGAGTGCCAGGGCGAGCTTTAACAGATATTGCTTGTCTTAGTAGAAAATTACCAAAGAAGATCAGCATTGGTCTAGGATAGTGAGGGCTCAGCTTGTGCAAAGAGATCGGTAGTCTGTGTGCACACTGAATTTGGCAGTCCCAGTCCCAATCTGCAAGGTCAGGGAAGGCCTTTTGAAATAGCTGGACCACAAAGGCTCGAGTGTCAGATCCTTCCTGTCCTTCAGGGACCCCGAACAGTCTTAAGTTATTGCGCCGTTGCCGGTTCTCCAAGTCCTCTATTTTAGTCTGCATAGCATGTATCTGATCGTCATGCATTTGCACTGATCTTGTTGCTAAGGTGGCTGCCTGCTCTGTACCCGCATCCCATTGTTTCAGCTCTTCTATATCCTTCATTAATGCCCCCACCTTTGCTTGTCACATCGGTGAGACACTGCTGGATGCAGAGATTGTCGGCCCTGGCCTGCGCATAGTGCTCTTACGCCTCCATTCTTTGTTCCTGCAGAGCCTGTAGGATTATGGAAAGTGATGGCTCTTCAGCCGGGTTTTTCTCAATAGCGTCCCCCCCTCTACTGGAAGGAGCAGGTGTCATCTGAAGACCCTGTAATTCAGGGCTCTGTTCCTGGGGGGCCATGCAAAGCAAGGTCATCCAAGTTAGGGCCATATACAAGCGCTGAGTCTGTGCCAAATCCCATTCCAGAGTTTGAAAGCCTAGATATCAAAGCTTTAACTTCCCCCCTTCAATTGAACCCACTTACGCAGGGGGCTGCCCTCGGAGGTGTCCTTTGTACATGTGTTAGGGTTGTTATGTCTCTGGCTACCAAGTAATTCAGTAGCTCTCTTCAAGTTTTTAACCGGCTTGGGTTTCCTTTTCCTTTTTACAAAAGACGACTTGGCACTGAGTATGCTCACTCTATTAGTTTGTCAGAGTCCAAGGGGGAACTATCTAAGGCCTTGACTGCTAGGTTAATATTAGACTGTGTTTCTCGTGCTCAGCGAGCCCCTTGTGCGCTCCTTCAATGGCCTGGAGCAATTCCTGTGCTGCTGTCAGATTTAAATAATCGGTGTAAGTAACAGACGCCCCACTAAGCCTTTCTCTTGGCTATGTACCCTATTTGACTGGGTTAATGGCATCGCGCCCAGCAAAGTGTCAATAATTTTAACCCCCGGTGTCATCTGTGTGAGCTCACCAGAGGAAAACAGATCCGCTGCTTTAACCGACTGCAAAGGTTTCATCAGGGGCTTCCCCACTCGTCAGGGGCCTATCGATGTGGATCCTTTTTGTGCTCCTGGCAGGAGTTCCTCCATTCCTGTGGGCAAGGTGGTCCTTCCCCCCCGAGTTTGCAGAGACTCGGGCTAAGCTTGCTCCTTTTGTCTTCGGCGGAGCCATATTCCCGCCCAGGAGAGAAGCTGGAACCGTAGCCAGGCCAGTCCAATAGATGTCTGAATGGCGTGAGCCGGCTAGCCAGCGAGCAAGTTGGGAAGAGAGCCAGAGTCATCTGGTGATCACCGTAGCTGAGGCAAGCATCGTTCAAAAGTTCAGCCAGGCGAGCACAATTTTCCTGTGTTCTCTTTTTTGCGTCTCTCTCCTCCTGATAATCTTTACCTCTTTAATGTTGTGGCATGAAGGAAACAGGAGCTACTCTCCTTGGCAGCGTCAGTCCGCCATCTTCCTCCCCCCCCCCCCCCCCCCGAGTAGATTTTTCCTTAACTGTCTCAGATGGAAGATGTCAAACCTCAGGTGATTTCTTACCTGTTTCTTTTTGGTGTGTCCTCATGTATTGACTGTCTGCCTCTGCCCTTATGTTTACATCCATGTATTACTAACCTTGTTGGTAAACTTCAAGGATTGGTCAAGATTATTCAGCCATGGAAAAAAGGGCTAAATGTAGTCTTGGTCTCCATTCCAAATCATAAATATGTCATCAGTATATCTTTTTCAAACTATGATCTTTTCATGGAAGGGATTAGTCTCGCTCAAAATTAATTTACTTTTGAAATTCTAAACAAACATGCCTGCCACACTAGGGGCTAGGGTACTCCCCACTGAAGGACCGTGAATTTGTTTATACAGGGTGCCTTCAAACTTTAAAAAATTCTCTGTAATCACCAGTCTGGCACTTACTAGCACAAAATTCTGTGGTGTATCATGTGCCCAAGGTTCCTAGAACAGTATATCCTCAAATATTGGTAAGGCTTCCTCTTGGGGTAAGTTAGCATAGTGGCTTTCTATATCGAGGCCCACCAGGAGGTTATTTTTTTATCAAAATGTTCATCCTTCAGTAGTACCAGGAGATTTTTGGTGTCCTTAAGATATGCAGAGGTTTGTTGTACCAGAGGTTAAAAGAATGCATCACAAAACTGTGAGAGGGGTTTAAGGATAGACCATATCCCTGTAATCTATTGGTTGGCCTGGTGGTGGTCTCCTTTCTTTATGGGTTTTTGGGAGAGTATAGAAGTATGGTATATTTGGATTCCTATTCTTAAGGCAATCTCCATCTCTCTGTGTTATGCACTCTCCTGTTTCAGCTTCTTCAATCATATTCCCAATCTTAATACAAGGTCTGGGAGTTGGGTCTATACATATTTTCTTGCCCCCTACCCCCCAAAAAATAAGCAACACTATAAGAGCTCCCTGGGATTTCCCAAGGTTGAGCCCACCCAGATATGTTTAGAATACTTGTGGCAAGGACTCGATGATGAAGCATGCCGCTGGAGTGAAAACACTGTGGGTGAGAGACCTTAAAATACATCAATAGGTTTGCCAGAGAGGGCTGCACTAGGTGGAGAGTCCCCCCGTAGGTCATGGGCTTCCCCTTAAGATTTTGAGGTTTTGAGATGGAGGCAGGATGTACCCATATGTTTGCTTCTACCACCCTCTTTTTATTAGAACCATGAGAGATACACCCTGTGGATGCTGCTGCTTTGCTAGATTGCTGGATGTCTAAGAATGCTTCTTGTAAGCAACCCATTCTCTGAATGCCTAATTTTTCAATCTCCATTTCTGACAGGGCTGGAACTAGAAATGGCGATGAAAAGGGAATGTCCAGGGACCTTCCACAGTCACTTGTTTTAAAATCAGGAACCACAGCTTTTCTGAGTTTTATCTGATTTTTGTCGCACTAAATGTTTCTAATGTGCTAAATTTGTATATATTAATTATCCTAACTAGTGAAATAAAAAGAATTTGTATTAAATACAAATTGAAGTGGTTGTATATATATGTATGCATACATTTTTGTGTTCCTTTCCTCTTAAGTGTCTCCAGCTTGCATTCAAAAATATTTATTGATACTGTGTACTTTTTTTTATATAAAGGGTAGAGTTTATTTCTCTTTGCACCGAACTGGTTTCCTCCCCATAGTCTCTACCTTTATATTTCATTTTGGGGCCTCCTTTGTTTATTGGACCACAGCTGCTGGTGCCAACATGAAGCTACCTGATTTATCAAAATGCCCTCATTACTGATCGTTGCCACTTATCTGGGGACGAGAGGATAAGGAGGAAATGCATACAGGGTACTTTGAGACCAGTGAAAGGACATTGCATCTCACTTCCAAGCTTTGGGATTCAGAAAAGCTGAACAAAAATTGGGAGTAAAATGTCTTCTTTGCTCGCAAATGGATCTATCACAGTGGAACCCCATGTTAACACGCTCTCATGAAATACTTATGGATGGAATGATTGTGAACTCAGGAGGGCAAAATCTGGCACAATCTTCCCTCGTGCGTATTCTTCCTCCCCATAAGATGTGCTGCCGACAGGGATCCCAGATTTCTCTTCACCCAATTGCAGATTTCCCTGGCAACATTGCTCAGGGATGAAGACCAAGTCCCTTCCCCCATCTGTTGATATGAGACCTTTCCACCTAATTGTCAGTATGCACTGAGACTTGTCGGCCTCAGAGTAGGTGGGAGAAATAGCACTGAGCTTTGAGGGTAGCTATTAGTCCCTCCAATGAGAAGACTGGCAAGCCTCCTCCGTACAAGTGTCCTGCACTTCTTTGTCTTAAACTACTGCCCCCACTGCATAAGGCTGGCCTCCATTATCATAATCATTGGGGAGGAAGGAGCAAGAATAACTCCTTTCAAAAAATGAGAGACATCCATCCATAAATCCAGTTGTTATGTTATATGCTTCAAGTCTGGAATTATGCACACATATTCATTAGAATCCAATAAGTCAGTATGTGGTACAATAAGTACCTCAAATGGAATTTGTCCTACAGCACCACTGCTATTGTTGCTTGCTTCCAAAATGTCCCCCAACTGTGTCTGAAGACAAACATCTCTCCTTCATGTAAAATATCTAGGCTAAGGTCTGTTTTGAAATGTACTCCAAGGAGCTTCACATTCTAGTTTGGAATCAAAGAGTTTATTCCTTCAGTCAACAGGAGGCCATGGTGTTGCAGATTAGAGCACACCAATGCAGTATCTTGCTCCTCCTTAAAAAACAAAAGAATCATCTTCACAGCGAAATTATGACATGAGTTTTATTTGTTATCATGTGTATGTTACATTGCCTATGGATCCTGTCTGACTCCAGCTGCTAGGTTTGTATGTGTTTCCTGTTTTTGTCTCGATTCATTGTTGCTCTCAACATTTTTGGTCATTATTTGAGTGTATTTTTGATTACCAGGTTTGCCTGAATTCGCCACTTTGTGACTCCATCTCAAAGTGATCGTGTCTCTTCATGTCACATTTCTGGTCTCTCTCTGTGCCTATCTAGATTACCTGCCTGTCATCGATCACTGTTTAATTATCTCCCCTTCATCGCTCAATGTTTGATAGTTATTTGGCTCAATATGTTTGCACTTTGTTTACCCTAGCTTGTTTCTTTCCTCGACCGTTAAGCTAATCATGACTGGTCTTTTGAACAACATTTCCTTTCGAAACACTATTGCTACTTAATGTAAACAAAATACATAGGTGCCGATTACGATCCGGTAAAAAAAAAAGCCCGTACGACTCGTATCCGGTCTTTTTACCGTACGAATCGTACAAGTGCCGTACAAACTGCCAATTACGATTCGCATGGCAAAAAGACGATACGAATCGCATTGGGAATCATTCCCCACACGTCCTCGGGTCGGAAAAAGTGTCCGACACGTCCTCGGACGAATCACCGTACAAATGTGAAAAGTGAAGTCCGACCGCGGAATCACGATCCATCCTGTGCGTCAGAAGTTACAACCGTATGGAAAAAACACCGTCCGCACCGAACACCCATAGCAACCATGGAGACATGTGCCCGCATACGCGCCGACCCCTCCCCAGCCCCCGTACATACGCGTCGACCCCCCCCAGCCCCCGTACGTACGTGTCGAACCCCCCCCGTGTATGTACATTCCTGTACGTGTCGTACCCCCGTGTATGTACACCCCTGTACGTGTCATACCCCCACCCGTGTATGTGCACCCGTGTACATTAGAGTCGTACCCCCACCCGTGTATGTACACCCGTGTACGTGTCGTACCCCTCCATGTATGTACACCCCTGTACGTGTCGTACCCCCCCTGTATGTACACCCCTGTACGTGTCGTACCCCCGTGTATGTACACCCCTGTACGTGTCGTACCCCCCGTGTATGTACACCCCTGTACGTGTCGTACTCCCTGTGTATGTACACCCCTGTACGTGTTGTACCCCCGTGTATGTACACCCCTGTACGTGTCGTACCCCCACCCGTGTATGTGCACCCGTGTACATTAGAGTCGTACCCCCACCCGTGTATGTACACCCGTGTACGTGTCGTACCCCTCCGTGTATGTACACCCCTGTACGTGTCGTACCCCCCTGTATGTACACCCCTGTACGTGTCGTACCCCCGTGTATGTACACCCCTGTACGTGTCGTACCCCCACCCGTGTATGTGCACCCGTGTACATTAGAGTCGTACCCCCACCCGTGTATGTACACCCGTGTACGTGTCGTACCCCTCCGTGTATGTGCACCCCTGTACGTGTCGTACCCCCCTGTATGTACACCCCTGTACGTGTCGTACCCCCGTGTATGTACACCCCTGTACGTGTCGTACCCCCACCCATGTATGTGCACCCATGTACATTAGAGTCGTACCCCCACCCGTGTATGTACACCCGTGTACGTGTCGTACCCCCACCCGTGTATGTACACCCCTGTACGTGTCGTACCCCTCCGTGTATGTACACCCCTGTACGTGTCGTACCCCTCCGTGTATGTACACCCCTGTACGTGTCGTACCCCCACCCGCGTATGTGCACCCGTGTACATTAGAGTCGTACCCCTACCCGTGTATGTACACCCGTGTACGTGTCGTACCCCCACCCGTGTATGTCCACTCCTGTACGTGTCGTACCCCTCCGTGTATGTACACCCCTGTACGTGTCGTACCCCTCCGTGTATGTACACCCCTGTACGTGTCGTACCCCCACCCGTGTATGCGCACCCGTGTACATTAGAGTCGTACCCCCACCCGTGTATGTACACCCGTGTACGTCAGAGTCGTACCCCCACCACAACCTCCTAAGTACGGAGCGCACCCCAGGCCCCAACATCACAACTGCATGTACGAGTCGTACCAAGCCACACACAAGGACAGCACTGTACAACAAAATGGCCCATGTACACCCCGTACACACGCTAAAAACGCACGTACACAACCAGGACTAAACAAAACAACACAAGAATACACCATTTGAATGGCACAAAGCCACTAAACATGTACAACAACCACTAAAACAACACATTCACTGACCTGCAACTGCCAAAAACAAACAGAGGCCCAAAACACCACCACTCCTTATAACACACCCACCCAAACTTCAAACACAGCCACACCCACCAATGGACCAATAAAAAGGGCCCACACACACAAACCATGAGCCTTTGCAACAGACTCACTGCTGCCAGACCCCACAGACAACCTACAGCACCAAACTAGAAGCTTTACCACACCTTACACTTGCACACCTTCACACAACCACCTTCACAAACACCCCCTCATCACATTCACACACACACCTGCACAACCACACCCACACACCCACAACCATTCACACACGCCCCCCCACCATCCACACCCACACCCCTCACCATGCCCACTAACAAGAATCCAAAGTTCAGTAACCGAGAGTTGGAGGTCCTTGTCGATGAAATCCTCAGAGTCGAGCCACACCTCTTTGGAACATTGGTCAGACAGACTAGCATTTCAGAAAAAACAGCCATGTGGCAGACCATCGTCGATGCTGTGAATGCTGTTGCGGACACCAGAAGGAACAAGCAGGAATGCCAAGCCAGGTGGTACCATCTGCGGAGGAGGGTCCGAGCCAAGATGACGGATGAACACAACCAGGCCAAAGTCACTGGAGGAGGGCCGTCCCGCAGACCCGTACACTACCATCCCTGGGAGGAGAGGGTGATGGCCATACTGCCGGTGGAGGCAGTCGAAGGATTAGGAGGACTCCGAGACCCGGGTGAGTACACAAACAACGCACCTCACATGGGGGGAACGTCATCCACAACCAAACTCACAAACAGGCACGCAACCACCCCAAGCTATCGCATGACTCAACCACACTCCATGAACACGCACATGCCACTGGCGCCACCATGCCCCATGCACCCAGCTGGACAATGTCAAGTCACAGGCCACAGAAGACACCAACACATGACACGGTAACCCGGATGGCGGGAGGGTGGGCCCAAAAAATCACATAGTGCAACTCAGAAGCAGACAACAATGCCCTCTGCCCATATGGCCTAGGTCACAGCCAGACAAACAGTGTGTCCCCACACAGGAAAGACTCGCCAGCAAATGGCGGACGCCTTGCATTAACACATGGGGGTGAAGGCACTGTTTTGCACATGACAGCAGCTAATGAACAGCCAACACTGTGAAAGAGTGGCAGCACACACCACCACAGCAGCAGCGCAGACACACACACTACACCCAATGGGTGCCTGGAGATCAGAAAAAAACTCACATCAACAAGCCAAGGGCCATTCAAAGATCTGCTAACAGTGTGTGCCCAGGAAGCTGGGCTGAGGTGACAGAGGGTGACACACAGAGGGAGGGAGAGGGGGACAGAGAGGGAGGGAGACACAGGAAGACGGACAGAGGGAGGAGGCTGACACACAGAGGGAGGGAGAGGGGGACAGAGAGGGAGGGAGAGGGGGACAGAGAGGGAGGGAGACACAGGAAGACGGACAGAGGGAAGAGGCTGACACAAAGAGGGAGGGAGAGGGGGACAGGGAGGGAGGGAGAAGGGGACAGAGAGGGAGGGAGACACAGGGAGACGGACAGAGGGAGGAGGCTGACACACAGAGGGAGGGAGAGGGGGACAGAGAGGGAGGGAGAGGGAGACAGAGAGGGAGGGAGACACAGGAAGACTGACAGAGGGAGGAGGCTGACACACAGAGGGAGGGAGAGGGGGACAGAGAGGGAGGGAGAGGGGGACAGAGAGGGAGGGAGACACAGGAAGACGGACAGAGGGAGGAGGCTGACACACAGAGGGAGGGAGAGGGGGACAGAGAGGGAGGGAGAGGGGGACAGAGAGGGAGGGAGACACAGGGAGACGGACAGAGGGAGGAGGCTGACACACAGAGGGAGGGAGAGGGAGACAGAGAGGGAGGGAGAGGGGGACAGAGAGGGAGGGAGACACAGGAAGACAGACAGAGGGAGGAGGCTGACACACAGAGGGAGGGAGAGGGGGACAGAGAGGGAGGGAGAGGGGGACAGAGGGAGGGAGACACAGGAAGACGGACAGAGGGAGGAGGCTGACACACAGAGGGAGGGAGAGGGGGACAGAGAGGGAGGGAGACACAGGGAGAGCAAATCAGCCATGTGGTGTGTGGGAATGTCTGCTCGTCAGCAGGTGGACTGCGTGCATGTAGACAAGGGTGGCCAGTGCCAGCACCCCCCCTCTCCTCCATGGCAAAACACTGGGCCATGTCACAACCTGTGCACGAGCACAATGACAGCTACCTGCATCATATAAGTGTGTGGAACAACTTCATGTGCCCACGTACAGTGCAACACGGAAGGCGCCAATGCACGGCTCGCCACACCTGCCCACTCCACTGCTGACTGCAGTCACACTTGACGCAGCAACTAAGACTGTGCCACACATAGTTAAAGGCGCCAAAGCTGTGCCCAAGGGACACACCCATGCACAAGTGCACTGTGAGTGGAATGCAAGACAGATCCAAATTCCCAGAGGAAATGTTCCAACTTTGAAACTGATGAAACATGGATGTTGCATGGACCAAAATTAACATTGTCTCTCTCACACACAGGTCAACCTCGTGGTTCACCCCCCAACACTGAGGGGGAAGACTCACAGGACCCGGCTCTGCGGGAGGCCGATCCCACTGGCAGCGACGACTCTCACCACTCTGTGGACGACCCCGACCAACCTGGCCCCTCTGGTGTCCAACGACCTGCAGCACCTGCGTCAGGTACAACGGGGCCAACCACCACCCCCACTCCTGCCACATCCCAGGAGAAACCCAGGATCCCTGCCCCACCACCACAAAGCAGCCAGGCTGGCCAGGAGGGACACGGTGTCCCGGGCACCCAGGAGGAGGCAGGCGACAACGCCAATGCCACCCCTCAGGGGTCCCGGAGACCCGATGTGCCCACAAGGGCAGGCCAGGTGCAAGTGGGCAGGGGTGGTGGGAGTGGAGGGCGGCGGAGGCGCCAACCTGACCAGTTGGCTGGGGATCCGGTATATTCCCATGTCCAAAACATCCTGGACACATACCGGCAGGACACCATGGGCATGGCCCAGGTTGTGTCCGTCATCGAAGGGGATCAAGACCCAGCAGGCCCAGCAACATGCGGAGCTACATGCCTGTCTACTGCAACACCAACGGAGGATGGAGGACGAACAGGCTGAGCTCGTGAAGTGTACACGGGAATTCACAGCACACTCCGTCGGATGGCCGACAACATGGGCAACCCTCCCTGTGCCAAAAGGCGTAGAACATCATCACCCACAGGGAGGGATCAGGAGGAGGAGGAGGAAACATCCGATGGAGCATCCCAAACATCGTCACGGCCTGCTTCTGAGAGTCCCCGCAGGAGGGCGGGTCGTCCACGGAAAAGACCGTGAGGGTCGGCGCTACAGCACCATCTCCCAGGACACCTGGCCTGGCACCTGGCCCACTGGAGCAACAGCAGCACAGCATCAAAAGACATTCTCTGCCACATGGCCTTGCTGGTCACTGTCTGACCAATGTTGACAAAGACTGTGGCATGGACTCTGAGGATTTCAAATGGCAAGGACACCAACTCCCCTACTGAACTTTGGATTCCAAACACCCGGAAAGCCCCTCATGTTATACCTCCCCCCCCCCACAAAAATAAAAAGTCACACCATGAAGAGAAGATGCCTGCTGGTTGCATTATTACCTTACATGTGTCTTGTAAAGTCTAAACATGCCTGAGTTCTCTTTTGACTTCAACCATCCACACCCTGGGGCCTGAGTCTGGCACAGGACACACGGGTCACAGTGTATTAGGCAAGACAGACATGGAGCACCATACACACCCGTGATGGGCCCAACCAGCTGAGGGGGTGGCCGCACAACCGTGCCGACAGACATATTGAGTACAGCAACAGTCATGCGCAGAGGTCAGGGATCATGTCCAGTGTCCTGGGGGGCACCCAGGTATGTGTAGACAGGTGGCAGAACCATGTCCTGCAAGCTTGAGTCCGGTGGATGCAGATAATGGGGGCCTGGCCAACGTTGGATGCATGGGGATGGCACATGTCACAATACCCACACAGTCATGGACATCATGCACAATACACTGGCTCATCCCACACACACAGCTTGCATCTTTCTACTCGACACATAGACACATAGCCACTATCAGGGAAAACCATGCCAGACATGCTGGATGCACCGTGGCAACACACCAGCATTGACTGAGAAGAGGCACCTTGGAGGCATAGGGACACCTTTATTAGTCATGTTTTCGGGATTGCAGAGGCAACTTGAAGTACACATGAACACTTCATGTGGAGTAACATGTGGGTCCAACACTGGCACCCCCCTTCTGCAGCACAAATGCGTGATAGTCATGGAAGTGGCACGCAAGTGTCGGCTAACAGCTAAACACCCCCAGCTGCTCACGGAGAGCCTGCCATACACCATTGATCCGCTGATGTGGAAGTCCCACAGCATGTCAAGCCAATGCAAACCGTATGTGTCCGAGGGCAGTGTTACACACATTGATGCCATCATCACAATCCACTATCCCATCACTGATGACTGTCAACAAGTCTGACCATCTATTCAGGTGTACCCAGCTGCATGTCATGTGTACCATGGTGATGCAACATGTCTGCAGAGGAACCAAACATCGACAGGGGCAGTGTGCATACATCGTGAACAACTGCCACACCCAATACACCCCTGATGCATCCCTTACCCTAAGGAGACTTCCAAACGTGTCCGTGCCTGTAACGCTGAGTCAGCACACGATGACGTTTCCATGAGGAATAGCAGTGCCACAACAATGCAAGCAGCAGACGGCATGCGCAAGTACCTGGGGAAGAGAGACACACAAGAAGTCAGCCACAAAAAGCACAGCCACTTGCATGTGCATTTACTCGACACATGTATGGATGACAACATGCTAGGTCACAATTATGACTGGGGAAATACAACCATCACTGGCACCATCACTCCAGTGACACACCCACACACACCTCTGACTCACGTGCCATACATGCAGGTGGAGACACACATCACAACACATGCCACACGGGGACCAATGCGTGTACACTCAGACACTGGTACTCACCACTAAGCAAAGAAGTCGCGTATGAGCCGAGTCCGGATGTCCTCTTGCGGCTCCACATCCTCCACATCACTAGCCCCATTGCCAAAAGCCCTTCGTCCTCCACGGGTGGATGGTCCTCGTCATCTTGATCCAGGATGAGTGGCACAGCTTTCTCAACTGCCATGTTGTGCAGCATGCAGCAGACCATGAAGATTTTGCAGACCTTCGCCGGGGCATATGGGAGTGCGCCGCCGGTCTTGTGTAGGCACCTGAATCGGCTCTTCAGCAGGCCAAACGTCCTCTCTATCACTCGCCTTGTCCGGCCATGGGCGGTGTTGTAGCGGAGCTGGGCCGGCGTGATGGGGTTGCGGAGAGGTGTGATCAGCCATGGCATGTTGGGATAGCCAGCGTCCCCTACATGGAAAGCACATGGACATCGTTAGAACAGGAGAAGCGGTTGTGCTGGAAGTCTACGCAAAATACAGGACAGACAGACTGTACCCACCAACAACACATGCTCGTTCGTTGCGCAGCTGCGTCATCATTTCAGGCACCCTGCTATGCCTCATGATGTAGGCATCGTGTGCTGATCCTGGAAAACGAGCACAGACATGTGAAATCACCATGTTGGACACACACACCACAAGGGCATTGATGGAGTGGTAGTGCTTGCGATTCCGGTACGCTACCTCCTGTGCCTGTGGTGGTACCAAAGCAACATGTGTCCCATCTATGGACCCAATGACATGGGGCATCCCTCCCAGGGCATAGAATCCACGCTTGACCCCAGTCAACATTTCAGGGGTAGGAAAATGTATGAAGTCATCCAGGTGAATCAACATGGCCTCTAAGAAATCATGCAGCACACGGCAGAACATGCTCTGGGACATGCCACCAACATGAGCTATGGTATTTTGAAAGGTACCCGTGGCTAGAAAATGTAGGGCTGCCATTACCTTCAGCTTGGGTGTCAGTGCCGTAGGATACCTGTGCAGCGGTTGCAGGTGTGGTGCCAGTCTCGCCGTCAAATCCAGAATCAACCGTTGGGGGAAGCGGTAGCACCGGATACAGTCATTCTCCCGCATGGCAGCCAAGTCCGGAATTGGTCGGGGAAGAGGCGGCGCTCTGCAGTAATTTGGAAGTGACAAGGAAGAGTGAGTGCACCACAACAACAATTAATTTGTACTGAGCACATGTTAATCTGTCTATACACATATGCTACATACGGAGTCAGGTATGTGCCACATGCCCTGGACACGTATGGCTGGCAGGTGACACTCCTACCAAGACCCAGCTACACAGGGAGATTGAGAACCTCCACATGCCATGGCATGGGATTAGCTGTGTCCCAGTGCAAGTGAACAGCCAGACGCAAGACAGGAGTGACATACACCCACACATCAGCAGAAGTAGGATGTCGATTTCAGAGACTGGTAGCGGAACACTAGAGCCACAGGTCACATGACATTACACTAGGACAGCCCACACACCTTGCCATGAAGGTGCACATGTCATGACTCACCACACATTCATAGAGAGGATGCAGACATGTCCTTGTTACGCTACTCCGTGTCCCATGCATACATACGCACCTCACATCCGATACCACATGTGGCATGGTGTGCGGAACAGTGTGCAATGTCAATCTACACACAGACACATGTTGGTTGCTGCAACAGCTGCAGCTTTTGAGGGTGCTCCAACATCAACCTAATGGGAACCCCCCACACATACATGACATAGTCACATCGTGCACCGTGGGTAGTGACAAGTCAGGTGTGGTAACCCCTGTACCGGGCATCAGGGGACACTTCCGTGTGTTGGTGTCCGTGCCATGCCAGTGTCGGTCATCCCAAGTGTGCAGTACGACATGCACACATGTCAAAGGAGTCAAGGGCATGCCTGGCACACATTGCACCGTCACACATTACATCTGTACACATCTCATCATACATCTGGTGCCTTCTCGACTCAGGAGTAATGTGCCACATCACAGCCTGTCACACCTGTGCCCCACACATGTAGTACTGCCCAGACAATGCCTTGATGTCCATCCATGGACAAGTATGTCAGCCCTATTCCTTCCTGTGTGCTGCCTGTCACCACTGTGATGTGTGAAAACCACCGTACTGCTGCTAAGAGGGCCTGTGTACGTTCCCATATCACTATGGGAGTGCTGCCGTATGTGTACCCATAGTGATGGTGAGCGTACAGGCATGTGTACGGTCAGTAAGTACGCATACGCAAGAACACCCATAGTGGTACGGCCCGTACATACATGTGTACGTTCACTATCACCATGGGTGTCCTCGCGTATGCGTACTCGTAGTGGTACGGCCCGTACACACGCCTGTACGTTCACTATCACCATGGGTGTCCTCGCGTATGCGTACTCGTAGTGGTACGGCCCGTACACACGCCTGTACGTTCACTATCACTACGAGTACGCATACGCGAGAACACCCATAGTGGTACGGCCCGTACACACGCCTGTACGTTCACTATCACTACGAGTACGCATACGCGAGAACACCCATAGTGGTACGGACCGTACACACGCCTGTACGTTCACTATCACCATGGGTGTCCTCGCGTATGTGTACTCGTAGTGGTACGGCCCGTACACACGCCTGTACGTTCACTATCACCATGGGTGTCCTCGCGTATGCGTACTCGTAGTGGTACGGCCCGTACACACGCCTGTACGTTCACTATCACTACGAGTACGCATACGCGAGAACACCCATAGTGGTACGGCCCGTACACACGCCTGTACGTTCACTATCACCATGGGTGTCCTCGCGTATGCGTACTCGTAGTGGTACGGCCCGTACACACGCCTGTACGTTCACTATCACTACGAGTACGCATACGCGAGAACACCCATAGTGGTACGGACCGTACACACGCCTGTACGCTCACTATCACTACGAGTACGCATACACGAGGACACCCATAGTGATAGTGAACGTACGCACGCGTGTACGGGCCGTTGCTATGCATTTGGGGTGCCCTAGGGGCCCGGAACGCACCGTACCTGTGGGTGAAGCTCCATTTTACATAGGGGACACATGAGGGACAAGTATTAAGGCCTACATGCATGCTGGTTGTCATGGAGACCAAGTTTTAAGTTTGAATTTGTTCTGGAAGGTGCACAGCAGAAGTCATTTGGAATGAATCTACTTTGTTGCAATGTGTTTGTGGGGTTGACATCATGCTGAAGAAAAAAACACAATAAGAACCCACTGACTGTGCTAGGTTTGAAGGGATTGGAGGAAACATAGGATGCAAAGGTGAGTGACCAATCACTCTGTACTCCTGTGCATGAAACAGGCCAGCAAGGCAGATATAAGGCAGCCAGGTCCCATGAGGGAGCACTTGCCTGCACATATTTCGATTCTACCACACTGCTGCTGCTCCTGATTCCCTGGAACCATGTCAAGGTCTGTGGAGAGGTCACAGCCATTCACCCTGGAGGAGAACCTGGCATTGCTGGATGTGATCCTCCCACAGTACCCCCTGTTGTATGGGCGACCAGGGTATCAGGTGAGTGCAGAGCTACTAGCACAGACTGTGTCCCTTTTTTTGTGACTGTGACTTCTGCCATTGTGTCCAGGTGTGACACACATGCTATGTACTGTAGGGGGGGTCCCAGGGGGGGGGGAATGTCTGATGTCTCCCAGCAGTGCCCAGAGACAGGAGGGGTGCGTGCAGAGTCCTCCCAGCAGTGCCCAGAGACAGGAGGGGTGTGTGCAGAGTCCTCCCAGCAGTGCCCAGAGACAGGAGGGGTGTGTGCAGAGTCCTCCCAGCAGTGCCCAGAGACAGGAGGGGTGGGTGCAGAGTCCTCCCAGCAGTTCCCAGAGACAGGAGGGGTGTGTGCAGAGCCCTCCCAGCAGTGCCCAGACACAGGAGGGGTGGGTGCAGAGTCCTCCCAGCAGTGCCCAGACACAGGAGGGGTGGTTGCAGAGTCCTCCCAGCAGTGCCCAGACATAGGAGGGGTGGTTGCAGAGTCCTCCCAGCAGTGCCCAGACATAGGAGGGGTGGTTGCAGAGTCCTCCCAGCAGTGCCCAGAGACAGGAGGGGTGGGTGCAGAGTCCTCCCAGCAGTGCCCAGAGACAGGAGGGGTGTGTGCAGAGTCCTCCCAGCAGTGCCCAGAGGCAGGAGGGGTGTGTGCAGAGTTAGATTTAGTGGTCCTAAGTCTAAATTTAGGACTACTAAATTGAGAAAAATCCTAATTTTAAGACGTTCGGTATTCACAGAAGGCATTTAGGAGTCCTAAAGTTAGGAGTCCTAACTATACTACTACTAAACTGAGAAAAATCCTAATTTTAAGACTTTCGGTATTCACAGAAGGCATTTAGGAGTCCTAAAGTTAGGAGTCCTAACTATACTACTACTAAACTGAGAAAAATCCTAATTTTAAGGCTTTCGGTATTCACAGAAGGCATTTAGGAGTCCTAAAGTTAGGACTCCTAACTTCTGTGAATACCGAAATGAGTAAGTGCCTTCTGTGAATACCAAAATGAGTAAGTGCCTTCTGTGAATACCAAAATGGTAGTAAGTTTAGGATTTTGTCTTAAGTTAGTTCTGTGAATCGGGCCCTCTGTGTCTACAGCATAGGTTGTGCTCTGTGCCATTGTCCCCTGGCCAAATGTATATTGACGTGAAATGTAGTACAAGTGTCCACTGTACAGACTGACCTGATTTTCCTTGTTCATACTCACGGTGGACATTGCCTGTGTGTCTTGTTACAATCATCTGATGATGGCCATTTGTACATGATTATTTGGACAGGCGCACCTTGGGTATTTTGTGTGCAACCTTGATTTGTTGCATCCCATGTGTATTTCACCCAGACTAAGGGATGTAAGTGCTTCCTGTGTCTCCAAATAATAGTCTCATGTAGGGGGTGGGTGGTGCGGGCATGGCCTTCATGTCACAACCTGATATCTCCTTGCTAGGACTGGCCAGTGTGTGATGTTTGTCTGGACATGCACTCAAGGTGCAGTGGGCCAGTCATGGTGGCCATGTTTTCAGTATAACCTATGCTGCATGTGCCTCTTGTTCCTGGATATTGTCCCTGCTCATCCCTATTTCCTGCCACGCTGTGTGGTGCAGATGCAGTGCTGGATTGTCCCCAGGGCCTTGCTCCTCAGTCAAAATTCCATTCCATCTCATTTGCTATTGTGTCATGCTCTCCATAGTTTATCGGTGGCATGGTGGGTCAAACAACTGTGTCTTGCATGCCCTACATATGTACCTTGTTTTGTAGATGTAACTCTTCTTTTGTTTCAGGCTATGCACTGTGACCTATGTAGATTGGACTCATGTGACATGTATACAGGTGTATGATTAATTTCTGTCTCTTCACCCTGCCCACAGCATCGTCGGGGGACACGGAGGGAGACATGGGCACTGACGGAGCAGAGGGACCGAGCACCAGTGCCAGCGGTGACATCGGGGCTGGCACATCAAGTGGGACTGAGGCGGAGGAGAGTGAAGCCGGGGACCTGTCGACTGGCACAACAGAGTATGAAGCTGACGGGTCCGAGGACGATCTCTCCGAGCGGGCGGCGGCTGCACCAGCAGCTGACAGCGGCACTACATCTCGCCCCGCCCCCTCCATTGCCATCAGCCGCCTCCCACTTGCTCGTGTCCCTTCCCAGCGTGCCCGGTCACCACATGTCTCCTTCCTGCCAGGCACCGCACCCCCTGCCCCTGTCTCCACTGCTGCCGCCAATGCCGAGTCTGTGGACATCCAGCGGCAGTTGCAGGTTGGTCAGGCTGCGATCCTTAATGTCCTCCATGGCCACAGCCAAGTGCTGCACAACATGGAGGCATACTTGGAGGGCATTCATTCATCGCAGGCTGACCAATGCAGCTTGCTGAGGTCGATAGACTCGACACTGACTGCAGCAGTGGGTCTCCTGCAGCGCTACGTCCCACCCCCTACCCCTGCCCCATCCACACTTCCCACTCCCATGCCTGTCCCACGTACACCCAGACGTCAGCATGCACCCACCACAACACACACAGGCACCACACCAGCAGGGAAGGTCCACCGCACACCTCCTGACACGCACACACAGGGTGAAGTAGGCACACCCACTGGGTCGGGGGGCAAACATGTGACACGCAGCCAGAGTGGGAGTCCGCATTACACCCAATCCACTCCCTCCAAATCCCCTCCCCTCAGCTCTCCTGGCCACATCTCACCCAAAGACTCCTTAATGGCCGCTCTGTCCCTGAGCCCCACAGTGACGCCACCACGCAAGCGGTCAAGGAAGTCCTCGGTCAGGGTGGTTGATTCCCCCCCCTGTCTACACCCTCCCCCAGTGGCGCTGCGACCCATCCCTCTGACCCCCCCCCCTCCTTGGGGCCTGTGGTTCCTTCGGGTGCAGGGGATTCCCTGGAGGGCCTTGCTAAGGTGTGCAGCGAGATCCTGGCCTCCACCTTTGGCCCTGCCCCACCCCCTGTGGTGGAGTCCTCCATCCCTGCACCCACGACGCCTACCCTTCACCCTCCTGTCCCTGCGGTGCCTGTTTCTTCCCCCCCACATGATGCCCTCACCCCTGTGGAAGACGACGGAATGTAACTGTGCAGGCAAGCTAGGGTACACACATCCCACTGTGTCCCCCATCCAGCTGTGACTTCTGGACTACCCTATGGGCTTTGTAAATATTGAACTTTCTACGAACATACAATTTTTGATCATGCTGATTAAAGCCATTTTTGTTTCCTTTGAACACTACTGCTTTTCTGATATTGCTGTTGGTGGGGCTGCTATATGATTTTGGGTGGTGATCATGTGTTGGTTGTGTGGGAAATGTAGTAGTGTGCTGGTCATAGGGGGGACCCTGGGATCTGTGTGCCATCACACGGTGTTAGCTAGGTTTCTGTGTTCATGTAAGCAGTTGCTGCATGGTGAAATTGTCCAAAGGTGTATTCCTTCCTCTGTGTACCCTGACATCTTCCCTGCAGGGTGTTCCCAATATTTAGCGCAGAGCTGTGTGTACATTAGCTGGGTGTGTGACGGACTCCTTCTACTTTGCACATGCATGCTGAGCGATGTCTCCACCTGCATCATTCGTGGCATTCTTGGTAGTCATTGTACTTGTGTATGTGGACTATTGACATGACGTCATGTGTACATGTTTTATTTTCTGCGCTATGCATGCGTATACTCCCAGCCTCGCATACATGTGGTACATGTACTGCAGGGTCTTTGTGCACCTGACTGAAATTTGTGGGCATGGTATCTGTGGCTACTCCACCCTTTGCGTTTCATGGGCACTGCTATGAGTGTTAGGCACACACCCCTCCTGACTCTGGGCACTGCTGGGAGGACTCTGCACACACCCCTCCTGCCTCTGGGCACTGCTGGGAGGACTCTGCACACACCCCTCCTGCCTCTGGGCACTGCTGGGAGGACTCTGCACACACCCCTCCTGTGTCTGGGCACTGCTGGGAGGACTCTGCACACACCCCTCCTGTGTCTGGGCACTGCTGGGAGGACTCTGCACACACCCCTCCTGTTTCACAATATGTACGCTTAGAACATACACGTGTGTGGGTTCGCTCCATGCATACGAGGTGGGGGTACGTGTCGTACTTACACTGTTGGCATGGGGGGTACGCTCCTTGCATACGCGGGTGGGGGTACGTGTCGTACTTACACTGTTTGGGTGGGGGGTACGCTCCATACGTACGCGGGTGGGGGTACGTGTCGTACTTACACTGTTGGGGTGGGGGGTACGCTCCATGCATACGCGGGTGGGGGTACGTGTCGTACTTACACTGTTGGGGTGGGGGGTACACTCCATGCATACGCGGGTGGGGGGACGTGTCGTACGTACACTGTTGGCATGGGGGGTACGCTCCTTGCATATGCGGGTGGGGGTACGTGTCGTACTTACACTGTTGGGGTGGGGGGTACGCTCCTTGCATACGCGGGTGGGGGTACGTGTTGTACTTACACTGTTGGGGTGGGGGGTACGCTCCATACGTATGCGGGTGGGGGTACGTGTCGTACTTACACTGTTGGCATGGGGGGTACGCTCCTTGCATACGCGGGTGGGGGTACGTGTCATACTTACACTGTTGGCATGGGGGGTACGCTCCTTGCATACGCGGGTGGGGGTACGTGTCGTACTTACACTGTTGGGGTGGGGGGTACGCTCCATGCATACGCGGGTGGGGGTACGTGTCGTACTTACACTGTTGGCATGGGGGGTACGCTCCTTGCATACGCGGGTGGGGGTACGTGTCGTACTTACACTGTTGGCATGGGGGAGTACGCTCCTTGCATACGCGGGTGGGGGTACGTGTCGTACTTACACTGTTGGGGTTGGGGGTACGCTCCATGCATGCGGGGTGGGGGTACGGTCCGTACATATCCGTCCCCACGCTATGTGATACTTGTGCGGGCCGTACCCAGGCCTTTGCCACGTGGGTACGAGCTGTCCCGCCATTGTTGGGGTGACGTAGGTGTGGGCGTGGTACGACTCGTACCCACGCTCTTAAGGCGTGGGTACGGGACGTACCTGTCTGGTTGTGTTGCCGGTTCGCGTCGTCAAGAACTTCCGTTGTGGCGGTCGCTGGCTTAGCTGGACACGCCCCCACCCCCTCGTAGTGACCAGGGCCTGAGGGTCAGGTATGTCCAGGGCATGTGTGCTGTGTGACTTTGGTGGGGGTTTTGTGGCCTGCCCTGGTCCTGCCACCCCCCCCCTCCCCTTTCCCCCCTCCCTTAGTTGTTCTGACCTTCTGCGGCGTCTGCGTCAGAACCTGTAGAGGAGGTCGACTGCTATGAGGGCCGGGATGACACGTAGGTTCGGGTCCATGTCTGTCCGTCGCGTACGGGTACTCCTTGTTCGCGTCGTCCTGTCTGTCCGTCACGTACCGGTACTCCTTGTTCACGTCGTCCTGATTTCCCGGCAGTTTTTGGCAGCCGGAAAATATTGACCGTGCGGGATGACGTCGGTGCGAATCGTAATTCCTGGTTCGTGAATGGCAGGCTGCGTGCGTCCCGATGTCACGTCGGCGCTTTCCCGGATCGCATTTGTACGTTTATTTTCGTCGGTCGGGGTTTTGTACGATTCGTACGGAAATGGTGTTTCCATGAGAATCGTAATTCCGTGTGTATACTTTGAAGACCGGGTACGCGTCGGACGGAGAATATGCTCCGTCCGACGGTTCGTACCCGGTTTTTACCGGATCGTGATCGGCACCTAAATATAAGCTGCCACAAAAGGGATCTACTGGTTTGCCTATTCTTTTTTACATTTCCAGCTTATTGTCACTTATTGTGTATTTTGGTCTTACATTACTACAAAAGGGATCCTCTGGTCTATCTTTGCCTGTTTTTCTCTCCAGCCCATGTTGCATCTTTATATTTTTGTCTCAATATAGAAGATAAAAATAGTATGATAGGGGCCCTAATGACATAAGGGACAGGACCCCGTATTAGATTATCAAATCTGCAAGTATTCCTTTTGGCTTCTGGCCTTTCCTTAACCACACGTATCACAATCATGTAATAAATTATGTGGTTTTATATATATTTATTTTTTAGAAGATAAAACTTGTCAACCTTGGATATTTGTTTTAATTAACATACATAAAAGAAACTTTGTATATGAACTATATGTTTATACAGGAAACACAAACATTTGAATACTTGGTAATTATAGCATATTTATATTGCGATACAGGTGCCAATGATTATTTTATATTCACTAGAGAGAGTAAAAAATACTGTCTTGAAGAAGGTGATTGGAATTGGTTGAATTCCGCCGAAAGGTGTTGACGCATATACAAAGCTACATTTGAATAACATACCGGCACAGTAGATGGGAGATACCAATCATGTGGCTGTATTGATTGTTTGTACAAATTAGCTGATGATTTTATGACAAAATGTATTGTCTTGTCTGTTCCCTCTCTCTCTCTCTCTCTCTTTCTTTTTTTATGGTGCAAACTTTTTATTGTATTGTATCAACTTTTACATTAGTCATTGTTAATTGTCTTTATGCATTTTTAACAGATTGACATTGGAATTGTTTATATAAGTACGCCTGCTTTTATTAAATATATCTTTCGATATGATTAATGATCTTGTAGCACTATATATTCCTGCTGGTGGGTCCATATTTATGTAAATGTGAGCAATTAGTGACCAGTGAAGTGTGCGGCAATTGTGATACTTGAGTTCTTGCTGGTGCAGGAAAGGTCGGAAGCCAAAAGGAATACTTGCAGATTTGATAATCGAAATAAAAGATGCCAAAACTGGTCTGTGGTGGTTTGTTTCTTGTGCATAACATTTATTATGTCATCCTCATGTCTGTCAGTGTCAATTTCTATCTCCATCACATGGCTGGTTATCCTATCTTTGCCTGTAAAAGGGATCTGTTTCTTCTTCTGTACCTTTATCAATTGCCGGTTTGTTGGTACTCACTATTTTGTGGTCATTATTTGTTTTTATGTGATATTCATCTCTCCCATCTCTTGCTTCTATCTCTAGAATTCTAAATAAGGTGTTGATCATTTTTTGCCTATGTATGTTGGTTCCCCTCATTTGCACGTGCCCTTTTCTACTTCCTCAACACGGCCGCTCTTTCTATTCGTATTTACTGTATGTCTGTGTACAGTGCTCCTAGGTGTGTCTCAGCCTGTTTCTATGTCTATGTCCAATCATCCCGTGCTATACTCCAGATTCTTGACTCACTAGACACCATTAGCAATGCATTTCCCTAGTTCTCTTCTCACTTCCCTAACTTATCAGTAGTTTGTACTCTCTGCTCTCATAGGCTACTACTTAAAAATCACATAATACAAAATGATGGGGACCCCTGTAGAATGTGATGAGGGGCTCCCGAGTCCCCCATATCCCACAGATATTCATTGACATTGGCCTAAACTAGGGCTCTCTCGATGTTTGTGAAGCAGGTATTAGTTACTATTTATAGTGATAATTATGTATCCTTTCATGTGAAAAGGATGATGGTTTCTACCTGTGACCTCCATTCACCTCTGGCATAACCTGTTGTGAACATTATGATGCATGGATTATGGTAATAGGCACTGCAATTTTTACTGATGCACAGGAATTTAGGGTTTCCCCTAACTGTTTAAAAACATTTACTTTAATGTAAGAATATAATATGCAACATGGAGGATGACTGATGTGCCCAGAGGACAGCTGTGCCGCGCTTCTTCCTGCTCCGGGTTTTGCCTAAACCTGACTGTAGGCTATACACACAGTTTCCTACCAGAGGAACCCTTAAAGGGAGCACCTGAGCCCCTGCACATAGGAAAGACAGTCTTTCCGAATCGTGCCACATAACTCGAATCGGCAGTCGGAATCAGACTTTGGGAGCACGTAGTGGGCCCCCCTGTGCCAGGAGCCATCCCAATCAGGCCCGTGGGGGTACCCATGGGTACCCCCTTACCAGCCATGCATAGTGTGGCAGGCACCAGAGGGTGCCCAGCACAGGGTGCCCAATTTTCCCCAGCCACCCCTTTCTTCAATGGAAGCCTATGCATTTAGTCGAAACATAGGCTCCCATTGAAGTCAATGGGAGTCTAACCAAATCGTATCTGGAAGCATCCGGATGCATCGTACTCAGTCAGTCGGACTCTCCCGAGTGAGTCAGAAACCATTCCCAAACCCATTCGGTCGGGAAGATTTCCTAACCGCATCGGAATCGGGCCCCTAAGTGTCTAGCTACAGTGATCAACTCTAAGTCATTATTATTTGCCAACTGCATGGAAGTCTAGAAACAGGGAAATGTATTTATCAAAGATAAATTGCTAGCAACAAAAGAAGGACAAGAGCAGACAAGGAGGCTTATTAGTAAAAAGGAAATGTGTTTTCGGAAGCAATCACAATAATGACTACTTTATATAGCACACACTTCACACCGAATCATCTCTAGACACTTGAGCAATAACTGTTATTATTGGTGATTTCAATTGTATGAATGTCCTCTGCTTGAAAGAGTGAACAGTTTTACTGGCCCTGCTAGATTACCAACCTGTGGCATGCAGGTATCATGGTAGGTGTTGAGGTAGCTTACCTTTATTACCGAATAGTAAGGAAGGTGCATGTCAGGAAGCATGCATTTGTAACAACAAATGCCTGTGATTAAGCTAGGGCATAAATAGAGACTTTAGTGGCACCTCCAGCAACCACCAGAGCGAAATGAGTAGGTAGCCAACATAAGTATGCTAAATGCACAACTGGGAAAGTGTAGCTAAAAAACATCTTTGGAACTGATCAGATCAGGTATACTTGCAAATGGGGTGCATAGCATGACTCATACTAAGCATATGATTCAGCAAAGCACCCAGATAGGGCCTCATGTTAACTGAAGTATTGTTTCGTGATAGAAATATTCAGTATTAGAGGGATGTTAAACGCCTGCAGCCTGTCCAGGCTGTCACTGCTAAAGATTTTTTATGTGTTTGCATTTTTCTGCATCAATAATAATGTTCAGACTGAAGTTACACACTCAGTTCCACATACACACGTGGCATAGTACTGTTGCTTTTGAAACAAATTATCTATGATGCGTAGAAGAGTGTATTTCTGATCTTTGTTAACTAGGCCTCAATTTAGTACTAACGCCATCTTGTCCAAATTGAAGTTATCCTTCTCACAAATGTCTTTTCCGCTGCTCACAACTCTCCTGGCAATTTTTGCAGTACACAGTTGAACTGAAGTGCACTTTTTTATCTCCACTGTCAATGGCTGCTCTCAATGAACGTTCCAGACGACATTAGCATAAAAGGCATAGAATTATTGTTCATGTATTAGGTTAGTGCTTAAGTGTTAAGGCAATATGACGTTTATATTTACTGTGCTCTGATTTGCTGAAGAAATGATACATTTGATCACACCACAGTGACTCTGTCATGTCTATTAATTTCATATGCAAAAACTGTGTATAAAACGCCGTGCTTTTGGGGGTTGGCTAGAAGACTTTCCTGTTCTATTAGGGATGCTGTCTGTTACTCCAGATTTTGCTGCCCACTTGGGAGTTAGAGTTATTTCTGATTTTTCATTTCCTCTGACCTGCCTTTCCACTGAGAATCTGCATGGCTATGACTGTCTTCCACTTTATCTTTAAATTTTATAATAAAACCCTTTAACATTTTTATTCATCAAAACTCAGTTATTGAGTAGGCCCATTTATGTAATTGATTGTTTCCCTGATATTTGGATGCTTTAGGAGATGCCTTAATGAAAGGATATATTGCCTCATGAAATTGAGTGACCCTGCCCACAGTTAATATTGAATACACTACCTCACTAACTCTATCAAAGAAGCTACCTATCAGGCAAAGGAATTCCTCAATATTTACCACGAGTGACCCTATATAGATGCCCTAAAATGCAACCACTGCACTTTCCAACAACAAACTACCTGAGTTCCAACACATCAGAACATTATCTCTTCTTACCAACACTGCAAGCCGTAACTTCAGTCCTCATTAAATCCTTTTGGACTGCCGAGCTGCCCAAGCATAGCTTATTAGGTAAATGAGTCCAACTCACTCATGGATCCCTGCATAACCTCTTTCTTAAAGCAAATGTTCCCCACTCTTGCAACACACACTACAAGCTTTACCTCAGTCTCCCTCTACTTGGGAGTTGTGGCCAGCCCTTTGAAGCATACCATGATCACCCTCTTTAAAAATAAAAAAAACAACCACAGATTCTACGATTCTGGCTATGACTCAATCTCTAACCTCCCACTTCCTGGTAAAATCATTAAATTGGGGGTGATCTGGCGACTCTACGAGTATGTTAACTTCCCACCTCACTATTAGCACTTAAACCCTGCAGGTTACCCAAATCAGCCTTAGCCAGCATAAGGAAGGACCTTCTACATTCCCTAGTTGAAAATAAGAAAACAACCCTAATACTACTCGACCACGCAATAATTGTAGTGAGGCGGAAAATGTGAGCGAGTATATCAGAGTTTGCCCTAGCTTAGATCCTATCTTTTTTACTGACCAAAGCCAAGAAGTCAGGATCAGATCAGTGTAGTCCTCCATGTGCTATATGGTATTCACTGTCATCCACCTCCTGCTTGCTGTGGAATAAATATGTCTGTCCATTGGCTCATCTACCCAAACAGTACCAAGTGAACTTCCAAATGTATGGTGATGACACACAAATCAATTCTAAATAGATAACCACCTAATAATCCTACCAATGTCAAGTCATGCTTGGATCATGTGCTCCATTGGATGAAGAAGAATGTCTGCTGCATGACCCTGTTTATCCTTGTAACATCAGAAATTGAGCTCATTCGAATACCTTTTGAGTGGCCACAAGGTCTCTGTATACCATTTTCAAGCACACAAAAGGGCAAGAGCCTGAAAATTATTTTTGACTACAAACTTTTGTTTGTCACCAAGTCAAGCAGTTTTCAAAGACAAATATGAAGCAAATGGACAGTTAAGGAAAGCCACAGCTGCACTACCCTCCTATACACAGAGTATCACTGATTCAAACAATTCAGGTTGCCCACCTCAAAGGTCCACTATCCAAAGACCATATACGTTTTACCACAAAAAAATCATTTAACAGAGAGGCAACACTTCAAAGAGTAACAATTATAGATAATATTTTAGAGTACAAATATGCAAATGAAAAAATAGGTTCTTTAATTGTTGCAGGTTGAACAGGCAGCAGAGAAACAGCCAACGCGTTTCGCCCAACAGCGGGCTTCCTCAGGGCAAAAATCAGAACGTAGTTCAATTCAGTACGGAACCTAACGATTGTCGCAATATCGACTTTAGATCACTTTGCTTTTAAGCAACAAGTCTCCTCAAATGTCCAAATTCGTAAGGATAAAAAGTAACCGGAATTTCTTTGGTAAGTCACCACAATAGAGGAAAATGTGATCTCCAAAAGTCAAATGTAGTCACAGAAATTCACTTCGATTGGTGAAAAATTTTCTGAACATCGGTAATTCTTAAATAAGCGACTCCATGAAGCTCCAAGTTCCTGGTTTTCAAAGACACCAACATCTTGCTACACATACTCCACAAAATGCCCTCACTTCTACCAACTGGCCAATAGCTTGAGCTGAACAGAGGCCTTTGATGGTACGCCTGCAGTATTGCAACACTATATACTCTGGTCTCCCCAAAAATTGAATTGTGAGATTGCAAAAGCTAAAAACCTAGGGTGCCACATTCTTCCTAAATCTCAACAAATGTGACCACGTTAAGGCCTCACTGAAATCTCTCCACTGTCTTCCAGTAGAAGCCAGGTTCAGACTAAAGCTACTTTGCACCATCTACATAGACTTCTGGGGTAAAGGCCCCAACCATCTACAGAATCTAGCTCTTCGGTACACTCAAGCCTGGAATCTCCAAACATGTGAAGGTGTATAACATAGAGGCAGATTTCTGGGAATATAAAGCCCTACAACTGTGACCCACCTATAGAGCCCAAACCAATCACCTTTTATTCTAACATTTTACACTTGTCTTCTAACAGAGTGGTAAGTCACTATCAACTACCTAACTTCCCTTGCTTTTATATTGCATATTGTGAACTCCTCTAGTGCTCTGAAGTAATCAAAAGGTAACATGTAGTGCTTTATAAAACTCTGTTGGGAGGAAACGTTCCCTTGTATGATTATGCAGAGTGTGCACCTCTTCTGTACATTTCCCATGGCAAGTCTATGATGGGTTTTGGACTCTCTGCTGCAGCATGCATGACAATCCTGTGTTCGCTGAAGGTCCACTGTGACACATAATGTGACACCTAGTGGGGCTTTTTGGTCTGGAGAGGTACACCATGTACACCCTCCATTACTGAGCATAATTACTGTCAGCTCGCAAGCAAGCTGAGGAGGACTGATAGTGATGGCGGCAAGAGATTACAGTGGCAGCAGAGGCCTTTTAATTGTCACCTGTCAGGGAAATTTGCCTACTGGTCTCTCTTGCTGTCAGGTTCCTCTTTCAGCCCCCTGCTACTGAGTCCTTTACTGCTTCCATGTGGGGCATCATTGGCAAATGTATGTTTATCCCATTTGTGTGCAGAATGATGTGTATGGAGTGAGGATGCTGTGTCTGACTGTGGTAGCCCGTTATCCTTTTTGATTCCCTGAACATGATTGATAAATAATATGGTGGATGGAGAAAGAACCAGTCACACTGTGAATAGCAGGGCTCCTCCAAAGCATTTCTATGTTCCTTTGTAGTGGCCCGGACACTAGGGTGTGGTGGGCAGGAGACAGATAATTCATTTGTAGTGCAGGGAGAACCATTTCCTCCTCCTTGGTCCATTTGTGCTTCTACTGTTATCCAAAACAAGATGACAGTTATGTAAGAGGAGAAGCCTCTCTCTTGTGTCTTTTGTTTTTGGGTCTCCCATGTCAGAGACCTCTCCTTCCTGCTGGTACTAGAGGACAGTCAGTGGCGGCTCCTCTGCTATGGCGGAGGAGCGTCGCCCCTCTGCTTTCAAACAGTGCGAGAAACAAAAACATAAAATGATAATGACTTTCAGTTATTATCATTTTATGTTTGTGCTCCTTTGCGGGTGGGCGGGGCTGCTCCGCTCTCAGAGCAGGGCGGGGAGGTGTGGTTTTCGCACTCCTAAGTGCACAGTGACTCTTTGGTCGGCCCTCTCAGGCCGCCCAAACCAGTCATGCGCACTGTCCCTGTTCTCCATGCAGGCTGCTTTACAGCCTGCATGGAGAACATGCCCACCCCTCCAGCATCTGGCTGAGCGCTGTGTCACGCCGCTCAGACCAATCACAACGATGCATTGCAGCGTTGTGATTGGCTTAGGGGAGGGAGCCTAGCTTCCTGTTACTTGAGTCGGAGGCAGGAGAGCAGGGGCAGAGACACGGAACCTGGCGGTAAAGGTAAGTTATTTTATTTTTTATTTTTTTGTTATGCCCCCTCTTGTCATTGAGAGCCCACCACCCCCCTTTGGCATGACCCCCCTTTGACACCCCGCGCACGCGCCCCCCCCCCACCCGCAAGCCATTCCGGCTGCCACGGCGGCCTTTATCAGTCTGGAAGACACATGCAAAAGTTAGGAACTCCTTGAAACCTGTCCCAGAGCTGGACTTGCAGAGTACTCAATCTCTGTCAACTGAGTATAAATGTGGAGCAAAAAACCCCAGTAACTGGGCCATAAGGAGCTGTGCGGGAAGGACTACACTTGACCACCTGTAACACCAAGAAATTATCTGTACTTCCAGGCCATGTGGTAAGACCAACCGTGTTCGATACCTTGCAGTGGGCCTGGGAGCACAGGAATCCGCTACCTGAATCTCTGCTTGTGTGTGTGCCACAATCCTCCCCCTTGAAAGGTCCCACATCCTCTGGAAAAAAGCGTCTGGAAGATGACAATGTTACTCCACAAGGCAGAAGCTATTAGAAAGCAGCTGTATCAGCTTGGCACACACAAATATTCCTAACCACGATCTATAATGCCCAGAATGAGAGTAGCCCGCAATGATTAGGTGGTATGAAACCTCTGACCATGCTTCAGTAGTTTCAACTCAGCAAAATCTTCATTTCGACTGCGGTGGGCTGTTCACTTTGTTTGAGTCGTGGGTTTGGGCCATTCCACCCAAGGAGGATACAGAGCTAAGAAAAGCATTGAACCACCGCAGCTAGTGTAGGAATGTATGACAGTACCACGCCGTCTCCCCTAAGACTTAGACACTGCACCTTACCACATTGCTGGGGCAGTGCTTGAAATGGAAAAATAAAAGTGCAGGTTCTCTGTAGCAGAGTACCTGCTTGTTTCTGAGAAGTGTAGCATTTCTGTTGAGAAGTGCCGGTACTCTCCCTCTCAAAATAAAAAAATGCTGGTACTTCGTACTGGACAGTACCGGCCCATTTAAAGTACTGGCTCGGGGAGAGCAAAGGAGCTTGCAGGCCAGAACCAAGACTGGCGCAGCTACTAATGAGTGGGTGTATGCAACCGCACACATAGACGAGTGCGGATCCCCAGCCTAACAAGAAGCAACATGTAGAAGACGCCCACGCACAAGTAACTACAAAAATGTACGGTGAGCAACTATGATTGCAGGAAAAGTAGGATAACCAATACACATTGGGGCAATTTCTTCAGAGGGTTCTAGAGGCCAAGGCATAGACTCCACTTTAGCTTTCTGAAGCTTTGTGTTTGAAGGGGAGAGAAAGTGAAAGTAGACTAAACCACAGCCCTACGGCCACTGCCTGTACTATTACACTGATTTAGTTGTGGCCTGGGAGTAATTGTTTACTAGAATCATTGTTTCAGGTTACCTATATTCTGTATTTGAATCTCCAACTTTTCACGTGTAGCCTTCAGCTGAGTGCTATGATTAAACTGCTATAGGAACTGGGTGGACAATGATTTAAGAATATTTGTTTTACTGAGCTCTGAATATCTACCCCTCACCATCATATGAGTAACCCTTGGACTGCTCAACTTGCACCCTGAAGGTGAAGCTCTAAAGTGGAGTACATGGTGCTCAAGTTTGGTCCCAGAATGCTTGTGGTAAAAGGCTCTCATTGATACAATTTAAACGCAGTAAACCCTGATTGTGCTGGGAACACTTGAAAATACCCACAAACTGCTAAATAAATAAATACGTAGGAGAATAAGGAAACGCGATCCTATGTCATATTGACTTTGTGTATAGTGTGGAGCCTGGGCAACCTTTCATTAAGCAGTTTTAAAGTCTTTGGGTTCAGAGTTCCTTTCACCAGCCTGCCACTCAGTGCAGGCGCAATCATAAAGCAGCCTTGGGGTGTGTAGGTTTTGTTCTCCGTGGAATTGTGCATGCTGGTGATAAAAGAGATCCTCAAAAAGCAGATTTTCTAGGTCTGGTTTTAGCCAAGGCCTTTAGATTTTGCTAACATTTTATGTAATAAATCTTACTAGCAAGGACTTTCATCCAACCATCTTCATCCATTGGTTTGTGATTGTGTCATTAACATGTTCCTTCCACCAGCTGGGCAAACAGCACTCAACAGCACTCAACAGTAGGTCAACCCTTCTGCAGTTGGGTAACTGTGCTGTGAGTGAAGGCATTCTACCTTTAACAAGGAACACATCCACGCACAAATAGTTCCCACCACTGAGCCTTTTCACATGAAACACATCCACATACAAGTAGTTCCCTGCACTGAGAGGGACTATTATGGAAGTCTGTGCTTTTTGAGCCCAAAAATATTTTCAATTTTAGCCAATATTGGTTTTTTTAGTTGTTCGGGTGCTCTGGTAGCTTCCCCAGCAATCAAAGTTTTCAAAAACTAAGAACAAACTTTGACAGGCCAAAAGGTTGGCAGTCGAAGTCAGATCTCTTGGTTTTGCAAATACTTGTTTTAGCTTTCTAGTGAGTCAAGTGTTTACTCTACCCCTGCCTACTAACCCCGGCATGACCTCAAATCCAAGATGTCAGCGATGCCCTGGGCCATATCAAGTGCGAGGGTAAGGGGGCGGGGCGAGGGCACTTCAAAGGGGATGATAGTGATCAAAAAGTTTCTAACCATATGTCATCGCCTTTATGTGTTGGACAAAACCAGCCTGTTCCGGGACATTCTGTACCATTTTAAGGCCTCCGGAAATCAAAGCGGTCGTTCCAAAATAAGCGTAAAGGCGCCACGACAGCTCGCTAACTCTTAAGTGCCGCCAGGGCTCGGTTGTCTTAGCTCCTTTTGTTCAGAGACTGGCATATTTGGACATTTCTCCTAGAAACTTGCACTAAGATCCCTACGTGGGGTGCTTGTCGGATGCACGAGCAGGTGCGCGAGCGTGTTGTGATGGATTGCTTGTGAAGGCTGCGAGTGTTTTTGTGATTGAGCGTGGAGGGACACTTGCTACCAATTAGCCCCTTATCTCAGCTCTTCGCGCGTAATTTGCTAAAAGGACTGCTGGCGGCTTTCAAAGTGTTTGGGGGAGAGAAAGCAATTTGTTATTGTTTAAAATAAGAAGAGCGGGGACGCTTCCCGTCACTCAGTGTGAAAAGGAAGGGCGGAGAGCCGGGGCAGCAGATAAGAGATAAGTGACGTTAGAAATCACAGGTGCCGGCAGGGGCAGCGCGCGAGCCGGGGGTCACGCTCGTTATCTGCAGCACTTCAGGCACCGCGTTTTCATTAAAGGTATACACAGGGCCGGCCTCCGAAGGAGGTAGCAGGAGAGCTGGCTTAATGGGCAGAGCTAGCTACTATGGAGTGGGGGGGACTATGCTTCAGTCCACCCCTGGCTCAACATCTAGCCGTTCTGGCGAGATCACTTCATTTCGTCGTGGCTTTAAAAACAAGCATTTGCAAATGCAAAAGGTCTCGCACTTGCGAGAGTTTAGGATATGGCATTGTAAATGGCAATGCATTTTGTTCATCTGTTTAGAAAACGAAAACATAAATAAAAGGCATTGTCAATTACAATACCAATAGCTTAAACTCTGCCGGCTGCCCGGGGTCCACGCAGAAGACCCGCTAAGAGGGCTGCCGCCTTAGTGCCACAAGAAGGCACAGGAGGCAGCCGCCCAGTCTTTGGGACCCTCAAGGGTCTGGTAGATCACGTCACTTCCGGGGAGAGGGGGCAGGGGGGAGGTATTTATACCTTCCCCTGCCCGCTGGGCGCCCTCTTTGCCACTACCCTGACGCCGTTGACGACCGCTGCTGACCACGAGGTTAGTCTGCTGCCTGGCGCAGCATTCCCGGGCCCTCCTCTGGGGGGTCCGGGGGAAATCTAAGTGAGGTTGTGTGTGTTTTGGGAGGTTCGTCGACCGGTGCTACGTGGCCGGTCCGTGGGGCTCTACTGGGCCTGCCGGACCGGGGGAAGCCGGCGCAACGGGGCAACAATTAGGCAGGGGGAGTGCGGGGTGGGCCGGGGGCACATCGCCCGGACCCAGTGATTTTATGAGGAGCAGGGTTACAGGCCCCTGCCCGCGTGCTCCCCCTCCCTACCCCACTGGGGTTTCCTGCTGAGCTGGAACTCATGGTCAGGCTGGGCCACCGGGAGCTTGCACGAGGCCCGACGGTGCCTGCAGTGACTAGCGCCGCTAGGGGAGGTCTAGCGTGGGTGTTGGCCCTCGCGAGGTTGCTCAGCGGTTCCTGGTACCGGGGGTGGGACCAGAGGCAGGGCGGGAGGGGGTGTCCGGCAGTTTGGCCCGGTAGAGGTTACGATGTTTGTGTGGCGGCATTTAGTAAAGGGCGCAGCCGATTGTTGGCGATGCAGCCAATTTGGTGATTATCTCGGCAGCGTCCCTCGCATCTTGTTACGGTCTGGGGGTCAGGGCGGGCAGGCCCGAGGCGAGTTCCGATGGGACTCGCATTTCGCAATGGCCATGCATCCCGCATTTGAGGATGGGTGGGGCTACAGGCCTGGGTGTCCTCAGCTCTCTTGTGACATTACGCTATATTACTTTTATTAATTTGATGAATCCTGTGACGGAGCGCTGCATCGTCTTGCATCTTAGATCCCTGGTGCCGCGACTGGCGCCCGACTGGGTCTGCGGTGTATTTGTGCCGAGGCATACATGCCCGTGATTTGTGTAAGGATGGGCGGGGTGGGCCTTAGACTTGGGGAGGCCGCTGCTGCTCACCCTCTCCCCTCTTCTCCCCCCAGGAGAGCGTTACCCCCCTGCCCATCTGCTAGCAGCATTGTTCACATGGGCATTAAAGACAGCATGTGCATCAGCGCCTCACCTGTGGCTTCACTCGCAGATTTATGCAGCCCAGCGGGTCCGTGTTTACGTGGCGGCACGCGCGCGCACATACTTTGAGGCACAGTGGCTCTGCATCGTCAGCGCGGCTACCGTGGCATTTCCTTTACCCAGGTCCGCCGCAGCGGTAGCAACTCTCATCCAGGGCAGAGGATTGGGGCAGCAAGGCATGGCACAAGCAGTGCCATGGAGTACATCCGGCAAGGGGCAGCAGGGGGTCAGATTAGAGGGCCACCTTGGGATATACATATAAATAAATAAAAATAAAAATTCGTATGCATAGACTGGGGACTAGGGGGTACAGCATTTTAGTTTACTTCAGGGGACACTGCCATGGAACGGGTTAACTAACAGGTAGGGGGGGAGATGTTAACTCCTGTTGCTTTTATTTCAGCGCTTTCATGAGAGTGACAAGCACGACGCCAAATATCACGGCCAGGACAGGCCAAGGATCAGGAACTGGGTCAATGGGGTCTAAGTGCAAACCGGACAGGGGCGCAAGGAGCTTGATTCAATAACGCATAGAGTGTTTTTAATGTTTTATTTATAATTTCAGGTCTGCCGGAGCGAAAGACGGTCACCACGCAAGGAAGCGTTGACAGGGAACAGGAGCAGGTATGGATAGGGCACACCGAAGGGGGAGACAGGCAGGCAGACCTGTGATTGAAGTTTGGGTTTGACCACTGAATGGGAACAAGTCACCGGGGGAACATGACTCCGGTCTGAACCCGGGGGCACATTTTAACTTGCATTTCTTCATCTCCGCACGCAGAGCACACACGGAATCCGAATTAGGGGCACACGGAATAAGGTCCACTGGAGAGTTCAGAACATGTGAGTATTAGGAGGGGAAGGGACATGAACAGCTGGCGGATTATGCCTTGTAGGTCCAACGGAGAACAAGGGGAATGCAGTGGGGGTTTTTGCTGATTCCTATTTTGTCTCCTCAGATTGTTTGGCGGTCGGGCCAATGAGGCGGCATGGAAGGCCAGGGTTCTCCCCCTCTATTTTTGCAGACGTCTCAGGTCGAAGACTCCCTGCCCGAAACGTCCCAGGAGGCTCAGTGGGCAGCATTTATCATGATGGCCAAGACCAAAGGTTTGGCAAGGGCCCAGGTTCTCTTGAATGCAAGGGACCCGGAAGATTCGGGGACTGTCGTCGACGCCCCTATCCCAGAGCAGGAGCACAGTTGGGAGTCGAGTTCGACTAGGCCCAAGCGGGTACGCAAGCCTACGACTAAGGACTTCCCAGCGGATCTGCTACCCGCTAAGACCAGGGCACTGCCTGCACCTAGAGACACCGGTTCCCAGCCGATCGTTTCCCCTCCCATGGGTTCGTCTATCCCCCAGGACAATGTGGCGGCTGCAGCGAAAGTCGCCACCCAGGAAGACCTGGGTAAGATCTTGGACACGATGAGGGACTTTATGGCAGAGGTCAGAGCAGGTCATCCTGGGCCAAGCTCACCGCAGGTGGGGGGCAAGCCAGGCTTGGATGTAGGAGGGGTGCGGGTGGCGGCGGCAGCCCGGGGGAATTAGGGTTGCGGTCATCAAGCACAAAAAGCGTTCCCTGCAATTGCTTTCCTGGTTTTAACAGGGGTGACCAATCAAGTTACTTCTAATTTGGCTAGGGCATTGGTGGGAGAAATAAGTGCACCCGCGACAGTCAGCCAGTCACTCACGAAGACAGCTAGCACAGGCACGGACACTCCGGCCCCAGGGGTGAGGCCGCTACCATCCACCAGCACTGCTAGTGTTACTCCCCTTTCTGGAACTAGCGACCTCGCAGCAGGGCCACCTCTTAGTCCAGTGCCCGCAATGGTAACTCCCCAACAGTTGTGCAAGCCCCCCGTGCCCACACAGTTAGTTACAGCAGCGCCACTGTTACCTGGCCGTTGCTCACTGGCGTGGCTGGTGCCCAAGGAAGCCATTTGGAGGCGCGAACTGATAGACATTTTCTCCCTGTTACTACTTGGCCAGGATGGCATAGATGCTAGGAAAGCGGGTGTAAAAGAAGAAGACAAAAAGGTAAAGTTTCAGACCTGGCCTGAGAAGAGCATAGAAAATTGTCTTGAAGCTTTCCCCATTTTGTCTGCCGTCATCATAGAAAAACAACCTGAGGTAGCGCAGGGGCTCTTGCAATATGACAGGTTAATCCACAAGGAGGCGATGAAGTGGGTTGGAAGTGGGTGGCTGAACTATGAAAGAGAGTTCAGGAAAAAGATGTCTATGTGTCCTGAGATAGCGTGGGACCAGAAGGAGGTCCAGCTATGGTTGGACCACATGGGTTCCCGAGCACAGCAAACCACAGAGACTCAAGGCAAGGCAGAGGTAGGGCGGGGGACCGGCAAAGGCTACTTTCGGTGGAAATCGCATGGTTTTAAACAGACATTTCGAGGTGGGTTCAGAAGGGGTGGCTAGAGAGGGTGCTTTAGGAGGTTTTCCCCAGGGACATGCCGATTGTTCAACAAAGGGTCATGCTCAAGGGGGAAAACGCGCAAATTCCAGCATGCATGAGACTCTTGTGGTGGATCACACCCTGCAGTCAAGTGTCACGCTCAACAGGAGAAACTGCCCGCCACCAAAGGCAAGCAAGATAGTTGAGGACATATGCACAACCAAACACCATGTCACAATACTCCCCCTTCCAATAGCAGCACCCTTTTGTCTCATATGTCAACTCCAGCAGTACCCCCATTCCCTCAGGATGTCACCCCAGTTGGCAGGCAGTCAAGAGCCCCTCACCAGTCAGCCTGGCCAACCTCATGCCTCACCTTATACGGTACCCAAATAAGCAGGACGGCTTTCTACTGCTGCAAAGTTTCAGCGAAGGTTTCAGGATTCCCTATGTGGGCACGCTGGGGAGTCGGTAGGCAGACAATCTTAAGTCAGCAAGGGAACAACCAGCAGTATTCAGAGCTAAGGTGGAAAAGGAGAGGGCTATGGGCAGGGTGGTGGGACCTTTTCAGCAGCCCCCGTTGGACAATTTTGTTGTCTCGACTCTGGGGGTGGTGCCCAAGAAGGAGCCAGGGTCTTTCAGACTAATCCATCATTTGTCCTACCCTGAGGGAGAATCTGTCAACCACGGGCTTGAGGAGGGATCTTGCTCTGTCATGTATTGTACGCTGGATGTAGCAGTGGACCTAGTCAGGAGGGCGGGCAAGGGGGCTTGGTTGGCAAAAGCGGACATCGAATCGGCGTTTCGCTTGCTGCCAGTCCACCCGAGCAGCCAACACCTGCTGGGTTTCAGGTTGGATGACAGTTACTTTTAGGACAGATGCATGCCCATGGGTTGCGCAGTCTCCTGCACCTATTTTGAGGCGTTCAGCACTTTCCTCCAGTGGGTCCTGCAAGCAAGCTACGGGGTGGTAGGCGTCACGCACTACCTCAACGACTTCCTTTTTATAGGAGGGGAGGGCACTCAAGATTGCAGGGAGGCCCAGGAGAACTTTGAAGAGTTGGCTCGTCATCTGGGTGTTTCACTCACGACAGGGAAAACCGAGGGTCCGGCCCAGGTGCTAACTTTCCTAGGAATCAAACTTGACACCATAAAAGGAGAGTCCAGGCTCCCAGCTGACAAGGTCCAGGACTTAGCAAACCAGATTTAGTCATTATCAGGTCAGGACAAGGCATCCCTGGGTTGCATTCAAAGCCTGCTGGGGAAACTCAACTTTGCAGCTAGGGTAATACCAGCCGGGAGGGTGTTTGCACGTAGGCTAGCCAGGGCAACGGCAAAGGTAAAGAAGAAACACCACATGGTGAAGCTAAGCAAAGGTATGAAGGAGGACCTTTCCATGTGGGCTACGTTTCTGGAGAGTTTCAACGGCTCAGTTATATGAAGGGCACCCTGGGTGGAGAGTACTGAACTTGCGCTTTATACAGACGCGTCAGGTAGAGAAGGTTTTGTGGTGATCCTGGACAGGGAGTGGTGCGTGCAGAAATGGCCCAATGCCTGGCACAAGACGAAAATCACGGCCCGCATTACAGTCCTGGAATTGTTCCCTATAGTGTTAGCTCTGCACCTTTGGCCAGCAGTGCTATCAGCGAGAAGAGTGGTATTCTGGTCGGACAACATGGCTGTGGTTCAGGCCATCAATTCACAGTCGGCGACTTGTCCCCTAGTTTTGTGTTTGTTGAGGGAACTGGTACGAGCTTGCCTAGTCAACAATGTAGAATGCAGGGCGTGACACATCCAAGGGGTGCAGAACATAGCAGCTGACACTCTCTCTCGTTTTCAGTGGTGCCGGTTCCGGGAGGCGTGGCCGAGAGCGAGAGAGGACATGACACCTTTCCCGCCTCACCTCTGGTTCCTGCTGAAGTGGAAAGGCGACTGGGGGGGCTGGGCGAGCTGTCCCTGGCGCCAAGGACTAGTAAGCGTTACAGAGCTTGTGTGGCAAAGTTTTGTACTGTGACAGGAGCCTGGGGTGAAGGGAAAGCATCACTACAGTGCGGGGTGCAAAAGTTTGTTATTTGGGCCAGGGACGAGGGGAAGAGCCACCCTTGGATAGCAAGCCATTTGTCAGCAATAAGCCACCATGAAAGATTACTGGGGCAGGATAATCCTACAAAAACTTTCTTAATCAGGGCAGCGCTTAAGGGTTCGGCCAGGTGCGAACCAAGACTGCCAGACACTAGGTCCCCTATTGATTTTGAAACACTGCAGGGGATGCTAGACTGGGTGCACAGGGCCACAAATTCACCGTTGGAAGCAGCACTGTTCTCAGCAACTTTCAGCCTGGCCTTTTTTTGGGACCCTACGAGTAGGCGAGTTGGTAGCGAGGTCCAAACAGGACAAATCTGGTGTTGCTTTGAGCAGGCAAGATTCAAGCATGGCGGGAGACGCCCTCACAATATGGTTAAGGAGGTCAAAAATGGACCGGGGAGGGGAGGGTAATTGTGCTGCATCAGCTTGAAACTGCCAGATACTGCCCAGTGCGTCTGGTGTCGGCCTACCTAGCGCTGCGCCCAACAACTGAAGGATACCTATTGATACATGAAGACAGTATCCCCCTCACCAAGTTCCAAGTACAGAGCATCATGCAGGCATGTTTAGCGTTGTCAGGAAACAAGGTACAGGGTAAACGTTTCTGCAGCCATTCATTCCACATAGGAGCAGCTACCACAGCGTTTAGGGCAGGACTGTCAGCTGAACGCATCAAGCAAGTGGGGCGTTGGGAGTCCCAGTGTTACAAAAAATACATCCGTTCCCGAATGCACTGTGTTGGGTCGGTGGACTAGGGAAGGGGTTGATAATGACAAAAGTGGGACTTCATGAACATTTTGTAGCAAATGATGCCAGTGGTGTGCAGTGTGATTTAATAAGTACACGTAATTATTAAAAAAGTCAGTGAGGCAATATAATGTTTGATGAACAATTGATGGACATAAAGAAAAATTTTGCACCACCAGATGCCGGTGGCTTGCAGTGAAGTGCAATATGTACATTTATATTTGTAGATGTGAATTGAGTCAAAATCTTGCAAACTTTCATCTCTTTAATTGCCAGGGACTATGGTCTGGGTGATTGGCCATTCAGGCGTTTTGTGGTTGGCACAGTGGGCGGAGAGCAGGAGATGGAGACACGGTCTCACGGCCACAGACATTATCTGGCTAGGATACCCAGGCATGCGCTGGACGTGCTTACTGGAGAAGCTGCAGCAGAGACTGGGGGGGGAGATTCTCCCTCCTAATGTATTGGTGATACACCTGGGAGGGAACGACTCCATGACATGACTGTCACCATGTGTAAGTTGAGCAGTCAGCTGGGGACCTGTGAGATATGGTGGTCTGAGATAACACCCTGGCTGGTGTGGCAGGGAGTGCGATCAAGAGAAGCCATGGAGGTCTCTTGCAGGAAGGTCAACAGTGCCATGAGGAGATTCACCGGGCAAAGGGGGTTTGGCTTCATCCGTCATGGGTTACTGAACACTAAGGCCACAGGGTGTTGAGAGGATGATGGGGTACACTTGTCCGGAGTTGGCATGGACCTGTTCTTACTTGACCCGGAGGAGGCCTTAGGGACAGCAGGGTGTAAATAAGTAAGGCTATATGGTGGGGGGCTCTGAGGTGACGGTGGCCACACCCAGAGCTGTGGCGGAGTTACAGGGCGATCCAGAGGCAGTAAGGTACATATGGGTACCAAATGCAGGAGCACAACAAGGGTGCAAAGGCCAAATATCCACAGGGAGGTCCTCCCGTTGGACCCTGGAGGAGCGACGGCGCCCCGTTAGTCCCACGGGCGGTTGTGGACCTGAGCAACCGGGGGTTGCCTGCCAGGCTCCTCCCCCCTATTGGGCATGTGCAAAAGGGGTGGGCTGTTGGCCCACTGGTGGGAGGTGTCTTACCTCCTCCAAAATATGGCAAACACCGTTGGGCAAGGCCCCGGTGTAATTTGGCTCATCAGGCGGCAGGCGGCGAGGGGCTGTCTGCCTTGGGATCGCCCGTAAGTTAACCCACCAATCTTGGCATCGTTGTAATGCTAATAAACCTGCAGCAATATTTCTTTCCACAAAGAAGGTGTCTTGTCTGGTTATTTCTCTGAGATTGCTGTTGGGGGGGGATGGTGAGTGTTGCCAATATTGGCACTATGCCGGCTGCCCGGGGTCCACGTAGGAGACCCGCTAAGAGGGCGGCCGCCTTAGTGCCACAAGAAGGCACAGGAGGCAGCCGCCCAGTCTTTGGGACCCTCAAGGGTCTGGTAGGTCACGTCACTTCCAGGGAGAGGGTGCAGGGGGAGGTATTTATACCTTCCCCTGCCCACTGGGCGCCCTCTTTGCCAATACCCTGATGCCGTTTCCCACCCTACCTCATACCCAACGTATAAGCAGGGTGTGGGTGGTCTAATGTTTTCTTTTGTGTTGTAGGCAGAGTTACAGGGCGATCCAGAGGCTGTAAGGTACGTATGGGTACCCTATGCAGGAGCACAACAAGGGTGCAAAGGCCGAATATCCACAGGGAGGTACTCCTGTTGGACCCTGGAGGAGCGACGGCGCCCCGTTAGTCCCACAGGCGGTCGTGGACCTGAGCAACTGTGGGCTGCCTGGCAGGCTCTGCCCCCCTATGGGGCCTGAGCAAAAGGGGTGGGCTGTTGGCCCACTGGTGGGAGGTGTCTTCCCTCCCCCAAAATATGGCAAACACAGTTGGGCAAGGCCCCGCTGTAATTTGGCGCGGCAGGCGGCGAGGGGCTGCCTGCTTTGGGATCGCCCGTAAGCTAACCCACCAATCTTGGTATTGTTGTAATGCTAATAAACCTGCAGCAATATTTCTTTCCACAAAGAAGGTGTCTTGTCTGGTTATTTCCCTGAGATTGCTGTTGGGGGGGGGGGGGGGGGGGGGGGATGGTGAGTGTTGCCGATATTGGCACTATGTTCTATGACCTCGGAGAGGCGGTGAGGATGTACAAGTGGGAGGGGAGAGATGGTGTGGGGCATGGCATGGTAGATCCGGGAGATAAGGGAGTATGGATTACAAGCCAATGGCGGCTGTACGCTTTTATGTGCAAAATGTGTGTCTCCCCACTCCAGGCATGTGGCCACCATTGGCTAGTAATCCCATAAAAACAAAAGATGGCGGCCGCTATAGTTAGAGCAGACCGCCGTGGCAAAACAAATTTTTAAGAAGGAGAGTGGCCACTATAGTCATGACATGATTGTTTATTATTTAGTTAGTTAAAACCATACCAACATTGGAAATAAACAACAGTACAATTTCTTGATTAAAAGAGACATTAAATAACGTCGAAACAGGCCATTGGATCCTTGCATTGTGATGGTCTGAATTCTTAGTGTTTAAAACAAGCCAAAACTAAGGACACAGACTTAATCCTGAATGTCATGTAAAATACACATTTCTTCTAAGATTAGAGAGCAGTGTGTGAAATTAAGAGAGATGATTCAGTGTGCGAATATGCAAAGTGTGCAGAGTAAACTTACACTCCATTATTAACCTTAGGATAGTCCTTAATGAATCCCTGGACATGTAAACTACATTAAGCCTTCGAGGTCTTCGTTGTTTGGTTAGTCGAAAAAATTCAAAATTTTTAAAACCATTATGCGTATTTTCTGAGTATTCTGTGTGCGTTTTGAGTCTGTGTGATGCCCAATACAACACTTAATGGCCACTATAGTCAAAGCGGACCACGCTGGCAACAAAATAAAAAAAAAGAGAGTGCGGCCGCTATAGTGAAAGCAGACCGCACTGCCAAGGCAATAAAGGAGCACAGCCGCTATATTGAAAGCGGACCGCGCTGCCAAGGTAAATAAAGGTGGGGGATGCAATAGTGAAAGCAGACCGTGCTGCCAAGGTAAATAAAGGACTGTCGCTATAGTTAAAGTGGAACGCGCTGCCCAAAATGTAAATATGCATTAAAAGGTGCAAGGTGGCTGTGTAAATATGACGCAGCTGCCATTACGCTATTACTAAAGAAGGTGGTTTTGTAAATATGACGCATCCGCCATTACTATTAAAAGTGGGTGCTGTGCTGCATTACAGGGAAGCATGTCATGGGTGAAATTTACAAATGCAGACAAGGCAGTGCTAAGGAGGGACTGCTAAGCCTATTCATGAATCAAAAGCAACTATTTAGAAAGGACAGTAGCTTGATTCGTGAGGGTTCACTTGGTCAACACGCTGGCGGCTTTAAGACATTTTATACACTAGCTAGGAATTGCACTTTTCAATAAGTACACCAAGAAGTGAGTGTTTGGTTCAATTTTTATTTGTATTGTCAATACTGGAACTATAGTTCACGGATAGCTGGGAAAGCAGGAAGGGCTGGGTCACTCAGGATGGCAGGCCTAATTTTGATCATCTGCTTCTGAAGTTTGGGGAAGTGATAGTTCCCGTTGCAAACTGTGACGTGAAAGAGCACAATTCCAATCCAAAGGAGCAGATTCCGCTTGCAGAATTCATTAGTTATTGGAAGGACTATATACAAAACAACTACTGTTCTCCCAAGGGTTGTCTCTACCTCAAGGACTGGCACATGTTCAGAAATCATCAGATCCCGCATCAGTTCCTCAGCCCCCATGCCGCTGTAGGCAGTGCTTTAAATGGGACGCGCTGACTCGCAAGATTGCCACAGCTGCCTACAAGCCGCGAACCTGACTCCTGCCTCTGCGTTGGGACGCACTGCCTTCTGAGGTTACTTGGCGGCCTCCCATACACTCAACCGGATTCCTCATGTGAGTGAGAGCATACGCTGACACCCAAGACTGCCTGCCCTTGTTGTTTAATTTCTTAGCAATCTCAGATCTGAGACCGGCGGCTAAAGAAAAATCACCATAGCGTTATCATACAGTGGACTCCGGGGTTATCTGCCTCTTTGTTACTCTTGTTTGTTTTTTGTTGAAACTTTATTGATGGCAGTCCAGTAACAGAACTGATATCACGAACGCACTACTCATGATTAATGTTAGGTATGCTTTGACTCCAAGGGCAGCAATACCTCATACATACCAAAAGGCAGACGTTTGCCTAGGGATGAACTATTGAGGAACAGCAGAAGTTCTGCAATTGAAAGAGCGGACACTTTATTGTTTTACTTTACCTATTTTTGGAAGAGGCTTTCTTTTGATGGACTAACCTTTGCCTTAATTATTGGAGTAAAAGCATCAGGAACTTACTTTAAGTGCAAACCTGTCCTGCTGGAAGTCGTTCCCTAGTGGTCCTTCTGTCATCGCTTCTCTCCCACAGGGTATTAGTCACTTTCCTAGTCATATTAAGTGCTGGGTGTGTATATACCTTGGAGGACAGTAGAGGCACATCTTCGCTCCCAAGGATCTCAGTTCTTCTGCAAGTCTGAAATTTGCAAATGACTTATGTAATCCTACGCGCCATAGACTGTTTTTCGCCCGCCGTGAGGGAAACGGCCAACGAAGACTTCATTCCCCAGCAGCCCCAGGCCAGGCGCCTGAGACCAGCGTCACCAGGCAGCACCAGGGCTGCATTAAAGCAGTGCCGGTGCCCCGCAGCGCGGGACACGCGCGGGCGTGCGCCGGGCTAAGCCCGGGCAAAGGGTGCGTCGTCTGTGGCCGTCAGGGGCCAAAGGAGGCCAGGCCGGGCCATCCCTCTAAGCGGGACATACCGCATTTGGACTTGGACTGTTTTCTGATAATTTTGAATATGTTGTTCAGTCAAAGTTAGGCTTTAAAGTGATTATTTCATATGATTCACTGTTACAGCGTTTTTTAATGGTGTTATTGTTAACTCCTTAAAGACCACTACCCTGTGCAAATTGTGAAGTACTGGGTTACTACTATCCTAAACGATTAAGCATTGTACTTGTTGCATCATGGGCAAAACAAATCCTCCAACCTCTCGCCCTCTCACACGACAAAAAGCAGCCCTAATACCCCCAGACCCGAGTTTAACTGCTATAGATAAAATGTTACAAAAAACAATAGGGGTGGTAGCATCGGCTATTGAGAATACCGAAAGACGCCTTTCCCTTACTCCAGCTATACCCCCCCTTTTGCCGTCTGGGAATATATCTTTAGCCACTTGTAATTCACCTGACTCACTGTTAGCCTCCTCCTTTGCTGAGCTCCCTTGCGCACAGGTAGTGCAAGATGTTAGCTATCCTACTAATTTGGTCACTGAGACAGCTCCTAAGGCGATTAAAAAGGCACCTAAGCACCGCCCCAGAATTAAGAAATCAAAAACGAAGAAAAAACTACCGAGGCCTAATACATCTGCCCTAGACACCTCTCAGGATGATTTAGGCACCCCTTTTTCCACTTTAGCACCCCCGGTCTGGGCCACTCATTTACTAATCGATTTTCAGGCCCAAATGGAACAGCTTATCAAATCTCAGTTTAAAATCTTGATGAGTAGAATTGATAAAGTAGTCTCATTGATTAACAATAAGTGTCACGGGGTGAACAGTTGCCCATACGCACTGGGAATAACTCTGGGACATTGGCTGAAGGTAACATTGACCAGGTGGTTCAGGGCCCTAGTCCTAATGAAGGGTCTCGATCGCCCAGGCACAAGGATCGGTATCAATAAACACGTGTAGACGCACCCCTAACAACATTGGTCCCGGCCCTGACACCCGTCCCAGGGTGCACCCGGACAAAGTTACTCTTCCCACTCTAGACCCACCCATATTCCAAAAATCCATCAGTAAGCAGCAGCCGGAGGGGGGTCCGGCGCCTCAAAAGCCCAATATGAATTTTTGCAAAAATGGAAATCGACAATCATTATTTTACCCCCAGCTACCACCGGAGGCTTCTCTGTACGTGGTGGTATTAACCGGTGTCCCTCCGCTATCGGGCGAACGAGGCGAAACATACACCGCGCTGAAGAATAAAACCACTTCGTGTTTAAATAGACATAGACCACTAATGTCAGGGGGAAATACTATTTGTTAGAAGAGTTACCTGGCTGGGGACCAAACTAAAAGATATTGGAGGGGAGTGCGTGATTGTTAATTTTAGGGATCCTGGAGTAGTTAAGCACATCCTTGATTGGGGAGGACCCTGTCAAATGGGTGCAATTATTCCATTTCCTTTGGGGTACTTCTACTCTCGGGAAATAGTATCAGGGGGATTTGAATCAACTCATTTTCATAAAGGTGGCCTGGAGGGGGAATATAATATACCCACAGCCAACGGATTTAGTGCCTTGAATAATATAGATTGACTATTTTACTCATTGGGGCCTAAAAAACAAATTCCAACGTAGCTAGGTGCCCCATGGAGGTTTCTGGGGTTAAGGAAGTAGGTCTGGGAATAATCCCCTTAAGCCCAGGTGCAGATACAAGCTTGTCAAGAGATGGATTTGAGCTACACAATTCTGCAGGGACTCCTTCTATCAGCATGCCCTCTTCCACCTCACCCAGTCCTCATAGGGTGGAATCCCCAAGATTATTATTAGGATCCTGGAATGTAGCAGGGCTGAGATCTAAGCTATCCAATCCAGAATGGGGTGAGTTGGTGGATCAGTATGATCTGTGCCTGTTTCAAGAAACCTGGATGGTGACTGCCCCTACAAGGGTGGGATTTGCAACATTCCATCTACCCGCTGTACAGGGACCTAGAGGAAGACCTTTGGGGGGACTGTGCATCTGGGTATCTACACACCTGGGGTGTACAGTGAAAGTAATAGATTCTCATTCCCCGGACATTCTCTCTATCGTCCTTAAATTTATGGGTGGCTCAAAGGTGATGGTTGCTAACTTATATTTGCCTCTTACCCCCCATGAGCTGGGGCTATCTATGTTAGAGGCTCTTGACAAACTTCTTTCATTTTCTTCACCATCAACACATAGAATTATCGGGGGTGACTTTAACTGTCACTTCGAACCTCTTGTGGGGATCCCCTCTGTAACCTTAGAGGAGGATTCCACCTGGCATATCCAGGAGTGTTCTATGTACCCAGCCATGCGCTTAATGCCAGTGGCCATACAGATTAATAAGCTTCTAGTAACCCACTCTCTTAGAGCCTGCAATGGCAGATTCCCTCCTGATGTTCCAGGGAATTTTACATTCAATAGAGTGGAGAAAAGCACTACTATTGACTACATTATGGTCAATGTAGAATTCTGGTCTCAAATAAGGGCTTTTTGTGTAATTCAAAGGGTAGATAGTGACCACAATCTTTTGTCTTTAGAACTAAAACACACACTGGTTCACCCACATGGATCAGGGGAGTTGGAGATCCGTGTTGACAGGAACTTAATCACAGTAGTGGGTGGCAGACGTATTAGGTGGGCCAAGCTTGTGCTAGCACCCGAAAAAATTGCTGAGCTATATTTACATGTAGCTCGCTTTCTAGAAGAGGCCTTTGAACTTCCACCTGTGAATTATGATCTTTCTTACTTCTAAGCACTGGACTGTATTCACACTAACCTAATCGCCAATATGGTCGATTATTTTTATACCACAGTGAATAATAGGACACGAACAAAAAAACTGGTCCAGTGGTTTAACAAAGCTTGTAGGGAGGCGAAATGTGCACTTGTTAGCGACGTTAAAACCGGTTCTGTGCAGAGTATTAGAGTGGCCAGAACTGCTTATAAAAGTATAATCGCGGAGGCCAAGTCGGAATGGGAGGCCCTAAGATGGGCAAGTATAAAAGAAGCCTTGGACAGGCGCGACTATGGCGCGTTTTGGAACCTTGTGAGATCAGGCTCGTCAGAAGGGACGCCCGCTATAACACCCAATCTGAGCGAAGAGGTTTGGATAGCACACTTTAAGCCCTTGTACTCCCACACTGACATTGTTTCCTCGGTAGAACTAGGTCTCCCCGCAAAGTGCACATCCTCTTTAGTATTATCGGAGGTGAAGGTCTCCGATTGTCAATCTAGTTCTATGCAGGAAATTAAGGCGGCCCTTAAAAGTTTGTCTTCTGGGAAGGTTCCGGGATTGGATAGAATCCCAGGAGATCTATTTCTGAGTGAGCAGAAGGTTTGGGTTCCCTACATCTGGTTATATTTTAATGCCATCTTACATGGCATGGAAATTCCCCGAACTTGGTTGGGGGCCGAGATCATTCCCATCTATAAAAAGGCATCCCCACTTGATCCGGCTAATTACCGTCCCATTAGCCTCATTGATGTCTTGCAGAAACTGTTTGCCCGCCTTTTACTAACGTGGTTGCAGTGCTGGATGGACGATCAACACATCCTGACCTCCCTCCAAGCGGGCTTTCATGTTAAGGTCTCTACCATCGACCAACTGTTTAGACTTCAGTTGGTCTATTGGAAGACAGTGACTTTGGGGGCTGGTAGCCTGTACTTGATTTTTGTAGATCTTCGATCTGCATTTGATTTGGTCCAGAGGGATAAGCTCTGGGCCATAGTGATAGAGATGGGTGCCCCAGCATACTTGTGCCAATTGTTCAAACGTCTACATCAAGGCACTTTTGCGAGGGTGAGGTATGGGAGAAATGGGGAGCTTTCGGCCCCCTTTCCGGTGGAAAGGGGAGTGAGGCAGGGGTGCGTGTTGGCCCCTACTCTCTTCTCTTTGTTTCTTAATGGATTAATTGACCATCTTTTGGGGGCGAGGGATTTAGATTCTCCTAGCTTAGCAGCCCGCAAGATACCAGCCCTGATGTTCGCTGATGACACCCTTTTGCTATCAAAATCCTCTATGGGTATTCAGCGAACACTGGAGGCGTTCTTCATTTTTTTGCAAGACAAGAAATCTGGAGATCAACCTCTCCAAAAGCAAATTCATGGTCTTTAATGCAAAATCACCTAATTGTCCTCAACCCCATTTGGATGGCACGGTGTTGGAAAGAGTCTCCACCTTTGACTACTTAGAAGTAACACTCAACGATAAGATGGGTTGGGGGTCGCAGATGGCCAAGGCAAACATGAAGCTGGCCCAATCCTCTGGTGGTATCTTAAAGGTCCATAAAGAGTGTTCACTTAAAACCCTGGGATCCCCTTTAGAAATATACAAGGCCCAGGCGAGAGGTGGGGCGCTCTATGGGGTGGAGCTATGGGGCCATCTTAGTGCCACCCCCTTGTCCATCACTGAGAATAGCTTTATTAGGCGTATATTGAGTCTCCCGCAGAGCACACCTCTGATTCCTTTACAGTTAGAACTGGGTCTGGTCCCCATACAGGGGATCATTTCGAACCAACCTGTGATGTACTGGAGGCGACTCTAGGCTACCCCAGAGCTGCTAAGCTACCGGGATGACCTAAGGGATTTAATGACCATAAGGGGGGTAGGGAAAATCCCCTGGCTAAAATATGTTAAGCAGCTCTGCTATGCACTGGGTAGGGGAGACATTTGGCTCTCTCCGGAGCAGACATGTCCTTTGATGCCTAAAAGGGTGTTGGTTAACTTACTCAATCAATATCGAATGGATCTTTTATGTTCTAGTCCATCCCTGGGCAAGTTGACCAACAGATTTCTGGAGGTTAAGGATACTTACCGCTTTGAGAAATTCTTGGATGACATTCAGCCCTCACTGGCGAAGAAACTTTATGTCCAATTTAGACATGGGACACTCCCACTGAGGGCAGTGACAAACAAGTGGTCAATCGCTTCACACGTTACTAGCTCATGCCCGGGATGTGATGGTTGTGAAGAGACGGATCTGCACGTTCTGCTCTTCTGCCCTCTTTACACCAGGGCTAGAGCTAAATGGATTGTCCAGCTTTGTAAGTCACTGGGTCTCAGGGATTACAGGGAAGCATTTAGAATATTTAAATACAACACCACCCCCCTGATTGTCTTTGCGACCTCTAGATACCTCTGGGCCATGTGGTGCGCCAGAGGCGCAAAAATAAAAAAACAATTATCTGTTACACCCGCGTTACCACAGATCCAGCATATCACTGGGATTCCCTGACATTAACTTGTGAAGGGATTGATTTGACTCTTTTATCTGTTATGTTTTTAAATTGCATAGGATTATTTCCTGGTTTTATACTTGTATTTAAAAACTATTTTAGGAGTATTCCTCTTCATCATGAATATATTGCATTGTGGGATATTGGTATGTTTTATTCAAATCTTTGTAAATATGTGCTTTTATGGTTTTTAGCCAATAATAAAGCTTTTTGACTGACTGACTGAGAAAGGACAGTAACAGGAGCCAATTGAACAGATGGGCAGAAAATGGGTGGAACTTCAAGTCTGTACCTGACTACAGCATGCATCGCAGAGCAGCACAGGCACTGCCCAGATTCGACCTAAAAAGTGTAATGGAATCTGCTTCATGTGTAAAGTGTCATTGGGCCAAGTTCGGGGTCTATATGAACAGTAATATAATCAAAAGATGTCCTGGCCAAGCTGTTCAAAATGGACGTGCTCTCTATAGCCATAAATTTACTAGCTCTTTCTTTCTCTTCTCTCACTCTCACCTGAAGCCCCTGCTTTACCCACTGTGGTTAACCCCAGGGAACTAGAAAAAAACGCCTGAGGACCACCAGCGACGCTGGACTTTAAAAAACAGCCTCCAATGGCTCCAGCTGCTTAGGAGAAATGCCGAATGGGATAACTGGCCAATGGTAAAAGCGGATCATGTGCTATGCACTCATCTAGCACTATATCGTCAAAGTCAATATATATATATATATATATATATATATAGGTAAAAACAGTATTACTATTCTTAAATCCACATCTATGTACCTTTGGTGAGTAAAGATTTACTATTCTTCACTCCACCTTATGTACCTTTGAAAAGTAAAGATTTACTACTCTTAACCCCACATGTACGTGCCTTAGGTAAGTAAAGGTTTACTATTCTTAACTCCACATCTATGTAACTTAGGTATGTAAAGATTCACTATTCTTAACTCCACATCTATGTATATTAGGTAAGTTAGTAAATGACTATTCTTAACTCAAAATCTCTGTAACTTCGGTAAGTAAACCGTAACTATTCTTGGGTGTGGCCATGGAGGCCAAGATGGTAGTCGCAGTGTGAAACTGCTCCCGACTTCCTCCACCATCCGCCTTCATCCTGGTCGCCCCGGCTGTTGTCTCTGGGTACTGCTTTTCTCCCCACCCTCCGTGAAGGATCCAGAACTGTTTAATCAGAGCTGGAACTCCGGGGAGTGCTGCAGCGCCCACCTATCCGGAGTCCTCGTCCCGCAGCCTAGTTCTTGTGGCTGCTGACGCAGCCTGTTGGAGGCATGCCTTGCTTCAGAGCAGCAACGCGGCTGTGGAGGTGGCAGAACTTCGGTGACAGGCGGTGTCTGGCATCTCCGTAGGGGGGGGGGCAGTCGCATCAACCCACCTTCTTCCCAAGATTCCTTCTCCCTCTGGCGAGTCCTGACTGCAGCAGTCTGCTCAGCCATGGTCTACATTTCCAAGGGATCGGGGTGCAGGGGCCTGCTCTCTCCTCCCCTCCTGCCGACCTGTGAGGAGGTCGCATGGTCGCTACGGTCTGTTGTGAATCCCCTTGGGTGCCGGGGATTGGGGCTTGACTTCAAGGGCAGTGAGAGTCGCCTGACAGACTGCTTTCCCTCTGGAGAATCGATCTGCCCCAGCCTTAAGGCGATGCTTGGCTGTTTTGAGGTCATGGAAGAGACTGCCCTTTCTGCCTGGGATCTAACATTCCTTCCCTCCAAAAGGCCACAGCCACTTACATAAACCTTCTCACTCTGCAACGGCCCAGAGACCTTGCGATTAATAGGACAAGGAAAGACTTCAGTGGCACGGACAACACACATCTGCACCAGTAAGGGGGTGATCTCGGCGGGGCTGTGGTGGTCACTGTGGCGTCACTGCATCTCCGTTCGTGAATTGTGGGGTGGTCTCCTTCCTCCTCCTGAGGTCCTGATCAATAGGTGCCTAGGAGGCACCAGCTGACCCAGCCACTGATCCTGGGTCCTGTGGGTGTCCTGGCTGCTCATGTTGCCTGACGGAAAGCAGGCCAGAGTGGGGCTCTACTTACTATTTCAGCTCCTGACCCAGGCCCTGCGGCAGCCACGAGGGGAAAACATAAGGCCCCACAACCTGTGCAGGCCCAGACTAAGTTCAACAGTTTTACCATGTTGTCAGCAGGACTTGGGAGCTCAACTGGCTCCCTTGGGGTGGTGAGTCCCCCACCCCCCAGAACATGCCCAGCTCCACTTAGCCACCATTCTTAAGGCCATACTGGACTCGAAATGCGTTCTGAAAACAGAGTGGGTTCAGATGGATGTTGCACTCCTCCCCGGGACCTTGGAAATGTTGCCACTCGAATGCCGGGTGTCCTCGGTTGAGGATGATGTGACTGTGCTGAAGCGGCAGGTAGCTGGTCTGCTGTCCTCTGCGGCAGCCCTTGAGGAGAGGGCTGAGGACGCAAAGAACTGCTCCTGCCACAATCATCTGCTAATAGTGGGTTTTGAGACACTGGAGGCTGCAAAATTCCTAGAGAATTGGTTTCGCTCATGGTTTCCAGAGACGACGCTCTCGCCGTGGTTTGTGGTGGAATGAGCTCACAGATCCTTGGACCAACGTCTTCCAACTGGGGCTCTGGCGTGCCCGCTGATCTCTAAAATACTACAAGAACACTCTCCTTAAGAGGGCTGTGGGCACCCTGACCTTCAATTTCAACATGCACACATAATGCTATACCAAGTCAGTCCAACAACGCTGTCGCTCCTTCACTGAGGTCAAGCAAAACCCAGAATGCTTAATCTCCAATACATGCTCCTCTTCCTTTCCTGAGCAGGCCTGGGAGATGAATGAGGAGAGGATGGACTTGTGTGTGCCATCGGACCATGCGATCCCTGGTGGTGGGCCACGCCGGGTTTCTGCCGGCCGGTTCCTGAAGCCACAGAGGAAGAGGCGCACTTGTTTCTATGACCTCCTTGGGCTCGAACTCGTATTGCCCTGCCACCGCAGAGATTGCAGATGACGGACAGCTCTCGGATGCTCTAAACAGTCATGACATGAGGGGGAAGTTTCCTACCCTATGATCCAACCTACTTAAACACTTGCCTGCTGCTGATGGGTGCAGGAGGGTTGTGGTTCTACCCAGAGAAATAGTCCGATACACACTGTAATTACATGACATTCTTGGTTTCCTTTATTACCAGCTTCATATCCTTCATGGAGGAGTTCAACACAGATTGCCTACAACTCTTGCCTGTTCTTTTTTCTGTTCTTTTCTTTCTCTTTCATTGAGGACAAGTTTGGACGACAAATGCTTTGTGGGTGGAAGTATGGGGTGTGTGCAGTTGTGGTTCACAGGGAATTGTTTGTTGTTTTGTTCGTTCATGTTAGGTCCACCACTGTGTATTTCTGCTCTTGCACCACACCTCACAAGTACTCCGTCTCTATTCCCACTGCCGATAGTGACCCCCATGTCTCCTGCTGGGGCATAGCTCACTGCCTATCTGCTATCACACCCACAATGGATGCCTTCATTTAAACTGATGCCCTGGAATATGAATGGCCTTCTGGGCTGCATTAAATACACTGCCGCCCTGCTCTACGCCAAACGCTTCACGCCTGCTGTTCTCATGCTGCAAAAGACTTATTTGCTGGGATGCCAATGTCCATGCCGTTGGTGCTATGGTTACGACAGGGTGTACCACTTAGGGTTTACCTGAGGTTCACGGGCGGTGGCCATTCTGCTACGTAGGGGATTTCCTCTGGTAGTCACTAACACACAAATGGATCCGCATAATAGAGATATTGGGCTGGGGAGCCTCCTTGAGGGCCATCAGCATAATTTTCTCTCACTGTACATCCCCAACCAGGCACCCACAGCCGCATTGTCCTTGCTGACCTCTTTACTCGCCACTCTGCCAATGGGCATAACTATCCTTGGCAGAGATTTTTAAGCGGTGCCTAACCCAGAACTGGAAGCATCTGGCCCCTCTACGCAGGTTGCGCACATCCTGCCTCTGCCAACTTGCTGCCTGGGTGGACGCATTAGGTCTTTGTGATGTGTGGAGTCTCTGGCACCCTGGTGACAATGCATACACACACACCTTAGCAGTGTCCTGGATCGATCTCTCCCTTTTACCAGCCACGAATGTCAGTCACATAACAGGCATGACCATCCTCCCACGGGGGATCTCGGGCCATGCTCCACTTACCACGATAGTCAGATCTGCGGATTTGACCCGGAGGCCTATGTGGCATGTCACATCTCAATGCTTGGTACCTTGCCAACCCTCATTTGAGGCATAATAGGAGTCTGAGATACACTCCTAGTTTGAGATTAATCAGTGGGTCGGTGGAATTGGCAGGTACCCTTTGGGATGCCAGTAAGCCATTGATCAGAGGCCTTGCAAAGTGATTCATCCACAGTAGGGAGAAAGAGAAGTTAGCGCAAATTACAGGCCTCGAGACTCAGATACTAACTAGGCCTGGGCATAAAACTCCACTCCGCTCATGGAGTTGTGGAATTTAGGCACTCCCCAGAGGAGCGTGGAGTTCCTGAATTCCACCTTCAGAGCACGAGGCAGAGGTTTTTTTTCTGTTTGTGTGCTCTCATTTGTTTTGGCGCTCACACGCAAGTGCCACAATACTTTCGGACCACTAGTGATTGCTCTCACTGGCATGGCGAGGGTGCCAATGTTGTGCAAATCGTGGTTGTGAATGCATCCATCTCGGGTAGCTTTTGTGCTCGAGAAGCGGCTCAAGAGGGTTTCGACTGGATTTTCTTCTCCAGCGGACCTTTGGAGATTTTGTTTGTGCAACAAGCCTTTTTTTTTAAACTTTTGTTTTCCAACAGGATGTAAGTGCCCAGAGACTCCAACTTCCTGTTCTTGTTCAGCAGGCTCTGTCCATCTCCTGGTCACTTTTAATTTGGATTTAAAGCTGGAAGGATCACTATCTTTGTCTATTGCATATATACTATTGGATTTAAGGACTTTGTTTTTGAGATTTCACAAGTAAGTTCAAAAACTCCTGTGTAAGGGTGTTGTTTGTTTTATTGTTTGATAGAGGGCATACACCAGTATTTAGTTGTACTTTTATTCGATTTTTAAAATTTGTTGTGGTGGGTGGCCCTCAATTTCAGTAGGGGGCCTAGTTATTTTTGGGATTTAATTTTTCATCTTTTGTAAAGGAACAATGTTGCACAATCAGTTCATTTTCTAAATATTTGTTAAATTTGCAATATTTGTTTATTTTACTATGTGGCCTAGTCTGCCAAGGGGCCATCTAGTAGGCCCAGGCCAGTGCTAGTCATGGGTGCATAAAACAACTGTTTCTGTGGTATATGCTGTGTTAAAACATCATTTAGGGCTGGGATGGCATTGGATTATATTACATTCTTTTTTTTTTTTGGCATTTCACTTTTTTTTGTGTACAAAAATTATATATGTGGGGTAATATTTGATGCCTTTGTAAGGATGTGTGTTGTTGTAAACTTTTTAGAGCTGTATTAATTTTCGGTTTTGCCATTACTGAATTAATGGTAGTGTTTTCTTCAGTGTTACCATGCCTCCTTTGCATGTCCAGTGCGTGTGCGTTTGCCATAGGCCACCATTGATTTGTCTTTGTGCTCCATGCCTTGTGGCTAGGGCCATTTTGTGGACACTGTGTCAATAGGCCTGAATGTGTGCTCTTTGCTCTCCATGCCTTTGTGATTGGTGTTGTTGCTTGGCCATGTAGCTGGCAGCCATTTTGTGCATCAAGCCAGTGTGTGTTTGCCAGAGGCTTGCATGGTTTCTTTGTTCCCCATGCCTACTTGCTCAGTGTTGTTGGTTGACCATGTGGCACTGGCTGGCAACCATTTTGTGCATCCAGCCACTGTGCTTTTGCCATAGGCTTGCACATGTTCTTTGTTCCCCGTACCTTCTTGCTCAGTGCTGTTGTGTTACCATGTTGCACTGACTGGTAGCCATTCACTGCATCCAGCCAGGGTGCTTTTGCCATCAGCTTGCATGCGTTCCTTGTTCCTCATGTCTCCTTGCTCATTGATGTTGTTTGACCATGTGGCACTGGCTGGCAGCCATTTCCTGCTCCAGCCAGTGTGCTTTTGCCATAGGTTTGCATGTGTTCTTTGTTTCCCATGCCTCCTTGCTCAGTGTTATTGTTTGACCATGTGGCACTGGCTGGCAGCCATGTTGTGCATCCAGTCAGTGTGTTTTTTATCTTATGCTTGCATGTGTTCTTTGTTCCCAATGTCTCCTTGCTCAGTGTTGTTGTTTAACCACGTGGAACTGGTTGGCAGCCATTTTGTGCATCCAGCTAGTGTTCTTTTGCCATGAGCTTGCATGGATGAATGTGCTATCAGTTTAATAATATGCTTGAGGATCATTGTAGTATGAAGATTAAGATGATTTTGATGAACAGTGCTTATATATTACATGCATTTTTTTTTATTTTGCACCTCTTTGTCTCATAATAGGTTTCTTCTCATCTCCCATACAAACATTGACAATTATCGATATTTTTTATGACATTTTTAGGTCTCGACCTTGCTATCGCGTAAGCGATCGCAAAGCGAGACTATAGAGAGCGGGTTTGAAAAGTGCTCCCAAAAAGCGGATTGCATGGCTAGCACGCGCACAATCACGCGCATCGTGCCGCCATGCAATCCGCCTTTTGGGAGCACTTCAAAGGGTCCGCTCCCCCGCCCCCAAGCGCGCGCGCGCCACGCTCCGCCGGGCTTGTCTTTTTGTTAACTTTAAGCGCGAGGCGCGCGTGCGGCCAATGCTTATTTTTTTTTAGCGCGCCTACCACTAGAGGACTCAAGTGGCGCCTCGTGCACATAGCTCTGCCAGAGACCGACTTGCTCTGCACCAGCAGCACTAAGGGTAAGCTGAAACTGAATTGGAGCTGCTGTTCAATATTTATGAGCAGCATCACTTCCTAGGAGGCAGAATTGCTTAACAAGCAGAAAAGTGGATGTAATGAATCAATGTCAACATATTTAAGAATTATCCCTCACCCCAATGGAGCTCGTAACAGCCGTCACTTTTAATGCATGACCGCCTGGCTCCGAGTCACACTTCAGCATAACTTTTCATTTCTCCTCCGGGGACGCTTGTGTCACAGAAGTGACTCGCCCTTTCAGCAGACTGGCAGACAGATTACAGCAGACAGATTACAGCGCAGCTCCCTGAATACAAGTGCCTCTGAGCGCTGCCACGTCAGCGCTACAAAACACAGCCGGCACTATGTGCTCTCTCACAAATGCCGTCACACACCGGCCTTCCCCTTCTTCTACGTAGAAGACGGTCAGTCTCGTGGTAATCTGCACATTTGCTGGTTTAACCTATAGCCGAATGTTATGCACAACATTTATTAGTGAAGAGACAATGTAGTGGGTTAAAACAAAGGCATAGGTAAAGCATGCGTGTTTGTCAGGTAAACTTGTTTCCTTTACCTCAGTACGTCAACGTCATCAACAGGTGTTAAACACCGGCACTCTCACGCACAGGACCTCAAACTGGATAGCCAGAGTGAACATGCATGCACGGTGACTGAGTCACGAACAGCGGCCAACTTAGAGACAGGTAAAAACGTTGCTGCTTGACCGCCCACTCCGTCAGTCATTGCATGTTTGCTGTGGAGCTCATCATATAACATGAACATAACTGCCGCCTCTCCCTTCACCTAGCTCCAGCGGCCCCAGCTCACAAGATGCCTTCCATGCAGCGTGTTAATGTATTTCTGAAAGGAGAGTCACGCAGCTTCTCTTGCGCTGTCCATCACTGGAAGCCGCATATCACATTGCACAAAAATTGTCAGCTTCATGATGTGCGTTTTACCATTTCCTACCAAACCTCCAACAAGAGACACCCGTGCCGCCATGTTTGTCTTTTACGACGCTGGTTGAGTAATAGCGGGCGCTTGTTTATAATTGCAATATACGCAACGTAGTCTCACGTTTTTCAGAGCTTGACGCCTAAGTGAAGGCCTGTGCACTATGTAAAATAAAAGTACGAGGTGTTTGATGACTCTCTGCCGTAAAGAAGGTAGAAGATTTACCACCGAACGTTTTTATTGTGTTCATTCGTAGGAGAGGAGGTTTGTTGTGTTAGTTTGAAATATGTGGGGTTTTATCCTCGGAGTCAAAGATGCAGTGCCGACCAGACCGGTCTGCGAACCATAACCATCCCTGAGAAAAATGTTTAAACCAGTTACACCTTGCATTTGCATTGCGTTTATTCTGAATTCAGAATGGGTCATCCCAAATACTCATTTTGCTAAAACAAAAAATGATCCCGATAATTATTAATACAAAACACATGTGCAAGTACATTGGCAATTGTTTTTCAATGGCTATATCACGATAGGCCATCCAGCCTCAAAGGCAACTCCTCCAGATGTCCGAAAGGCCTGTAACAAGCTTGCAGTGAAAGATCCCCAGGAAGAAGACATATCTGGTGAAAATAGTAGGATCGGCAATCGATTACAACACGGGCCCAGATACAGCTAACATCTAAGAAGCTTCTAGCAGGCGACTGTGAAGGCCATAAACCACCACCCTTTCAGTGCGAACACAAGGGATTGTAAACATCAAGGGGCCTTCATGCGGAGCTCAAAGACCTCATAAATCAGGTGCTTATCTCTGGGAAGCTCATTCCTTAGCTTCCCTCTAAGCAGGGACAGGAAGGCAGGATTACGGTTCCAGCAACAAACAAGCATTTGCAATGCAATAGGTCTCGTATTTACACGAGTTTAAGCTATTGGCATTGTAAATGACAATGCCTTTTATTTAGGTTTTAAAAACAAAAATAAAAGGCATTGTCATTTGCAATGTCAATATCTCAAACTCGCGTAAATGCGAGACATATTGCATTGCAAATGCTTGTTTATTTTAGCTGTTGGATGTGTTTTATTTAAATGTTGAATTTAAATGATTTGATAATTTAAAAAAAATGAGTTTTTGTAATTTTTTTAATGCATTTAATTAAAAAAAAAATTTGTAAACATTTTTCTAAAAATATTTTTACATCTTTTTTTCTTTTCATTTGCCTCGGTCGATTAATTTACCCACCCATTCATGCATCCATCCATGCATCCATGCATGCATCCATCCATCTATCCATCCATCCATCCACCTATCCACCATAGGTGCACAGCCGTGCAGCAGCATAACGTTTTTTTTAGGTATAACTCCATTTCCTCCTGGACACCCTGGCTGCAGTGCACTTCAGACACATCAGCATCACCCACTTTTGTTCCATTCCCCCTGGAAAACATTGCCTTCCATTTGCGTACAAACGTAACTGCATTTTTAAAAAGGTTATTATTCCATTTACCCATGCAGTTCCCTGAGTGCCACAGGTGTCTCCTTCATGGATATAAAGGAAAAAGCTCTTTCTTTTTATTTTGTGTGCTTTCTGATGGGGAATTACATTTTGTGGTATGGTGTTGTGGTTTGACTTTAAAGTGGTTATGATATGTTACCTAAGAAACCAACCACATTAATATTTCCTTTGTCTGTACTAATTTAAACTGCACCAATGTCTTGTTTCACTAAATGTTTTTCTTATTTGTTTGCTTTTAGGTGCACAAGAGAAGCAACATCACCCGCAATACTGCCAAACAGAAGGCCTGTATAAGGACTTCACACGTCATTGCTCCAATCTCTTCCACTTGTGCACTTAGAACCACTGCCAACTGAGAGCTTTAAGATGGCCCCTAAGAAAGTTGCTCAAAAGAAAGTGGTCAGTGAGAAAAGCAGCTTTCCAGTTTCCCCCAGTGGCATATAGCCCGAAACCATTTTCCGACAGCGCCGTGTGCCTGATGCAGAAGCCTCCGGGGAGCAAGATGGGAGCAGCGCTCCTGCATCAACAGCACTTACCCAAGCTAAGTCCAGGATCAAGTCTGTCAGTGAGGCAGCCACTGCAATCATGGCAATGCTGATGACTAGTGATGTTGAATTGAATGTGTCCCTTTCGCAAACTAATACCCAGTTGTTTTAGGAAATAGAGCAAAGGCCAGCATCCTCAGCCAGTAATAGTAGATCTTCCAGAAGTTGGAGCAGTAGAGGAGGTCAAGCTTCCTGCTGACCAAGAACCTCCTCTTTTAGAATCATTGACTCCCAGATCTACAACAAGGAAAAGAAAGGCTACTATTCCACCATCTTTTCCAAGCACCACTTCTGATGATGGTGATACAGACTTGGAGTGGACCCTGGCAGAGTCCAGGAGACACCAGGCAAAGCAAGGGAAAAGAAATGTTCCTAAAAGACTTAAAATTATGGAAGGGGATGATGAGGAGGATGACAACGACGAGCTAGTCATTGTGGAAGATGACACAGAGGTGTCCAACATAGCTATTCAACCTGCAGCACCGCCAGCTCTGATATTTGCGAAACCTCAGCTGAGACCTGCACCAGAAGTATTCACTGCAGAGAGGCAATCTATTAAACGCCTACCTACCTCCAATTCTTCTTCAGGCATTGCACAGTAAAAAAGTACTTCTCCCCAGTTTGGGACTTTTTTACAGATCACAAAGAGAGGGAGCACATTGCAGTATACATCATTTGCCACACAAATGTTCATCGAGGAATGGCTGGTTCACATTATGGTACTGGAGGTCAAATGACTCATATGAAAAAACACCATGCATTAAAGTGAGAGAAGCACCTTAAAAACATTGCTGAACATGGTTGTGGTGCTGAGGAGAGACGGGGAACATCATTTACAAGTCCAACCAGAGTAGGGGGTGATGATGAGGAAGAAGAGGATGACACCATCACACAAAGCAGCCTTGTCCCCAGAAGTGCATCAGCAGAATCACCTACCTCAGTGACTTCAAAATGGCACAAGAAGACTCAGAGTGAAATGGAGACACCACAGCATACAGTGACTGCTCCACCATGATGCACTTTGAGTCGCCCACCACCTACTTCTCGAAAGTTGCCTGTGTAAGTGGCCCCAGAAAAGAAAATCCAGGCTACTATTACGGGCATTTTTAGGCAGGAGGGCCCTACAAGTGCAACCACCAAACAGCATGTTTGTATAACGGGAAGCTGGAAAACATTTTAGCGCTGGAACTCCTCCCTTTTTCTTTTATGGAAGGAGTGTGATTCTTAGAAAGTTCCAAGTCAGACCTATTTTTCCAGAGTTGCTGTTCCAGCGCTGCATAACAATGTGCTGTAGTTGGTTGGACAAGCTTTGCAGCAAAGTGTTGTTCACACTATCCACCTGATGGCAGACATATGGACCAGTTGTCAGGCGACAAATTACATGTGTATCACTGCATACTAGATCTCTTTTGTGGGGCTAAAGCAAAACATATCTGTAGGTCTTGGCCCTGGAAAATGTTTTAAGAGTGTTTAGTGGCATGCAACAGTGGCCATGTTTGCATGAAGAAATCACATACAGCTGTACAAATCTCGCAGGAATTTGACGGCAAGGTGTCTGAATGGCTGCGACCCAGAGGTCTCAGAATTGGATTTATTTCCACGGACAATGGCAGTAACATAGTCAAGCATGAAAGAAATGGAGCCACATCAGGTCCCCAGACAAAATGCACAGCCACATGAATAAATGAATCCATAGTCTTTGAACCAGTTTCTAACTTTTTAATCTTCTTTTAATCAACATTTTCTCCATCTGTTTATCTCAAAGTTTTCATGATTCTTCAATTCATCTTACACATAGATTTCAAAATTGCCTTTCCTGGCTTTTTGCAGCAGTGTCACAGAGATAAAAAGTACTAATTTCACGGTGTCTTAAAAGGTACCCAATGCATTTCAGGATAATTCCATTCTTCAGGGGTAACTATAATACAAGACATTACAAAGGAACCCATCAGCAAATCGATATAACATGAGCTTGACTAGAGAAAAATAATAAAACTGCAAATCCTATTAGCATTACACCTAATGTAATATGTTTATTTCCTGCTACATGCAAACTAAAATGCATGACCTGAAAAAACCTCAGTTCAAAAATAATTCTCATTAAGAGCAACCCAAGAGTGCTCATGAAACCAACCATCATAGTGCAAAATTATATCAACCTCCTGAAAAAACATGACCCGTGCATGTGTCCCAAAAACAACCAAAACTGCATGTTTACAAATGAGGCCCCATCACCCTACAAAGACAAGCAATTTTGCAATGCATTGAAAACTTTGTAAATGCCGCATTAACAGAAGCAGACACACATTGCACAGCCAACACTGCAGTCACAAATTGAACCATACTGCACTTCGGTCCTGGGTTGCAAAGTGCCATGGGTGGGGAGGGGGATGATGAATGGTGATGGGTGGGATACATCGAACTCGCTTAATAAATATCGTGCGTCAAGGGAGTAGAATTTTTTTTTTTTAAAGTAGCCACCACTTTGATCCATAGCTTTGATAACCATAAAACAAAGTGAGCGAAGTAGTTGAGCAGCATGCCCCTCTCCATAAGAATAGCTGTCTTGCTTATTCATCCAAGCAATCCAAATATTTATTCATCCTTTCATTTGAATTCATCCATAGCCACCATGATTTATGCTTTACTTTCTCTCATCCAGCCTTTGACCAAAATTTTCAATCCATTATCCAATCATTCAATATCCACCCTTTCTTCCAACCATCCTTTCTCCCTTTACCCGCCCATAAACAATTTCACCACCCACCCTTTCACTCAAATACCATTTCACCCATCTTTTCTTTTAAGTTTTTGTTCTTTCTCTTTTCCCTCAAGCCATCAATGCTCATTATGCAAGCTTTTGCTGAGTTGCAGATAGAAGAGGCCATAACTCAACGACTGCTGCAGCCAGTAAAGCAAGGGGGTTTATAGTCACGAGTCGACGACAACCTCTTAGCTAGTGAGCATAATATTAATTGTTAATAAGCAAGTAATTATGTGACTTACCAGTGTCCATCCCTGCAGCTGCTTCTCCCCCTCCAACTTCAGCATCACTTGATCCAGGGTCAATGGTGGTATGTGTGGCTAGAATAAAACATTACACATTTTTTAGATGCCAGACAAGCCTCTCCTTAGTTTTTGCAGTCAAAAAAATACAACCGCAATACATACTTCACTACATTTCAGTTAACACCGCAGTATGTTGTAACAAAAATATCACTCTGGGCATTTTGTTGTTTGACAATGTTAGACAAGCCAGGTGGTGAAGCCAACCAAAAGCTTTTCGTAATAGAAAGGCAAAGCTATAACCTATGATGATCATGATGACTCAGAGTCATTTAAGCACAATGAAGGAGTGGAATAATGGTCAATGAAAGACATATGGTGTTGGTTGGCAAATGCAATGGGACCTCATACTTTCCAGCCATGCTGCACTGTCATGGAAACTGCTGGTATACTGTATAAATTAATTACACCGCACTACATTAGGGGGGGGGGGTCCATGACCATGACAACTCTCTTGTTAACTGCCAGAGCATGAGGAAGAAAAAGAAAGTCCTCTCAACAAACAAACATGGTGAATATTATTTATAATAGTATCTTACTTGGGCCTTCACGGTAGACAGTAGAATACCAAAAAAATGTTCTTAGTCTTACAGTGCCACAAAATATAGATGGGAGATGGAAAGACTACCAACAAAGCAGAAGATAAGTGAACTAGAGACCAGAAAAAGTCAGCTACCAAAATTAAAAACATGAAATAAGGAAACAAAAAATGCAGAGATAACAGAAATGAAACTAAAATTGGATAGGGGAGCTGGGAAAAAAAGAGACATTGTAAAAAAAGAAACAAGGCAAAATGTAAAAGTCACAAATTGGGCAGAGGAAAAAGAGCTAATTCATTTTGCCTTACGTGGGTTTGTATCCTGCCCTCATCGCCACATGAAAGGAAGATGACAGGTAAGGGTGTCAGAGGAACTTTATTTCTCACCAGCAACACTAGGTTCCAGGCAGCAACTCCCATCCTGGAAGCTAGCACCAACATTTCAATACCCCAATATTCTACCCTACGTCCACAGCAATCATAAACCCCAACATTAGGGAAATGATAATAATAAATATTAGAACTTACTGGGATTATCAGAGCCCTCGGCAGCGATGCAGGTGGTAGGCGCCACCTGACCAGCTACTCCCGGACCTGCCTCCACAATGTCCCTCTTCTTGCCCTTGGGTGCTGATGTAAGAAATGAAGAAGATAAAAAAATTGATTAGTGATTCAGTTAATCTCTACAAAATTATTATCTAAAACAGATCACCTATAGTACTAGTTTCAAGTCTATCGACTATCGCTGAGTTGGCCATACTAATCCTAAAATTCCTATTACAAATTTCTTTAAACAAACTACAGTTGGAACTAATGCATTGCAATGAATGATCTTTGATTCTCTTTTCCTTTCCCAACCCCCTTTATGGACCAACTCAGTCTCCCTTTTTTGAATGCAGAGATGCATACTGTCCATCACTGTGAAATAGCTTGGAACTGTACGAGCTACATATTGAAAGTTAGAGCGAACTTTAACTCATTGATATCACTGATTCACTATGGGGACAGGAGGACAGAAGTGTCTGCAATAGCTTCTTAATTAGTCAGTCAAAGCGAGCGCTGATAATGAGTACGATTAGATTAGCGCTGAGCACCTGCCTAGCTGAAACTGGATCACATAATAATAATATTCTTAACATAAACTTAACGTAGCTTACCCCTGAGTGTGAGCAACATGCTATTTGAGAAAAAGTGGTAACATTGCAGAACACATACACAACAAATAATAATACTCACCAAGCCCCGGAATCTCGACACCGAGCAGGTCTAGCAGGCCCTGCTCCCGGTCAATAATATCTGCCCAGCAGTGTGTTAGCTGCCGGAGGGGGCGCTGTACCTGTCTGGTGCCCCGCATGCACAGGTGCATCCTCCCCCAAGATAGACGACTCTCTCGCAGGGGGTATCCACTACTGGGCCTGCCGCCTGCTGCCAGCATGGAGGGGAGGTGGTGCCGCACAAAACAAACTAGTGCTGCCACCTCCTCCTCACTGAAGATAGTCCCGGGCTGCACACCAGGGCAGTGGCGCTTCTCGCAAGGTAGGCGGCTGCTGCTGGCTGTTCGGGGGGCCTGGCACCACCGCTCCCCTAGTCGCCCTGTCCTGCCATGGCACTGGGTGGGGTAAAGAAGATTGAAACAGGAAAAGGAAGGAAGGAAAGAAGAAATAAGGAAGTAAAGGGAAAAATAAAAAACATAAAGTCACGAAAAACATGAAAAAAAGTTTTTAAATGTAAAATACACAGACATAAAAACACACACTAATACAATAAATAAAAGTGAGGGGTGGATTCATTAGGAGGGCAAAGGATTATAAAGGTTAAAGAGGGATTAAAACACAGGCCCAGCACCATAAACAGAGTAGAAAACAAGATTGGTGCGCCCATGCGAACCACATGGTGCCGTTCGTAGCGCAAACCTAGGCCTAATCCTTATCCTGGGATGTCAGGCTCTGGGCCGTCCCACCCTGACCAGTTGAGCAAGCTCTCATTTGAACAACAAGGAATATATATGAGCACGGCGACAAATCGGGGAAACTTCTTTATTGACTCGCTTCCCATTACATTGCTTCAAGGATAGTACCCCAGTTTGTGGACACACAGGGCCACCCCCTACATTCTGCAAGCTTTTGCAACCTTCTACCAAGGGCTGTATGCTTGCAGGCCCCGTCCTCTGCAGCATGTGGAATTTCCGCTATTGACCGATATTCCGTTACCCAAAATCCCCCTCTCCATAGCCCGTGAATTAAACTAACCCATCACGGTGGACGAAATTGAATCCAACTTGTCCAACATGTCATCCGGCAAAAAGCCTGACCCGATGGCTTAACGTTGATAATTACCAGAAGTTCTGCACTGAATTAACCCCACTAGTACTCAAGCTCTACACTGTGCGAGGAGCCTTTCCGCCTGGACTTGATCTGGCCTCCATAGTGGTCATCCATACAACGGGTCACCCTCCAGACCAATTCTAATTGTATAGGCCCATCTCCCTGATCAACACTGAAATCAAACTCTTCACCAACTGACTACAGACTGTTCTTCCCAATTTGATCCACTGTGACCAATGTATATTAATGACGGGGCAAAGCACATTACACTGCATTAGAAGGGTCCAGGTGGCATTCTCTCGTATAAACTGCTCCCACTTTCCAGCAGCGCTGCTTCTAAAAGACTTTGAAAAAACCTTTGATATGGTGGACTGGCCCTTCCTTCAGGCTATTCAGGACCATGCTGTACTAGGGATGTACATACATGGCCTCATTGGAGCCTTTACCTCCAATCCTCTGCACAGATCCAGGTCAACGGATCACTCTCCGCTTGGTTTCCTACCTGGAGAGGTTCATGCCAGGCTGCCCTCTCTCTCCTGTACTCGCAATCGAGCCTCTAGCACGGCTCCTTCGCTGTGATGCCCAATTTTACAGGTGGTCCCGGGATTAAGACCCAGAGGAGAAGCATGCTCTTTATGTGGATGACAGCCTACTATTCCTGGCCGACCCACTGACCTCAGGGCCTCGGTGTCTTCATCTTCTTGGGCTATATGACGAGGTCTCTGGTCTCCGCATGAATCGATCCAATACTATGCTGGTCCTGGTCCAGGGTGATGCGAGTATCCACTCCCAGCAATCGGACATTCCGGTGTGATGCCTCTCCTTTAAGTACTTGGAGGTTCATATCTCCCTTCTCCTGGAACTTATGAGATACCTTAACTTGACTCCCCTGATATCTACGAGGAAAGACCACGCAGGTGGTTCAGAGATATCCAGAGATGGAATAGATTCCACTTCAGGTTGTGAGAAGCATAGCCCTTTTTGAGCTGATGGTCCTTTCTCATTTTCCATATGTAATAGAACATTTCCCACTCCTGATCCCGTTTCAGTGGTACCATGCTCCATCCTCCGAGCATTCCTTTGTTCTGTTGGCCGCTCATGCATTGCCTTCATTAATGGCTAACAGTCTCCGTATGATGGAGGGTTGAGGATGGTGGACTTCCCCTACTATTATTGGGCCTCACATATGGTTGTCATCAATGAATTGTTCAATGGAGGCTGGAATGACCTGTCCTATTGTGAGGAGCTCTCCCTAGTGGGTCTAAACAATATCCTAGGCATGTTATGCAGCGCACCAATACCCCGATCCCACCCCGATGTCATATACGTGGTCTTCATGACCTGGAGATTCTCTCTGAGGTTTGTGGGCTGGAGCAGCCATCTGACAGAAATGACCCCCCACTAGAAGGTGAGATGGCTACCCCACACATCTGGCTTGGAGGCATTTCGCGAATGGAACACAATCGACATTGCAGTCCCTGGAGATGTGTGGTTGGGGAATCATATCTTGACGATCCGGACCTACTGGACCTTTAAAACCGCTATCACCTTAATCCGACACAATTCTATAAATATTTACAACTACGCCATGCCTTCATTACTAACATCCCTATGGGCATGGATATCCCAGAATTCAGCCCCCTCAAGGTAAGGCTACTGACAGGGTGCATTGGCATTGGGCGCCATCTGCCAAGTGAACCGCTCACTCACTGTAAATGCGGCACATCGTTTTGACGCACTTAAACACTGCCGGGGGAGATGGATTCATGAACTAGATAAGGCAGACTGGAGTGAGGCCAGATTTGCCCTACTTGTGCTGCCCATTTACACACATCTACGGCTGATCCAGTGATGTTACCTTCATATGACATACCTAACCCCGATACGACTGCAATGAGTTGGCAACATCCCTCAACCCTCCTGTTTTGGTGCTCCACGCTACCTGCAGACTTCAATCACATGGTCTGGGCCTGCCCCATTTTCCCAACACCCTACTGGCAGTAGATACCACGTGACCTCTCGGAAGTAATTGTAATTGTAATTGTAAAATATTTATAGAGCGCCTGGTTACCAAAGGCATCCCCGCGCTAGAGGCCAAGAGCTAGTGAATAGTATCAATTTATGGAAACAAGAAAGTTTTTTAACATTTCCGAAAGCCCAGATGGTTAGTTACACATCGAATATCTAGAGGAAGTGAATTCCAGAGCCTGGCTGCATTATAAGAAAAGGATCAGCCCCCGGCACGTACTTTCCTAATTCTGGGAACAACTGCAAGCCACTTATTGCCTGAACGAAGGTGTCTGAACGGATGATAAAAGGAAGCAAAGGAACCAATAATAGAAGGGGCAGAACCTGACAGAATCTTATGTAAAATGCACACACAATTCGGAACAACTTGCAGTGTCTTGACCGTGGAGCAAGGTGCTCCTAGGTAAAGAACATTGGTATAATCAAGCCTTGATAAAATAAGGGCCTGAATCACCACTTTCCTTGTACTGAGAGGGAGGAGAGGAATAATTTTCCGTGTCATCCTCAGTAATCCATAGCAGCTGCCAGCAACCTTCCTTGCTACTGGGACGAGCCTATGAGTTGACCCCCAGGGTGGTCCTGTAGTGCATGATAGATGACCTTAGAGGTGCCCTGGTGGACCGTACATTTATGAGTATTGCCTCATTAATTGTCAAGCAAGACATTGCCCGAAGGTGGAACTCCCCAAGCGCCCCCTCCCTAGCCGAATGGAAGGCAGGGCCAGACTGGTGGGCCCAATTAGAAAAACCTATTTATGCTGCACAGGGTTGCACGCAAAAACACAATAAGGTTTGGGGGAAATGGGGATCTTACTACGGATTGGGTTTGTGATCGTTAATTCTGACATGTGTACCTTGGTGCTGCTATACAGATGAATATGTGCTCCTACTGGTGAATTTGAAAAGTCAATAAAGTTTGTAATATAAAATATTACCTTTTCTTAACTCCACATCTATGTAACTTAGGTAAGTAAAGACATACAATTCCTAACTCCACATCTGTGTAACTTAGGTAAGTAAAACTTTACTATTCTTAAAGCCACATCTACAATGACAATTCTGTAGTAGTCGATGTTCTGTTTTACAGCAACTTCGTCTGCAAATTACAAAAACCCTGGGTTTCCTGATTACTATTGGGCCTTGGCATTTCCCAACAGCTGTGAGCAAAATTTTAGAAAAGGCTCCTATTCGTCACAATATAGACATAAGCATTCTTTGCTTCTTGTCACCTAGTCTTCCCTGGTGAAATTATTTTTCTACAAATAGATTTACATGCCTTCATTCATCATGATTCCTATGCTTCTTTCTTAGCTACCATTTCAGGCAGATGCTGATGCACTGGCCACCTTTGTTCTTTAATTCTAGTTGAACATTTTCTTATCACATTGCATACTGAGAACTGTATTCCTGAGTAACACCACTTTATAATACTTGATGCCGGGATTTGTTACGGAGGTGCGGCTGCTGGCATGGTATTACTATTTATCTGTTGTTTTAGTCAGTGGTCCCTGTGGCTTTGGCAGTGGAGGGTCCTGTTTTAGCATGACTATAGCTCCATGTTCTCTTCTTTTGAGGAGCTGGGTGCAGCTGTCACATCTATTGCAGGTCAAACTTTGGTATAGGATTGCTTCTGTTGCTGCATTTTCTTCTTGTTTTCGTGCCGTGGACCCTTCATTGTGAGCTCGTCCACATGGGGTTTGGACCGTTATCAGAGACATCACGTGTGACGCTGAGGCTCCTTCTTCAGCCTGATTGATTTCTTGTCTCAATTAGGGGTAGGCCTATATTTTAATTCTTGGTGAAATTTAAATACGTGGGAGTAATCAGAACAAATTTGGTAATTCCACACTACTCTTTGATGTGAAATTTTGAATATTAACTCAATTACGTCTGTTGCGTAATTAAGAGTTATTTGCAGGACAATGCCCGCTGCAAGAGCATATTTAGCAAGCGCGAGAGGCTGCTCGCACTGCTCTGTGCTATTTTCACATCTATATTGGATGCAAGGGTGCATTTTGTGCTAAGAAACTAATGCTAAATGCCGGGAATAAGTAAGGGAAAAACTCTACCCCAAGTGCCCATTTAGCAGCTGCGATCCCCTGCTTGCACTGCTATTAGTGTTCTGTTGCAATTAGCACTATTTCTTATCGCAAAATGCATCCTTAAGTCAATTTTTTAGTTTTTCTTTAGTATTGTCTTAAATATTAATCTTCTGTCTTATTTTTATCTTTCCTTTATAAACCCAGTAAAATTCTTTCTGAATGGTGCTTTTTTCTGCGTTTCACCACCTCATTTATACATTGTTACTTACCGTCTTTTTTTAATATGGTTAAAGCTCTGTCTGCTTTTTACCTTTTTCTTTTTTTATAATCATTTATTTTGTTCTTCTGCTAAGAGACATAAGAATGGTGCATTATTTTCTCACATAGGTCTCTTCATCTGGTTATCGAGAAGGAAGCTAAGGATGAAGATGGCAGATGGCTCCTTCTCACTCTTAAAATTAATAATACACCATTATCTATGTTTAGTGTTTATCGGCCCACTGAAGTGGACATTCAATTTTGGGAACAGGCTTCCACTAAGCCGATGTCATGCTCTGACACATATTTTATTGTTGGAGGTGATCGTTGTCAATTTATGTATCTCTTTATAAATAGAAAATAGAGGGTAAAATATGTACCCAATAAAATGCAAAAAGGGTTTTAAAAAATCAATACTATCCAAAGCGCTTATAGACACATGGAGAACAAATAATCAAGAGGATCTTGAGTATACTTTCTATTCTCTTGTTCACCATTCTAAATCTCTGATAGACTGAAGTTTCTTGACTCATGATTTTTTTAGCTTTCTTGTGCCGCCGAAATAGGCACCATTTTATTTTCAGACCACACACCGGTTACTGTTGACCTAGATTTATTGCAAGATATATCCCATTCGGATAGATGGTGCTTTAACAATAGTTTGTTAAGTGCTAAAGTTTTATGGAGAAATTTGAACAGTTTCAAGGGAGCTTTCTAAGACTAACATCAGTTTAGATACCAGTTTTAATTTTATATGGGAGACATTTATGGATTTCTCCTGTCTGTTGAAGTCTATTAAACAAATTGTATAAATATTATCATTCTCAGTAAGAAACCACTGTAGCAGGTCTCATCCAGGCCAAATTAGATCATAATAAAAGTGTCCATTGAGACCATATCTGGTAAGTTATAAAAAGATAATGCAAAATATTTTAGAGTTTGTAATAAAGCTGGCAAACCTTTTGCAAAGTAATTAAAGGTAATGAAGCAAAAAATCAAAATGTATATTATTACTGATGTTAATAAATACTATACAGATTCAGATATTTTGGAATGCTTTATTGTAAGGAAGCACCTCTTTTTCCATGATCGCCCCCAAATGTTTGGACTGATGCTGCTGGTTTTTCAACTCTGAGAGTGCATTGAGGTCTGCCAACAAGACCTCAATATCACTGTTCTAATCTGTTACAAAGTATTTCTTGAATTAGCTACCCACAATTGGCATAAGCTGACCTACATAAAAGTCCATAGTATATGGCACAAAGGGTAGTCAGGGCATATGAGTTAGAGTTTTTCCCCAGGCGGCAGCACTGGTTTGCTACCCTGCATGTGACAAAGTACAAAATGTCTCCAGCCTGCCACTGCTGCCTGGAAGTGCAGTTTTAAAACTGCTAGTTCGACTTATGTCAGTCTGCTCTAAGGAAGCCCTATCGAGCCCTGAGGCAGGGAGCTGTATATTATTAAGTCAAACATATACTTTGATATGTTCTAGCAGCAAAACCCTCAAATTGTCGAAGTAGTGATCACACTCATGACCCTTTGTTCAAGTAGACAGGCTGGTGGCAGGAACAGAGAGGGGAAACCAGTGGCCAAACCGTTTTGCCCATGGACATGTAGCAGACAGGTAGCCACAACCTTAGAGTGGGCTACCAAGCTACTAGTATCCAAGGAAGGGTTGAGACTTCTTGAGAGTGGGCAGAATAGTGCATTCTTAGATTGCTACATGCCAAACATAGTCAGACGTCATCACAGGGTGGGGGTGATCCTGGTAGCCCATTGGCTAATGACTGCATCATTACCCAAGGTGCTTTCTGGGCATAAATGTGGAACTCCTGGCACCCTAAACCTCAGATCACCTTTGGACTGGAGAAAGGACCAAAGAAGGACAGCCATGCTGCCCTCTGGATTTGGCAAGAGAGGCTGCACCAACTGCTGGACTGCACCTGCTGCCCCTTGGGCTAGCAAAGAGAGGACTGTGCCAGTGGTACCTGGCTCAAAAAAAGGTTTCTCCATAACCCCAGTTGTGAACATGGGATCAGTCTGCTGACCCCATGTTCCAGCACTAATACCATAAAAGCAGAAGTAGCCTGTTCTGGCCAGTCAGTAGCCACTCACAATGAATCACCACTGACCGCTGACGTGCATCCAAGAAGACCTGCACCTCAGATTGAAAAGTTGCACCCCTGTCTGCCAGACTCAGAGAGTCGTCAGAGTGTGGATTGGTCACCAAAGACAGACACTAGCTCTCACCAAAGGATATTATTGGACCTGCTGTGTCCGGAGATCGGTAGCTGAGCCGCAGCTGGACTTCTACTGGCTTAAAGAGAACTTTGGGGTACTCCGACCACTGTGGCCAAAGTGGCCCTACCTTACCGGTGGACCGTGAAATAACCCCATGAAGACCCCATCAACAGCACAGCCCCATGAGTATCTTCCAGCATCCGGCATCCCCAGCATCAGGATCACTCCATGGAAATCTATGGCGGTCTTGATGTAAAATGTGGAAGTGGACTTCAGACCTCTGTGGAGACCAGGGAACTGTCCAAATACTCCTTATTGGCCCTCCTGACCTTCTCACTGTCAGAATTGGCCGCCAAATCAGGCCAGAGTAGTCAAACATAACTTTACGGTTACCAGTGCTTGTGTGAGCCTTGCACGAAAAAGCTGAGATTTACGTTTTACTTAAAAATCTAGATCTCCGGAGTCCTCTGATGGATTCTGCTCATCTTGGTGTCTAAATTCTCATAAAAATATAATCTATTATTTTAAATTGGTGTTAGATTTCTTTGGTGATTGGTGACTTCCTTATTTCATTGTTTGATGCTTTTAAATGCTTTACACTAGTTCCTTTGCTGCTCGAAGTCACAGCTACCCAGGGTTGAACTAGAAGTTTTACAAATGTGCCTAAATGGACCCAAGATAGTTTTGCGAGTGTATTACATGGCAAGGGAGCACAACAATACCATAAAATACACCACAAGTCATAGATTTATGAAGTGCTATAAACACCTATATACACCAGAGCATTCTCGATCCGAGGATGCATTTGATTAGTTTTTTAGCTCTCTTCCAAAAAGTCAAGACTCTTTAGTTGATCTTTCATCTCTAGATAATGAAATTTACGTTTCTGAGATAAAAGCAGCTCTAGGTAAATTACCTAAGGAGAAGGCTCCTGGTCCGGATGGTTTTGAGTTGAATTTTATTCTCCACTTTCACACATTTTAGTTCCACGATTATTATTTTTATTTCAACTTTTCGTGTCCAAAAATTAGGCATCTGGCTCTTTTTTCTTTATTTAAAAAAAATAATAATAATGCTTTGTTTAATTCCTAAGAAAGATAAAGACATGTCTTTATGTGGCGATTCCTGGTCCATTTCCCTCATTAATACAGACGGCTAGATTTTTGCACAGATCTTACTACGCATTAATGAATATATACCGGACCTGATTGGTATAGAGCAATCAGGTTTTGTTACGGGCCGACAATTTATTGCTGATAATTCTAGAAACCTTATTGGATATTATACATCTTGCCTCAATAGTAAATATCCCACTTGCAGCTATAACATTAGATGGGAAAAAGCCTCTGATCATGTAGATTGTAATTCTATGGTGAGAATTCAATAATGGCATTCTTTCAGCCATGGTATTCTAAACTATATTGGATTACTCTATGCTTCACCTACAAATTCCATTTATGTTAATGGCTACAATCTTCATATTTTAACTTACTCAGGGGCACAAGACAGGGATGTCCTCTGTCACCATTATTACTCATTCTATCCTTCGACCCTTTTTTAGAAAAATTCCACAGGCCAACTTCTTGGCTATAGGCGCACGGACATGGAAATTAAATTTACTGAATATACAGAAGATGTTTTACTTTATGTTTCTGTTCCACAGGCTTCTATTCCTGCCTTTTTTAATTTACCAACTGAATATTCAAAGGTATCAGGCTATAAATAAAACATTAATTATTCAAAAGTTATGCTGCTAAGCAAATGCTGTTTGAAAGTTATGTTCAATGACTCTTGCTTTACTTGGAACTCAAAATACATCAAATGCTTAGAAGTAATGTATTCTACTTCTATTAAAGACACAATTCACATAAATTTAGAAGACATTAAACAAACATTTCTTAATTTATCAGAGAAGTGGTTATCTCTCTTTTTATCTTGGTGGCACAGGTTAGACACTATTAGAATGATGATGTTACCAATACTTAATTTATATCTATCTTTGCTTTCTGTGATGCTTCCTCGGAAATTATTCAAATCAATTAACAGTTTCTCATTACATTTCTATGGTAAAATAAGAAGGCCCTGGTCTCATTACATGAATTACAAAATCCTAGAAATTCTTGTGGAGTGAACTTTCCAGACTTTACGAAATATCATACAGCTTTTGTTCTGTAATAAATCTGGCATTTGTTGTCTGAAGATGGTAGTGCTAAACGTCACTGTCTGGTAGAAATTAGAGGACTCACTAAAAATTCTATTTAAGTTAAAGAATATGGTTCATATTTCACAATCTCCTATGTTCTTTTCTTCTCCTACTATTGTTAACTTGGTTAATTTGGATAAACCTATTATCATTCACCCATCTTCAGTTCTGCATGCTTTTCTAGAATCTCCCATTTGGTATAATAAAAAGATTAAACTACATAATAGGATGATGTGTTGGACAGATTTGATAAAAATGGTATTATTACTGTTTGTCACCTACTCTCAGATGCAGGTTTTCTTTCTTTTTAAGAAATTAAAAGTAAATATTACACACCCACATCCTGTAGGTAGAAATATGAATTGTTAAAAACTACTATTTCACAATCCATGCCATCCCTACAGCTTTCTGATGATAATAGTCACACTGTACCTCCTGTTGCCTTAAATTTTTCCATGGGAGTTAATGCTTGCTTCCATATATATTTAAAAACCTTGATAATCTTCCTCCTGACAGACAAAAATGCAAAGTGAAGATACAAAGGGCAAATGACATACTTTCCTCTTAAAAATTGGAGCAAAATATATTCTAAAATACAATGCACTTTATGATAGGCCATTACTACAAAAACATTGCACTTTTTTATGAGAGATTATTTTTTACCCCTGCCATTCTCCATAAATTCAAACTCTTCACAGATATTAAATGTTGAACTGGTGGTTCTACAAATAATGATATAATGCATATTTGTCTTATTATCTACTGGTTAATTCTTTCTGGTTAAAAGTATGGGATATAATCTTGAATTTATGTTCAGTAACAATCACATTTGATCAAATGCAGATCTGCCATGGTGGTTCTTCACAGATCTGGAATGACAGTCCCATGGTTGGAAAGTTTGTTGATTTGATGATTGCAATTTCTTTACTTCTTGTTGGAAAGACACCACTAGTATTACTTTTACAAGATGGTGGGATTTTCTGTGTCGGAATCATAGTCTTGATAGAGCCGGTGCAACGTCTACTCACCAACTTATTAAGAAATACTTATTTTGGCTACCACTCTCCTTTACTTATCTAGAAATCATGTCCACTCTTGCAACACAAATAAACCTACACAATCACTGCTGTTACTTTTGTTTATAAATATTCATTTATGCTTAAAAGTCTTACACTTAGGATTGATTTTTTCGCTACCTTTTTTTCCCTTCTGGTAAGGCTCTTTTCTCCTTTAATTCCTTTGTTTTCTTTCTCTTTCTTGTTTTCTTTTCTCATTGAGAATTTTCTCAAGAAATTATAAAATGCTGTGTTTTTCATTGAACATGTTTTAGATTCCTTATTTTATTGATGTCGCTTGTATTATTGTTTAACTTATATTGTTATTTTAGTTGCATAACTATTATTGCTCTATATACAATCGATACTGATAATATTACTGATAGCTGTACTTTATGTCATTTATTTAGGATTTTCTTCAACAAAGCGTTTTAAAAAAAAAAAGAAAAAGGACTGTGATAAAGAAAGCATGGAGTCATTTCAATTAATATTACTGGTAGGTAAGCAGGACATCTTCTCCAGTATAGATCTGTAGGTTAGACCAGCCAGTATGTTCCCAGGTGAAAATATAAGAGTGTGGAATTATTGTACCTGATGCTAATATTTATTTTAAAAGTAAAACAAGATGAAAATGCTACAACATCATTAACTTAATTTTGAATAAAATATTTACTTAATTTAAATATATAGCACTAAATAAGAAATAAAAATGATATGTAGTTTTAAAAATCCCATCTAAAGTAGAATGTTTGTATATGTCTTAAAATTACAAAGAAAATATGTATAGTTATGAAATGAAAATGTTTTTGCTATTCTGTCCGTGCACTCTTTTATGTAAGTTAGCATTTTTGGCACCATTTTATGTTTAGTCGCCATTTTGAATTATGCCACTGACTGCTTATCGTCTCCTGGTAAAGCAGGCAGTGGAAAGTTTTGTTTCTTCAAGGTTAGGCCTACTCTGCTAATGAATGCACTGTTCTTATTAGCGCATACCTTTCCCACTGGATAGAGGATTTCTCCCACTAGTCTAGAGGCAGGCAAGGGCAGGGTGACCTTGGCTAAGAGATACTGTGTGCCTGGCCTCAGAATCAAAACTCATCCTACTGTACTTCTTTGTGTTAGCTGCACCTGCTCAGAAAGTTCCATTATGGGTGGGTCTTCTTTGGTTCTGAAATGTACATAATGTATCACTATGTTTGCTGAAGTCAGTCCTCTCTGCAGCACCCCTAAGCGACTGGGTAGACGGGGATTCTCTCGAGTGTATCTGAATAAACATATACTTAGTTTGTATTCTCTACTGTCTGACCGATTCTTCATTTGGTATGGAAGGCTGAGAGGTGGCCGTGAGTGACCCGAGTGACCCTAAACGGGCCACTTCCTACAGTTGGTGCCCAAACAGGGACTCCTTTGGGTGAGTGACCCATCCCCTCCCGCGGACGGGTGGGGAGGTCGGGGCTATCGTCAGGGCGGATGGGCGGATCAGGGATCCCTGCACGAGAGAGCTCCTGAAATGGCAGCTGCCCCGTCTGTCCCGCCGGACGGTGCCTCGCCCAGTGGTCACCCTGACTGAAGTCCTGAATGGCAAAACCCTTGGATCTGACCGTTTGGTCCGAAGAGTCGGCAGTGGAGAAAACATTTGTTTGACCTGCATACATCAGGTGAGTTTGTTTTGGTTCTTTGTGGATATGGTAACATTTTGGTTTGTATTTGGCATGATCTGAGGACCGATTTTTGGGTGAAAACTCAAAAGTGTTTGCAAACCTTTTGCCAGGCATAAATAGTGAACTTGTTTTCTTTTGTGAAGGCCTGGCTTTAGCAAGTTGTTTTGTTTGGGCTGCCGTTGTTGTTCTACTGATGCAAGATTGGAAGAAAGTCAGCCAGCGCCTTCAGAAGGCAATCCGAATTCTGATATGTGTGTGAAGCATGGCCTTGGCCCTATTATGTTTAGTACGTTATGGCACAAATATACGAGGGACAACGCTGAGTTACAGTGGACAATGACAGGCACTTTTGATGAACAAAAGATTGTTTTCTTACAGGAAGAATTGTTTGCAAAGCGAAGTAGGCAGTCTATGTTTGATTCTCTTCTAACGTGGCAAAAGGAAGCTAAGCAGAGACGAATGAAAGCAGAGAAAGAGACGCGAAAGATGAGAATGCAAACATTGACTCAGAAAGATGTGGCACATGATAGAGAGAAGCAAAAGATAGGGATCGAAAGTGAAGATAGGAGATTTCGATTACAGATTGATAAATCTCATGTGGTCCAGGGAGAAAATGATAATTTTGCGGAGGAATTATTAGATACTCGACCTCCACCTCCATATGCCCTGCAGGGGATATATCCCGCTGCTCCTTCACAGCCTCAGCCGCCTGCTCCTTCTGCCCCCATTACTGCTGCTCTTGTGACTGTTGATCCGACTGTTTTTACCACATCTCCTCCTGTCTTTTATGTATCCTCGCTGTTTGCGGCAACAATGATGACTGTCAGTACCCCTGCCTCGTCCATTGTTTCAGCGTCCCTTTCGCCAGCTCTTACGCATACGATGAAGCCAGCAGCTACGTTGGTGCCTGTTACTTCTGTTGCTGCTCCCACTCTGTTCTTCACTCCCCGACATTACTGAGTAGTGGGACAGCATTACGTGGCTTTGAGGAGCCAGACTGGATGAAATTTAAGGAACGAATGGGACGGACGTTAGTGCGGTTGGATATGGGAGATAATGAAAAGAGGGTAGTGGCAAATTAGGCTGCCCAGTGGGCTCAAAATCCCATTTACAGTGTGGAAGACGTGTGGAATGCGATGAAAGATTATGAGCCTTATGTACAACAGCATGCCCTTAAACATATATCTGCTACCCTGATTGGTCTTTGGGAACAGTGTTTCAAAGATACGGCACCACTGATTGATTGATTGATAAGAGATTTGTATTGCGCTACTTTGCCCAAGGGCGTCAAGGCGCAGAAGATGTAAAAACAATCAGTCAAGTAGCAGGAAAGAAACATTAGGGATAGGCCTCGGAGAAGAGCAGAGTTTTAAGTGCTCGACGAAACAAAATAGGGGATTCCTGATTCCTAAGGTCAAGGGGAAGCTCATTCCAAAGTCTGGGGGCAAGGGCGAAAAAGGCCCTGCCTCCCCACCTTGCCTTCACAACCCGGGGGACGGTTAACAACTTTAGACTGGTGGATCGCAGAGCCCTGCCTGGGGTGTAGTAGGACAGGAGAGACCTGATGCCCTCGGCCCCTGCGTCATGGAGAGCCCGATGAATAAGGATCAGAGTTTTGAATTTTATCCTGGCATACACCGGTAGCCAGTGGAGATGTTTCCTGATCGTGGTTCCCGAGGAACGCCTAGGGGCATTAACAACGAACCTTGCTGCCGCGTTCTGAACCACTTGCAACCGGTGGACCAGATTGTTGTTCATCCCGAGGTAGAGGGCATTACAATAGACTTGGCGCGAAGATAGAAGAGCAACCGAGACTAGTTTCCGGGCGTCGGGCGTGAGGTAGTGGGTGAGCTTTCTCAACACCCTTAAAACCCCACAGCAGGTGGAAACAGTCCTATTTACCTGTTTATCAAAGGTAAGAGAGGTGTCAAATAGGACTCCCAGGTTACGGGCAGCCAGGGAGGGCTGGGGGCAGATTCCCAGAGTCGATGGCCACCAGTCGGCTGACCACACCTTGTTATTACTCCCGAACACCAGAATCTCCGTTTTTTCCCCATTCAATTTTAAGAAACTAGATGTCATCCAGCCTGCCACGGCCTCCATACAGTTCCTAAAATTGAGGGCTGTAGATCCAATGGATTGAGACAGGGAGACCATAATTTGGGTGTCATCGGCGTACGAGAGTACTTCCAGACCAAAAGATCTAACAAGCCTAGCAAGTGGGGCCACATAAACGTTGAAAAGTGTTGGGCTCAGGGAAGAGCCCTGTGGGACCCCACAATGCAAAGGCTTGGCAGTGGAGAGGAAGTCACCCAATTTGACCCTTTGCTCCCTGTTACTGAGGAAGGAGGTAAGCAGACTGAGAGCCAGACCTTCCACCCCCATATCACTGAGACGGGAGGCCAAGATGGAGGGGGACAGGGTGTCAAAAGCCGCGGTGAGGTCGAGCAGGATCAGCAGCGTAGTCTGACCCCTATCGACCTTGGCGCGGATGTTGTTAACCACCACCGTAAGGGCTGACTCAGTGCTGTGCTCCCTTCTGAAACCATGCTGAGATGGATCAAGCTGGCGGATTTTATCCAGAAAGGAGCTAAGATGGAAATTCAGGTGGGCCTCCAACATCTTGGCCGGGGCAGGAAGCAAAGAAATGGGGCGGAAGTTTTTTAAGAACTCAGGGTCCTCCAAGGTGGTCTTCTTCAGAAGGGGCTTTACAATGGCTGTTTTCCAGGAGGATGGAAAAGTCCCACTGGATATGGCCCTATTCATGACTGCCAGCATGGGGGGCATTAAGGTAGCCTTACAAGTTTTTAAGATTTTGAGCGGGCAGGGGTCAAGAAGCGAGCCTGACTTAAGGGAGTCCAAAAGTCTCTCTAGGTCCAGGGCTGTAAGAGGAGGAAAACTGGAATAAGTTTCCGCAGGGGGAACAGTATTACCCAAAACCGAGGGGAAAGGCCGTGTAAGGTTATCTGCCTGGAGGGCTGTGTGAATATTTAAAATTTTAGTGTGAAAAAAGGAAGAGATTTGATCACAGAGTTCTTGTGAAGGGACTATAGGGTCAGGGTGATGAATAAAAGATAAGGTGTCCACAATTTTAAACAAGTCTCCGAGGGAGGTAAGAGAGGAGGTGAGGTTGGAGAAATAGGATTGTTTTTCATCCAGCACCGCCGCTTTGTAGATTTTAAGAAGCTTTCTGTGTATGGTCCGACCTTCGGCATCGGGCTGGGATCTCCAAAGCCTTTCTTGCCTCCTACATGCCTGCCTCTGAGTTCTAAGGGAGTCAGAATACCAAGGGGCCGTAGGATGTTTCCTAGCACAGTATACTGATTTAAGGGGGGCCAGGGAGTCCACTGCCTTCGCGATGGTATTTGCAAGTTCCCGTGCTGATGAGTCGATATCCTGTGAGGGAAAGGACTCAAAGTTAGCAATAAAGGGGCCCAGGGATTGGTCAGTCAGGCTCCGGAAATTTCTCTTCTGCACCCAGCAGTTTGTGTCTTTTCTGAGAGCATAAGAGGTACAGTAAGAGAATTTCATGGAGACTGCATAGTGATCAGTCCAGGAGAGAGGAAGAAGTGGACCCACCTCTAACCTAGAATCATTCGTAAACACCCCATCCAATGTGTGACCGGCAATGTGAGTGTGGGAAGAAACTTTTTGGAGTAGATTAAAAGAGGCCAATGGATCCACAAGAGATGACGTATCACTGGAATTACTATTTTCCAGATGGAAATTAAAATCCCCAAGAATAGTAAGGGAGGGCCTGTTAAGAAAAGGCTCTATAACTTCCAAAAGGTCAGAACAAAACGAGGATCTGGGGCCTGGAGGTCTATAGATAAGAATCCCTGAAAAAATTTCTGAGGGAGAGGAACTGAGAGAGAAAAACATAGCCTGAAAAGTGTTGTGAGGAGAGGGAAGAGACTCAGTACGGCAGGTAAAAGCAGTCTTATATATAATGCCAATTCCGCCCCCTTTTCAGCCCTCTCTGTCCTGTCTTACCATAGTGTAGCCGTCAGGGAGAGCATTAAGCAAATCAGGGCCAGCTGAGTCCGAACCCCACGTTTCCGATACGAAAACCCAAGAGGGTTTTCTTTGGGATACGAAGTCTCTAAAGGCTATATTATTTTTGACCAGGGAACGGGCATTAATAAGGTAGCCTGATTCTTTCGGGGGGAATGTGGGCTCTTGTATCCCTGATTTCAAGCGAGTGTTAGTGTCTGGAACCTGGATGGCTTGCGCCGATTCTTTCAGACATGTACAATGCGCACCACGACACAAGTGTACAGGAGTGCACTTGTGATGACATTTTAACATAGGCGGTCTGAGAAAGTCCTTTGAGTACCTTCGGGAACAGGATGGGGAGCGAGGACGCCGGGCAGCATCCCTAGCCCCTAGCGCCTCCTTCGTGCTGACGAGCGCAGACGGGCAGGACTCTGGCATGACTCCGGCCTGAGTCCGGCCCGTCCGCAATGCGCGTCCGCTGTGCGGAGGGGACGTCATCCCCTTAAGTAAAAGACTAGAGCGCGTCCGCGCGCTCCAATACCCCCAAAATGGCCGCCAAAAACCTGTGTCGCCTCTCCGGGAGCGAGCTCTCAGCGTCGATGCTCAGCTGAGAGCCGCCCGAGAGCGACTGGTCGCGGGAGCAATGAGGCACCTTCCAAGGTAGGACGGACTACAATGAGGGCTCTGTGGGGAATGCGAGCGCCAACCACAATGCACAAAGCTGCTACAATGCTTTTAAACAGGGCACAAGGTTAAAATCCTGTTAAAACAGGTAACACAAGAATTACAGTTTTAAAAAGTTATCAGGGCAAGAGTGCGAAAGAGAACCTCCCGGCTTGTCGCCTCAGGAGGTGATATTAAAGATCATGCATATGTCACTAATATGGGGCCTGATCAGGTTTTTAGTAGCGTCACAACATTAATTGCTTATTGGGGTAGGCTACATGAGAGGAGCGTAACCTCAGTGTGTCAGTTTCCGATGCCGGAGGTTCATCCTATATACCACCCCGAGATACTAGAGTTAAGGGACCAGCACAATGTTGTTGTTAGACCTGGTGAAGCAGCCCGTTTCCAAGAACAGGGGGTTTATACTCCATGGAAAAGGAGTGAAGTTTCGTCTCTCAAGACTCAGTTACCCGACCCTAGGAAAAATCCTACTGCATATTATAAAGAATTGACTGAGGCAGCCTCTTCCACAGTAATGATGCTTGCAGATATGGAAATGTTTTTTGGTTTGTTAGTTCCGGTTGATATTTGGAGACAAGTGCACACACAGGATCATGTTGCGGAATTGGGTGGTACTTGGGATCAAATCAAAGCATGGGATGAGGACAGGGAGCCAGTTGACAAGCCTAGGGCAGAGATACTTGCTTTGCCAGGTCGCATTATAACATATATGCATTCTCTTATTCCGCCGAGGAAGGTCGATTGGGACAAGTTATCGGCTTGTCACCAAAAGAAGGACGAGACTGTATCTGATTTTTTTCCATTCGGTTTGAAAATGTGTTCCTGGATTATAGTGGGCAGGATTTGTCTAACAAGGGAGGAGTCCGACTGTTTCTTAATAAATTTGTTTCCAATTTGCTTCCTGAGATTGCAACTCGATTAAGGCTTTCAAAAGCACCTGGTCCACTTCTTTTCCTTATGTTATTTTGAATATGTTACAGTATTATGAGCACAGGGAAAATGAGGATAAGGAGAGAACGGAGAAAAGGCATAAACATCTGAAGATAAAGGTGTTGTTGCAGCAGGCTTCTAGAGGGAATGGTAGAGAACGTAGTGGTTTGGCTCGCCAGCATCCATGCACTAGCAGGAATACTACGCCCGTAGGGCCGAATCAGTGTGCGTATTGTAAAGAGGAGGGACACTGGCATAGCGAGTGTCCTGTGCTTTTGTAGAAGGTGGCGGTCCCTAGAGGACGAGGTTTTCGTGGACGGGGTCATGGAGCTGGAGGAGCAGACAGGGTTCCGAATGCAGCAGCATCACAGGGTCGTTCTGCTAATAATTACTTCGATGACCCTCGGGCGGACAGTATTATCATGATGATTATGATACAGTTGAAGTGACAGGAATGTCTTACACCTAGGACAGCCAAGGACAGAGTGAGGGACCAGTTCCAATACCTGTTGATCAGCGCGGTCCTTATGTTACTGCAAACTTGCATGGTTCAGCTAAGGATTTTTTGGTGGATACAGGTGCAACAAATAGTTCTATTTCTCGCTCCTTGGTCCCTGGTGAGGCTCTATCTGGCCATAATAATGTTTCGGTAGGTTTCTCTGGTTACCGGTTGTAACCCCATTTCAAAACCTTTTGCATTGACTATCAGTCCTTTTACTGTGGATTTGCCATTCTTGTTGACATCTAATTGTGGTGAAAATTTGATGGACTTGGATTTATTGAAAAAGTTGCATGCCACAATTTACTGTTCTCCAGAACGTCCGGATGTGGTGTGCGCCACGCAGTGTTTGTCCAAAGATGCGCCCCTTTTTGCTGAGTTTAAAGATGTGCCACCCACTCTGTGGGCAACAGGCGACACAGATGTGGCATTGTTGCAGATATCGCATGTTACGATCCGTGTTAAGGATGGTGCCATTTTGCCTCATGTCCCTCAGTATAAAATACCGCAGGCAGAAGAGCGAGCCATGTTGCAAAATGTGCAGGATTTAATTGAGAAAGATGTGGTTGAGGAGACGACTGCTAATATTTGCAATAGTCCTATTCTTCCAATTATTAAAAGGGCTCCCTCAAGTTCCTCTGATGAACTTGCAGATGTTTATTGTGTTGTGATTGACTTGCGCGAGGTTAATAAAATAGTGATTCCCCAGTTTCCGGTTGTTCCTGACATCACCACTCGCCTGACAATGATTCCCTCTTCTGCTAAGTTCTTTTCTGTTATTAATTTAAAAAATGCGGTCTTTAGTATTCCTATCTATCCAGACAGCAGGTATCTGTTCGGTTTACACTAGGCGGCAGGAGCTTTAGATTCTGTCGAGCCCCTCAGGGCTATACTGAAAGTCCAAGTATCTATGGTCAAGCTTTGAAGGCCCAATTGGACTCCCTTATACTTCCTGCGGGTAATATATTTCTTCAGTATGTTGATGACCTCCTCATCGCTTCTGATACAGAACAAGGCTGCAGGGACAGTACAGTTAAATTGTTATTGCATCTGGCACACCATGGATCAAATGCAAAAGCATTGAAATTATTACATCAAGCTGCAGTTCCACTAGTCGTTACAAGGTGTCCCTCACGAGTCAATTGCAAAAGCATTGAAACCCTTTCATGAAGCTGCAGTTCCACTAGTCGTTACTAGGTGTCCCTCATGAGTCAAATGCAAAAGCATTTGACTTGAGGGACACCTAGCAACGACTAGTTGAACTGCAGCTTGGTGAAATAATTTCAATGCTTTCGCATTTGACTCGTGAGGGACACCTAGTAACGACTAGTAGAACTCCAGCTCTTTGTAGAATTCTTTTGATATTGGATACCATAATATTCACTGCCCACTGCTAATCTCGTCCCATAATGCTTTGCAGGGCCTTTGTTTGGGATTGTATGTTTGCCCTTAACTGTGCTTGGGGTGGTCCTAAGAGGATGGGATCACCATTGAATCATTCAGCATGATATGCTTTTGTGTTCGAGGCATCTGCTTGGTCCTCCCCCTAGGTAAGGGGGGACCCCAAAATCATCACCTCTCTCATTGTCTGATATTTTTCATTTTCAAAGTTCACCGTTGTTAATTCTTTATATGCTTTTTAGCATGTAAGGTTGCTTTATTAAATATTTGTGGGTGCAGTTTAGTAGTTGACTCCGCTATGTGGAGGAACACAAAGTTTTGCCTGAATTCTGTGTTTTTCATGGAATGCGTAGTTAACAAATCTCCGCAAACTCCGCTAGTGGAGCGGAGTTCGTTGCCCAGGGTTATTCCTTACTTCCCATGGCACAAGGATTCAAAATGGTCCCCTTATATTGAGGCTTTTATCTGCTTTGACACTCCCTAAGAAGTTGACAATAGTTAAGTGTTACGCCCACAGAAAGATCACTGACGATGATCACACAGCTAAGGAAACAGCACAGAATAAAATGCAGAGAATGTTTGTGGCCAGTCCTGCTAGGTGGGTGCCTGAAGGTGCTATGTTTAAGGACACGCTTGAATATGTGAAGGAAATCCAAAGCGAGGCTACCATAGAAGAACTAGCCGTATCGCAAGAAAGTACAGCACAATTGAACGATGAGGGATGTTGGATTGACAAGTCAGGGAAGCAAAGGTGGATGTTGCCAGATGCATATGTTCTTCCTGTGGTCACTATGGCTCATGGCTATTTGCAAGTTGTTAGACCCTGAATGGCAAAATTACAACATTCCCAAAACAGCTGCACATTTAGTTAAATATTGCATGGTATGCATGATGCACAATCCTGGGAAAGGTACCCCTACACCACCCGGCAATTTTGCACCACCAACTTTTCCTTTTGAGGTTCTTCAATTAGATTACATTGAATTGGACAGGGTTAACAATTTGAAGTACGTGTTGGTGGTTGTTTGTGCATTCAGTGAATGGGTTGAGGCTTACCCCACTAAAGAAAATACAGTCATTGGGACTGAAAAGGTACTCCTGAAGAAGTTCTTTCCTCGCTTTGGCTTGCCCCATTTGATCTGGAGTGATAAGGGAAGTCACTTTAATGCCAAAGTCATACAGATAATTTGTGACTGTTTGCACATAAAACAGAAATTTCATGCTGCAAATCACCCCCAGTCAGCAGGTTTGGTTGAAAAGTACAACGGTACTCTCAAACTGAAATTAGCAAAGATTCAGGAAAGTACAGGTTTAAAGTGGCCAGATGCTCTACCACTATCTCTTTTGTCAACAAGAACAACAGCACATTCTAGAACAGGACTGTCACCTTACGAGATCGTGTTTGGATGCCCCACAAATGTTTGGGGCGTCCCGCGTCCTTGGAGGTTCTCTGATATTTAGTTTCAATTGTTGACAGACTACTTGTGCCAGTTAACTGAAAACTGGCTTTGTATTCACCAACGGGTCCGGGACACTGTCCCAGATATACCAGAGGGGCCTGGACACAATATTCAGCCTGGTGATTGAAGCCTTGTGAGACATTTTCAGTGGAAAAAGAGTTTGGAGCCGAGCTGGAAGGGACCTGAGCAGGTCCGTCTGGCCACCAGAAGCGCAGTCAAGGATGCTGGCCGAAAGAACTGGATCCATGGTGTTCATTGTAAGCAAGTGCCTCTACCCTTACCTTATGACCAATGGGTCGCTGTTGGCGTTTGGGACACTGAGTGTGAAAAGATCGCTCAGTTCATCCCCTTCAGTGACGCAAAATGAACGTGGACCCAAACGGATACTGAGAATGATGACGTGCTAAGCAGGGGTCCCCCAAAAAATTCAAGCCTTTAAAGAGCCGCAATTTGTTGACTCCTCTGTGCTTGGAGTCACCAGGTACAATTTGTGTCCTCGACCTGGTTATAGTGCACAAAAGGAGAAGTCAGATTAGACAGGGATGGACTTTGTAAGTTAGGGTGTACTTTGCTGTGGTACCAACAGAGTCAGTTTAGGGTGACGTGAGATTTGTGCACTGTTCATGACCTTGGATAGGATAAGTTACATGTGCTCTCCTGTGGGGGGTACATTATCCTGATCATCGTGGGATTCATCGAGAGCTTAGGACAGAGCAAGCTCCACCGCCAGTGCTCAAGAGCGCTAGCGTTGATGAACAATAGGAGCCTGTACCAGTGAGGCTCAGGCGGACACTGGGAACACTTGCCTTTATTATCATTTTCGTAGCACTTCTTTCTTTGCCTAATCATGCATCCTTTTGTTCGACCTGTGGCTGAGGAGGAACAGCCATTTGCACCACCGCGTTTGATCAAGGGTTGGTCAAAAAAGAGTAAAATAATTTGCATATTATTAGTTGTAATGGTACTAGCAACAATACCTGGAGTATCTTGGTTCCTGGATGAGAAATTTAGTGTGCACTCCTTGGTAGGTACTACTACCACTCCCCCTGAGCACATTTTTGTTACTTTGGCCGCTCAAAAAGACGAGCATAGAAAGTCTTAAACAGGCAATGTATTTGTACAAATGTTGCATCAGGCCGATGATGTGTCCATTACAACTAATTGTTGGGTTTGTGGATTGCTCCACTCACTTACTCATAGAGTGACAATTTTTTGTCCATGCCATTGTCATATATTGGGAGCCGTGAAGGTTGGTTTCAATTGTTTAGTATGGTGCACTATCATTTCCAGTTCTCTACTATAGGTATAACATCTGCTGATTCTCGCACTGTTGTAGAGTATATACGTTTTCATCAAGGGTTTACTCCTATGGAATCAGCAGGACAAGGGACCTCTGGTACATTATCCCCAAAATCCTGTATGAAGATATACGAAAAAGTGAAAAACGAAACATGGCTTAGAATGGAAATGTCTGATTTTTACAGGTTCAATCTATCCAAGCTTGCAATGTTACCAAGGACAAACTGATACCGGTGTCCGTGGTCAATACAACAGCTAGTTTCTGTGTCCAGGGGACCGGGGAGGTAAAGGTGGGGGAGAGTAAGTGCAATTACACCTATATTCTGACAAAGATTAATAGTCCGCCTTTGATTCCACCCCATAATGTTTATTTTGTTTGTGGATCCCAAACTTATGTCTGGCTTCAGAGGGGATGATCAGGCACTTGTTATCTCTCTTATCTCCTTCCTTCCGTATATGTTACCCCGCCCAACTATCATAGAGATCATCAGTTGCAATGTAGGAGCACATTCCTGTTCTGATTAAAAAAGGTCTGTTGACACCAAAGATATAGATCAGACAGACAACACTGCACAGCAATTTGGGGATGCTATCAAAGGCCTGCTACCCATTGGGGCTCCATGGCTAATAGTCTTTAGCTTTGTCGGTTAACAAGAGTTGATGAGGGGGTTATCAATACAACTGCAAGAATATTGACAAACATCTCTGCTGAGGTTCAGGCTATGAGATTAGTCACTTTACAGAACCGGATGGTGTTAGACGTTATACTTGCAGATAGGGGTGGGGCCTGTCGCATCATCGGCAGCAGCTGGTGTGCTTACATCCCTGATCACGCTCCCAATGTATATGCAGCTATACAAAAATTGCATAGGCTTTCGTCTGACTTACATTAAGAGACAGGTACTTGGACATTATCAGGGTGGTTTTGGAACATACTCAAATCTTTGGGGTTGGAAAATCCTCATTATTCTAGCTGTGGTTGCTGGTATTTTCTTCACCTGTTGCCTTTGCATACAATGTCTCCCAGCTTGCTGCTCCTATTGCGTCACTATCCTCACCCCCAAGCCGAAAATGTCAGTTCATGATACTAATGCAGCAATTATGTCACAGAAAAGCATCGAAGAAATGATGCACATTGACAAAGGGATTTTTGGTTCTACATAATCCCTTGCAGCTTCTATATCTGATACTGAGTATATGGACTGTTCCGAGTACTGAAGTCCCTTTGCCCACAAGCCTGTTATGTTTTGTTGGCCCACCACCTAAATATGTTAGCGAATGCTAAAAGGAGGGAGAGATGAAATGAAAATGTTTTTGCTATTCTGTCCGTGCACTGTTTTATGTAAGTTAGCATTTGCAGCACCATTTTATGTTTAGTCGCCAATTTGACTTATGCCACTGACTGCTTATTGTCTCCTGGTAAAGCAGGCAGTGGAAAGTTTTGTTTCTTCAAGGTTAGGCCTACTCTGCTAATTAATGCACTGTTCTTATTAGCGCATACCTTTCCCACTGGATAGAGGATTTCTCCCACTAGTCTAGAGGCAGGCAAGGGCAGGGTGACCTTGGCTAAGAGATACTGTGTGCCTGGCCTCAGAATCAAAACTCATCCTACTGTACTTCTTTGTGTTAGCTGCACCTGCTCAGAAAGTTCCATTATGGGTGGGCCTTCTTTGGTTCTGAAATGTACATAATGTATCACTATGTTTGCTGAAGTCAGTCCTCTCTGCAGCACCCCTAAGCGACTGGGTAGACGGGGATTCTCTCGAGTGTATCTGAATAAACATATACTTAGTTTGTATTCTCTACTGTCTGACCGATTCTTCATTTGGTATGGAAGGCTGAGAGGTGGTCGAGAGTGACCCGAGTGACCCTAAACGGGCCACTTCCTACAGTTGGCGCCCAAACAGGGACTCCTTTGGGTGAGTGACCCATCCCCTCCCGCGGACGGGTGGGAAGGTCGGGGCTATCGTCAGGGCGGATCAGGGATCCCTGCACGAAAGAGCTCCTGAAATCGCAGCTGCTCCGTCTGTCTCGCCGGACGGTGCCTCGCCCAGTGGTCACCCTGACTGAAGTCCTGAACGGCAAAACCCTTGGATCTGACCGTTTGGTCCGAAGAGTCGGCAGTGGAGAAAACATTTGTTTGACCTGCATACATCAGGTGAGTTAGTTTTGGTTCTTTGTTAATATGGTAACATTTTGGTTTGTATTTGGCATGATCTGAGGACCGATTTTTGGGTGAAAACTCAAAAGTGTTTGCAAACCTTTTGCCAGGCATAAATACTGAACTTGTTTTCTTTTGTGAAGGCCTGGCTTTAGCAAGTTGTTTTGTTTGGGCTGCCGTTGTTGTTCTACTGATGCAAGATTGGAAGAAAGTCAGCCAGCGCCTCCAGAAGGCAATCCGAATTCTGATATGTGTGTGAAGCATGGCCTTGGCCCAATTATGTTTAGTACGTTATGGCACAAATATACGAGGGACAACGCTGAGTTACAGTGGACAATGACAGGCACTTTTGATGAACAAAAGATTGTTTTCTTACAGGAAGAATTGTTTGCAAAGCGAAGTAGGCAGTCTATGTTTGATTCTCTTCTAACGTGGCAAAAGGAAGCTAAGCAGAGACGAATGAAAGCAGAGAAAGAGACGCGAAAGATGAGAATGCAAACATTGACTCAGAAAGATGTGGCACATGATAGAGAGAAGCAAAAGATAGGGATCGAAAGCGAAGATAGGAGATTTCGATTACAGATTGATAAATCTCATGTGGTCCAGGGAGAAAATTATACTTTTGCGGAGGAATTATTAGATACTCGACCTCCACCTCCATATGCCCTGCAGGGGATATATCCCGCTGCTCCTTCACAGCCTCAGCCGCCTCCTCCTTCTGCCCCCATTACTGCTGCTCTTGTGACTGTTGATCCGACTGTTTTTACCACATCTCCTCCTGTCTTTTATTTATCCTCGCTGTCTGCGGCAACAATGATGACTGTCAGTACCCCTGCCTCGTCCATTGTTTCAGCGTCCCTTTCGCCAGCTCTTACGCATACGATGAAGCCAGCAGCTACGTTGGTGCCTGTTACTTCTGTTGCTGCTCCCACTCTGTTCTTCACTCCCCGACATTACTGAGTAGTGGGACAGCATTACGTGGCTTTGAGGAGCCAGACTGGATGAAATTTAAGGAACGAATGGGACGGACGTTAGTGCGGTTGGATATGGGAGATAATGAAAAGAGGGTAGTGGCAAATTAGGCTGCCCAGTGGGCTCAAAATCCCATTTACAGTGTGGAAGACGTGTGGAATGTGATGAAAGATTATGAGCCTTATGTACAACAGCATGCCCTTAAACATATATCTGCTACCCTGATTGGTCTTTGGGAACAGTGTTTCAAAGATACGGCACCACTGATTTTATATGATATTAAAGATCATGCATATGTCACTAATATGGGGCCTGATCAGGTTTTTAGTAGCGTCACAACATTAATTGCTTATTGGGGTAGGCTACATGAGAGGAGCCCTACCTCAGTGTGTCAGTTTCCGATGCCGGAGGTTCATCCTATATACCACCCCGAGATACTAGAGTTAAGGGACCAGCACAATGTTGTTGTTTGACCTGGTGAAGCAGCCCGTTTCCAAGAACAGGGGGTTTATACTCCATGGGAAAAGGAGTGAAGTTTTGTCTCTCAAGACTCAGTTACCCTACCCTAGCAAAAATCCTACTGCATATTATAAAGAATTGACCGAGGCAGCCTCTTCCACAGTAATGATGCTTGCAGATATGGAAATGTTTTTTGGTTTGTTAGTTGCGGTTGATATTTGGAGACAAGTGCACACACAGGATCATGTTGCGGAATTGGGTGGTACTTGGGATCAAATCAAAGCATGGGATCAGGACAGGGAGCCAGGTGACAAGCCTAGGGCAGAGATACTTGCTTTGCCAGGTCGCATTATAACATATATGCATTCTCTTATTCCGCCGAGGAAGGTCGATTGGGACAAGTTATCGGCTTGTCACCAAAAGAAGGACGAGACTGTATCTGATTTTTTTCCATTCGGTTTGAAAATGTGTTCCTGGATTATAGTGGGCAGGATTTGTCTAACAAGGGAGGAGTCCGACTGTTTGTTAATAAATTTGTTTCCAATTTGCTTCCTGAGATTGCAACTCGATTACAGGCTTTCAAAAGCACCTGGTCCACTTCTTTTCCTTATGTTATTTTGAATATGTTACAGTATTATGAGCACAGGGAAAATGAGGATAAGGAGAGAACGGAGAAAAGGCATAAACATCTGAAGATAAAGGTGTTGTTGCAGCAGGCTTCTAGAGGGAATGGTAGAGAACGTAGTGGTTTGGCTCGCCAGGATCCATGCACTAGCAGGAATACTACGCCCGTAGGGCCGAATCAGTGTGCGTATTGTAAAGAGGAGGGACACTGGCATAGCGAGTGTCCTGTGCTTTTGTAGAAGGTGGCGGTCCCTAGAGGACGAGGTTTTCGTGGACGGGGTCATGGAGCTGGAGGAGCAGACAGGGTTCCGAATGCAGCAGCATCACAGGGTCGTTCTGCTAATAATTACTTCGATGACCCTCGGGCGGACAGTATTATCATGATGATTATGATACAGTTGAAGTGACAGGAATGTCTTACACCTAGGACAGCCAAGGACAGAGTGAGGGACCAGTTCCAATACCTGTAGATCAGCGCGGTCCTTATGTTACTGCAAACTTGCATGGTTCAGCTAAGGATTTTTTGGTGGATACAGGTGCAACAAATAGTTCTATTTCTCGCTCCTTGGTCCCTGGTGAGGCTCTATCTGGCCATAATAATGTTTCGGTAGGTTTCTCTGGTTACCGGTTGTAACCCCATTTCAAAACCTTTTGCATTGACTATCAGTCCTTTTACTGTGGATTTGCCATTCTTGTTGACATCTAATTGTGGTGAAAATTTGATGGACTTGGATTTATTGAAAAAGTTGCATGCCACAATTTACTGTTCTCCAGAACGTCCGGATGTGGTGTGCGCCAAGCAGTGTTTGTCCAAAGATGCGCCCCTTTTTGCTGAGTTTAAAGATGTGCCACCCACTCTGTGGGCAACAGGCGACACAGATGTGGCATTGTTGCAGATATCGCATGTTACGATCCGTGTTAAGGATGGTGCCATTTTACCTCATGTCCCTCAGTATAAAATACCGCAGGCAGAAGAGCGAGCCATGTTGCAAAATGTGCAGGATTTAATTGAGAAAGATGTGGTTGAGGAGACGACTGCTAATATTTGCAATAGTCCTATTCTTCCAATTATTAAAAGGGCTCCCTCAAGTTCCTCTGATGAACTTGCAGATGTTTATTGTTTTGTGATTGACTTGCGCGAGGTTAATAAAATAGTGATTCCCCAGTTTCCGGTTGTTCCTGACATCACCACTCGCCTGACAATGATTCCCTCTTCTGCTAAGTTCTTTTCTGTTATTAATTTAAAAAATGCGGTCTTTAGTATTCCTATCTATCCAGACAGCAGGTATCTGTTCGGTTTACACTAGGCGGCAGTAGCTTTAGATTCTGTCGAGCCCCTCAGGGCTATACTGAAAGTCCAAGTATCTATGGTCAAGCTTTGAAGGCCCAATTGGACTCCCTTATACTTCCTGCGGGTAATATATTTCTTCAGTATGTTGATGACCTCCTCATCGCTTCTGATACAGAACAAGGCTGCAGGGACAGTACAGTTAAATTGTTATTGCATCGGGCACACCATGGATCAAATGCAAAAGCATTGAAATTATTACATCAAGCTGCAGTTCCACTAGTCGTTACAAGGTGTCCCTCACGAGTCAATTGCAAAAGCATTGAAACCCTTTCATGAAGCTGCAGTTCCACTAGTCGTTACTAGGTGTCCCTCATGAGTCAAATGCAAAAGCATTTGACTTGAGGGACACCTAGCAACGACTAGTTGAACTGCAGCTTGTTGAAATAATTTCAATGCTTTCGCATTTGACTCGTGAGGGACACCTAGTAACGACTAGTAGAACTCCAGCTCTTTGTAGAATTCTTTTGATATTTGATACCATAATATTCACTGGCCACTGCTAATCTCGTCCCATAATGCTTTGCAGGGCCTTTGTTTGGGATTGTATGTTTGCCCTTAACTGTGCTTGGGGTGGTCCTAAGAGGATGGGATCACCATTGAATCATTCTGCATGAAATGCTTTTGTGTTCGAGGCATCTGCTTGGTCCTCCCCCTAGGTAAGGGGGGACCCCAAAATCATCACCTCTCTCATTGTCTGATATTTTTCATTTTCAAAGTTCACCGTTGTGAATTCTTTATATGCTTTTTAGCATGTAAGGTTGCTTTATAAAATATTTGTGAGTGCAGTTTAGTAGCTGACTCCGCTATGTGGAGAAACACAAAGTTTTGCCTGAATTCCGTGTTTTTCATGGAATGCGTAGTTAACAAATCTCCGCAAACTCCGCTAGTGGAGCGGAGTTCGTTGCCCAGGGTTATTCCTTACTTCCCATGGCACAAGGATTCAAAATGGTCCCCTTATATTGAGGCTTTTATCTGCTTTGACACTCCCTAAGAAGTTGACAATAGTTAAGTGTTACGCCCACAGAAAGATCACTGACGATGATCACACAGCTAAGGAAACAGCACAGAATAAAATGCAGAGAATGTTTGTGGCCGGTCCTGCTAGGTGGGTGCCTGAAGGTGCTATGTTTAAGGACACGCTTGAATATGTGAAGGAAATCCAAAGCGAGGCTACCATAGAAGAACTAGCCGTATGGCAAGAAAGTACAGCACAATTGAACGATGAGGGATGTTGGATTGACAAGTCAGGGAAGCAAAGGTTGATGTTGCCAGATGCATATGTTCTTCCTGTGGTCACTATGGCTCATGGCTATTTGCAAGTTGTTAGACCCTGTATGGCAAAATTACAACATTCCCAAAACAGCTGCACATTTAGTTAAATATTGCATGGTGTGCATGATGCACAATCCTGGGAAAGGTACCCCTACACCACCCGGCAATTTTGCACCACCCACTTTTCCTTTTGAGGTTCTTCAATTAGATTACATTGAATTGGACAGGGTTAACAATTTGAAGTACGTGTTGGTGGTTGTTTGTGCATTCAGTCAATGGGTTGAGGCTTACCCCACTAAAGAAAATACAGTCATTGGGACTGAAAAGGTACTCCTGAAGAAGTTCTTTCCTCGCTTTGGCTTGCCCCATTTGATCTGGAGTGATAAGGGAAGTCACTTTAATGCCAAAGTCATACAGATAATTTGTGACGGTTTGCACATAAAACAGAAATTTCATGCTGCAAATCACCCCCAGTCAGCAGGTTTGGTTGAAAAGTACAACGGTACTCTCAAACTGAAATTAGCAAAGATCCAGGAAAGTACAGGTTTAAAGTGGCCAGATGCTCTACCACTATCTCTTTTGTCAACAAGAACAACAGCACATTCTAGAACAGGACTGTCACCTTACGAGATCGTGTTTGGATGCCCCACAAATGTTTGGGGCGTCCCGCGTCCTCGGAGGTTCTCTGATATTTAGTTTCAATTGTTGACAGACTACTTGTGCCAGTTAACTGAAAATTGGCGTTCTATTCACCAACGGGTCCGGGACACTGTCCCAGATATACCAGAGGGGCCTGGACACAATATTCAGCCTGGTGATTGAAGCCTTGTGAGACATTTTCAGTGGAAAAAGAGTTTGGAGCCGCGCTGGAAGGGACCTGAGCAGGTCCGTCTGGCCACCAGAAGCGCAGTCAAGGTTGCTGGCCGAAAGAACTGGATCCATGGTGTTCATTGTAAGCAAGTGCCTCTACCCTTACCTTATGACCAATGGGTCGCTGTTGGCGTTGGGGACACTGAGTGTGAAAAGGTCGCTCAGTTCATCCCCTTCAGTGACGCAAAATGAACGTGGACCCAAACGGATACTGAGAATGATGACGTGCTAAGCAGGGGTCCCCCCAAAAATCCAAGCCTTTAAAGAGCCGCAATTTGTTGACTCCTCTGTGCTTGGAGTCACCAGGTACAATTTGTGTCCTCGACCTGGTTATAGTGCACAAAAGGAGAAGTCAGATTAGACAGGGATGGACTTTGTAAGTTAGGGTGTACTTTGCTGTGGTACCAACAGAGTCAGTTTAGGGTGACGTGAGATTTGTGCACTGTTCATGACCTTGGATAGGATAAGTTACATGTGCTCTCCTGTGGGGGGTACATTATCCTGATCATCGTGGGATTCATCGAAAGCTTAGGACAGAGCAAGCTCCACCGCCTGTGCTCAAGAGCGCTAGCGTTGATGAACAATAGGAGCCTGTACCAGTGAGGCTCAGGCGGACACTGGGAACACTTGCCTTTATTATCATTTTCGTAGCACTTCTTTCTTTGCCTAATCATGCATCCTTTTGTTCGACCTGTGGCTGAGGAGGACCAGCCATTTGCACCACCGCGTTTGATCAAGGGTTGGTCAAAAAAGAGTAAAATAATTTGCATATTATTAGTTGTAATGGTACTAGCAACAATACCTGGAGTATCTTGGTTCCTGGATGAGAAATTTAGTGTGCACTCCTTGGTAGGTACTACTACCACTCCCCCTGAGCACATTTTTGTTACTTTGGCCGCTCAAAAAGACGAGCATAGAAAGTCTTAAACAGGCAATGTATTTGTACAAATGTTGCATCAGGCCGATGATGTGTCCATTACAACTAATTGTTGGGTTTGTGGATTGCTCCACTCACTTACTCATAGAGTGACAATTTTTTGTCCATGCCATTGTCATATATTGGGAGCCGTGAAGGTTGGTTTCAATTGTTTAGCATGGTGCACTATCATTTCCAGTTCTCTACTATAGGAATAACATCTGCTGATTCTCGCACTGTGGTAGAGTATATACGTTTTCATCAAGGGTTTACTCCTATGGGATCAGCAGGACAAGGGACCTCTGGTACATTATCCCCCAAATCCAGTATGAAGATATACGAAAAAGTGAAAAACGAAACATGGCTTAGAATGGAAATGTCTGATTTTTACAGGTTCAATCTATCCAAGCTTCCAATGTTACCAAGGACAAACTGATACCGGTGTCCGTGGTTAATACAACAGCTAGTTTCTGTGTCCAGGGGACCGGGGAGGTAAAGGTGGGGGAGAGTAAGTGCAATTACACCTATAGTCTGACAAAGATTAATAGTCCGCTTTGATTCCACCCCATAATGTTTATTTTGTTTGTGGATCCCAAACTTATGTCTGGCTTCAGAGGGGATGATCAGGCACTTGTTATCTCTCTTATCTCCTTCCTTCCGTATATGTTACCCCGCCCAACTATCATAGAGATCATCAGTTGCAATGTAGGAGCACATTCCTGTTCTGATTAAAAAAGGTCTGTTCACACCAAAGATATAGATCAGACAGACACCACTGCACAGCAATTTGGGGATGCTATCAAAGGCCTGCTACCCATTGGGGCTCCATGGCTAATAGTCTTTAGCTTTGTCGGTTAACAAGAGTTGATGAGGGGGTTATCAATACAACTGCAAGAATATTGACAAACATCTCTGCTGAGGTTCAGGCTATGAGATTAGTCACTTTACAGAACCGGATGGTGTTAGACATTATACTTGCAGATAGGGGTGGGGCCTGTCGCATCATCGGCAGCAGCTGGTGTGCTTACATCCCTGATCACGCTCCCAATGTATATGCAGCTATACAAAAATTGCATAGGCTTTCGTCTGACATACATTAAGAGACAGGTACTTGGACATTATCAGGGTGGTTTTGGAACATACTCACATCTTTGGGGTTGGAAAATCCTCATTATTCTAGCTGTGGTTGCTGGTATTTTCTTCACCTGTTGCCTTTGCATACAATGTCTCCCAGCTTGCTGCTCCTATTGCGTCACTATCCTCACCCCCAAGCCGAAAATGTCAGTTCATGATACTAATGCAGCAATTATGTCACAGAAAAGCATCGAAGAAATGATGCACATTGACAAAGGGATTTTTGGTTCTACATAATCCCTTGCAGCTTCTATATCTGATACTGAGTATGTGGACTGTTCCGAGTACTGAAGTCCCTTTGCCCACAAGCCTGTTATGTTTTGTTGGCCCACCACCTAAATATGTTAGCGAATGCTAAAAGGAGGGAGAGATGAAATGAAAATGTTTTTGCTATTCTGTCCGTGCACTGTTTTATATAAGTTAGCATTTGCGGCACCATTTTATGTTTAGTCGCCAATTTGACTTATGCCACTGACTGATTATTGTCTCCTGGTAAAGCAGGCAGTGGAAAGTTTTGTTTCTTCAAGGTTAGGCCTACTCTGCTAATTAACGCACTGTTCTTATTAGCGCATACCTTTCCCACTGGATAGAGGATTTCTCCCACTAGTCTAGAGGCAGGCAAGGGCAGGGTGACCTTGGCTAAGAGATACTGTGTGCCTGGCCTCAGAATCAAAACTCATCCTACTGTACTTCTTTGTGTTAGTTGCACCTGCTCAGAAAGTTCCATTATGGGTGGGCCTTCTTTGGTTCTGAAATGTACATAATGTATCACTATGTTTGCTGAAGTCAGTCCTCTCTGCAGCACCCCTAAGCGACTGGGTAGACGGGGATTCTCTCGAGTGTATCTGAATAAACATATACTTAGTTTGTATTCTCTACTGTCTGACCGATTCTTCATTTGGTATGGAAGGCTGAGAGGTGGTCGAGAGTGACCCGAGTGACCCTAAACGGGCCACTTCCTACAGTTGGCGCCCAAACAGGGACTCCTTTGGGTGAGTGACCCATCCCCTCCCGCGGACGGGTGGGAAGGTCGGGGCTATCGTCAGGGCGGATCAGGGATCCCTGCACGAGAGAGCTCCTGAAATCGCAGCTGCTCTGTCTGTCCCACCGGACGGTGCCTCGCCCAGTGGTCACCCTGACTGAAGTCCTGAACGGCAAAACCCTTGGATCTGACCGTTTGGTCCGAAGAGTCGGCAGTGGAGAAAACATTTGTTTGACCTGCATACATCAGGTGAGTTTGTTTTGGTTCTTTGTGGATATGGTAACATTTTGGTTTGTATTTGGCATGATCTGAGGACCGATTTTTGGGTGAAAACTCAAAAGTGTTTGAAAACCTTTTGCCAGGCATAAATAGTGAACTTGTTTTCTTTTGTGAAGGCCTGGCTTTAGCAAGTTGTTTTGTTTGGGCTGCCGTTGTTGTTCTACTGATGCAAGATTGGAAGAAAGTCAGCCAGCGCCTCCAGAAGGCAATCCGAATTCTGATATGTGTGTGAAGCATGGCCTTGGCCCTATTATGTTTAGTACGTTATGGAGCAAATATACGAGGGACAACGCTGAGTTACAGTGGACAATGACAGGCACTTTTGATGAACAAAAGATTGTTTTCTTACAGGAAGAATTGTTTGCAAAGCGAAGTAGGCAGTCTATGTTTGATTCTCTTCTAACGTGGCAAAAGGAAGCTAAGCAGAGACGAATGAAAGCAGAGAAAGAGACGCGAAAGATGAGAATGCAAACATTGACTCAGAAAGATGTGGCACATGATAGAGAGAAGCAAAAGATAGGGATCGAAAGTGAAGATAGGAGATTTCGATTACAGATTGATAAATCTCATGTGGTCCAGGGAGAAAATGATACTTTTGCGGAGGAATTATTAGATACTCGACCTCCACATGCCCTGCAGGGGATATATCCCGCTGCTCCTTCAAAGCCTCAGCCGCCTGCTCCTTCTGCCCCCATTACTGCTGCTCTTGTGACTGTTGATCCGACTGTTTTTACCACATCTCCTCCTGTCTTTTATTTATCCTCGCTGTCTGCGGCAACAATGATGACTGTCAGTACCCCTGCCTCGTCCATTGTTTCAGCGTCCCTTTCGCCAGCTCTTACGCATACGATGAAGACAGCAGCTACGTTGGTGCCTGTTACTTCTGTTGCTGCTCCCACTCTGTTCTTCACTCCCCGACATTACTGAGTAGTGGGACAGTATTACGTGGCTTTGAGGAGCCAGACTGGATGAAATTTAAGGAACGAATGGGACGGACGTTAGTGCGGTTGGATATGGGCGATAATGAAAAGAGGGTAGTGGCAAATTAGGCTGCCCAGTGGGCTCAAAATCCCATTTACAGTGTGGAAGACGTGTGGAATGTGATGAAAGATTATGAGCCTTATGTACAACAGCATGCCCTTAAACATATATCTGCTACCCTGATTGGTCTTTGGGAACAGTGTTTCAAAGATACGGCACCACTGATTTTATATGATATTAAAGATTATGCATATGTCACTAATATGGGGCCTGATCAGGTTTTTAGTAGCGTCACAACATTAATTGCTTATTGGGGTAGGCTACATGAGAGGAGCCCTACCTCAGTGTGTCAGTTTCCGATGCCGGAGGTTCATCCTATATACCACCCCGAGATACTAGAGTTAAGGGACCAGCACAATGTTGTTGTTAGACCTGGTGAAGCAGCCCGTTTCCAAGAACAGGGGGTTTATACTCCATGGGAAAAGGAGTGAAGTTTTGTCTCTCAAGACTCAGTTACCCTACCCTAGGAAAAATCCTACTGCATATTATAAAGAATTGACCGAGGCAGCCTCTTCCACAGTAATGATGCTTGCAGATATGGAAATGTTTTTTGGTTTGTTAGTTGCGGTTGATATTTGGAGACAAGTGCACACACAGGATCATGTTGCGGAATTGGGTGGTACTTGGGATCAAATCAAAGCATGGGATCAGGACAGGGAGCCAGGTGACAAGCCTAGGGCAGAGATACTTGCTTTGCCAGGTCGCATTATAACATATATGCATTCTCTTATTCCGCCGAGGAAGGTCGATTGGGACAAGTTATCGGCTTGTCACCAAAAGAAGGACGAGATTGTATCTGATTTTTTTCCATTCGGTTTGAAAATGTGTTCCTGGATTATAGTGGGCAGGATTTGTCTATCAAGGGAGGAGTCCGACTGTTTGTTAATAGATTTGTTTCCAATTTGCTTCCTGAGATTGCAACTCGATTACAGGCTTTCAAAAGCACCTGGTCCACTTCTTTTCCTTATGGTATTTTGAATATGTTACAGTATTATGAGCACAGGGAAAATGAGGATAAGGAGAGAACTGAGAAAAGGCATAAACATCTGAAGATAAAGGTGTTGTTGCAGCAGGCTTCTAGAGGGAATGGTAGAGAGCGTAGTGGTTTGGCTCGCCAGCATCCATGCACTAGTAGGAATACTACGCCCGTAGGGCCGAATCAGTGTGCGTATTGTAAAGAGGAGGGACACTGGCATAGCGAGTGTCCTGTGCTTTTGTAGAAGGTGGCGGTCCCTAGAGGACGAGGTTTTCGTGGACGGGGTCATGGAGCTGGAGGAGCAGACAGGGTTCCGAATGCAGCAGCATCACAGGGGCGTTCTGCTAATAATTACTTCGATGACCCTCGGGCGGACAGTATTATCATGATGATTATGATACAGTTGAAGTGACAGGAATGTCTTACACCTAGGACAGCCAAGGACAGAGTGAGGGACCAGTTCCAATACCTGTTGATCAGCGCGGTCCTTATGTTACTGCAAACTTGCATGGTTCAGCTAAGGATTTTTTGGTGGATACAGGTGCAACAAATAGTTCTATTTCTCGCTCCTTGGTCCCTGGGGAGGCTCTGTCTGGCCATAATAATGTTTCGGTAGGTTTCTCTGGTGTACCGGTTGTAACCCCATTTCAAAACCTTTTGCATTGACTATCAGTCCTTTTACTGTGGATTTGCCATTCTTGTTGACATCTAATTGTGGTGAAAATTTGATGGACTTGGATTTATTGAAAAAGTTGCATGCCACAATTTACTGTTCTCCAGAAGGTCCGGATGTGGTGTGCGCCAAGCAGTGTTTGTCCAAAGATGCGCCCCTTTCTGCTGAGTTTAAAGATGTGCCACCCACTCTGTGGGCAACAGGCGACACAGATGTGGCATTGTTGCAGATATCGCCTGTTACGATCCGTGTTAAGGATGGTGCCATTTTGCCTCATGTCCCTCAGTATAAAATACCGCAGGCAGAAGAGCGAGCCATGTTCCAAAATGTGCAGGATTTAATTGAGAAAGATGGGGTTGAGGAGACGACTGCTAATATTTGCAATAGTCCTATTCTTCCAATTATTAAAAGGGCTGCCTCAAGTTCCTCTGATGAACTTGCAGATGTTTATTGTTTTGTGATTGACTTGCGCGAGGTTAATAAAATAGTGATTCCCCAGTTTCCAGTTGTTCCTGACATCACCACTCGCCTGACAATGATTCCCTCTTCTGCTAAGTTCTTTTCTGTTATTAATTTAAAAAATGCGGTCTTTAGTATTCCTATCTATCCAGACAGCAGGTATCTGTTCGGTTTACACTAGGCGGCAGGAGCTTTAGATTCTGTCGAGCCCCTCAGGGCTATACTGAAAGTCCAAGTATCTATGGTCAAGCTTTGAAGGCCCAATTGGACTCCCTTATACTTCCTGCGGGTAATATATTGCTTCAGTATGTTGATGACCTCCTCATCGCTTCTGATACAGAACAAGGCTGCAGGGACAGTACAGTTAAATTGTTATTGCATCTGGCACACCATGGATCAAATGCAAAAGCATTGAAATTATTACATCAAGCTGCAGTTCCACTAGTCGTTACAAGGTGTCCCTCACGAGTCAATTGCAAAAAGCATTGAAACCCTTTCATGAAGCTGCAGTTCCACTAGTCGTTACTAGGTGTCCCTCATGAGTCAAATGCAAAAGCATTTGACTTGAGGGACACCTAGCAACGACTAGTTGAACTGCAGCTTGGTGAAATAATTTCAATGCTTTCGCATTTGACTCGTGAGGGACACCTAGTAACGACTAGTAGAACTCCAGCTCTTTGTAGAATTCTTTTGATATTGGATACCATAATATTCACTGCCCACTACTAATCTCGTCCCATAATGCTTTGCAGGGCCTTTGTTTGGGATTGTATGTTTGCCCTTAACTGTGCTTGGGGTGGTCCTAAGAGGATGGGATCACCATTGAATCATTCAGCATGATATGCTTTTGTGGTCGAGGCATCTGCTTGGTCCTCCCCCTAGGTAAGGGGGGACCCCAAAATCATCACCTCTCTCATTGTCTGATATTTTTCATTTTCAAAGTTCACCGTTGTGAATTCTTTATATGCTTTTTAGCATGTAAGGTTGCTTTATTAAATATTTGTGGGTGCAGTTTAGTAGCTGACTCCGCTATGTGGAGGAACACAAAGTTTTGCCTGAATTCCGTGTTTTTCATGGAATGCGTAGTTAACAAATCTCCGCAAACTCCGGTAGTGGAGCGGAGTTCATTGCCCAGGGTTATTCCTTACTTCCCATGGCACAAGGATTCAAAATGGTCCCCTTATATTGAGGCTTTTATCTGCTTTGAAACTTCCTAAGAAGTTGACAATAGTTAAGTGTTACGCCCACAGAAAGATCACTGACGGTGATCACACAGCTAAGGAAACAGCACAGAATAAAATGCAGAGAATGTTTGTTGCCGGTCCTGCTAGGTGGGTGCCTGAAGGTGCTATGTTTGAGGACACGCTTGAATATGTGAAGGAAATCCAAAGCGAGGCTACCATAGAAGAACTAGCCGTATGGCAAGAAAGTACAGCACAATTGAACGATGAGGGATGTTGGATTGACAAGTCAGGGAAGCAAAGGTGGATGTTGCCAGATGCATATGTTCTTCCTGTGGTCACTATGGCTCATGGCTATTTGCAAGTTGTTAGACCCTGTATGGCAAAATTACAACATTCCCAAAACAGCTGCACATTTAGTTAAATATTGCATGGTGTGCATGATGCACAATCCTGGGAAAGGTACCCCTACACCACCTGGCAATTTTGCACCACCCACTTTTCCTTTTGAGGTTCTTCAATTAGATTACATTGAATTGGACAGGGTTAACAATTTGAAGTACGTGTTGGTGGTTGTTTGTGCATTCAGTGAATGGGTTGAGGCTTACCCCACTAAAGAAAATACAGTCATTGGGACTGAAAAGGTACTCCTGAAGAAGTTCTTTCCTCGCTTTGGCTTGCCCCATTTGATCTGGAGTGATAAGGGAAGTCACTTTAATGCCAAAGTCATACAGATAATTTGTGACGGTTTGCACATAAAACAGAAATTTCATGCTGCAAATCACCCCCAGTCAGCAGGTTTGGTTGAAAAGTACAACGGTACTCTCAAACTGAAATTAGCAAAGATCCAGGAAAGTACAGGGTTAAAGTGGCCAGATGCTCTACCACTATCTCTTTTGTCAACAAGAACAACAGCACATTCTAGAACAGGACTGTCACCTTACGAGATCGTGTTTGGATGCCCCACAAATGTTTGGGGCGTCCCGCGTCCTCGGAGGTTCTCTGATATTTAGTTTCAATTGTTGACAGACTACTTGTGCCAGTTAACTGAAAATTGGCGTTCTATTCACCAACGGGTCCGGGACACTGTCCCAGATATACCAGAGGGGCCTGGACACAATATTCAGCCTGGTGATTGAAGCCTTGTGAGACATGTTCAGTGGAAAAAGAGTTTGGAGCCGCGCTGGAAGGGACCTGAGCAGGTCCGTCTGGCCACCAGAAGCGCAGTCAAGGTTGCTGGCCGAAAGAACTGGATCCATGGTGTTCATTGTAAGCAAGTGCCTCTACCCTCACCTCATGACCAATGGGTCGCTGATGGCGTTGGGGACACTGAGTGTGAAAAGGTCGCTCAGTTCATCCTCTTCAGTGACGCAAAATGAACGTGGACCCAAACGGATACTGAGAATGATGACGTGCTAAGCAGGGGTCCCCCCAAAAATCCAAGCCTTTAAAGAGCCGCAATTTGTTGACTCCTCTGTGCTTGGAGTCACCAGGTACAATTTGTGTCCTCGACCTGGTTATAGTGCACAAAAGGAGAAGTCAAATTAGACAGGGATGGACTTTGTAAGTTAGGGTGTACTTTGCTGTGGTACCAACAGAGTCAGTTTAGGGTGACGTGAGATTTGTGCTCTGTTCATGACCTTGGATAGGATAAGTTACATGTGATCTCCTGTGGGGGGTACATTATCCTGATCATCGTGGGATTCATCGAGAGCTTAGGACAGAGCAAGCTCCACCGCCAGTGCTCAAGAGCGCTAGCGTTGATGAACAATAGGAGCCTGTACCAGTGAGGCTCAGGCGGACACTGGGAACACTTGCCTTTATTATCATTTTCGTTGCACTTCTTTCTTTGCCTAATCATGCATCCTTTTGTTCGACCTGTGGCTGAGGAGGAACAGCCATTTGCACCACCGCGTTTGATCAAGGGTTGGTCAAAAAAGAGTAAAATAATTTGCATATTATTAGTTGTAATGGTACTAGCAACAATACCTGGAGTATCTTGGTTCCTGGATGAGAAATTTAGTGTGCACTCCTTGGTAGGTACTACTACCACTCCCCCTGAGCACATTTTTGTTACTCTGGCCGCTCACAAAGACGAGCATAGAAAGTTTTAAACAGACAATGTATTTGTACAAATGTTGCATCAGGCCGATGATGTGTCCATTACAACTAATTGTTGGGTTTGTGGATTGCTCCACTCACTTACTCATAGAGTGACAGTTTTTTGTCCATGCCATTGTCATATATTGGGAGCCGTGAAGGTTGGTTTCAATTGTTTAGTATGGTGCACTATCATTTCCAGTTCTCTACTATAGGTATAACATCTGCTGATTCTCGCACTGTGGTAGAGTATATACGTTTTCATCAAGGGTTTACTCCTATGGGATCAGCAGGACAAGGGACCTCTGGTACATTATCCCCAAAATCCAGTATGAAGATATACGAAAAAGTGAAAAACGAAACATGGCTTAGAATGGAAATGTCTGATTTTTACAGGTTCAATCTATCCAAGCTTGCAATGTTACCAAGGACAAACTGATACCGGTGTCCGTGGTTAATACAACAGCTAGTTTCTGTGTCCAGGGGACCGGGGAGGTAAAGGTGGGGGAGAGTAAGTGCAATTACACCTATAGTCTGACAAAGATTAATAGTCCGCCTTTGATTCCACCCCATAATGTTTATTTTGTTTGTGGATCCCAAACTTATGTCTGGCTTCAGAGGGGATGATCAGGCACTTGTTATCTCTCTTATCTCCTTCCTTCCGTATATGTTACCCCGCCCAACTATCATAGAGATCATCAGTTGCAATGTAGGAGCACATTCCTGTTCTGATTAAAAAAGGTCTGTTGACACCAAAGATATAGATCAGACAGACACCACTGCACAGCAATGTGGGGATGCTATCAAAGGCCTGCTACCCATTGGGGCTCCATGGCTAATAGTCTTTAGCTATGTCGGTTAACAAGGGTTGATGAGGGGGTTATCAATACAACTGCAAGAATATTGACAAACATCTCTGCTGAGGTTCAGGCTATGAGATTAGTCACTTTACAGAACCGGATGGTGTTAGACGTTATACTTGCAGATAGGGGTGGGGCCTGTCGCATCATCGGCAGCAGCTGGTGTGCTTACATCCCTGATCACGCTCCCAATGTAGATGCAGCTATACAAAAATTGCATAGGCTTTCGTCTGACATACATTAAGAGACAGGTACTTGGACATTATCAGGGTGGTTTTGGAACATACTCACATCTTTGGGGTTGGAAAATCCTCATTATTCTAGCTGTGGTTGCTGGTATTTTCTTCACCTGTTGCCTTTGCATACAATGTCTCCCAGCTTGCTGCTCCTATTGCGTCACTATCCTCACCCCCAAGCCGAAAATGTCAGTTCATGATACTAATGCAGCAATTATGTCACAGAAAAGCATCGAAGAAATGATGCACATTGACAAAGGGATTTTTGGTTCTACATAATCCCTTGCAGCTTCTATATCTGATACTGAGTATATGGACTGTTCCGAGTACTGAAGTCCCTTTGCCCACAAGCCTGTTATGTTTTGTTGGCCCACCACCTAAATATGTTAGCGAATGCTAAAAGGAGGGAGAGATGAAATGAAAATGTTTTTGCTATTCTGTCCGTGCACTGTTTTATGTAAGTTAGCATTTGCGGCACCATTTTATGTTTAGTCGCCAATTTGACTTATGCCACTGACTGCTTATTGTCTCCTGGTAAAGCAGGCAGTTGAAAGTTTAGTTTCTCCAAGGTTAGGCCTGCTCTGCTAATGAATGCACTGTTCTTATTAGCGCATACCTTTCCTACTAGATAGAGGTTTTCTCCCAGCAGTCTAGAGGCAGGCACGGACAGAGTGACCTGTGTGCCTGGCCTCAGAATCGAAACTCATCCTATTGTACTTCTTTGTGTTAGTTGCACCTGCTCGGAAAGTTCCATTATGGGCGGGTCTTCCTTGGTTCTGAAATGTACATAATGGATCGCTATGTTTACTGAAGTCAGTCCTCTCTGCAGCACCCCTAAACGACTGGGCAGACAGGGCTCCACTCAAGTGTATCTGAATAAACATATACTTGGTTTGTATTCTCTACTGCATGACCGACTCTTCATTTGGTATGGAAGGCTGAGAGGTGGTCGTGAGTGACCCAAGTGACCCTAAACGGGCCACTTGTTTCAATAGCATTAATTGTAATTAATTTATTTTAAAATTACATTTATTTTAAATAAAAAAGCTTTTATTTTTAAAACAAAAAAACCATTTCATTTAACATTATTCCCTATGGCATGTGTACTCGCGAATATTTTCCCTGGGGCCAAAAGGTTTACTCGCTGATATGACCAAGGACTGCACAATTTCCAGCAGGGAGTGATCGGGTAGGGTGGGGGTGAGGGGGTAAGGGAAGCAAAGCATGTACATCTATTGGCTGAACTGAACTGCACAATGTGGAAACAGAAAACCCAGGAGCAATCCCAGCTTTCTCGCTTGACCAAATTGTGTGATCCTGGACAATTGTTTTATTTAGCTTCCCTCTTTTTCCTTCATGTACACATATAAGAGGACCTCAAAATACATGACTTCAAAATGTACCCTGTACAAAAACTTCTCCTGTGTTTCGTTTAATAAACTATAATATTGTTCATGTATGATACCAATCCCAGCCATCCAAAGGGTACACTTAACAACTGACTTGCCTCTTAGTTCTCTATTGGCATTGTTGCCATGGTGGTGGGGAAGCATGAATGTTTCTAAATTCATGTTTGAAAACTAGCAACTTTAAAAATAAAATTCTTCTCAATGCACTGATAGAATCTGATTTACTAAGGCGAAGGTTCTGCATGTTAATGAAATACACTTTTACACTTTGAAGAGACTCTATGATATTTTTACATACTTGCTGCAACCTGATGTTAAGCAGTTCAGCACTCTAGTTAAGTCATCTCTTTAACTGCAATTAACAATTAAATAAATCCTTGCCCATTTATTTAACATATTTTTATGTTAGTGCTCTGTAATGCAATCAGCAGCCTAGTATTGTTGACCAGAGGACTGCACGTAAAGGTCAGGAGGGCCGCAAACAGCCCCCGGGCTGTACTTTGAGTCTCACTGTCCTCTGAGGTACTATTTTAACTCCTCGCCTCCATTATTTTCTGTGGGAGGGTGTTGCAGTATCAGTGGTTGACCACATGTGGTGCCAAGCTTATTACTGTTCGTTTATGGATGTAGTAACTTCACACTCCTAAATTCTGCTCCGCCCCTAGCTTTAGGGGGCGGTCACATGCAAGTCTAGACATTGGAGTAACTTAACTCTATTAACTGATGAATACCCAAAAGTAATAAAGTTACTCAAAAGAGTACACTACATGTGTAGATTTACCCACATGTAGGTTTACCTTTGTAAATAGGCCCGACAGTGGACAAGAATGACTGGTCACCCTATTGCTCATGGATTTATCAGCCAATGTCCAACACCTCACGCTACAACAGACTCCATCATCTCAGAATTCATGAAAATACTCTAAAATGGATTGGTTCTTACCTCAGAGAAAGACATAGGGCCTCCTTATGATGGTAAAAGATGAGTGTCCAACCGCCATAGTTTCAGGCTCAAGGCTGTCTGGCAAGGAGTCGGCGGTCCTGACAGCCCAAATTACGATACAACCGCCATGCAGGAGGTCGTAAACATGCCTTTTTCCATTGCGGCTTGTGCTGCGGGTCAGAAAAGTTCAGCAGCACAAGCCCCTTACCCAACCTGAATAACTCATTCTACCTCACCGGATACAGCTATGCAAATCATTCTAAAAATGGTTGGTCCACAAGACGTTTACAACTTGACAACTGCCACTGTGCCATAAACACATGGAGAATGAGTACCCACTTAAAGTTCAATACCACACAGACAAGCATCATGACCTGTGGGTAATGATAAAAATAAATTTGCTGTCACCAGTGGAACTTGTGGTCCCTCCAACAATATCTAGAAAAGTCAGAAACCTAGGGGTAACCATGGATTCAGACCTATTCTTCATACCACATGCCTACAATGTCACAAATAGTGCCCTCTACCCAATGAAAACACCATCACATTTTCCCATAACGTGGATGCCAAAACTCTACATCCATCCTCCTAGCTTGAAAATGCGAACAGCTTAAACGTTGTCTCACCCATATTCATTATACACGAAATACAACTGACCCAACATGCTACTGAAATACTCCTTCTCTGCCTTCACCCAAGAGATTGCATTACTCCAGTTCTACAATCACTCCATTGGCTATCTGTAGCTAGAAGGACAATGTTCAAGGTACTCTACTTTGTCCACAGAGCCTCCCAAAGAAAAGGGCCCCTACAGCTACAAGTTATATTAAAGCAATACAAACAGGGCAGTGTGTTCCAGAATTACACTACAGATCTTCATACCACTTTACCATAAGAAATCAATAGGATAAACTGTTTTCTCAAGAAAATCCACCAAACTCTGGAACTCACTACTATCCAAGATTTAAAGCATTCAAGTGTGTATACACTTCAGAAGACATTTTCAAGACAACTAAATAATCCCACAACCCTGGGATAGAACCCGGAAAAAAAAATCGCACCTTCAAAATCAATCTACAGTTTACAGCCGACAAGTATGGAACAACCCAACTACTTTCTCTATCCAAGTAAACTAAGAAGGGCTTATCCATTCTTTAGCCTGGGTATTACATGGTAGTCATTTTGTATATGACTCTTCTGCCACACACTAATACTAATATCAAAACACTTAGCGGTTGGCACCCAACTAAAGCTTAAGCCTACTACACTCTGCTACAGGCCTTGTCCATCAGCCAGTACTGTGCAGCCAATAAACCATATAACGTAATGCACAATGTAAGTAGGAAAGGCTTCCAGACTTACGGGGGGGCCGAGAGGAACTAAAGAGGGGAGTGCACCCTCCCGTGTTTTAACACTGCTTTACCACAAAGTACTCCCCACTACCGACTCGCTAATGAGTGGTTGGATCCATTTGTACAATCCTGGAATTCTGATAGTGTGGAGATCCCTACGTGAAGTCACTATAGGACACCACTATTGGGTGGGGAAGGAGGCAAATCCTTTTGTTTTATATTCCCTCACACACCCTAGTGGTGTCATGCTTCATCATAGGGACACCCCGACGCCTAGAAGTCAGGGTGGGCTCAACCGTCTTTCAGGGAGCTCTTAGGAAGATATTTTTGGCCAGGGGGATAAAGATTAAAAGCCCACCAACAGATCCCAGTTTCCCTTTATTCTTGGATCTGCTGGGGGTGATAATAACATACAAAGTAAGGGTCAGTAGGGATAATATGGTCCTAAGACCCTATAGCCAACATGTTTCAGTCCTTGTAAGCCCCATAAAGGGTGCTGGACTTTCTTCAGGGCGGAGTAATGTGCCCCCTGGTATGAGTAATAAAGAGAAATTCCCTATACTACTTGTTATAAGGGCAGCTAGCGCTCCTTATTGATTTTTTAAGACAAATTAGTCTCACGTAATCACTCCATCCCGTTTTGGAAGGGGTTTCAGCTCCTAGTGGAGAACCAACACTCTTCGGGGTAAACCAGCCATCACCAACAGAACAGACATAGAATACATGAAGAGATCTGTCACTTACAGCAGGCCTATTTGAGGACTCTAATCTAGCCCATCACTGTAGGTTCCAACAAGCTATTTACTATGGCCAGTTCTCAGACTGGATAACCCAATGCAGTAATAAGCTGAGTAGACTATGATCAAAATAAATACAATAGCAGAGCCCGCAGAGCTGTTTAAAGCTGCCAGCTTATTCAAAATCATAAACTGCGCATTTATATCTCCAAGCACTTCATCCACAACAGTGCTAAACACTGCGTCCTATAACACAATAACCGCACCTTGGTGGTCATCATGTACGACATGGAAACACTTGACCCATAGGATCAAAAACAAGGAAAACACTTGTCAACCACACATTGTGGGTAAGTGCCTCTTTTTGCATGGTTAGCCCCCACTTTTTGCATAATGTGATTTCGAACATTAGGTGCACTGGGTCCCTGTTAACCAGATTCCCAGTGCCAGATCTCTTTCCCAAACACTGTACCATGATTGGCACAATTTCAGCTACCCCGGTAAGTCCATAGTAAATGGTGCCCCTGCTACCTAGGGCATAGGTACTGAAGAGAGTCCTCTGGGGCTGCAGCACTGGTTGAGTGTCTTGGTGCAGAGAAATCTGGAGTCGACATGGCACACAGCCCTGTGTGCCATGTTCCCTATACACTGCAAAAGGAACAATTAAGTCACTCCTATAGTAGGCCTTTGGCCCTAAGGCAGGGTGCACCATATCCTATGTGAGGGCATATCAGCATGACCAGCTATACCCCTACAATGTCCAGTCTATTTTGAGATGCTGTAAGTGCACAGGGTAACCGTAAAGCGTACATAGACTGGAAAATTGTCAACACAAGTTTCCTAGCTCCATGATGGCTTCACTGTTTTCTTTTTTTTTTTTTATCAATTTTCATGAAGGATGTTTTATTTCTAAATCCCGTAGGGCATGTACAAGTTCTCCCAGGGGACCGCTTTTTATCTAACATCAAGTATTCTGCAACGGTTCAGCAATATGTTTCCTTTTTTTTTTTTTTTTCTTCTTTTTTTTTTTATTTATATTTTTATTGAGCAAAATTCAAACAAAAAGGTTCAACAATACATATTCAGTCAATAAAAAAAAAAAAAAAAAAACTAATATATCGTCAAATACAAAAAAACAACAGCAAATTTGATACAGGAGATCATACGAACGATTTACATAGATATAAGATCCAGCAGGGAAACTTAGGTTACATTAATTATACAAAAATAAGAAAAAAAACAAGAAGAAAATACATCAATCAAGTCGAGGGAGGTATGTCATTAAACCTCTGATTTGAATACCATTTGGAGATAGGAGCCCAAATCTGGGCCCCAAGAAGTCTGTTTTTTTACCTCTGGAACTATATATTGAAAGCTCCTGTTTATAGGTTGCCAAGAAACGGCTAAGCCACATCTGAAAAGTGGGTAGTTCAGGGTCCTTCCACCGCGCAGCAAGAATAATACGAAAAATAGCAGTGCCCAAAAAAAGTATCCTTTGTTCTTCAATACTATGACCAAGAGAATCATCATGTCCCATTAAATAAAGAGTTACTGATTCTTGGATGTCGTGACCAAATACCTGAGCCCAGAATCCCATAATCGTAGCCTTTAATAAACCTAATTTGGGGCAATCCGCGAACATATGGATTAAATTCGCTTGGAGTTGGCTACATCTGGGGCAGCTATCATCAGCCCGTAAGCCCCAGGAGAATAACTTTGCAGGCGTAAAATAAAGATTATAGAGAACTCTGTAGTATTGGGCTTTAAGGTTCGAGGCAATAAAGAGTTTAGATGAGAGGGCCAAGCATAGGTCAATGTCAACATTTGGATTAGTTAACCTTGTTGCCCAAGCCTGCTCAACCCGCTCTACGTCATCTACAGTGTTTTGGATCAGCAATTGATAGAGAGTACCAATTCTAGTAGAGCGTTTTCCAATAATAGAAAACAGATTGATATTATCTAATTTAATTCTAGGGATACAGTTGCAAATGCTTGTAAACACCTGAAGGTATTTCAGAAAATCGGTAGTTGGAATAGTAAATTTCTGCTGCAGCCAACCAAATGACGAAGTGATTTCCTGACCAAGAAAGTCACCCACTGTATTAATACCTAAGGATTCCCACCTCCGGGAGGTAGAGTCGTTAAGACTAATAGAGATAATAGAGCTACGCCATAAGGGGGTATATTTTGTAAATTTTGGAATAACTAAATGTTTGGATACAGATTTCCATACCTTCCAAGCATCTGTGACTACCTTTAGCTTAATTTTTTTATAATATAATGGTTCAACCTGCCTTAAAAATAGGCCTTGGCATTTAGTCCCAAGACTCAGCTCATAAATGGAAGGGATAGAGGGTTCCATAGTAATCGAAGTGGCTGATTTAAAATTCAGTAATGGGCCCATATGTTGAAGAAGTGTTGCCCATAAGTATAATGTTAAGCTGGGAATACCTAGCCCGCCCCTCTCCTGGGGTAGAGTCAAAAATGGTAGTGCTCTTCTAATCTTTCCAAAGCTCCACATGAACTTAGACATGGAGGAGTCAATGATCTTAATAAAACTACCTCCAGGTAAGATCGGGATTGCTCGAAACAAGTAGAGTATCCTTGGAAAGATATTCATTTTTAAATAATTAGCCCTGCCAATTATAGAAAGATGTAACTGATCTACTCTCCTGAGGTCAGTCTTTATTTTGTTAATCAGGGGAGTATAGTTAAGATGGTCAATTTCCCTCACATCAGAGGACAGACAGACACCTAAATAGGTGGCTTGCTTCACTTTAAGGGGACTATCCAAAACCGTATTGTTTGTACAGAGAACCATTGTTTTATCCCTGTTAAGGGAATAACCTGAAAAGGTACCAAAGGCCTGGGTAATTAGTTCGATTTCCTGAACTGCGTCAGCAGGATTTGTTGTTAGAACAGCCACATCATCGGCATACGCCAAAACTTTTGTTGAGAACACACCTATATCAACAGGCCGAATACCGGGTGAAGAAAGCAATTTTACAATTAGGGGATTAATATAAAGGACAAATAATATCGGAGAGCAGCTCCATGATGGCTTCACTGTTTTCTAAGGTGTTTGGTACCAAACATCTTGTTTTAACAAATCCTCACTGATGCCAGTGTTGTATTTATTAATAAATTCACACAGGAGACCCTTTTAGTGGGTCCCCTGAAAATCTACCAAGCACTGGTGTAGTCTGTGACTTGTTTTTACCAGTCTACCACCATCAGCTATGTTTCTGACCTCATGGTGTGAGAGCCAGTGCTCTCAGAGGACAGAGACAAAGCCTGTTCTGGGCAGAAGGGCTTCACACCTCCTCTAGGACAGGATCGCCTTACTGGGCAGGAAGCCTCAAAGGCGATGCTACTTTTGAAATTCAACCCAGGTACCTCCAGATACTGGAGGAAGCCAAGCCCCCTTTCCTGCTCCACTTTTGGAGGGAGGTAATGGTGGAAAATTAGTTAGATTAGGAGGAGGGTCCCCACTTAGCCGACACCACCCCTAGGGCCGGCAGATGATGTGAACCACGCTTCTGAAATCCTACCATCTTGGGATGGTGGAAAAACAACCTATCAGGGCTAGAGTAGTGCCCCTTCTCACAGGGAGAGGTCACTAGAGGGTGTAAACACCCTAAAGGTAGGTAGCCCGTTTGCTACTTCTTGTTTCCCAATGTAATGCCCCTAAATTCAGTATGTAGGTGGCACCCCAAGACCTGAACATCAGATTCAATGGACAAGAGAAGACAGGACAAAGAAGACCCGCTGCACGTGAACTGAAGCCAAATCACTGCCTGCTGTGTCGTCCTTAACCTGAAAGGACTCCAAGAACCCCGGAGCTCCTCCAGCCTTCAAGAACTTGTCAAGAAACTTTCTTGGAGTGAAGGCATCACTCCCCTGCACTCCTCAGGCACCGATCCTGAGAAATCCGGTTTGTTGACTTGCTGCTTCCCGATGACCTTGATGCAGCACCAAAGAAAGAAAAGATACAGCAACCCTGGAGGGTCAGATCTGTCTTATCATCAGGTTTGGAGACACCAGGGCTTACCAGACCCCCAATGGCAAACACCATGAAGAAGGGTCCACACCAGACTCCCAAAGCACCAGAAGCAAGCATTCATCAAGTGACGTTGAGACACCCTAGACCCACTTCCTGAGTGGCCCAGCTATAACGATATCGCCTCTCCAATTTACCTGCTCCTGACTGCGAGGACCTCAATACGCACAACGCCCGGCTGACCTGTTTGCACTGGACCCAGCCCCACCGGCACCTACTAACCAGCTGTACTCCCATGGTCCACAAGCCCTTGTGACCTCCTCTCTCGATGGAGCCCTATCAGACTTATCTGTAAGTCTTCCTGTGCAGTGTACTTTCAAGTGGCCCCCTTCATCTTTGCGCACCAGCTTCCAAGACCTTCAGTACTCTGCTCCCAGCCGATCTGGGACGCTTACAAATGTTTCCCATTGGAACTTTGGACATGGTCCTGACGTCAATCTAAAACGAGGTGAACTTCCTGAAAGCATTGCCTGATTTTGTATGCTTTTATCTGCTTTTTCCCTATTGTTTCCTACGGTGCGTGATTGCGCACAAAAGTGATCTATTTTCTGAACTTTGCAGAATCATAACTCCAGAAGTACTAACCTTAGAACTGTGTTCTTTTCCTTAAAAATCCTATAAAAATCAATGTTATTTTTATTAATTGCTCTTGGATTTATTCTTTGAGTGTGTCTCCGATTTATTGCCTCTGTGGAGTATAACTGCTTAGCACTACCCTCTAATAAGCCTAACTGATCACCCACACTGCCACAAAAAGAGCATTAGAATGATCTGCTTTTACCTCTGTGTACCATTTGGGGAATCTCTGGACTCTCTGCACAGTTTACTTCTTTTTAGTACACTATAAAGAAAGACGGCTTCCTGCACACACCCGATATGGTGTGCAATACAATACAATAAAGCATGGTTTACCACATTTAAAAATGTTTTAAATAACATGGACGGCCCCTTTCCTTTCTCATTTGGAATTATAAACACTACATTTCCACCCAACGAGAAGGGCTGGCTCTCCACACCTGCCGGATCCCTTGCACTACCATGCTCTCTTGGCAAGCAGTGCAAAGTTGTTAATGCATCTTTTACCACTGGCCTAACAATCTTTCCTGAGCAGGAGGGAGTATCTACACTCCGCATCCTCCTGCCCTTTCGGGTTCTGGGTTTTCACCCACAGCATTATCTTCTGGTCCTCTTGGAAATGATGTCTTTGGTTGTGTGTTTAACAACTTACAAATGCTTGCACTCCCATCTCTTCATAGGAGTCAGCAATGTACTTTTGTTCACTAATTTGAGTGTACAATGGAACGTGTTCAGGGATGTATCAACTGTGTGACACTATACACCGAAGAAATATTGGGGCAGATTTACCAAAAAAGTCACGCAATGCATTGAAGACCCCTGCGAGGCTGCGCTGCGTTGCGTGAAAGGAAGGGAGCAGGAGACCACCATATCTTCCCCTTTCCCTTGCGCCGGCACTGATATCAGCGGCTGTGCACCACACAAACACCTCAACGCCATAGTGCTAGGGTGTGTGCATTAGTCTAGCATAGGTTTTGTACAGGAAGAGTACCCTTCCTGTACAAAATACGATGCCCAGACACAATGCGAAGCTTTTCCCACTTTGTATGGTGCTGCACAGTTCAGCATGCATGCAAAGTAATAAAAGGAAGGAGAAGTGAAAGCATTTCTCCTTCTTTGCGCCTACTTGAAAAGGGCACAGTTTTCCCATGCTAAACCCATTCCACTTTATTTAGTAAATTGGGTTTAGCGTGAAAAAACTTGGGTGGTTGTATGGGACCGAAAAACATTTTTGTGCCAATTTGCGTCGCTTTTGTGACGCAAAAGAAGGCACAAAATCTTAGAAAATCTACCTTATTAACTTGACGGTCAAGTGTACATTCTACACATTGAGAGCCTGAGTTGGGTACTGTAAGGAGAATGTTCAAGATCTCCTCCCCGAAGGAGAGAACGTTTTGCTGTGTGGTCAGTTTCTTTTATGACTGCCAGAAGTGTGCCCAAGGATGAGATCCATGTCTTACATTGACGTTTGTTAGCAGCAGACGAAGCATGTGGTTGAGAAGATGTTATAGCCACTTTGGCCATTGTGCAGCTTGCCCTTCATGATGATGCCAACACTCTGGGTGATTAGGTTGCCCTTTATGACATCTGTCTGGTGCTTCTTCCAGAGACCACCAGCAGTTGGTATCTTACTGCCCCGTTGGGTCTTTGATCTGCAGGGTGAGCATAGCCCAAGCACAAACACAAACAGACAACATGAATGTCAGGTTCAGACAACTTACTGGGTTCAAGAGATCCCTTTACTTGGTTCTGCTGTCACGCCAGGTATCCTGGGTATGCCATTCATGTGTGTAACTGAATCGGTGCATCAACAACACTAAAGGTGGCTGGGCTGTCTGCAGCATAACTGGGAGCATGAGATTTATTTTTATAATGCTGCTTTGGCTGATAAGCATCCCACAAAACAACATTTGCAGACTTGTTATCCACAAACTGGAGTCCAAACCCCAAGTTCGCAAATCTGAATAAATTTGCGAAATTTGTATTCTATTTGGGTTTCACTTAGATGTTGAAACAAAGTCCACCAATGCTTCACATGGCATGTGCTCGTGCCTAGGGATTTGACAGCTGTTTAATAGAGCACCAGCCATATAATCACAGGTTTTGAGTGCCAACGCACCAGGCGGTTAATACATAATAAGGAATAGTTTTGACTATGTTTATGTTTAACAAATATTCTGGCTCTCTTTCTTTAGTGTTGATTAGAGAGAAGTTCAAAAAGAACAAAGAACTGTGACTGGGTGTTATTTTGTTTTTACTTATCAGATCAATGTTGTGAAAAACTGTCACTCATCTACCCCAATTGCATGTTGATTCTCCAGAGAGAACGTTGAATAAGGGACTACAAGAAAGGTGTGTGAAGAGGGTTCACCTGGGCACAATGGATCCCTTCATACCTTACCCGCACCTGTAGCCTCTGTACCTTCTGCTTCCTCATTCCATGATCGGTTTTAAACTTCTTGAGAAAGTTAGTTTGCAGTAGTTGTTTATTCATGGGAATGACATATCTAAAATGAAATCAGAGCCTCGGCACTGTGTTTTGCTTTCGGCTAAAGCCGGGACACATAAGTGATGGGTACTTTAAGAACAAGCAAGGTAGGCCGAACCATGGTCACACAGAGGGAAAGTACAGCCTCGAGCAAAGCTATCCTTTGTTAGCAAAGTTTTCTAGGGAGCCTTCCAATCAGGATTGTTTCTGGGTTAGCCTCCTTCATCACAGACTGGAACAAGAGCAGGGTCGAAACCAAGAGAGGCTGTCCTACTTCAACCAAACTGTGTTCTTATGAACCGGCACGGGTGGCTGTTCCATCTGTCTAAGCTCCCCATCAGTCCATGCCCTAAAGCCTCTGGTGCTCATGGGATGGCACTTCAAACATGAGCACTGTATGTCTTTTGAGTCACTCCGTTTTCCAAAAGTATGGCAAGGCCAAAAACAAACACTTTCCCCAAATATTCGAGTACTGGAGTTAGAATAGACTCAAATTTCAGGTGCGGCCAGCACAGGTAACAGCGGTGGGGCGGAGTGAACAGATGACGGGCTAGGGAAAGTAAAATAAAAATAAAAAATATTACCACTTACCTTGCGCTCACCACATCGCCAACTTGGGGATGCAGCGAGCGCAAGGTAAGTGGTTTTATTTATTTTTCTATTTTACTTTCCCGATCTCAGTGTCTGTCCTCTCCCCCACCACTCCACCCCGACCCAATGCTGTTACCGTTGCTGGCTGCACTTTCCAAGTGTCAGGAGAAGCAGTGAAATACAGGCACTTCCAGGGGGAATAGAAAGAGAATGGCCTTTGGATAGTAAGAACACTATGAACATCAGAACAAGAACAAGCCGTGATACTTCATTAAGGGCCAGAAAGAGCAAAGCCAGAAAACCCTCTCAGGAAAGGAAGATATGTCTAAGGTTCCCATCATCAGGACTTGAAGGAGCGAGCCATGTTTCAGTCATTAAGGGCACATATGAGCGGGCTGTGTTTAGGGGTGGATGAAGTTTCAAACTTTAGCTCTCAAAGTTGAGCGTAATTGTCAGACTTGTGTGCAATGTGTACTAGTTCTCAACCTCACTCTGCTTTGGTTCCAGGCGAAGTTTTTACAAAAAAACCTCTGATTTTGAGAGAATGTTCCCTCTATAGCAGAGTTTTAATGACAAATTTGTGACCTGCTCCTTCATCAGGAGGAGTGAGGAACGAGCCATGCTTCTCTCAGGGGGGCTGGTACGAGCGGACCTTATTTCCCTCATCAGGGGCTTGTAAGATTGAGCCATGATTCTCTCATTAGGGCCTGTAGGAGTGAGCTTTGCTTTCCTTATCAGGGGCTAGCTGCGGCATGTCATGCTTCCTCATCAGGGGCGATGAAGAGCAAGCCATACTTCCTCATCACGGGCAGGCAGTACCGACCCTCCCTTCCTTCAGCAGGTGCTGGTAGGAGTGTGTCATGCTGCTTGATCAGGAGCAGGTAAGAGCCAGCCATGCTTCTCTTATCAAGGGCAGAAAACAACGAGTCATACTTCCCTCGTCAGTGGCTAGTAGGAGCGTGTCATGCTGTCTTATGAGGGGCACGTAAGAGCAAGCCATGTTTCTTATCAGGGGTAGGTAAGAGTGATCCATGCTTCTTTCTTCAGAGTTTGGTGGGAGCATGTCATGCTGCCTAGTCAGGGGTAGGTAAGATCAAGCCATGCGTCTTTCATCAGGGGCTGGTAGAAACAACCCTTTCTTCTCTCATCAGGAGCAAGTACGTTCAAGCCATGCTTCCTTCATCAGGGTCTGGTAGGAGCATGTCATGTTGGCTCATCATTGCCAGATATACGAACAAACCATGAATCTCTCATCAGGGGCTGGAAGAAAGAGCTGTGCTTCTTTTGTCAGGAGCTGGTAGGAGCTTGTCATGCAGCCTCATTTAGGGTCTGAAGGGTGAGCTATGCATCTCTAATCAGGAGCTGGGAAAAGCAAGCCAGGCTTCTCTCATCGGGGACTGGAAAAAGCAAGCCGTGCTTCTCTCATCGTGGGCTGGTAAAAGCAAGCCATGCTTCTCTCATCGGGTGCTGGTAAAAGCAAACAATGCTTCTCTTATCAGGGGCCGATAAAAGCAAGCCATGCTTCTCTCATCAAGTGCTGGGAAAAACAAACCATGCCTCTCTCTCCAGGGGCTGGGAAAAGCAAGCCATTCTCTCATCAGGGGCTGGGAAAAGCAAGCCATGCTTCTCTCATCAAGTGCTGGGAAAAACAAACCATGCCTCTTTCTCCAGGGGCTGGGAAAAGCAAGCCATTCTCTCATCAGGGGCTGGGAAAAGCAAGCCATGCCTCTCACTTCAGGGGCTGAGAAAAGCAAGCCATGCTTCTCTCATCAGGGGCTGGTAAAGGCAAGCCATGCTTCTCTAATCAGGGGCTGGGAGAAGCAAGCCATGCTTCTCTCTTCAGGGGATGGTAAAAGCAAGCCATGCTTCTCCCATCAGAGGCTGGTAAAAGCAAGCCATGCTTCTCTCATCAGGGGCTGGAAAAAGCAAGAGCTGTGCTTCTCTCATCAGGGGCTAGGAAAGCAAGCCATGACTCTCTCTTCAGGGGCTGGGAAAAGAAAGCCATGCTTTTCTCATCAGGGACTGGTAAAAACAAGCAATGCTTCTCTCATCAGGGGCTGGTAAAAGCAAGCCATGCTTCTCTCATCAGGGGCTGGGAAAAGCAAGCCATGCTTATCTCATCAGGTGCTGGGAAAAGCAAGCCATGCTTATCTCATCAGGGGCTGGGAAAAACAAGCCATGCTTCTTTCATCAGGGGCAGGTAAAAGCAAGCTGTGCTTTTCTCATCGGGGGCTGGGAAAAGCAAGCCACGCTTCTCTCATCAGGGGCTGGGAAAAGTAAGTAATTCTTCTTTCATCGGATGCTGGTAGGAGAGTGCCAGCTGCCTCATCCAGGGGCAGGTAAGACAGAGTTGTATTTAATCAGAGACTTGTAGGAGTGAGTGATGCTTCCCTCACCAGGGGCTGTTAGGACCCAGCGATTCTTCTCTCATCAGAAGCTTGTACGAGCGTGTCAGGTGCCTCATCAAGGGCAGGTAAGAGCAAGTTGTGCTTCTGTCATCAGGATCTAATAGCAGCAATCCATGCTGTCCTAATGAGGGGCTGGTTCAAGCATGCCCTACCCCTGCCTCATCGTAGGCGGTGTGAATGAGTCCAGATTTTCTCATCAGGGGCTAGTAGGAGCAAGCCATGCTTCTCTAATCAGTGGGTAGTAGGAGTGTGTTATGCTGCCTCTTCATTGCCAGATAAGTGCAAACCATGCTTTTCTTAGAGACAAATAAGAATGAGCTGTGCTTGCCTTATCATGAGCTGGTAGAAGTGAGCTGTGTTTCTCTCAAAGGAGGCATGTAAGAGCGAGCCATGCTCCTCAACTCAGCCCGGTAGGAGTGAGACCTGCTTCTCTCTTCAGGGACATATAGGAGTTAGCCATGCTCCTCTGCTCAGACTGGTAGAAGTGAGACATGCTTCTCTCTTCAGGGACATATAAGAGTGAGCCATGCTCCTCTGCTCGGACTGGTAAGAGTGAGACATGCTTCTCTCTTCAGGTACATATAAGAGTGATCCATGCTCCTCTGCTCGAACTGGTAGGAATGAGGCATGCTTTCCTCTTCAAGGACATATAAGAGTGAGCCATACTCCTCTGCTTGGACTGGTTTGGAATGAGGCATGCTTCCCTCTTCATGGACATATAAGAGTGAGCCATGCTCTTCTGCTCGGATTGGTAGGAGTGAGACATGCTTCTCTCTTGAGGGAAATATGAGAGTGACACACAATCACAAGACCCTTAGCAATATCCAAGGGAGGGAACTAGAGGCTACGGGGTCTTCAGGGTGAGCTGGCCTCCAAACCTACTATATTCACACTGTAGAAGCTACCCCAAAGTTGTAGTCAGTTAATGTGATGTAACTGTATCCCTACCAGCACCATATTAATGGAGTGCTGGGCATCTCAAAAAAAGTGAAGGTCTGTCCCCACACATCACCAGGTGTCATGCTTCATCATAGGTAGTCCTCGCTCTCTAAAAACCCGGTTTGATAAAGAGCGGACCTACACCTGACAACAGGGAAGCACTTTGAATCATTTAAGTGAGGGCCCATGCAAAAAGTGATTTAAAAACCAATGTACTACCCCAAATCACATTTAATCATAGGGTATTACTTGGTATTAAAAGCTGGAAAGTGGGAATTAGGGAAACTATTACCCCATCACCATTATTGTTGTCAACATGTTTCTGCCATTGGCTCTAATGAGTCCGCGGCATTCTTCAGGACAAGAATTGGGTTCCTGTCTTGCCAATATGACTTTAGATATTGCCACTATGTTAGGGCGACCTATGTCAACCTCTAACCTAACGCTGGTGTTCTCAAATACCCCAACGTAGGGTCCTTAATGCCCCATGGGAGGAGGGTTCAGGGATCCCTGTAGTCACAGTTGCCTCAAGGTGCATCCCTCGTCGTACACCTGTTGGAAGTCCACTCCTTCTCCCCGATGATCCATGGGGTAATAGTTCCAATGTCTTGAATGAGGATTAGACGGGGTCTCTAAGTGGTCTGAAAAAAAGTGAGGAGCAATGGTTTTAGCAGATCTGACTGCAAGTATGGTGCAAGGATTGTATTTTGCAAATGTTGCTTCTCTTGACTAGGCCGGGGCATAATTTTAATTACACTGGCGGTATCGGATTAATGTCAGTAATTGTGCGTTACTTTTTGATGCGTAATTACCGATAATTACCCAATTATGCCTTTCTTGTGTAATTTAGAGTGATTTGCGGGAAAACAATCCTACTGCAGGAGTACATTTAGCAACCACGAGTGGTGGCTCATGCTCGCTATTTGTGTTCTGCTGCATTTAGCGCTATTTCAGAATTTTGGATGTGTGGGTGCATTTTGCACTAAGAAAACAGAGTTAGATCCCAGGAGTAAGTTGGGGGGAAATTATATCCATTTTGGACGAGAGGGGGGCATTTTGTGATAAGAAAATAGAGCTAAATGCCCTGGGTAAGTTGGGTAAAAATCCTACCCCATAGTATGCGCACAACGGGACATTCCCTCCTCCCCAAATTCTGTCACCTTACCGCACACTACGCCCAAGAACTCTCAGAATCAGGGTATATTGTCCACTGCGTAGCCTTTTATTTACATCAATCCAAGTAATTTACAACAGACCATTACCAAAGAAAAGTATCCTTCTTGGATATATAAGAATTATTCACAGCATCACACTTAAACTGCATCAACATGTCAACGGTAGTAAGGAAATTAGGTACGACATTACACTTTAACTTTAACTCGGCTGTACACTAGAACAACTTGGCCGTACATTTGAACTTTACACTTTAACGTTTTAACTCGGCCGTACACTAGAACTTGGCCATACATTGGAACTTAGCCGTCTCTGCCACCAATGTCCCAATCTGCTGCGCACATTGTGCCGGCAGACCCCAACGTGCTACAGCCAACAGTTGCACTACTTGACATCCAGGGCACCCCATACTGCACCGGCCCACCGGGGTACCTGAACACAGGCAGCCTCCCCAAGATTCTACTCAGTCCATACGTTGTGGGTTAGGGCAGTAGACTCCAGGACTACCGGCAGGTCAGTCCCTACTCCCCACCGACCCAGTGCACACATGGAATCTATCCCCTCCTGGGGTCCTTCGAATGGCTTCACCTCCATTGTTGTGCATCCCCCTTTGTTGTTAACTGTCAGCACTCCGCCTTCGAGAAGCCTTGCTCTTCTGCCGGGTGGGTGGGTGGTCGACGACGCTCTTGTAGCCCAGGCTGTAGTCCGAGGGGACAAAGAGAACGAAACCCCCCGGGGCACAGCCTTAAATACCTGCTAGGTTTCGTTTCTGCTAAGTTTCATTTCTCCGTGCCTCATAATAACATCAGCACCTCAGCCAGGCAATCCCCTTCCTTGTGCAGGGGACCGGAGGAGGCTCAGCCCCGTGGCGCTACTAAGGGCGCCCCTCCCCTAGGTGCGGGGGGTGCCTGTTCAAGAGCCCCTTTAGCTAGCGTGGAATCATTGATAATGTTGAAATTATGCCTGCTTGGGTAATTAAGTGTTCTTTGGGGGAAAACAATCCAATAGTGAGAACACATTAAGGTACAGCGAGCTGGCTCACGTGCTTGCAATTTGTGTCCTGCTGCATTTAGCACTGTTTCGTAACCCAAAACGCATCTTTGGGCAGGGATCTGTGATAAGCACATTTCTTGTAACATAATACACTTGAACAAGGTTTAACACACATCAACCCTGCCCTTACTTTGTCAACAAAAAAATATCTATTTGCCCCGTACACCCCACCACCCTCCTTCCCTATTTCTGCCATGAATACCAAAAAGTCCAGTATTCTTGGTTTACGCATGATCTTGCTCCATCCTCAATGGCCCAAGTGCCTCTGCACCAACACCAAGTTCTCCCCTACGTCTTCTATGTTGAGGTCACAACCATTTTGTTTGCCCTTAGTTTATGAGTTGCTTTTATCATATACCTTTGGTTACATTTGACCCTTTGTACCCTCCTTCATCTCACTGATGATGAAGGAATCCATAATCCAATGGCATATTATCAGAGGATACCTAGACACTGGCTTTGTGATTTTTTATGGTCCATGGAGAGTGATGTGCCAAGCTAATCCGTGCAATGCAACTCTGTGAGAAATGCTACTTATGAACGGATCTATTTAAACAGATTTATCATCCGTGTTTTAGTTGCGAAATCAGAAAATAGGGCTCTGTGGGTATCTAGGGTTGGGTTTCAGGCTGTAAGTTTCTCTTCAGCTCAACATAGAGCAAACGGGAACACTAACTATATTACATATATATATGAAATAATTGTCAGGACTATATCTGATACTCGGATTATCGCACAGTCCTCCACTAATGGTAAACCAGGGTCAAGGGCCAGGTTAGAAGTTAAAAGCTGTTAATCGTAACAATACCGACGTAAATATGATTTGTGAATGGCTATACAGAAACCAGAACAGACACGCCCTTTCATTAAGCATTGCCTGTAAGAAGAATATATATTCAAGTCTAGCAAAACACATCCAATGGTTCTTTACGTAAAATTAGGTATGCAAGTTGGATGGATTTTTTGTACATTTATATAAATTATTGGGCAGTATTGTCTACCTAATTCCATCTAATTATCAGTAATACAAGACCTTGCACAGGTAATCTAAGATCCGACAGGACATGCAGTATGAACAGTTTAGGATTTTAAAGGGTCCTGGCATCACTTAGAACAAAACTAATTCTCTAAGGATAGTTAATCATTGTGATAGACTGACTTTGGAACAACTGAAGGAGGATTTCTGCTTACTGGAGATTTATCAAACTAACAACAAGTGGTAATACTGCTTACTTCTCTGTGACATGAGTCTGCTTCCAAGATTGATTATTGTTAAATCCACAGTTTTCTGATGCATAGCAATTTATGTTTCGATATTGAATGCATCGCTCTCCGGTCATACGCATATTCACTTGGGTACGAACGGGCATCAAATTACGGTAGTAAATAAACAATGATGAATTGATAATTTCATTCTGAAGGATGATAACATGATTTACGTGATAAAAAAGGAAGCATACCAGTCATGGAAAGACACTGCTGACTGTGAAAGAAACAAGGGGCATATTAACAACGGCCAGCGATAATCATCGCTGGCCGTGCTCAGCGATAATTATATTATCGCAGGCTATCTCTGGCATTTATCGCCCTGGTAGCGCGTTATTAATAATGCCTTACTCCAGGGCGATACAAATTCCAGGGATAGCGAGGTTATCGCCCTTTTGCAGGGAACATCGCTGGTTTTCCAGCGATGTTCCCTGCAAAAAGGCGATAACCTTGCTGATACGATCCACAGGGTCGTATCAGCATAATCCACCCCAATGTTAGGGATGGCTAAGTCAGGATTTTAGCAGATGTTAGATTTTGGCGAAAACTGCCGTTCTCGCCAAAATCTAATGTGTGCTAAAATCATGTGGGCTGCCTTGCAAATATCGCGATGTAAACATCAGCGATCTTTACAAGGTAATCCATCTGGGGTACGCCCAGTGACGCCCACTTTGCATCTCATGAGAAATACTACTTATGAACTTATCTATTTAAACAGACTTATCATCCGTGTTTTAGTTGCGAAATCAGAAAAGATCTCTTTAGAGATGCAAAGGGAGGCGTTGGGAAAAAGGGTGCTAACATGCGATTATGCATGATAGCACCCTCTTGTAAATAGGGCGCTGGTTTTATCTCCGCTTTTTTGGCTTTTTAAGCCAAAAAAGCGGAGATAAAGCCCTTGTAAATATGCCCCCAAGTGTGATAGGGGAAGCGCTAAAGACAGTTTTGAGAGTTAAGCTGATAAGCATATCTGTTCAAAAATATTGACAAAACAGGAAGTACAAGAACTTGAGAAGGCCTGACAAAATGGAAAGCAAAAAATCTGCAAAAGCAGCAAATATAAGGGAAAAAATAACTGATATGAACCCAAAACAATATGTATGAGTATCAAAATGAAACACCAGAAAACAATATCTTTTGAATCGGTCAAACAATTGGATCAAGGGAGAAAAACACAGTATACCGCGGGCCTAACGACCGAGGCAGTTTTAAAATCAGAAGTTAATACAAAGTGTGAAAAATGCAATACCTTGCTGATAAACAAAGAAAACATGATGGTATCATAAATTAATGATTTTTTAGGTTTTTGAATCACTGGATTTGGACCAGGCAAAAGCTGAGGAGTTCTTTACATATTTTTCGATTACATAATTATCTCAAACAAAATAATGATGGAAGATGTTATACCAATTTAAGGGGCACATTCTTCCATACATTTGTTCTGAAGACATAATGCAGTTGGTGTACTGAGAATGGTATTTTCTTATAAATTTAAAGACACACAATGAGTGTAATCTCAAAAGAAAGCAATGCGCTGCAGGAATGGTCTAAATAAAAGCCGACTTCACTGATAAATGTGGATTACAGTATTGTAACTAAGATTTGGGCAATCAGATTGAAAGAAGCCAAAATAGACTCTAGTTTGTGAAGAACAGTCAGGCTTCAATGTAAACAGATTCTGGCAGCATAACATAAGACATATATTGGATATACTCAACAGCACCGGAAAAATTGGCAAACTTTGTACACTGTTGAGAATAGATGCAGAAAAGGTATTAGAAGCCTTAACATGTAGACACATTTGGATAACTTTAAAACATTTGAATTTAAGGGTAATCTTCAGAAGTGCCTTGAAGGCAGTTTATACAAATGGTTCAATGTCTGCTCGGACAAATAGTCTTCGGTAAGAGCGGAGTAAGATTTCAAAATGGACAAAACTTGGCCTCGGTGTGAAATTCCACTCTGCTCGCAGAGTTTGCAGAGTTTTTCCCACTCCATGCTCCACGTAGCATGCAGAGTTTTTTCCTCGCTCGACAGCTTTATCTTGGCGAACACGAGCAAGGAACATTTTACTCCAAACACATCCCGGCGAGATTTCTCAACGCAGGAGATCCTGGTGTTCACTACCACTCACGTTGAGAAACGTTCCGTTCACGTTGAGGAAGCTGCCGCTCGAGGAAAACATCTACTAGAGCCCTCTTGGACTTCGTGTGGTGCCATTCACACTGATTTTACAGCACAGAAAACATCTGAGTGAACGGTGTATCATAACACACTCCACTGCTTGCGAAACTCCGTGTAGCACGTCCGAGTTTTTGATCACTTTGCAAAGTTTTGCATAGCGGAACTCCGCGAACTCTGCCCAGGCCTAGACAAAACAAGGCTAGCAGATTTCTCCTTTCATTCAGAACTGTCTGTTAGACTTGCAAGCTGTTGCACCGTTGTGGGGTAATCATCACTAAACAATAGATTGTAATGTATTTAACCGGAAAATCTGGTACAAGTCTGAATTTCTCATCATATAAAATATATGGAAAATGGTAAAATTAGGTTTTTGAAAATATTAGATCACATTACAATCTTGGCACCTCAGAGATAGATAGATATCAACAGCTTAAATAATGTTTATCTGCGTCTATGAGCTCAGCAGGTATTGTAATGAGTCTGTGGGCTAGATTTACTAAGGACTTGTTTTTGTCGCTGCTTGACCTAAGTCATTGTAAGGCAACGCAAGTCCTCTAATGGGATCTACAAAGCCATGCAATGAGCTGCTTTGTAAAGAAATGTAATACAACGCAGCAGCTTGCTCTGCATTACGTTACATTTCATTGTAGCAGGCGTTCCATGGGTGGAGCGACCGTGAGTGTTCCTGTTTATCCAAGCATGGAATTTCACACAAATCCGGAGTTATTAAAGGCAGTAAACCTGGTATTGCACCAAAATAGAGCATCTAACAGAGAGAAGTAACGAGGAGAAACATCTTTATTTCTCCTTGTTATTTCCTCTTTCCATGTGTGCTGCATTTTGCAGCATATATATATAGAAAGAGGAATATGCCTCTATGGATGATATTTGTGCAGGAAGGTTCCTCTCCTGCACAAAAACAATCCTGTAAAAAACAAGGGTGCTGGTGTTAGGGCTAGGCTGCCTGAAGTGTGCCATCACTGGGAGACCGCAGAAGTGCATGATTTCTTAGTAGATATGGCTCATTTCTACTCTCTCGCATGCAACACAGCCAAGCTACTTCCCTTGCAGCATTGTGTGAAAGAACAGTAGATCCAGCCCTTTGTTTCATGAGGAAAGTTACTTGCATAGAGCTTCAGGTATTTATAAACATTTTTCTAACTAAGCAGGAAAAGATTAAATTACCAGGAAGACCAGACAGGATCGGGAGAGGGCAAATCAAAATTAACCTAATTAAGGACCTGTTCTGAAGCATGGAGTCTATGAACTGACTATTTTACACAACATATATTGGTCTCAGAAAATGATGTTCAAATGATCAAATGACTATTGTTAAAAATGTTCGGAACAGGGATATGATTTATTGTATGTATTTGCAACATGCCACATGGTCTATCCTTAACGTGTCAAAGGACAGAACTTTGTTTTTGAAGTTCTGGGTATTACAATTTTGGGTTTTTAAATTTCTGTAATGGGCATTAGTATGGCTTTTTCCAAGGTAAAAGCAGTATTAGAGCTGCCTTGCCCCAGAACGAAAAAGTGCAAAGGTTTGTAGAAATCATCACTGTTCACTGACGATTCATGCCGCATTTTTCAACCATTATTTATCCATCATCCAGTTAACCACGTTTTGCTTGCCATGAGGATATGAACAAGCCTTCCATAAGATAGCATTTATATGGGCCCTAATATTGAGACACCCTGGTGTGTTGTTACCTTTTGCAGTCAACACAGATGAGTCTTCCTTTGCAATTGGGACATTATTAACACAATTTTCTGAAAATGGAGAGAAACTTTGCAATGTATCACAAAGAAATACTACCAATAAAAAATTTCCTACTTTGTAGGCATTATCTGAAAGAACCCACCACAAGATCACATTATAGACCAGTCATAAAACCCTGCTCCACCTCACATGCCTGAAATGTGTTCTTTTCCAGGTACAACTACATTGCCAGTCACTTGGCAGATGGCGGTCTGATGGTGGAGATTGTGGCAGTCTGCATTTGTAGCCCAGGTTTCTCCAAAAGCTGTTTTTGCAGTGCATGAACTCTACCACAAGGTTATTTTCAGCCATAAACGTTAGTTTACAACCGAAAACATCTCACATATGCATGCGAGAAATTCACAAAAATTCATCTACGGCTAGCAGATTTTCTGCCAATACTAAAGAGAGATCTGCAGTAATAAATCCCACTCAAAACAGTCCAAGTTGTGGTTGTCCTTGGAATTTTTGGAACATCCACAAGCGTACATTTTTGGAAATTCTAAAACGCAGATTCAAATCTATTCCACCCTATAACTGGTCCTAAAATTACACCAGCCAAGCGCTGGAGATATTCTGCTTGCAGGATTAGGCGTGAAGTATCTCACCTCCACATTTGGTGGGGGTAAGAGTTGTTTTATGTGTCAAATATACTCTTCCTAATTCATATGTGCACAATAAGCCAGTACATCCTTATCACGTTCCTAAAATCAGGTAAAGTAACAAACACTATAGTTGTTCTATACCCGTAACAATCATGACATAATAAGACCAATAGTAATCATAATCTAATTTCTACCTATATTAGGAACCCCATAGGTAAATGAAGATAAACACAATGTTCCATTCCAAACACTCTGAAAATATTATATAATCAACAAGAATCCCAGTGTTTGTATAGTTAAATTCATGAGCTGTATATACTCACATCACAGTTAAATATCTCTCCGTGTTGATAACCAAATATTTCCAAATTAATAGTCATATTCTTAATAATAATTCTTCAATATCACACTATGTCTGTAGGAAAATATATCCAAAGCAACCACCATAGTTCATTGTTCATAACATCCCCAATATCGAGCAATCGAACAATGCTCAAATTAACAAGCAAATGTTCTCACCTCTATCGCATCCCAATAACAAATTGTGTTTGAATTTTAATTACAGCCGATAGTGATTACACAATGTTGTCTCAAAATACTAGATTATGTTCCCCTACAGTATACACTTATGATGGTCCATAATAGAAGAAATGGCGAGTGTCTTATTATACATTTGAGGTGCTCCAAGAGGCTCAATTGTTTTTGCATAAGAAAGTTTGGTAATGATTTAATCTGCGCATAAATATTTTTAATTAAATTAAACATATTAAATTATTGTTCATGCATATTTATTGTATCACTGAAGAAGTTCCAAGGAACAAATCGCGTTGGCTTTCATGATCGATGATTGTTTGGCTACAAGCAAATTTGTTTCATAAAATTAATTTATAAATAAAAGATTGGCTATAAACCAAGCTGAGGGCCATCTTGAATTCTATTTTACTTAAAATTGGAGATGAATGTGTAAGCTTGGACGTAACCAGGTTGTATCATACAAGCTTGGACGTCATTTGTACATAATTGCAGTGTATTATACATTTATACGGTTTAGAGTGTTGAGTTGCATTGTATAATTTAAGACTAGAGGCTGGTTCTTTGATAGAAGGATAGTGGTGACTGTTCTCTCAAACTTGTGCTCCTGTTCTGACTGGTTCACCTGTTTTGCGATACTTTATTGATCCCAATGACCAGTGGTGCTAGTGGCATGTGCGGTGTTGTCGCTTGCCTCAGCCATCTTTTGTAAGTCACAAGCAAGGGCTTCTCAACAGGGAAAAAAAAAATCTCCGCAGAGAAATTGAAAAACAAAATGCGAGCTTGCACAGTTGGCTCCATTCCCAGGGAGACTAGGACACCACAGGAGATGCCATGGGATATTTCCAGAAGAACATCTGGAAAACTCAACCTGGCGCAGTGTTCCTTTTGGACTTGCCGGATTGTTAGCGGGTAGAAATCGAGTGTACGAGAATGCTCAAGCGTGTTTACTAATGTGCCCACCATAAAGGCATGAAGGTCAGGTAAGCAGTGTGTGTGTGAGTATAGGCTGAACTCATGACCCCCACATGCACTCACGTGCTCAGAACGGGGGAATGTCATGAGATGGGACAGAACAAAACATGGCAGCAGAGACCTCAACATGTTATGACCTTGCATGCTTATGACTGGGTTTTACAATTCTGATAAGTTTGAGATCACCACTGCTTGCTTGTGGGATACTTCAAAGAGTGGGTTACACCCTAGGACGTGCACGAGGGGCTGGGGGTCGAGGGCGGGGGAAGAACCACACAACATTTTTCAAATGATTTTATGAATCAATTGGATTAATGTAGGAATTAGCCGGGATGAATCCAGTCTTGAACTCTCTCTCTCCGCCCGTAAACTGCCTTCACAGTGTTGTTTAAACAAGTGCCGAACACACGAGGGTGCCTAGAAAACCTTTCACCAGATGGAAGCACCCGCAGCAGCCGCGCCACCACGGCCAGGCCTGAACTCTCCACGACCTGCCGCCTGCGTAAACCCACCCTGCCCTGAGTGCCTCTTGTTTCTTTACGCTTGTCAGAGACACATGTTTTTGTGTTTGCCTCTCCGTTGACAGACCGTCGGAGAGTGCGCGAGGCGCCATGCGGGTGGTGAGTGAACCGTCGGGGAGCCTCCTCGCCGCGGGCACAGCGCAGCGCCTCCCGCTCCCCACCTGCACGCTTTGTTATTACTTACAACAGGAAAGCATCATGGTTTCGAGTTCAAGAATGTGGCCACTGCACGGCCTGTAATTCATTGTGCTGTGGGCCTGCTCTGGCTTCCCAGGAGTAACTGTCATTAGTGCAGCAGGTGCAGTGGCGCAAGAGCATGGGGTCTTTAGGGACCCACTGCACCCCAATTATAGCTGTCTTTCTGTACCCAACTGAGGGTGGGAGGCACATTCTTCTTGTTTGCATTAGGAAAAGGAGACCAGATCTTGAGAACCAAAAACCGGGACATTATGTAAAAATAGAAGAAGGACTATAATTTTTCATCAACGGTGCTGCGCAGAATGACAACTCTCATCAACATAGGCCCAGTGCTGTAAATGGGCCGGTACTGTCCGGTAGGGAGTGCCAGCACTTTTTTTTATTGTGAGAGGGAGAGTAGACACTTCTCCAGACAGATGTAATACTTTTAATTGGAGAGTACCAGCACTTCTCAGAAACAAGCAGGTACTCTGATGCGGAGTACCTGCACTTCTAGTCTCCCATTTCAAGCACTGGTAGGAACACAGAAGAAGCACCAAGAAAATAAATAGAATGCAACTTTTAAAACCATCATACCTGTTAATTAAAATGCTTCCTTATAACAGCTGCTAACTAGCACAACTTTAGAACAGCCAATAAGTGCCTCTCACTGGTTTCAGTCGACCCCATGAGTCAAAATTGCCGAAATCTGCCGGGACAGCTGGTGAAAACCCGGGACTGTGCGGGCAAATCCGAGACGCCTGGTCACCCCACATTAGGGCTCCTGGTACCTTTGATAGGATACTGGTTCCCACGTTGAGTATGGGGTTCCCGCAAAGTAGGGTGTATTACTAACTGTAATGCATCTGCTGAAACTTGGCTTAGGTGAGGCTCCTGATAAAGCATGGGCAAAAGAGGCCTCAGATGTCAGAGCACACTTCTTGTTTCTGTTGACCAACTGTTCACCCATAGTTCCACCCCCCTCCATACCACCATAGAGACTCCTTATGCCTAGAAACCCAGCCACCACCAACCCTTTAGAGGCTCTCCTTTCCATCCTTCGGTGCTGGAAGTGGAGAACGCTTGCTCTGGGAAGCCACTGTTAGGGTATGCGCAGTAGCAGGAAGTGGGTCAAGCCATTAAAGGCAGAGCCTTGGGGGGGTGGGCAGGTGGGTACCATGAGGCACAGTCAGTGACACCCAGGCTGTACTGTATTCTTTGCAAACTTTTTGACGGGAAAATATTTTATAGTAAAGTTGTTCTGACTAACTTAGTAGGTCAAATACAGCATTTGATGCACTTGCTGGAGAGATTTCGGTGTAACCTCTATTAACAGGTCTGAATCATTTGAAATCGCTTGTGGTGTTAAAGTGCCAGCTGTAAAGCATTGTACGCAACATTAAATTACAGATTTGTATTTTGTGTAAGATAGGTCAGTTTATGGCAGGTATTTTTTTTACCTTCCTGTCGCAAGCAAAAAACCACACGGGCAAATCAGCAAGGAACGGCGATGTATAACGCAAAGCGCGCTTAGCGCTTTGTTATTCATCGCCGTCTATCTCTGGAATTCATCACCCTGGTAGCACGTTAACAACCACGCGTTACTCCAGGGCGATAAAAATTCCAGAAATAGCCGGGGAAATCGACGTTTTGCAGGGAACATCGCTGGTTTTCCAGCGATGTTCCCTGCAAAAGGGTGATAACCTTGCTGATACGACCCTGTGGTCGTAGCAGCATAATCCATCCCCTATGTTAGGGATGGGTAAGTCAGGATTTTAGCAGACGTTAGTTTTTGGAGAAATCAGCGGTTTTCTCCAAAAACTAACGTCTGCTAAAATGCTGGGGCAGCCTTGTAAATATCGCGATGTGCACATCAGCGATATTTGCAAGGCTGTACTGCCCATTGACGCCCACTTTGCAGCTCATTAAAGATTCAAAGGGAGGCGTCGGGAAAAAGGGTGCTAACATGCGATTATGTATGTTAGCACCCTCTTGTAAATAGGGCGATAGTTTTATCTCCACTTTTTTGGGTTTTAAAGCCAAAAAAGTGTATATAAAGCCATTGTTAATATGCCCCTTAGTGAGTAAGGTGCTTGCTAAAAACACTTATAACTCGCAAGGCACAAGTTTGAATCTATGCAGGTTCTATCAAATCCTTGCTAGTGATAAATATTTATCAAGAGCCAAAAATAATTTCCCTATTGAAATACAGTTTGAAAAATCCAAAAACCCTTTCGAAATTAAGTTTATGTCTTAGCATTATGTATTTTATTCCTGATGGGCTGTGTAGTTTGGTGGTATGGTAAAAGTGTTCACCTGTGGACCGTTTGAACTCCAATACCTTCTCACAATCAGGACATGACTTAGACAACAGGAATTATTGATTGCCTGTTCAGTGAGGCATATGCAGCCTGGCTGTCCTGAGGAGAAAACATACAGTCCTCCATTTCCCCTACAGGCTGCTGCTCCACACAGTCAAGTATACAACAAAAATTATAGGTGAAATGCTTGAATTAATCTCAGCCACTGGAACTAACTCTGGGCTGCATCACTGTTATTCACACCATGCCACCACAGATTAGATCGAGCCAAATGGATATCAATCTTAACCTTTCTCCAGTAGAAACAGTGACCTCCCAGGCTAGGTCCTCCCCAGACGCAACACAAGCAACTCGAGACCTGGTTGGTACTCCTTAGTCTTGTGTCGTTTAGTTCCAGTGGCACAGCGAGCATGGGAATGGAATGCAGTCCAAGCGAATAACAGTGGCTGAGATTAATTTAAGCATTCCATCCATTACCATGTTGTTGTGGTTGATGCATTAAATGCAACAGGGATTGCCAGATGTAGGTCACTTGCTCACTGTTCCACAGGACTCAAGGTACACCCTAATGATGAGCCCCAAGTAAGGTGAAATTGGCCTGGGGTCACTTGTGGTCCCTTGTAGAGTGGTCTTGCCTAGAAGTTTGAAATTGACTGTTTCCATAAGATCAGGATCGGTACTGATTTGCATAAAGTGGGAATTTCTATAGAGTGGCATGGTGGGTGGAAGACAATGGATTAGAATAAATAACTCACTGTATCCTCACCAAAGGTCTTTTCTATCTCTAAGTGATTCACTCATTCAGATGAGTGAAACACAGGAGAAAATCTTAAGTGTACAAGGAGCACGATTCTGTATCACCACTGACCAGAACTTAAAAGCACTATATTGAGTGAAGGGAACACCTAACTTTTCTCCTAGCTGCAAACCCTGTGCAGTTACTGAAAGGCGACATGCCACAGTATTACACAACCTCCACAATCCATAAATGATACATACAATTTGGGCACAAAATAAAATAATAAAGCCATCTTAAGGCATTTAGAGTAACCCCCTACTTCACTCATGTGAGCTAGGGACTAAGTGAACCTTATGACATAAACTATAAGCCAGATCATCAAGTTAAAAAGTCTTATAAAGAAAATAACCTTATATTTTGATGTTTCAGTTTAGCACATTAAATTATATGACTTTATTGGCAAACAGTCTGTACAAAGCAGACATTACCACGAAATGCCTTTATCATGAATCATTTACCTTTGCCATGCATGCCTTTACAATGCAAGGTAAGCGTATTTAAGGTAAGTATGTATGTATGCATGTATACGTGTGTGTGTGCGTATATAAATCTATGCATATATATATATATTTTTTTTTCACTGAAGGGACGTTATAGTTAGGCTCAGATTTCACACGTAAAAAAACTGTTAAATTCAGCGGTTATAGTTAGCTAAGCTAACTATAACTTACGCCCCCGCAGTGCACAGCTTAGAACCTCACATATTACATCATCCATGACACGGTGAATGACACCCAGGACATAGCTGTTTGCTATGGTTTGGCAGGAGGTTTGCCGCTCCTGCCAATCCATAGCAAACTGTGCTCCACTTCCACCAAGCAAGAGCACATATAAAAAAATGCTATCACTTGCTGGAAGTGGAGCACAATTGCTTTTACAGAGAAGGAGCTGCCTCTCAGTAAAAACAATGCTGGCTCCCGCAGGAGGCGGGGAGCCAGCAGGGATCATGGGGCCTTGAGGCTCCCCCTGTTGTCCCCAACATAAGTAACTGGGTGCCCTGGGTGAGACCAGGGCATCCAGAAGGGAGGCCAGGCCTCAGGGGTATGGGGTCCCTGAGGCGCAAGTTGGCCCAAGAAAAAAAAAAGTTTTACAAAAATGGCCGGGCCCCAGTTGATTGCGTCCCCGGGGCCATAATCAGCCCAGGGAGGAAGGCCACAAAGCCTCCCCCAAAACTTTTAAATAAAAATTGAAAAGAAACCCTCCAGCAAGTCGCTGGAGGCCCGCCCTCTTCACCACCACTCTGCAAACACACCTCCAGGCGCACAGCTGGTTGGGGGATGAAGTCCTTTTGGCTGCAGATGGTCCTTGGGGGCCAACAAGCCCTTCTGTTGCCTGCTGTAAGTCCCAAATAGCGGGAATGCTGAGAGGAGTTCGGAGACCATACCTCCTTTCTCCACCACTCTGCAAACGTGCCTCCTGGTGCTCTACTGGTAGGGGAATGAAGTCAGCTCAGCTCTAGAGGTTCCTTTGTGGCTAACAAGCCCTCCTGTTATCTCCAGTAAGTCCCACAGAGCGGGATTGCTGTGAGGACTTTGCAGGCCATGCCTCTTTCTGCACAACTCTGCAAACGCACCTCCTGGCGCACTACTGGTTGGAGGATGAATTCTTCTTGGATGCTGAGGGACTTTGGGGGCCAAGAAACCCCCCTGTTACCTCCAGTAATTCCCTTACAGAGGAATTCCTGAAAGCTGGTCAGAGGCTCCATCCCCTTTCTTCACCACTCTGCAAACATGACTACTAGTTAAAAAACAATAGAAATTCACTTAAAAAACCACAGGTTACAGGGACGTTATAGTTAGGGAATAGTATTTGAAAAACCTTAGAAATTCACTTAAAAAACCAAAGGTTACAGGGACATTATAGTTAGAAAATAGAATTTTAAAAAACTTGGAAATTCACTTAAAAAAACAAAGGTTGCAGGGACGTTATAGTTAGGCTTACATTTCACTCATACAAAACCAGTGAAATTCAGCAGTTATAGTTACCTGAGCTCACTATACCTTACGCCTCTGCAATGCGCTGCTTATGACCTCACATAATACATCACTCATGACATGGTCAGTGACATCACTGATGACATCTCAAATGACATCACTGATGACATCATTGATGAAGGCATCCACAGAACCACTCACGCACCCACTCACATCCCATGGAACCTCCTGTACACCCACTGACACACACACACACACACAGCCACTCACATACCCATTCACCGACCCATACCTGTACTCATATAACCCACTCACTCCTAAATAGAGGAACTCACACACCCACTCACTCACTCGTACAGCCACTCACACAACCATTCACTTACCCATACAGCCACTCATGCAACCAGTCACTCACCCATACAGCCACTCACACAACCACACACTCACACATACAGCTACTGACACCCCCACATATTTACCTACACAGTTACTCACACACCCACTCACTTACCCATACAGCCTCTCAACACAGTCACTCACCCATACAAACACTTACACACTCACTCACACACCTACACACCACTTACATACCCATTTACACATTCATACAAGCACTCACACATCTGCTCACTCACCCATACAGCCATTTACACAGACATTCTCCAATACAGCGACTCACACACAAACTCACTTAACCAAACACCCACTCAAACGGCCCCTCAATCACCCACACAGCCACTTATACACTGATACACTGAGTCACTCACTAATACAACCAGTCAGACACCCACTCATTTGCCCATACAGTCACTACACATGCACTTACCCACCCGTAGAGCCACTCACACCACAACTCACTCACTCATAAAGCCACTGACATACCCCCTCACTCACCAATACCACCACATACACAGCATGTCACTCACCCACCCAGCCACGCACACACTCACCTATACACCCATACTGCCACTTACACACTCTTATGCACAAGGATACACACAGGCACACAGCTACTCACTTAATATATGTTAGAAGTAGTATCACTCAGTAGTAGTGCAACTAGTATACTAATTTACATTTTGTAGTAGGTTAGTATATATGTTTAACACCCATAAGCTCTTAAAAATACTTACACTCACTTGATAATGTCATCAGTGATGTAATCAATGATGTCATCAATGATGTCATCAGTTATTTCACTGACTATGTCATGAGTGATGTAATATGTGAGGTCAGAAGCAGTGCATTGAGGGGGCATAAGTTATAGTTAGCTCGGGTAACTATAACTGCTGAATTTCACTGGGTTTGTACAAGCAAAATCTGAGCTTAACTGTAATGTCCCTGTAACCTTTGGTTTTTTTCAGTGAATATATACAGATAAATGGGTTTCACTTACCTTACCATATATATTTACTTGTGTTGCAACGCATTGTGTTGTAAAGGCATTGCGTGGTAAAGGCATGTGTGGTAAAGGCATGCATTGTATTGTCATACAGCTGCTTCATTAAGGCACACCTACTCATAGAAAAACCTTTGTGAATTTGGTCTTGGTGTCTGGATTACCACGCATGTGTGGTCCAGACCCAGTGGCTGTTCATGAATTCAGTTATGTACTTGTACAGACTGGTGGACTCCTTGTGGACACCTGTACCAAGGCTCTTTCCCGGGCCCTCTCTATGGATGGGCCATGCAAGGTGTCCCCACGGACTTGCGTGCGCACAACTAAATTTCATTATCTCTAGATCACTTTGATATGTAATATTTTAAATTGGTGGACTCCCCTGGAGGGATCGCTTCAGGTTTGCTGTAATGGGCTGCGTCTGTTTCCCGTTATTAAATGTTTTCATAGCATTTAATCACCGTTTGAAAGGGAGCCGTGTGGTGCATGGAGACCCCCAACCAGAGCGATATTACACTGCTGTGCGACTCCACAGTGCATCAGAAGAATACTTCAAGTGTACACCTCCACTTTACAAGTGTCTGCATTGCTATTTTTATGCCTTATTATTTTTAATCCAAAATATATTTTCAAAAGTACTACTTTAAATGAAAACAGCATTAACTTTCCTTTCACAACAACTTCCACCAACTCAACATTTTAACACTTATTCAGAGGAACGAATTACATGAACACCACTGTTGTGTTGGAAAATTTACATACATAGGACCAGTGGCGTAAGATAGGACCCCTAGTCCCTGCAGTGCGTGCCCCCGAGCTTCAGGATGCCCTCTCAGCACAGGACCCTGGCCTGAGAGCTCCAGAGTGAGTACAGAGGAGGGCCCTTCCATGTACTTTGCAGGGCCCTCCCCCCCTCAAGTTTCAATACACTAGTACATAGGACAGGGCAGAGCTCACAAAATGATTGTTTAATTTGTGCCAGTTTTTTCTTTTCTGAGGCGTGGGTGGGCAGAAGGAATACAATGCAAGTGGATGAAGCAACACAGAGGGTGCGGGTGGGAAAGAAAGCAATACGGGGATGAAGCAACACAGGGGGACAGAAGCAATATGGAAGGTGGGGGAAGCAACGTAGGTGAGAGAGGCATGGGCAAGAAAGAGGAATGTTGCATTGTTGGGGGAAGTTCACTGGAAAAGAAAACAATGAAGGGGGAGACGCACAAGAGGGCCGCCACAACAAAGAGGGTACGGGAGAAGCACACAGTTGTGAGAGAGCAAGCATGGAGTATGTCAGAAGGGGAAGAGCAATATTGCTTTACCAAAAAGAAAAAATAGTGCTTCAAAAGTGAGCAGTGGAAGGAAACAAGTAATGTGGCCAGGATATAGGGAAGCGAGAACAACAAAAAGAGGAAGTAAAGCCTACACACACTGAAAAATAAAAAGCAAGTAAATGAGAGTGACAATGAAGACAACCAACAATAAGCAATGGGCGTGCTCTAAGACTACTATAAGTTGACAATAGGTATTTTCGCTAACCGACGGCTTGCACTGCCTACTAAACAAGACCTAACAAGGAGGATGAAAAAGAACCTGAAAGGTAGAGTGAGTTAAAGAGGCAGGAAATTAAGACTTGTGAAAGAAGGGGAATGAAAGGAACTGAAAAATTGGCGGTTTTGTAATTGACAACCCCAGTATTCGGGAGCAGATAGCTGTTGGCACCAAAGAAAATTGTGGGCTCCGCTTTTATATTTTGCCAAATTAAGCACTGTGCAGAACACTTTCAGCTCAACTGGCTTACCTAAACTACACAAACCTCAACAACACACCTTTCCACCTGTCACTCACTCCTGTTTGGCCTACCAGTGCCTCATGCACTCTCTGAAACCTACCTCCAGCCCAGAGTCTCCCAGCTCCCTCACCGTAGTATCTCCTGGTGAAGCCTTTATCAGCCTCAAGCTCTTTTCTACGCTTTACGCCTTCAAACAAGGCTGCCCCCTGGATCTGTGCTCACCAGGAGTGAGCAAGGATTTTTTTCTGCTCACAAAGTCTTGCCAATTTTCTCCTTTTCACCCTTCATGATAAGTTGAAAGTTTCCCTTAACGTTCTCTCGTGCAAAGATTTCCTGTGCTTGGCCAGATATATGTGTTACTACATATTGAGATAATTTACACTGTAACCAAACACTGTGAAGCAATAAAATAAATGTGGAATTTTAAAAGTGTTTCAGTTGCCGAGATTCTGTTAGCTGCAAGGGCAGTTTTTCCTTCCATGTTTACATTATGTTGAGCTTTTTTTAGCCCGTAACGAAATTGCACATGAGGAAAACAGAAAGGGTGCGATTCTAGGGGGAAAATAACAGAAAAGGTACATGCAGAGATTTACATCTCCTTCTGAATGTAATATAAACATTTTTTTTTCATTTCACAAATATGCCCAGTAGTTTGTCTTGAAAGGCGCACTGTGCACAGTTTTCCAGGCATGGTACTCCCATGTTCCTTTTGCGCCTGTACAGAATTCTAAATAGTGTGGGTCAGATTTATCAAGGTTTTGCGTCACCCTTGCGTCACCGCGCTAGGACGATGCGGAACCTAAGTGTGATTTATCAAGCCACGCAAGGACACCTTGCGCAGCTCTGTATGGCTTGATAAATCTGGAGTAACACAAGGCAGCGCAAATCACAGCCTTGTGTTACTCTGCCCCAATGAGGTGTTACATGGGCGGAACGTGGGTGTTCCCACACACCCACCCATGGATTTTGACGCATTCCCAGATTTTCCATTAGTGGTAGACCGGGGAATGCGTCAAAATGCTAAGCATCCCCATGTGATATCTTTATTTCTCCTAATTGTTTCCTCTTTATATGTGTGCTCTTTTCTGCACCACACATAAAAAGAGGAAAATGCCTCTGAGGATTGTTTTTGTGCAGGAAGGTGTTTCAGTCATATTAGCTTTATTCGACAATGTTAGCCATCAAAGCAGATATACAAAACTTAAGAAGACACATGACCGTTAATTAATAGCTCATTAAAATCGATTTGCACTAAGAGATATAAAACCAGTTAAAACATTTTGGGAATAATATCTGAATTGATAATAGTTAGATACATTATATCTTTTTGCTACTTATTTTACAAAACAAAATTCATTAGTATCAACCTTTTTCCATGCCACACTATTCTTATAAACCACTGTTATCTAAAACAGATGGACTATGGAAGTCAAACAACATCAATCAGAGATTTAGGGGCATTTGGGAATCAGTACATATGCACATAACATACCCGCAACCCAGCTGAAATTATTTGAGATCTGATAGACCATGCCCAGTCTAAGAACTTTGCCAAAGCGATAACAATAGATGTCGTTGTTTATGCGCGAAGTAGTCTAAGCGCCACTTCATTGCTTCCAGTTCCCAGTGATCTACAAATTGGGGTAAGCCACATACGGCGCGGGGCCGTATACGCTGGGCAAACAAACATTAAATGGGTCAGAGATTCTGGGTGAGCGGGACATACTGGACAGGAGACACTGGTTTGCATGTCCCATTTTGACGAAAAGGACCTTACTGGCAAGGTGCCAATTCTGAATTGGAAGTATAGCTTCCTATCATGTGGTTTTGGGATTAAGTCCCAGTATGGTTCCTGCTTTTGCACAGGCTTCACATTCAGAAAGTATCCTGTTAGTGTTAAAGGATCACTATTTCTGTCGATGTTATCCTTCACCTAACTCCAGTATCTTTCCTTTAGCAAAGCCTTAGTTGGAAACGGGGTACTTTCTGGATTTTCCCACAGTGTAGCCATGCCAATATTGGATAACATAATTCTGATTTCCTGCAACCATCTGACTTTTTTTATAATGATCTACTCTAATTAAGTCCTTCAGGCACAGTGCATAAGCTCTTAGTTCTGGTGTGGACCAGATTCTCCGCCAATGTAGGAGGGGTTGCAATCTGGCTATGTCGGCCAGTGACTTCCTACCCAGGTCGTGGAGCAGTGGACATATTGGTGTGCTTTGTGGGAGTTTAGTAATGTTCCGCAAGAACGTATATTCCGCTGATGTAAGTTTGGAAAGATTATTAAAACCCCACAACTCTGCCCCATATAACACGAAAGCAATAACTTTTGTGTTATATATTTACAGGACTGGACTAACTGGTTTAGTTAGTGAAGTACTGAACTCTTTTTGCAGAATTCCCGCCAGTTGGCGATGCTTCAATGTAGCCATTTCCAGTTGCTTAATCCACTCCATGTCTCCCTGCATTGTGAGCCCTAGATATGTAAAGTCTTTTACCTGCTCTAGAGGTCGGTTCTTCAATACCACTCCTCCCCTAAATGATTTATGTGGACTAAAGGTCATAAACTTAGTTTTTGACACGTTGATTACCAGGCCCCGCAGATGACAAAACTCTTCAAAGAGCAGCAGGGCGCATTGCAAACTGCTTGGTGTTTTAGCGATAATCAACGTGAAGGTGTTCCTTCCTGCACAAAAACAATCCTGCCCACAAAGCAGGCACCCTTCCACCATGACGCAAGGGTGCCTGCATTGGTGTTAGACAGCCAAAAGTGTGCCAGAGCTAGGAAAGACAGGAATGCACCATATAATGTTAAATGTGTGCATGTCTGCCCTTTCAGGCAGCGCAGCCCAGCAAGGTGGCTTGCTGCATTGTGCTGCGTGAAAAACATGATAAATATGGGCTTGTATATTTAAGCACAGAGGGAATGGAGAACAAAGTGCAAATGTATGTTTTTATATATTATTTTCCTCCATGGAGAAAACATTTTTACCTGTAGAGAAAGTTCTTCCATTACACCCCCATCTAATTGGAGGGTGATCTGTTCCCCTTCCCATCCCGGAAAGAGAATTACTCCACCCTTTGGTCAAATTCGACCCTTTTCAGGATGGAAATGGGACGGAACAGAATTTGGGAATGCCTAAAAACATACGTTTGTGGGCATTGCCAAACTTCCAAAGCAAACCCCAGCTTAGAATGCACACTTCCCATCCCTTGAATGGGATTACTGTGGTGGACTACTCCCCACTCATGGCAGAAAACTCTGCAGTAGTGAATCAATTTACGCCGGCCAGGACTTCTTTTGGGAAGTCCTGGCAGGTGTTGATGGAACTATTTCTGCCCTAAAAAGTATGTTAATAGCCAAATCTACCTTTGGAAATCAGGTCGTCTCTGAAGTATAACTTATCTAGAATTCATTTGTTAGCATTAAATAACAGTATATGCAACATAAATAGCCGCAAAAAATCACAAAGTTCAGGCAAATGTAGCAAAGTAAAAAGAAATTCCCACTTCCTCAAAATGTTAATTTTCCATAGACCTCTGTGAAGCGTTCAACATATCTTTGTATCTTTGCATCCTAAAACGAGCAGAAACAGGACACAAAATTTCAGTGCTTCTGGTAAAAAGCTATTTTGCGATTGGAGCCCTCCCTAATTAAAAAAAAAAAAGCCACCAGTGCTAAGGGGTGCTTTGAGGGAGCTCTCTTACCTCAGCTTTTGGAGGCACTAGTCACAAAAATAAGATCAGTCTCATTCCTCAATTCCTTTTCAACAAGTAAACTTACAAGTAACAACGCAAGGATCTCTAAAACCACGGTATCAATGAACCCGTGTTCACAAAACACTTCCTCGTTTGGGGTTTCTGACCCACACCTAATCTTCCCCTGCCTTTTTCTGGATGTTCTGATGTGCTTCCCATCCACTATATCAGCAATTTTTTTGGACTTTTATTGGTACAGGTGGTGCCCTAAGGTTACGTCATCTCAAAATATGGATGCCCCACAGTTGCCTTCCTTTCTTGGCAAAACCTCCTTAGCCATTGCTGTAGAGAAACCAAGGTCCAGATGTACAAACATTCACATTTGCGAGTCCCAAATTGCATCAAATTGCAACTCGCAATTTGCAACTCGCAAATGTGAAAGTACAAAAGTGTCTCAGACACTGTTTGCAATTCCCAATGGGGTCACAAATTGTATGCCTCATAAATATTAATGAGGCAGTCGCAATTTGTGACCCAATTGGGAATGGCTAGCACTCCCAGGGATGGTGGCCTGCTGGGGTCAGCAGACCACCATGCCTGGGACTGCTTTTCAATAAAGCAGTTTTTTTTTTAAAAAATGCAGCCCGTTTTCCTTAAAAACAGGCTGCATTTAAAAATAAAAATGAAACTTTTAAGATTCATTTTTTAAAGGCAGACAGTGGTCCCTGGGACCACTGCCTTGCCTTAAAAAATAATTGTTCTTGCATTCCCAAAGTGGAAGGGGTCCCCTGCGGACCCCTTCCCGTAGGTGAGTGCTTTACCACCCTTCTGAGAAGGGTGGCACACTGCGATTTTTTTGCGACCGCAATTGTGGTCGCAAAACATTCTTACATAGGTTTTGGAGTCGCTTTTAGGAAGGGACGCCCTTGGAACACCCCATCCCAATAGCGAGTTGCTAACCCTATTTTGCGAGTTGCTAATTGATTAGCGACTCGCAAAATAGGGTTGGTACATGGGCCACACGTTTTTTGCGGTCGCAAACAGGCTAAAACGCGTTTGCAACCGCAAAAAACGGTTGTACATCTAGCCCCTAGTACGAAATCCATACTGGTAAACTGCAAGCAATCTCCATCCGGTCTAGAAACCCAAGGAACACGCAACGTTAACTCTATGTGCACCAAACATTGTGCCCTTGTGTCTCAGAAAATGATCATCTCCATGCGAGGCTACAGGAAAAAACCTTTCTGTTGCCACTGTGCTCTTCTTCCCACCCACCTAACCGTCCTCAGTAAAAGACCACCCAAACTGATCTCTTCTTCAGGCCACTCCCTGCACCGCTGCTCCACAAAACTATTTTTAAGTCCCCCTTCAAAGAGACCATGGGGTATATGTATAAGAACTGCTGCTAACTAACACTAACGCTAGTTAGCAGCATTTTCTTAACACGGCATATAACCGAAAACTATCGCCCTGTTAGCGATGTATTTTCAATACGTCGCAACATGGAGAAAGTATCAGGTAGCCGCGGTGAAAAATGCTGCTAGCGTGAAAGCGATAAAAATTCTGACGTTAGTGGGCGAAAACTGACAAAAGGCCCATTAGCGGCAACAAACTCACGTTAGTCAGCCCAACGTGACTTTTTTTGCCTCTAGTGGCAAAAATAGCCTATAAGTCCACTCCAAATGTAAAATAGGAAACAAAACCAATGGAATGCAGAATGGAGCAGCCAGGGCCAAGTGCAGCACAAATCAACAACCCCCGTCCCCCAAACCCTCCAACAGCCAGGATGACCAGCCAGAGTCCCACGGGAAGAGGAAATACAGGGCTACAATCATGAAAAGAGGCGCATCGCTGGGCAAAACCAGTGATGCATCACTTATCATTGCGCACTCCTTGCAATACTATGGCATCCAAAACCTTGAAAGCGTGGACAGTCTCCGGGGCCCGGAGGCCTCGCTGGGCCTGCGTCTGGGACCTGGAGTGGGATGCGGAGGTGCTGTGGAGTTGCTGGGCCATGGTGGTAGACATTGAGGTGTCAGCAATCGCCCTTACCTGGTGGTGAAGTCTGCCAGGTCGCATGGAGAGATGTTGCTGACCTGTGTGAGAAGACCGCCTGGTGCCCCTTGGAGCTGTGAATGGTAGAGGCGCACCTGCGCACCAATGTAGGGAGGTCTGCATCTCATACCACGTGCCAGCACTACACCGGGGTGCACGGAGGAGATTGCTAATGGTGAGTCGTGCCTTTCTGTATCACAGGCTGGAGTATGTTGCGCTGGCCGGACGCTGTGGAGGGTGAGGCCCCTGAGCTGCGCCGACCTTGTGTGGCGGGAGCGCTGCAACTTCACGCATAAGGGGGCCCTGCTGCATCACCTGCATCAGGAGGTTCCCCAATGGACATGGCGGTGACTGCTGTACCCAGGCTTGTGAAATCCCACCTGGCTGAGACTTCTGCTGGCCGAGTCACAGATTTGGAGAGAGTGCAGCGGATTGTGCCACGGTGTCAATGTCCAGATGAGGAGAAGGTGGGACGCGTAGCGGAAGAGGCCCGGGGGTTGATTCGGGCCCAGGCCTAGCACCTGTGGGTGACGCACCCCCAGTGGCGGCTCATCCGCTGTGGCAGAAGAGCATCGCCCCACTGCTTTCAAGCAGTGCAAGAAGAGGAAACATAACATGATTATAACTTTCTGATGTACTCATGCTATGTTTCCTTTGCTTTTGGGCCACTCTACTCATGGAGCAGGACAGGGGCGGAGTGGTATGCCCACTCAAGTGTGCAATTACTGTTTGGTCGGCCCTCTCAGGCCGCCCAAAGCAGTCATGTGCACTTCCCAGTTTGCAGCACAGGCTGTGTTACAGCCTGCATGGAGTACATGCCCACCCCTCCAGCCCCTGGCTGAATGCCTTGTCATGACGCTCAAGAACAATCACAATGCCGAATTGCAGTGTTGTGATTGACTTAGGGGAGGGAGCCTGGCAGCCTGCTTCCTGTTCCTGGAAGCAGACTCTGGAGAGTAGGATCACAGAAGAAGCGGGACCCGGCCTCGAGGTAAGAATTATTTAAAAATATATTTACAACCCCAGCACCCCCGCGTCCCCACCTCCTCCAGTGTCCTTTCCCACGTTTCCCACCTCCCAGCTGTCCAGTCCCTCCCACAGCATGACTTAATGGCGGCCACTGTGCTAGCATGCGCCAAAGGCAAGCCCGTCTGCATCCATCTGCCCCTGGACCGCACCCAGCACCAAGGACCCTTCCTCTCGGACACTCCACCGCTACGATGCCAACACTCTCAGTGCCATCAACCCTGGATGCCACACTGCCTGCCATCTAGCAACACTGCAGAATGCTCTTGTGCCTTGCGCCTGTCGAAACTTCAAACGCACCTTCTGCCACATCAGCACCCTAGCGCCTCCTGCCGCCCAGCTGACCAACAGCGCAGCAGACCGGCTCAACTGAATCCTCCTCAATGTGCGGTCTCTCCACTAACACGCAACTGAAATCTGGGACCTCCTCGATGCCACCTCTTCAGAAATCACCTTCTTCATGGACACCTGGACCAACCTCTGCTCCTAACCGGACATCGCCATCACCATCCACGACAGCTAAAAATTCACCTGCACGGACCACCCCGAGTGCCCAGGAGGAGGCATTGCCATTGTCTACAAAAACACACTCCGATTGACCACGCACTCTAATGACCCGATGGTAACCATGGAACACCTCTACTTCTGACCCAGACCAACCCCAACACCACCCTCCATGGCACCCTCATCTCCAGGCCCCACGGACTATGAACCCACATTCACCGATGCCATTGTAGACCTCATCGTACCCCAGGCTCTCCCATCCATCAACTACATCCTACTCGGAGACCTCAAGTTCCACCAGGATAACCCCAGTGACCAGAACACCACCCCCCTCCTGGGGAACCTCACCAACATCTGACTCATGCAGCTAGCTACCACACCAACCCACATAGCCTGACGCACGCTCGAGCACGTCTTCTCTACCAGCGGGAACTTCAACTACAGCCACACCACAGGACTCTCCTGTACAGACCATCATTGTTTACATCACGCCTTCACCACGCCCACCGTACACCATCACCATCATTGCCCCCCCTCACAGCTGGATCAAGGCTACCGAAAAACTTCCCGTCAACTCTCTGAGCACCACCCCTCCACCAACGCTTACAGACGCAAACACTGCAGTGCACAACTTAGTCCAGCCCCACCTGCAGACGTCTCGAGAAGAGATGGAGCCACAACATCAATCAACTCCGCAACACAGTCACCCTTGCACCATGGCACCAGGGTGCCTGTGTTGGCGCCATTGTGCACCAACGTAGGGGAAAAAGACAGGTGGGCTTATTCATGAGCCCTTTCTGACAGTTTCACCCCACCAGTGTGTTATTTTCTTGACGTACTTGCAGCGTGATTCTTGCAGCACCTTGTGCCATGTTTGCAAAGTGACGTATCTAGGCATATGTGTGACCTTGTGTTCCCACTCAACAAAGCCTCATAGGAGTGGCGCAGTGAAATCCATCAGATTTCACTGTAAGATTTGTAGGACACCACTGCAACAGTACCTTTTCACTTGCCTCATGGCAGGCGTTGTAGTGGAGGCGGAACTACAGGTACACGCATTGCTATGTTAGCATAAGCGTCTTAGACATTAAAACGGCATCTTGCCACTTTTGCTGCTTTTGCACACGAAACTGTAGATAGATGTTATTATATGAAAACTGCTTGCTTGCTTTTTCTTCACATGAGAACGGACTGTTGTTCACATCCCTAGACGTGCACCGCGACCTTGGTCTGAACATTGTGTGCAGAAACAGTCAGGGCCAACAAATAATGCGTGCTTTTGAATTCAGGTTGATCGGCCCACACTCTAGCCATAACACGCACACAGCTGCAAATATCTGCAACTCGAGCGCCTTTAATATTGCAGTTTACATGCATGAGATAGACATTCTGGAGAAGACCTTTTCCAAACACAGAGCAAAGCTGATCCTGTGATGTGATTCACATAAGCTGTAATTTACGGTATGGGGTTCCCCATTCAAACCTAGAGACCTTCTATTAGTCTAATAAAACTAGCTTACTAGCGAAGGGAGGGTGGTTGTATTCCACTATCATTTGTAATATGATTTCTCCCTTCATTTTCTATGGTATTGTAACAATGCTGATGGTTTTATTTTTAATCATTTGTCTGCTTATGTTAGCCAAAGTACTGCATCTTAGGACACGTAGTTTATAAAATAAACATTTTAAACTTTACTGTGTCTCTGATTACTCTTGTTGTGGACTGATATGAGGATAATAACGAACAGGTATTTCTAATTCCCACCATTCCTGAGAGTACTCTAAGTCGCTTTTTCTGGGTTGTCTAATCATTGGTAGCTTCGAGATGATACGGAGAACGAATGAGACACTGATGCTAGTCGGATAGGGGTTCTGGGTACTGAGGTGAGTTTTTGGTACACCGCAATTCACTGAGGTCCTGGTTTCCTGCGCATAGTTCTGTGCATGAGCAGAATCCCTGCAACAGCGTAAGGGTGACGCAGTGCCACAGGGCTAGGCTGGCCCCATGCATTGCTGGAGTTGCCTCATGCTTGTGACACAACTGCAGCAATGCGTGACTTTAGCACTGACAGATATGTCAGGATTCCAGACGTATCTGTCATTAATTGCGACATGGAGCGCTGTACAGTGAAAACAGCACATCCATGGTGTCGCAAGAAGGGCATAGTGAAAAGTGTTGCAATTCTGTTTTGTTGTAGCGATGCAACACTTTTCATGAATGATGCCCAGGAATGCGCCATATCTTTACATTCCTGCCCTGTAGTTTTACCTTGCATCTAATTTTTGTTAAGTCAGAAGTAGCGATCCTAAAAATTCACGCTTACGCTGGAAAACTGCCGCTAACTGCAATTAGTTGCAACTTGTACATATGGCGATTAAAAAAAGCAGCCGTAGCATCAAAAATTGACGCTACGGTGGCGTTAACTCCTTGTACATATACCCCCATATATCATGTGTTAGATCTTTCTTCTCCCTGTGGTTGCTGCCCAGATCCAGAATGTCCTTCTCATGCCCCTCTCGAACCCGACCCTCTTTAACGTGGGTGGTGTTATATGGAGGCCACTTCAGGCAGCTGCCTTACAGTCCCACCATAAATCTCCATGGGTGGGTGCCTTATTCTAGCAAATAGCCAGAAAGAAAGTGTTGTTGCTAGTAGAAAAGGAACACCTGACGTGCAAAATTTTATTTTTCTTAGATCTCTGAAAATCTTTGCATGAGAGCTGCACTTTACAATACGTGACAACTGTCTCCATCACATGACCACCTGAGCATTGAACTGATAGTTTGTGGAAACTCCAGTCCAGCTGATCACCACAAGGCCTACTCACAGCCTGTACTCCTGCTCTCTTAACAACTGAGTGTCTGTGTATTCAACCTTGCTTTAGTCCCATATTCTTCCCGTACCAGCTTCTGAGGAAGACAAGAAATACACTTAGCACCTCTTGTGTTGTATCTTTTTGCTTGCATGTGTCAGATGTCGATCTTCCTGGACTTTCCAACTCCTCGCCCGGCATACCCAAATCCTAAAGTAGCCAGTTCCATGTCGCACCATTAGCGGTGAATTTCAGGCACTTGTTTTCAGTACTCTTGGTAACCGGTAAGTCATCACCAGGGAACCACCAATTTGAGCCAAAATATCATATCCAATAGACCCCTGTGTCACCTGACCTCCCTCGACTCCTCTAAGAAGGGTAGCCCTTTCTTTCCTGACTGCCGGGGTGCACCACTGACCAACTTCTAGATGATTCCTTCAGGATCTCTTTAGGGATAGCACCAAAATTCCTTTTTTGATGAACTGTGTCCCAATTCTGTGACCTTTTAGAGGCGAGTGTGAAATGAAAATGACTTTGCCACAGCCTTACTATCATTGTCAGGGTTAATATGCCAATTGACTGACTGTGTCCGAGCCCAAGCATTCTTTTTTTAATGTTTTTTATTTCAGATTTTTAAACCATAAATGTTATGAAATGAAGACAAAAATTGGGGGGAAATCTAATGACTGCAAAATTAACGCATCACCATAATACAGTAAAACGTATCACATGGAATCAAACTTTCCAAGAATGCAGGTAAGTAAAGGTCCTTGACAGTAAGTAAAGCAATTGGCACAACACTTGTGCCTCTGTGGTTGGAAATAGATATTGTGTTGGGTGAGAATACTTTGGGTGTGACCCTACTCCCCAATATTTACTAAGTCAACAATGAGGATATGTCTCTACACCATCTAAGAGTTCTTCAATTAATGAACTAAGGTATTTAATTTATGAGGTTGCTGTATTTCCATTTAATTTCTTTCAAATAGGCTGACCTCTTCAACTGACTATGTGATGGCTACTTCTCAACGAGTGGAACATCAAAGAATCAACACAGAAAATAGATCTCTGATTGACAGTAGCAGGACTTTCAGGATGCTGTTGTGGAATATCACCTAAGTGAGACTGATATCCAAACGTTCATAGTCACGCACTCATCCACCTGTAAATGCCTTTCAGTGAGTAAAGAACCTGCTCCAGAGATTTGTCTCGGCCTTATCTTCACATGTTCTGCACATGGGTAAGCAAGGGGTGCACTATTTCTGCCTGATTTGTACCTGTCCTGTGATGGAGAAAGCTTGTGCTGCTGTCAAAGCTGTAGGGTCCTCTGAAGGAGGGACGCTTGAGTTATTTCTGCCTAGGGTATACCTATTCTATGAAGAAGAAGTGTTTCCTCTGCTGTTGCCCCATTTTATGAAAGAAAACAGGGGTGGTTTCTCCATTAGGTCTTTGTGGCTGCGCCCCTATAAAATTCCTACACGTTTACATGATCAAATATTAAATTGATCAATTTATTCAGAGATATGATCGTATCTCTAAACAAATCAATGTATTTAGGTCTGGGCTGTCTGTCACAGACTGCGCTCCTCGCTCTGAAGCAGAAGCCAGGCAGAAAAATCAACTTTCTGCAATGGCTTACCTTTATAAAACCCTTCATTGCCATTGTAGTCTATGGTGGTATCTGCGTATCTGCTGTGGGCCTGTGATGTAGTCAGCATCACGGTTTTGGGTGCTGAAGTCTGCATTTTTTGCGTGAGGCCAGAAGTCCATCATTCACAGGCATAGATCCCTCCCTTTCCCATTCGTCACATGGTAGGACTATATGCAAGCACATGGGATTTGGAGCCTTGTCCTCTGTATCTGTAAGAGTAATAGTGCTAATCTTGTGTAATGCATATTGTGCTGATACCCCTGGTCATACTAACCTCCCCCACTGTGACAACCCAGGCCCTGGCTGCAGGTTGCTGGCCCCTTTAGAAGTGGAACTGCTGTATTTACCCCCCCCCCCCACATAATTGATCCAAAAGAGGAGCAAGGTTTCTAAAGTTGATCCAAATATCCAAGTCAAGCGCAAAGGGAGAAACATGTGCTTATAGTAAAGACAGCTACATGCTGTATGGTGTCAAAGCTGGCCCTATCTTCATGCCCTTAACATTAATGCCAAAAATATGGATTGATTTACGAACAATAAATGTTAAAAACATTAGGGTAATGCTTGTCAAAGATTTAGTTCCTCTTTCATTTCACATTTTACTTAATCTTGCATTCCCCAATAATGTTGGCTATTTCATCAAGTTGTATTTCTGTATTTCTTTTGTGCATCTTATTACTCTTGTATAGTGCATACTTTGAGTCATGCCAGGTGTTGATGTGGGCTTTGATTGAGAGCTCTGGTGCAAAAGGCTGAAGTCAGCAAAGCAAAATGCCTGTGGTGTGCTCGCCTCTCTGCAGAGCACACAGAACAATGGCCATGTATTCCTGTTTCAATGAAAGTTCTGTGGAAATGTGTGTTAAGGGGGTACACAAATGTCAAAATATTTACAGGGCAAAAGTAAAAGAAAATAAAAAACGTACATGTGACTAAGTGCAGTGTATGTTTGGGGTGGCGAAGTAAGGAAGATGTGGGGAAGTGCATTTGGGGGAGAGAGAACAGAGGGTGCTGAAGATGAAAGAGATGAGGTTGAGATGTGCAGATGGACGAGATGTGCAGAGAAAAAGGGCAGACATATCTAACATAAAGCACACATTACTGAAGGTCAATATCTTTCCACAGGCCTCAATAATATTTAATTCACAGACTCACGATTTCAAAATTGAAACATTTCCAATGTTAACTATAACAAGTCATTGTTGTGGATCATTTATCTTAAAAAGCTAACAACCATTGTCAAAGCCAATTTTGACAGGTTTTACGTGTATGTCATTTGTTGCGTTATATATCTGGATGCAATAACATTGCAGATTGATACCAAAATAGCGGTCGGGTGGGGCACTATGTAAATCACAGAAATTCATTTTACATGTTCCCTTTTAGAGAACCCTCACTTTTTTCATCCCTATTAAAGTTGGCTGAACATAGTTTTGTATGGCTGATTGCAATCAGCAGCTGTGGGTCCTTCCCAAAGCCTGGTTAGTGCATTTTCCTTCCAAAATCGGTGCTGCATGCAGTGCAAGACACTGGGTAAGCACACACTTTGAAGAGCTAAAGTTGTCGCGCTTTACAATTTGCACATGTTGAACATATTAATGTGGTGGGATATGGGGCAGTTTCAATGTGTTTTATATTTCAAGACTATACGTTCCCACTGCTTTATAAACCTTGCATTCTTACTGAATTAATTTGCTTTAAAATCATTGAATCATTTTATACAATTTTTTCTCATTTTTATGCCGCACCACATTCAAAGTCACCAGCCGCCACTGGAAGAAAACCGAATGATTCATTGAATGCTCTTGCACAAGAAGCCGTATGAACCAGGGACTGCTTCATTGGATGTGCTACCGATAATTTTAAGGAATGCACCATTCCCCAGATGAGCAATATTCAAGCGCCAAAACATGTCAACTGAAAAGAGGAGCATGGTCCGTTGTTCCACCTTCCTGTTTTTAATCTTGTGGTGGTGAGACCCCAGTGAAAGGATTTTTAGTTCACAAACACAGAATTCTAGTATATTTCTGGCAGTTTAACAATCGGAGAACAACATTTTTAACTTAAGAGAAATAACCTCAATCAAGGTGGAACCCATAACTAGAAGACTGCACAACCCGTGCACAGTTTACTCTTGGGTCCTTCCAAGTGTGATTTTACTCGAACTTATTATTTTTCAGATAAAGGTGCATTTTGTGCAGCCATTACTTTCCAAACTTACTTACACCGCACACCCTAAGCAGAAGGCAGCCCCTGTGAGGGAAGAAGATACTGCTGAGGTCTCAGCTTCTTCGTTATCACCAGAACGCATCATTGGCCATGGTGACCACAAGATCAGACAATGCGTCCGTCGGGGCTATCTTGTCTTGACGGGCGCTTGGTGCCAAAGTGAGAAAGGGAAGTGCAACCAGAAGGGCGGGGAGACAGATAAAACCATCCCTGCGGTGGCCTGCCTTTTCATCTCTGCGGTGGAGGAAACGCATCAGATCCAAGCCATATCTCGGCCTGCAGGAGCTCAACCCCCAAGACTGTGCTAACTGTCTCACCTAGAGTGAGGTCTCTGTGGACTCTCTCTACAGACCTGAGGCCCAGAATCTCAAACCAAGGGGTAGCCCTTTGTGGGAGAGAGAGGGGTCTAAGCACAGCCCCTGTGCTTGGTAATGTCTATCCACCCATACTGCAGCAGCTGGCACTTAGGGTGACCTATCTCTCACTACCTAGTGCTTCGAATCCACCCGTAGGCACAGTGAGTGGCAAAACACAAGAAGAGCACAGCTACTGTTCTCGTGCACCACGTTGAAACACCACCCATGCAGGCCACTTGACAGACTGCGCTTGCAGAGTAGCGTGCTACCTGTCCGCAAGTGCGCCTCACGAGGCTATAAGTGCAACTTCCATACAGTATAATACCCGATGCGGCTGATAGCATTGCCCTTGGCCGTGTTTTGGGAGGTGGAGAGCCCAACAAGCAGGCCCGAAAACAAACTGGAAAGGGAAAGGAGATATTTGAACCTCTTCCTCAATTTGGTTACCATATGGGGTGAACCTCTGGTGAAAAGGAATATTGTTCCAGGTTCGCACCAGCCAGCCATCAAAGTGCCTATATCTATAGGGCGTTGCTAGTATGTATGTCCAGCAGGGTGACTCAGTGTGCGGAATTCCGTCTTCTGTTACATGAGGTTCGAACCGTGTAGGTCAACTCAGCCTCACACGAAATATCAATTAGGTGGCATTACAACGAGTAATACCTTTTTATTTATAGCGCTTAGAAACGGCTGGAGCATGGTGTGAAGAACTGTACACAAATGCATCTTTTTTATTATGTATTGTTTTAGCACACATTTTTTGCGCTCAAAGCAAAATTGCTGATGCTTTGTTTCCTTTTAGACGGGCCTGAAGCTCAGACAGAGGAGGCCCGGGTGATGCCCTTCTTGCCACATCTTTGCAGGTCGAGGCTCCTTTGGAATTAGATCCACAGTAGAGAAGAAGAAAACTTGGCAGCTTTCACTAGGTTGATAGAGCGAGCTCTAAAGAAGAGGGAACTGACGACACAGCACTCAGGATGCAAGAAGATACTGCACTGGCTCTCTGGACAGGTAACTGCAGGCCATGGACATCTCTCAAAATGGTGGTTCTAAATTATGTGGCTATAACAAACGATAGGGACCAATTCACATAGGCCTTTTGGAGTATATATAGAAGTAGTCCTGTTCTATGCATCAACATACTCTGTCATGCTTTTGTGAATTGGACTCAAAACGCCTAAAACGAGGATAAAATAGACATAGGAATATTCTGTAAATGTCTATATGCAATTTGTGCAAAGAGAAATAATTGTACCCTCTTTGAACTTTTACTATCGGGGTTGGACATTTCGAGACCAACTCGCAAAGGCCTCTAAGTGTACGCAAACGAGTACTCCTGTAATACTACTTCCATGCTCAATAATCCTTTTGTGAATAGACCCCCTAACTGTTTTCCATAGAAGAGGATGGCATTGGGGCACAGCAGAGGCATGTCTGTCTTGCAGGAGGTATCGCAGTTCGCAAGGGAAGGCTGCCCAGCCATTCAAAGCAGAATTCCTTTATATGTACCGTCCTAATCACATTTTATGGGGCCACAACAGTGTGTGGATGGGCAGTGACCAGAAGAAATGGGGAAACATCGGGCCAGATTCACAGAACTAACTTAAGACAAAATCTTAAACTTCCTACCATTTTGGTATTCACAGAAGGCACTTACTCATTTTGGTATTCACAGAAGGCACTTACTCATTTTTGTATTCACAGAAGGCACTTACTCATTGATGAGTAAGTGCCTTCAGTGAATACCAAAATGAGTAAGTGTGCTTACTCATTTTGGTATTTATTTATTTATTTAAAGAGCTTTATATAGCGCGAACGTGGCCCTTGGGTATCAGAGCGCTTCACAATTACATGAGGTGGGTTAAAGATACAATTTGAATAGCAGAACGTTTTACAATGATATGAGGTAGGTTAGGAATGCAGCTATACAGTATTAGCAAAAATATATACAGTGACAAGATTAGGTTACCGTGTGATGTCAGTAATCACATATATATAATTATTTCCCTAATATGTTTAACTTCAATGCTCCAAATAAAGTTATTGGAACTGCTTATTGTACAAGGTGTACTGGGACTTCCAATACAAATGGTTCCGAGTGTCTTTTTCCGTGCATTCTATATCCGCGAGTCTCAAGTAGTATAGTATCGTAAATGGTTATCCCCAGTATAACTGGTGATTTTATCTTTACATATTTCGAAGGTCTGTTTTGAGAACCTCTATATCACGGTGCTAGTGATGAGCTGTCTTGCTTACGAAAGGAACTTACTCATTAGGAAGATCTTCGCTTCCCTCTTGAATGTTGCCGTGTTTGGAATTTTCCTAAGGTATTCACAGAATATGCCAGAAGTGATATGGCCAGATGGCTTGTGACCAGTTGGTAATCAAGAGGCTCCAGGTATTCCGTGGGGCTAACAGCTGATTTTGTCTTGTGAGGTGAGCATGGAATTATTGATGGTCAGGCCCAAGGTGCTGAGGTGCTTCAGATTCATGAGTGTGAGGCAGGTTTGACTGGGTATCAGTTCAATAGTGAGCTCAAGGCATGAAATTTGGGAGCCTTCATGCCAGGACAACCTGTTCATCCCACAGACTGAAGAACAAATGTGGGTTTCCCATTCGATATCGATGATTCGATAGTACCCCAAATAAATAATTTGACCTCCACCTGTTTTCCCCTCTTTAAGGCCTTGAAAAATATTTAGAGTACCATAGAATGTGCTGCAGGCAGTGGCCCTGGCTCGGCTGGATAATGGGGTTCCCGCTTTATTTGTAGCAACAATCAATTATCTGAAGCAGAGACATCAACACGCCCACAGCTTTGCCTCCAGACTGATACTTGGGGGCAGGTTTATCAAACAGTCATGCAACGCAGCAAGACAACTTGCTGCGCTGTGTGAAAAGGAGAGAGCAGGAATGTGCCATATATCCTAAGATATGACACATTCATGCTCCCCCCCTGCACTGGGGCACTGAGCACAGCCTAGCGCCAATGCAGGCACACTTGCGCCATGGTGCCAGTGTGTCTGCGTTACAGGACGGATTGTTTTTGTGCACAAAAACAGTACAATGATTGCAGAATGCAGCACACATAGAAAGAGGAAATAACGAGAAGAAGTAAAGATATTTCTCTTCGTTATGCCTCTGTTGGGAATGTGTACTATTTTGACACAATCCCAGGTTTACTGAGTTTAGTAAATCCAGGATTGCATCAAAATCAATGGGTAGATGAACGGGAACGCCCATGCTCCACCCATGGAACGCCTTCACAACACAGAGTAATGCAGGGCAACAATTTGCTCTGCCTTGTGTTACTCTGGATAAACTAAGCCATGCAGAACCTCACAGGGCGGCTTAGTGTGGCTTAGCAAATCTCACTTAAACCATTGTGATGCTTGCATTACCAAGGGCAATGCAAGAGCTTAGCAAATCTGTGCCTAGGTTTCCCAAGTTCTCCTCTGTTTCTGATCATTGTAGGAGCCAGCAATCGCCTTCCGCTGAAAAGCCTCCTAAATAATGAGGGTTCTAGGCATATGAGAGACAGATTTATAAAACCTATTCAGGTGAGGGACTTGAGATCAGCATCCAAAGCCTAACTTAATTTTTGTTTCCATGAAGCACTCCTGGTTGGGTAGCAGGACATTCTCTGCGATCACTGCTAAAGATTCAAAATTTCTTACACTTGATTTCATGTTAACAATGGACTATCAAACCTTTAGGAAATGTCAGAGCTTTTAATTTATTTTGTTAGTACTATCTATGGTTCAACTAGGCACCACAACACCCCTGAGGATACTAGCATGCTTAACAACATTAAAATCAAGCCAAAGCAATGCCTGTTGGGTCCCGTGCACACTGTGTCACTGGAACCAAGCTATACCAGGCTGATGGGCCCATAAAAAGTGCAAAACTGATCTTGGGGAGCTTATGTTCAGGATCAGGGAGGACCTGGCCTTGCTGTTTGTGCTGGAATGTTCCCATTGGAGCAGGGTCAAGACGGATTCGCATATGACTGGGTTCAATCTGAGGTGACATGGTGTGCAAAATAACGATGGACTGGTATGCAGTCCGAGTGATTACCAGTGGTTGTGATTAATTCAAGCATTCCATCCATAATCTTCTTATAGTTTAGACAGTCTAATGTCACCAAGAACATGCGACCCACCAAGATAGTTCGATGGGAGCTAGACCAATTCACTAAAGCTACATTCTCAGAGAGCAGATGCCTTCTCGGAATAGAAAAGGAGAATCGTTTAGTAAGGCGACCGGGTCTGTTACTGTACAGCGCTTTGAGATCTAAAACAAATTCTCTTGCAGAACTGAAGCCAATGAAGTTAGGCTAGACATGGAGTAACAGATTCATGTTTCCTAATAATTAGTGTCATTCTGGCAGACTTATTCTGCACATGTTGAGGTTTACCTATCAATTTGGATGGGAGCCCAAAGTAGCATTCCAGTTATTTAACCAAGCCGGTGTAAACGAATTAATGAACTATATTCATTGTTGAGGCTCAAAATGGAGAATAATTTATTTTAGGACCCGAGGCTGAAATAAGCAGATCTTCGTTACCCCTGCCCTTGCCCTGCTCTACCATTGTTAAATCTGAATCAAATTTTATCGCCAGATTTTTTGTGCTCTTGACTAAGTTTGGGTGCTGGCTTAGGGAGAAGAATGATTTCATACTATTGTTTTGTCGAAATGACCGGGCTATTTCTGACAACCATCCATTTCTGGCCATTTGGTCTAGCAATCAACCAACCATAAGTTTTCATCAAGAACTCTGGCTTAACTGAAACACGCTCAGTCAGACCAAATATGAGGGAGATAACTGAGCTGAACTGGTTCATACCAATCCGAGTCACAGGCAAGTGCCAAAAGTCAGGTTCCGCTATCAGATGCCAGCTTGGGTCATAAGGCGCTTACGCACATAAAGAACAAGAAGACCAGCAAACGACGCAGAACAGCCATCTGGCCTCACCCTCCAAAACCACAACCCACTAAGTCTTACACTGTCAGAGTCAGGGTCCTTCACACCACCGACAAATCATCTTCAGAAACCTATATGGATTTTGATCTATTATAGACACCTATGAGTGTTTGGAAAATCATACACAGGCTACCACAGACTACTGAAAGTGCTGCAATGTCATAATAATGGGCACTCATCTGCTGCACAATTTGCCAAATAACAATTACTACATATTTGAACACCCAAGTTAGATGATAAATCCTTGATAATTCCCTGATGACATAATTAGGTTACCGGTGATGGTGTGTAAGGTATTAACTGGAAGCATGTGGAGGACATGTCTTCTGATAAACAATGTAGTATATTTGCTTTTCAATAAGACGTTGCTCTGTTTCAGCCCAATATGATAAATATGTGGTAATCTGACCGTAGGGTTTTGGGGGCATTTACACCCCTGCACAGAAATTGAAGGTACAATTTCCCCAGCACACATAAGATTTGCAACAGGTGTCCTGAGAAATCTTAGAGCCTATCTATAACACTGTGCAAACAATAGGAAAAAAATGTCCATAAATGGTAATTGCTTCAGTTGGTTTCAATTTTTTTCCTGTTTTGGGGATAGCAGAGCTAGTCGGAAGTGTGTACATAGAACATGAAAAAGAAAATACAAATAGAACTCGTCTCTGCATTGGTGGTATAGCAAAAACTGGAGCTTACTTCTATTTTGCATCACAACCAGACCCACATGAGGCCACAAATGTAAATATCGTTATTTACTAAAGTTATGTTTCTATACCATGAACACAATCCACTCCGGCTCCCCGTCAGACCCATTCCTGCACCACATCTTCAACAAAGCCAGCAGCTCCATCGCACCCCACCTGCGCAATGTCATCAATCTCTCCCTCGAGACCGTGACCTTCCAGAGAGCTGGAAACACACCGAGATCAACGCCCTACTCAAAAAACCCAAGGCAGAACTTAGAGAGCTCAAGAACTTCCGGCCCATCTCGCTGCTCCCGTTTCCGGCCAAGGTCATCGAGAAGATCGTCAACAGACAGCTAACCCGATACCTCGAAGAAAACAGAATCCTGGACCCTTCCCAGTCAGGGTTTCGCAGCAACCACAGCACCGAGACCGCCCTCATCGCTGCCACCGACGACATCAGGATACTGCTGGACAATGGTGAGACCACAGCCCTCATCCTCCTGGACCTCTCCGCCGCCTTTGACACAGTCTGCCACCGCACACTACGCGCACGCCTCCACGCCGCAGGGATCCAAGACAAAGCCCTGGAATGGACCACCTCCTTCCTCTCCAGCAGAACCCAGAGTGTCCGCCTCCCCCCATTCTGGACTGAAGCCTCCGAGATCATCTGCGGCGTACCCCAGGGTTCCTCCCTCAGCCCGACACTGTTCAACATTTACATGGCCCTGCTCGCACACGTCGCCCGACAGCACGACCTCAACATAATCTCCTACGCCGACGACACTCAACTAATCCTCTCCCTCACCAAGGACCCCATCACTGCCAAAGCCAACCTCCACGAAGGAATGAAGGCCGTCGCTGACTGGATGAAGACCAGCCGACTGAAGATGAACACGGACAAAACGGAGGTCTTCATCTTCGGCTCCAACCCTTCATCCTGGGACAACTCCTGGTGGCCGACGGCACTGGGGGCAGCCCCGACACCCACCGACCACACACGCAACCTGGGAATTATCCTCGACTCAACGCTCTCCATGACCAAGCAAGTCAACGCCATCTCCTCCTCCTGCTTCAACACCCTCCGCATGCTCCGCAAGATCTACAGGTGGATCCCGACAGATACAAGAAGAACAGTCACCCAGGCCCTCGTCAGCAGCAGACTCAACTACGGAAACGCACTCTATGCTGGAGCCCCGACCAAGCTCATCAAACGACTGCAACGCATCCAAAACGCCTCGGCACAACTGATCCTTGACGTACCACGCCACAGCCACATCACCCTCCACCTGAGAAACCTGCACTGGCTGCCCATCAACAAGAGAATGTCCTTCAAGCTCCTCCTCCACGCACACAAGGCACTCCACAAGACCGGCCCCGCCTACCTCAACAAACGACTTTCCTTCTACATCCCCAACTGCCAGCTCCGCTCCGCCGACCTCGCACTCACCACCGTCCTGCGCATCCGAAGAACAACCATCGACAGGAGGTCCTTCTCCCACCTCGCTGCCAAGACCTGGAACACCCTCCCACTGAACCTTCGACAGACCCAAGACCTGCTGACCTTCAGGAGACTACTCAAGACCTGGCTGTTCGATCAGTAGCGCCCCCCCAGCGCCTTCAGACCCTCACGGGTATGTAGTGTGCTCTACAAATGTTTGATTGAGTGATTGATTGATTGTAAAGGTCCCATTCCATGGGTAGTGTTCTTTGTGGTGTTAATATGGCACCCAGTAAATATTATACCACTGGGTGTTGTATTTACCCCAGGTGATTATACCTCCACACTCTAGGTTTCACAATTTGGAATGGGGTGATAAAACTTCAATGATGCATATTTTTTTCTCGCATCAAGTTGCAAAACTCAGAATGTGCTGTTGTTTCCCTGCACAAATTCTATCCGGTTCCACCGGACAATTTGTGCATAGAAAAAAATATGATGTTACTGCATGAGTTGTCATTTATGCATCAATCGGGTTTACCACCCCGTTTCAACGAAGACCTGCTAAATATCAGCTCTGGATGTATTAAAGAGCTTTTAGCAATTTCTTTAACTTGGCAGACCTGGCCTTATTATCTGCAAGTGTTACCGAGTGGTTGCACGGCATGATGTAGTGTTTCAAGCAAAAGCACCAGCTGGCCAGTGATTTTATAATAGTTGTGATGTGTTTGATTAAGTTTGGAGTTTCTGCCTGTCCACATGAGTAAAGCTTGGACTGCTCAAATTCGCATCCCTGAGAGTCAAGTGCTAAAAGAATGTACTTGGTGCTCAGTTTTGAGTTCAACATTAAGGTAAAATCCCAGGATACCAGTGGTAAAAGACATCTGTTGTTACACTGGAGAGTAGGAACCCCACGATAGTCCAAGTTCAGCTTACATGTTAATAGAAACATAAAAAGCTTTATGTTGAAAATGAAAAAAGGAGATTTTTTTAATATTAAACCAAAAAGACAGGCCATTTACGTCCAGTTTTTAAGATCATTGCCAATGCAGATGGTGCAGTTGAATCTCATTGGTCCTGCATCTCTGTTGGAGCACTCAGATTGTCAGCCATGAGCGTGTTTGTCGAATTGCTTACGACCTCCAAACTCACAGTTTCCCCACCTCATTTAGAGTCGGGGTCACTGCAGAGTTTCTAAGAGAGAGCCTCGGCTGGGCTATGGGAAACTCCTGGCCCGATTGTCCATTCACCAGTGAACCGCCAGGTGAATGTGGCAGTCACTCCATCTAAATAAGGGCAGGGCAGCTGCCATAGATTTTCTCTGCTGTGGTTCTCCATGCAAGGAACGGGCGACCCAAGCAGGAAACCAAACAATGGACCGTGTGTGCAGAGAGCAAACTTCCTATGTGTCGGAGGAATTGTCTTTTTATATTTTACTGAAACAAACTCTTGCATTAGGAGTTAATTTAATTAAAAAACAGAAGAAGAAAGGTGAGTGGAAAAAACAAGCATAGCACCAACATGGTATTCAGCTCAGCCCCGAGTTATCTTTTCCTCACCAGATGTCATTCCTTGTAATGTAAGACTTTAACTCCACATGTCAACACAATGACTAAAGGGATCAATCTTCAGCTATCCCCCACTACTTCAACCCGATCACTGGGTGGACCTATCCAGAACCCTGATCATGTGCCAAAAGGACCAAATCATTAGCACTGCTTCCCAAAATGCTGATTTTCAGGCTGCAAAGACTACGAGCCAGGATCTGACTCATCATACGCAACAAGGTCACATCAAGCCCACCACGACTGCTATCCACTGGCTGCCAATCAAAGCTAGGTTCAAATTCAAGGTTTCTTGCAACATTCAATAAGGGTACTGAGAAAAAGGCCCAAAATACTTTTAAAGCCTTGCTCCATTCTGAACCACGACTAGACGCCTCTTCTCATTGGCTGCCAGTGTGGTCCTGTAAGAGCCGTTCAAGCGGATAAAACACTTGGGCAGATCCATGTTAGTTTAAGACCCAATCACTGCCATCAGACCTTGCCTCATATCAGATCCCAAATGGATTTAGTTCAGGAAACTTGAAAATTGAATTGTTCGGACTAAGGGCCTGATTTAGATTTCGGCGCATGCATTACTCCGTCACAACGATGACGGATATCCCTTCCGCCGAAATATAAATCCCTAAGGATATTATTTGAATGATATTTCGGCAAATAGGATAGCCATCACCGTTGTAACGGAGTAACCCATCCGCCGAAATCAAAAACAGGCCCTACGGTTCTGAATGGACCACCTGGACTTTCTGATGCTTTCATTTCAGAATACCTCCTCCAGTTACAATCATACCTGATTGGATCGCTTCTCACCCTGACTTCTCTCCGTCATGAAACATGATACTGTTCTTATCCAATTTTATGCCCTGAAGTAAACAAAATATTACATTTACAACATTATAAATCCTAATAAAATAAATGGAAAAAACTGTTAGGTAAAACATGCATTTATTTACTTAAAAGCATAGCTAATTTTTTGGGACAAAAATGAGTGCATTTTCGTAAAAGGACAGGTTACCTTTTGGGATTAGATGAATTTATCTACTAAAAAAGTAAATGTGGAATAGTTTTTAGGCACAAAAACTAGGAATTTAATATTGAGAATGTAACAGGGGGTATATTAGTCCTGTGGTGGGTGGTGTGTCTCTTTTTTCCGGCCACCATTCTCACCTAAGAGTCATCCGTCCACCGATCAATAAGTTGGCTTTCGGCTCAGCGGTTACAATGGCGCAACCAGGAGGAGGGATGGTGGTACCAGAGTGCCAAATAGTTTCATCAATTTGCCTAGTAGGTGACAGGGCGACCAGGTGGGGCAGCAGAAGGTTAAAGTTTAAAGGTCATTGGTCCCTCCATTGTCTGTTTCAGGGTGATGGTTTTAGATACAGGCACCTCTTCATAAGGGAGCCTGAGGTGCGGTGTGGGTGAATCACGATTCATCCAAAGAGGTAGGGTGACACCACCAGGGGCGTAAAACTCCCCAGGCTAACCTTGTTGTAGGCATCAGGTGTGCTTCAATATTGGGCTTCCCTTGGTATAAAAAAATAGAAATACTCGATTATAAGTGACAGCCAATTTAATTCCAAGCGAACGTGTAGCTTTTTTTATATTCGAATGAGCCCACTTAATCACTGACTGCAAGCTATTGTGCGTGTGTGAATTCTGATCTATTGCTTTTACAGCGCATAGAAGACGGGAAGGGTTCAGGCATATGGTTAGCCTTAGACACGGTATCCTGCAGGGTTAGATTCCCAATTTAGCCATGGCAGCGTCCCGGGCCCTTCCACTGCCTCTTTGTGAAATTAACTGTTGCTAACACGAGGCCAGCAACCCCTGGTATCACTTACGCTGCCTCGTCCCTCCCCCACCCCCCTTTCGGATTGGTCACAGCATCTCCTAAACCGCAGGCCTACCAGGGCCCGAAGCGCTCCGCCCTGCGCTGCTCCTCTGACATCAGCGCGCGCGCCCTCTGACCACGTGCCCCCGCCACTTGAAACCGCTAAGGTCAACTACCATATGCGCGCATCAATATCCGAAATGCCCTCTGCAGATGTGGAGGCTGGTGCGCAGCGGTAATGGCTCCCCGTGGCTCGGCCGATCCGCAGTAATTACTGATTAAAGGCACGCGGCGATACAGCCAATAAAACATAACCATGTGTCCCCCGGGCCCTCTATCTCTTTATGAAACATAAAAACTGGGAAAGGTCTGATTTAATTAACAAGTAAAAAAAAAAATGGAAATGCAGTCCCCGATTCACCTGTGTTGCTTCTAGGTTGCAGAACCTCCTACGAGTCCCCTGGCAGGGTTGAATGCGCCGCGAGAACACGGCGCGCTCTACATAGATATGACTGCTTATCTGGGAACTATCAGCTCCTGATACCAGCTCTGCAATCCCTGCAACCCTGTGGCATATAAGCAAGGCCACTAGAATTCGTGCATTGTAATATTTATATAGCGCTTACTACCAGTAGGTGGGGTCCTGAAGTACTTGCCTTCATGTGTAGCATTCTACACAATCTAGGGTGTGTGGTTGGAAGTGTGTCGTCTTGCTTTGATCCTATTTGGGAGTGTTTCCATGCTGTGCATGATGCAGTGCTGAATATGTACAAAAATGAGTACCGGTTCCCAAAATTTTGCTCAGAAGTCCAGAGCAGGGGCAAGTAAATGTCGCAGCACCGAATACCAAGGCTGCACAGACTGAAATCCACACCAGGCCTTTTAATTCACTTCCAGGCACCCTGGTAACCACTTATCATACTCTTGCAGGTTCCTGCTTTCTCGCTTTCTGATGGTTGTGTGTCCTTCCCGTCCCCTGCCTTTCTGCTTTGTGTGTTTTCCCTTTGTTGTCTCGGTAAATGCCTGATGCATACAAATAAGTGCCAGTCCCCCAAAATGAGAGCTGGTGGGCCTCACCGGCAACTGCCAACTTAAAGTAAGCACTAGAATGAGGGAAACATTATTTACAATGATGTGTAAACCACAAATGCCTTTACAACGAAGACGTTACAACAAATATGTTTTTACAACAAACAGATCTGTGAGTGGGGTGAATGTCTGAAAAGTTTCAGCGCTTTGTCCGTCATCTCCTTGTGTTTGCTTTGTTCACCCTTACGTTGGCAGGGTGTGCCCAGACGTGGGTCCCTTGCTCACTTTGCCACTGGATTCAAGCTAGCATGGCTGATGAGATGTGCTACCCTGAAACCAGTCAGAGGGTGCTTGTATCCGGTCCAGGGAAGACCTGACTTGGCAGTTCGGGCTGGACTGTTCCCATGAGGCACAGGGTCAGACTGATTTGCATATGGCTAGGTCTGAACTGGGGTGGCGAAGTGCGCTAAAGAATGATGATGGCTTCAACCCGGATCTGTGATTGGGGGTGAATGTCTGAAAAGTTTCAGCGCTCCGTTGGTCATCGCTTTGTGTTTGCTTTGTCCATTATTTCATAACATTTGGTCCGTCTGATCTGGAAACAACTATGTAAATTGGAACCTGCAAATTGTGCAGCAGATAGTAGATTATGTGGAAAATACCGTGAATCGACAACTATGCTGACAATGTCATGGCTGCAGAATTGCATAAATATAGTTTAAATTAAATTGATGAGGTGTTGAAGTGCTTTATGGCGAGTAGCACACTACCTAGGAGCCCAAATTTAGTGATCAGCCTATTACTTATTGGGGATAGTTTTGCATGTTCATTCCATGCATTCACGCCATTTTCTTGATGGTACATTATTGGCACAGATGTGATTATTAGAGGGGGCTGTGTGAGAAGCAGTTGCTTCCTGAAATTGATAAGATAGTTATGGTTTCAAAAAAGAGCTTAAGACGGATAGGCATGTGATTTAGAGCGACTTGTTTACAGAAGGGGGAGGCAGAAGGAAGAAGGGAAACAGTGGTGCACTTAAAAAAATAGGGGATGGAAATAAGTAAATGTTCGATAGAATGTCTATTTTTCATGCAGGATTTTAAGGAATTCAGCAGGTGGCGAATGTTTGCATGCAATTCGTGGGTTTAAACCTATTAAAAGAAGCAGTTTTAAATTCTTCTCCTAAGAAATGTAGCTTAAAGAATCTTTCTAGAGGCACTTAAGAGGTGACACAGATTCTTCCACAGTGAAAAGGAAGCCCAGTGCTTGTTGAGATCGCTTTGCTGTCAAGCAGTGCAACACATAAGCACATTATGTTACTTGTAATTAAAATGAGAACACCCAGGAAAGACCCTTTTTATATACCTACTACAGCAGTATATTTAATACTGTAAAGTATTGTTATGGTTTATTCAATAATATATATAGTCACCATACTTAACCTATACATATAATATAAACATATGTAATGTAAACCTTCATCAACTTAAAAATATAACAAGGCAATAGATAAACTCATTGCAGCAATCATTAGTATATTCTGTCCATGTTTGTGACTCCTTTAATACCCGGTTCAGAAGGCATTGCCCGCTGCATCCACCTGAAGAGCACCCCTGCAGAACACACACCATGTCCAGCAGAATGGACATGTCTAAAGCCACCTTCACCTTCCAGCATTCACCCTGCAATAGTTGCCATACATATATATGCACAAACAGAAGACTCCCCCGACTCAACACCACATTTGCCTGAAGCCAGAGTCTGAACACCTGAGCACAGCCATGTTGGTACTAGGGAAGATGCTGTGGCTACTAGGACAGATCTGAGTATATGCCCAGCTATGTACAGTAATCAGTGCCTACTTGATTGACTGCGCAGGAACTCCCACACTGCAGGCTCTATGGAAAATAGTATGGTATTTACAGTGTATCAAACAAGGTTTCAGGAACCCTTGAGGGCCAGACCCTAATCTAACCCTGTGCCACTGCTATATCCAGGCTCCAAAATACCTTGGTCAAGGCCCTACCACGTATCAAGTCTAGAAACCCAATTCGTGATGGACCTTAATCGGAGGCTGTATCCTTTGACAAGGTTAGAACAGAGATGGATGCCAAGTCATGGCTAAACCCCAAATCTGGTCTGGAAAATAACTCAAGATAGACACTGATACAGGGTTAGCTCTTCTATCAGGATTGATCCTGTATCAGGGTTGGATCCTGTAGCAGGGCGGGATCTTGTGTCAAGGTTGAATCCAGTGTGAGGTCAAAATCTGCGTGGAGCCACCATGCAGAGTCAACATAGTTCAACCTTGAATTACAGACAGACATAAATCAAGACCAGATCCCAAGTTTTGATGGACCTTGAGTAAAAATTGTGTTCTGAGTTGAAATCAGATGTCTAGTTAAGTCAACCCTGTTTCATCCCAGACCACTGAGTTGCTACCAAGTCCTGAGTCATGGCTGGACCTCAAATCATGACCAGACCCAGGTCACGGCCAGACCCAATTCAAAGATTGCTCCCTGTGGTCCCCAAATCGGGGCTGGAGCCCAAGTTAAGACTGAAACCTGAGTTAGAATAGTATCCCTGTCAGGGCTGATCCAGGCTTTTGGTTCAACCTCAAAGCAGGGCCATCTCCCAGTTGGGCCCTTCACAGAAATAAGACCAGAAGAGAAATTAGAGAAGCACTCCGATTCTTTCGTGGTATGCAGGACACTTTTCTTAAATTCACAGTGACATAGCAAAGGCATCATGGGCCCTCGGCCAAGAAAGCAAAATGAGCCTCCCTACCCCCTGATGGGCAGTTAAAGACATTTGGGGCACAGTGGTCCCTGATTTGTCTAATCTTTTGCCATCGTGTGAATTACAGCTCCACTTCCAATGAAAGACACTTCTTTTCAAATAATGATGTCCACTATCCCTCTCACTGCTATTGTCATCCACTAAACTCCTGCTTACTCTCTCTACTGTAGGCAACATGAACCATAGCACCAAGAGACCTTTTTTGAGTGCTCAGCTCCAAGGATATTGGCAGGTTCCCGGACCTTAAAATATCACCCAAAAGCATTTAATTCTGAAGCCGCTGATTAGTCATTGTAGTCTAGGTGACTGTGACACCTACTTTAGGAGTGGGATCCAGACTTCCACGCATGAACTGCTCTAGCAATGTATACATTCTGGTCCCGCCAGTCCTGTAGCCATCCTTTATTGCCGTAAATGGGGTTTTGAAAAAAGAACTTGACTTCAAATATTTAGTTTTTTAAGGTAATTATTGACTGCTTTTCTCATGTTCTGCAGCATCATACTTTTTTAAGCTCACAGGAACCCAGAAAACGTGGGGTGCCAGGAGGTGGCATGTGCAGATTAAGTTGTAGGTAGGGGAGGAGGAGCTATGCTGGAGCAAGGGTACACCACAGGCCCTGCTGCAAGCAAAGAAAACGAGTGTCATGTTCATTTGTTGAGCAATAAAATAGAGCCATTGTTGGGGACCTTGGAGACCTAGCACCCATGGCCCTGGTACCACTGTCCCTGCTGCACTATTGATAATAGGCTCCTAGGGAAAACACTATATAAAAAAGTCGCCATAGCCACTGGAAGTGGAAGCGTGGGGGTGATGCAGCACCCTCAAAATATCCATGTTAGAGTTCAGAAGGTGATTGAGCAATAACAATGCCTTTACATTTGTTTTTTATCCCCACCTCTGGGCCGGAAGCCCCGCCTACGGCCCGGAAGCCCCGCCTCCGGGCTGGAAGCTCCGCCTCCGGGACGGAATTTCCGGCCCGATTGCGGACGTAAAGTTAGTAGTCGTAAATCCATTCTGTGAATACCAAAAGTAGTAAGTGCATTCTGTGAATACCAAAAGTAGTAAGTGCATTCTGTGAATACCAAAAGTAGTAAGTTTACGATTTTGTCTTAAGTTAATTCTGTGAATCGGGCCCGGAGATTGGTGTTTACTTTTCTTTATCTAAGTGCAAAGTTAGAGTATTTTGTAAACTGAACTAACTCACACTTTTTCTAGGGTCTAGTGAGTGTGAAAAAAAGGATGTAGGATGTCAGTTGTTTTCTAACACACAGCAACATTTAGATACCTGTAGATGAACAATACAAATATTTCAAAACACAGCAAAAGTTGGGAAAGTGCATTTAAACATGTTTTCCTGTAATTCTGAAGTGTGAATAAAAATCTGATTTTAATAGGATCAAAACAAACTGCATGTCAGTGAGAATTTTGTGACCATTTCAAAGAAAAACGTTTTGTCTGCAAATGACAGTGCCCTACCACACCACGCTTTAGTAACATATTTGCGGCAGTGTGCTCCAAAAATCACTACCTGCTCCATACCATACCCTTTGTGTGACGCCTGTATTTTTCATTATCCCTATGACTTAAGTGATGTAACGTTGACACCACAAAAGAAAATTGTTCCAGCACCACTGGGGGAATGGCGAAGTAGCTAGCAGATGATTTTGGATCAAATTCCTATAACTTTAAAATAACATCTCAGATTCACAGTGTCAAGAAAAGAAAATTAAATCAGAATAGTGGAGGCCATTAGAGTTTGAAGTAACTGCTGAATAATATTTACCGGACTAGTTTAGAAATGTGGGTGTGGTCGTCCTGCAGACAGAGTTAGAAGAGGTTGTCTTACTTTACCTGCAGTAGCGGTCGTTGTTTGGGATGAGTGGCGGGGCAGGCGGGTGGCCGAGGGTGTCAGGGGGGGGGTAGGTTTTGCGAAGAGAAGGGGGCAAAAGAAAAAATAACAATTAAAAAAAACCTCACTTTCAGCCGGCCGCGTCCCGTATCACACTCCTCTTCTTCAGGCATAGGCTCCCAACCTGCCCTGCGGCCCATCCTGAAGCTGCTTTCGCATGAGAGCAGCTTCAGGATTGGCCTGAACGCTCTCAATTAGCACTCCAGGACAGAGTGGGAGTCTGTGCCTGCTCTCTCCAACCCGAGCAATGGAGCTGGTGTTGGAGAGAGCTTCACTGCGCATGAAGGTTTGGCCGGCCTGCGACGGCCAGCCAAACCTTCATGCTTAGTGAAGGAAGTGCACTACCACTCTCCTCAGTGCTGTCACCCCCAGGCCCTGCCCCCAAGACTCAGCAGGAAAGGAGAAATAAAACAAGTGTCTTTTTATTTTTTCTTTCCTGCATTTTTGGGGGGGCAGCGCTCCTCCGCCATAGCGGAGGAGCCGCCGCTGTTTACCTTGAATGCATTTTGCATCCTCAATCCTTTGTATCTGTTTCAGCGCGTTGTCTTATTATGTACCTTGAAATTTGATGCAAGTACATATATTTCACGCAAGTGTATAATAAAAACTGGCAATGAGTGGGCTGTTAGCATGCTTGTCAGAAGTCGATGCGAGGTCAGGGGTCAAAAATGAATGCTGGGCCCTCTGAATGTGCCCTCAATTTGGTCAGCTATGCTAAGCAGCTCCTGTTTCTAAGTGTTGAAAATGTAAGGGAAAGAGAAAATATGGCGTCAGGTGACATCTCATGGAGTGACCTCAAAAAGTTGCATCATTATTAAAGAAGGCGGTAGGTTTGCTTGCATTTAAACATTTATATACAATTGTTACTGAAGGAAAGCAAGGCTCTGCAAAACCTGGGGCTTGGGGCATAATGATGCTCTCTGCCCTCACTGCCCTAACCTCACCTCCAGGTAGGAGCTAGTAAGCGTCAGAGTGGAGCACAGGAAGGCCCCGACAGTAGAAACAAACACGTTAGTGCTGTGGAGTCCATTTGCCAGGCATAATCACTTTTGCAGGGGGAGCTCGCCTGCTCTTGATGGGTGGAGTTGAGAAGACCACATCTTCCTCTGGAGAGAGTAAACAGGGGATCTGTGGACATTGATGCTGGGCTCCGCAGCTCACGTTGGGCAGTCCATGTAAGCACAGCAGTAGCAAGGCAGGAAGCTGTGTGTCAGGAAAAGCATTGGACTTGGTCCTAGACTGGAAAGATGGCCTCCACTAAGCTCCAAGCACCCAGGAAGGCACCAGCACAACCACATAGTTCTTGAGATGGCGAAATTCTCAAGACCGGCTGTACCTCCTGTCCATGCACCCTGGCAGCTTAGTACCATCCACTGCCAGTAGAGGCAGCTGCACTCTTTTATTTGTACTCATCACCCAGTCAGGTTGGGGGCTGCTTTGTGGATATTTTCTCACTTTGAGAAAGAAGAAAGGGTTGTTTGGTTGTTTCTAGGCAGAGCAGAGTTATCCTATGGGTCCCAGGTCCAGCTCTCCCTGTGCTGCTACATCACTTTTGCTTGTGTCTTATCCTTGCTTTTCCCTAATTTCTACTTCTTTCTTCTTGCTTTTCCCCCCATTTATTGAATGCCTGCTCCTTGCTTTCCCTTCGTTCTTACTGCATTTCTCATGTTTTTTTTGTGTGCCTTCTCCTTGCTTTTCCCTCGCTCTCACTACTGTCTCCTTGCTTTTCCCCCATTCTTTGTGTTCCTTCTCCTTGCTTTTCCCTCAATTTCTCAGTTTCTCCTTGCTTTTCCTCCATTTTTGTATGCCTTCTCCTAGCTTTTCCCCCTGATTTCTGTGTGCCTTTGTCTACTTTTCCCTTCGTTTCACTGCTTTCTCCTTGCTGTTTACCCTGTTTTTTTGAGTACCATCAACTTGCTTTTCCCTCGTTTTCACTGCTTTCTCATTTCTTTTTCCCTCATTGCCGCTCCTTCTTGTCACCTGTTCTTTTCTGCCTCTTGCCTAGCCCTGTCCACCACCTCCCAGCACCCCTTCCTCCTCCTAGGACCTTCTTAATGCTTAGAGGTTGCAACACAACTTCATTGAGCAGGTCCAAGACCCTGCTCTCCCTGTACTGCTCCATCGGTCTTGCTCCTTTATTCTCCTTGCTTTTCCCACCATTTTTGTGTGACTTCTCCTTGCTTTCCCCCCATTTTCACTGCTTTCTCCTTGCTTTCCCCCCATTTTTTGTGCTCCTTCTCCTTGCTTTTACCTCTCTTTTACTGCTTTCACCTTGCTTTTACCCATTATTGTGAGCCTTCTCCTTGAAATGTCCTCATGTTCACTGCTTTTTCCTTGCTTTCTTATCCATTTTTATGGGCCTTCTCCTTGCTTTTCCCTCCTTTTTATTGCCTTCTTTTGCTTTTTCCTCCTTTTTTTTTAGTGCTTTCTCCTTGCTTTTCTCCCGGTTTCTGTGCAGCCTCCCCATGCAACTCCGGACCACCACCTCACTCGCGGAATTCCGAAGGGCCCTCAATACCTGGCTGGCTGAATGATCCTACGGGACATGCAAATGCCTGGATGCCCTGTCGGGTGGTAAGCTGCGCTTCACATATCCTGATTGATTGATCTTGCCTGGGTGGGTGTTGTGGTGATGTTCCACCAAACTGGTATCTCTTCACAGGATGATGCTCTGGCAGTAAAGTTTGTGTATATCACCCGAGCAGCTCAAAGGAATAGGACGGACTAGGATGGGGGCAAATCTTATTGTTTTCTTGTGGATAGCACCCATACTCCATTTTAGGGATTCTTCCGCTCAAAGGGGAGTCGGTGATTATCTAGTGAACAAGTTAAAGAGGAGAAGCCCCCTCTGGTGTTGAACATCATCCCTTGTCTGTAATCCGAGGGTGGGGGAGAATGAGGTTACCTCTAGTGGCAGGTGTTTGACTGCACCTTCAAAACTGATCTGCTACCAAACTTTATTCAGCAGTAAGAGGGTGAGTGAGGGACCGTTCTGCGGTCTCCTGTACAAGGCCTACCAGAGGGGACAGAGTGGTCATTATACTTCAGGACCCACAATTTTTGATGGCCCGGCACTCGTGCTGCTTTGTATAAATGTATATATCTCAATAATGCCGCCTTTTTTACTAACTAGCAGGTAACATGGGTAATTTCACTACATGGTGCCAATGGTGCTCTAACATGCATTTTCTTTCTCTACAGGACATATTTCTTTAAGCATTGAACGAGTGCCTCCTCCTTCTATGAAGTGACCGCTTTAGGTGGATGGCCTTGGCCAGCATGTACTCCTGACACTCCTGCACCTAAACCCTACCAATAATGCTGCCCATTGAGAGCAATGGTTGCAAGTCATTGGGCCCCTTGATTTAAGGGCCCTTTAAACCTAGTAAACAAATATAAACTCTAGGGTACGTAGGTGATAAAGAGAACGTTTCAGAATGGGGCAGATGAAGAAAACAGTTGAAGAAGTTCCTCAGCACAAGTAACAAACTAATTATAAACACAGAGACATAGATAAGTAGTCCTCAGTGCTTAATTTGAGCCGGTGGTTTCTGATAGTTGGCACCAGCACTTAATTATCAACAACAGCACTTATGACAGTCTCCTACATGGTGGTGCCGTGTCTCTAATTTAAAGATGAGAAATGAGGCATTTATAAGCGCTGCATATATCCAGCGGTGTCTATACGCTACCTTCAGATTGATAGGACTGTTTAGGGTCAGCCTCTAGAAAAAGCCAAGTTTTTAAACCCTTTCTGAATTTTAAAGGATTAGTTTCTTTTTTAAGTATTATTGGCATGGAGTTCCAGATTCTAGTTGTGGTATTGGTGAAGCTCCTGCCACCCCATCAGACCTTTCGCACTCTAGGAATGACAAGAATGCCATTTTCAGTTGATCTGAGGAGTCTTGCAGGGGTATATGGCTGCAGATATCGTGACATCTGCTCCGGCCCTAGTCCATGCGAAGATTTAAATGCTATGCACAAGGCTTTGTACTGGATACGCTTAGCAACTGGCAGCCAGTGCAGTTGCATCAGGGCCTTAGAGGCGGAATCAAATCTAGTAATCTTTAAGCGTACCCGATATGCTGCGTTTTGTGCCATCTGGAGCTTGTGGATGCTTTGCTTTTGTGAACTTGTGAGCAAGGCATTACAGCAGTCCAGCCTGGATGAAATAAGTGCAAAACGACAGTTGTTTATTAAGTCAATATATGTTAAAAATGATTATTGCCTGTTGCCCACGCTATTCTTATAGATTTGGGGGCCTAAATAGGCTGAATTATCACACTTGGAGGAGTGTGATGGTTAGCAGTTGTGTTGGTACTGCCATTGGCAGTGCTGACAGGGTCGCCATTTTAGGGATTCTTCCACTCAAAAGGGAGTCGGTGATTATCTAGTGAACAAGTTAAAGAGGAGATGCCCCCTCTGGTGTTGAACATCATCCCTTGTCTGTAATCACTCTTGTATTCATTCTGGCATCTCTCCTGAGGGTGGGGGAGAATGAGGTTACCTCTAGTGGCAGGTGTTTGACTGCACCTTCAAAACTGATCTGCTACCAAACTTTATTCAGCAGTAAGAGGGTGAGTGAGGGACCGTTCTGCGGTCTCCTGTACAAGGCCTACCAGAGGGGACAGAGTGGTCATTATACCTCAGGACCCACAATTTTTGATGGCCCGGCACTCGTGCTGCATTGTATAAATGTATATATTTCAATAATGCCGCCTTTTTTACTAACTAGCAGTTAACATGGGTAATTTCACTACATGGTGCCAATGGTGCTCTAACATGCATTTTCTTTCTCTACAGGACATATTTCTTTAAGCATTGGAAGAGGTCCTCCTCCTTCTATGAAGTGACCGCTTCAGGTGGATGGCCTTGGCCAGCATGTACTCCTGACACTCCTGCACCTAAACCCTACCAATAATGCTGCCCATTGAGAGCACTGGTTGTAAGTCCTTGGGCCCCTTGATTTAAGGGCCCTTTAAACCTAGTCAAGAACATTAACTGTATTAAGTCAATACATATTAAAAATGATTAATGCCTGTTGCCAAAGCTATTCTTATAGATTTGGGGGCCTAAACACTTGGAGGAGAGTGATGGTTACAGGGACAACTTAAGGATTTCGGGGGCCCTGGGCCAAACGTATTTTGTGGGCCCCTGTTAGGAACAGCTTTGAATTTATGATCCAGTTTTAACTTTCATGCCCTCTTTGGCCAGCTCACTGACAATACACAGGACACTGGTCCAAATTCTAAATGTATTTACATCTAATATTCAGGGATACTGAGGTGTGTCTTCTATATTATATTACAGCAGCAGCTCACTAATATAATTGCAAATAATTATTTTGACTACCCCCAATTTCTCATATGTGAGGTCCTGTTTTGATCTAAAAGAAACTTTTTGGATGTCGCGTGGTGTTGTAAAAACAAACCTTTTTCTCTGCAAAATGTCCGTAAAAGACTCCCATACATCACCCACATAATTTTTTTATTTTAAATAAAACGATATTTAAAACAATCTGTTTAAGAATTATTCACGGCCGTGGGGGGGGGGGGCTGGAGGGGGGGACTCTGCAGAACAGAGTTGGCTCTGTCAGAGGCCCCCTGAAAGCTGGAGGCCCTGGGCTAGAGCCCACTTTGCCCATGCCTTAAAACGTCTCTGCATGGTTAGTAGTTGTGTTGGTACTGCCATTTGCAGTGCTGGCAGGGGCGCCATGAACGATGCAAGCCTCAGCGGCCTCCTGACAAGGACCCGGCACTTATTGTTTTGACAAATTAAGCACTAGTAGTCCCTGCTATAAGAACGAATACAGCTGCAGCTTCCACTTAACCTCGCTCTCCATGACCTCTCCTACTTTGTCTCAAAATCAGCAATGTTTAACTTAAATGAATAGACTGTAACCATTGTTCGCTTCGGGGAACTCGATCTGTGAGTCACAACAGAATGTTGTCTCCATCCAGTATGTGCTAACAGGTTGTTTGCTTATCACAGTAGCTCCTTCCACTGATTCATTCCCTCCACCTAGAAGTCTTTTTTCTCTACTTCTGGAAGGTAATGGGTGCCTCTTCCACTGCCATCATCTCCTCCTCGCATTCACGTGGGACCACTTTAGTGCCCAAGGGCTGCAATTACTCATCAAATTCCACTTTATATATTCCATTGCGGCTTCATCTGGCCTTGTAATTTTAGGGCTTGGGATGCCAACTCTGGTGCTGCTAAGAGATGTTAAAAGGGCTTTTATTCCATGTTTATGCATTTTATGTCAATACTAAATCCTTCCTCGGCCACTGTGATAATGTAAGATATTAAATGGGGTGTGGCATCAGGTTGCTGCGAGCTGAATATCTGTGGCCTGAAGGCAAAACACTCAGACCTCTGAGTACTAGACAGGAAGTAGACATAACCCTTGCCTGGGAGACATTTCTACTCAAATTGTGTAACAACGATAAACTGCCTTAGCTCAATCCATCTGAAACAGAGGTTGGAGGTGACATGACCCTTGGGTAGGCCTGATCGGTAGTGGCCTTTGACAGCAAAAGAAAGGTGGGGGTTGTATATCCTCATTAGTAACAGGATTCTATGTCTTGCCCATCCCTAAGTCCAGTAGCCAAAGATTTGATGCCACCTCAGAGAGAGCCCCAGGGCCCTCTGTTATTCTTTGCAGCCCCTTTCAACCTAACCATATGTTATTTGCTAATTGCTGTCCTGTTGATTGTCAAGCTTGCCACTGTGCTATTGAAACTTCCACCTTTGAGTGCTATAGTAGCATTATATGTATGATGCTTGATTGGTTCCTCTGATTGATTGACCTGGACTTATCGCTCTTTTTGGTATGCTTCATGGTCTTGATACTTAAATGCTGGGTAAGCATGCACATATAAGAGCTGTTCCTAATTGGACATTGTTCTGCTGTTAACATATAGAATTACAGATGGGTAATAGTGAATAGCTAGGATGCTGTTCACCAAGGGGTTCTCAGTGACATCAAATAGAACTTTGGATAAGATGCACTTGAACCTGAAAGGATCCTCCTATAATATGATGATTCATCAGTTCAAAGTGACTTGTTCAGTCCACCCAAGTGCCTCCACTGTATAGGGACATGAGCTGCTCTGTGAGCCATGAAAATATGTTCACCTTTGACTAGAATTGAAGGAAGGGCTTGGCTTATATTCCCTTGAACTGGAGGAAAAAAGGAGCTAAACTGCCCTGCATGCTGTGACCTGTCTTATCAGCTAATTACCTATGGTCATAGTTTAGAGTTTGGTGGACAGGGTACTCTGTCTTGTGACTGTATCGAGCGTGGACCTCTCCTCTGGCATCCTTCAAGGGAGAACAAAGGTAAGATTCCACATACCCACATTTCAGGAGCATGAGGGCCGAGCTTACGCACCTATGGGACAAACAGCTGTGCCATGAAGCTTGCTAAATGAACTTTTCCTCCTTTAGCCTGACGTTTTCCTGCCCACTTTCATCTGGGTATCAAGAAGGAAGTAGCACACAGCGCCCTCCACCCCGAGGATACTTTTGAAGGCTTCACTGGGGTCCCACAATATGTTCATTACTGTGGTTAGGGCCCCTGCTCTCCAACCAAAGGTAAACTTGGACAACCTCCAGTGTATAATGAATCTATGTTTGAATCCACCACAGTTACTTTACATGTTGCAGTTGCATCAGTGGAGATGTAAAACGGAGTTTAGTACACATCTGCACTTGAGAAAATGCATTATTTTACAACTGGGCAACCAGGCACACACATACTCGGTCATCGCTGGGCACACCCAATGAGTGTGCTCAACAGCACTGGCCAAAATTATATGCCTGTCATGGTCTCCGCTGACTGAAGGTCTGGCAAAACACCCTAATGGTTTACATTAATAAGCCGAAGCATCTACATTCTGATTCTTCAGAATGTAAGGAATTGATAGATGTGCTGAGGCCCTCAATACTGTTAATGGACACAAAAGGAACCCTCACCAAACTCTAGATCAGCGGTTCTTAACTTGTGGTCCACGGACCTCTACCTTGAGGGTCTATGACTGTTTAGAAAATTAAATAGTATTAACAACTTAATAAAGTATAAATATATAAAAAGGACTATGTAAAAATGTAAAACACTGTTTAAATGGTATTGGATCCTGAAAAAAAAGGTTGGTGTCCTTTGCTTGATTAGTGGGAGTAAGCAGAATCAAGCATGGACGATTAGTGACCTCAACTAAAGCGCTGGTATGCACTAACAAAATGAGAGCATGCATTAGGAGATACAAAGACTTAGTGGCAAGCTAGAGCCTGGCATAGCGCTTTAACTTTTAGAAATAAAATCACATTCTAAAAGCTCCACCCTTCCCATTAAAATTTAGATTTTTTTGTATACTTTTTGTGTGTGTGAATTATATCAAATATTTCATGATTTGTGTACTTTTACTGCGTTCTTGTTTATTGTGTTGATGTTCAAATCACAGAAATTGCTTAGGTTGGGTGATTGGCTTCCCTCAGAGATTGAGTGGGGGTGCACAGAAGTCAAAAGGTTAAGAACCACTGTTCCAGATCTTCATTGTACCTTCCCGCTCCAGACCATCTTGAAATTTACAGCCCCATTTCTATCATTCTGTAGAGGATTGTTGTCCAAGTGCACAAAAATGAAAACAAGTGCATAAGTGCAATGACCAATAAATAAGACGGAGATTTGACCAGTGCTTTAAATGGGCCGGTACTGTCCAGTATGGAGTACCAGCACTTTGGGAGGGAGAGTACCGGCACTTCTCAAGAGAAATGCAATACTTTTAATTGGAACAATTCTAAAAAAACAAGCAGGTACTCTTGAACAGAGTACCTGCAGTTCCATTTTTCCATTTCAAGAACTGGATTTGACGAATCGCATCACTGACTCACAGAGTACAAGAAAGTAGTGCATCCCCTGAATTTGATCTCCGAATGGACCTCGCGAAAGCTTCTTACGCCCCCGTCACCCCAAGTGATGAGGCGTACACATTTTCTCAGAAGGGGTTGGGAGTTGTTCATATAACTGTGAAGGAACCCTACTATCAGAAACACGGGGACAAAGAAGTAGCGGGGCCTTTGAGAAGAGACCCACCTATGTGAGCGAGGATGCCTGGCTGCAGAGGAACAGGAGTGTGTTTACAGGCCTGGCAGACATCCACGCTCTTCAACTAATGGAACTCTGAAGTATTTCGTTTAACACACAGACACTTTATTAATATCCTTCTGAAACCCTAGCTCACACTACCTCTCCGCCGCGGCCTTCCTAGGAGAGTATAGTATTTTGTAAGAGATTTATATTAAAAGCTCAGCTCGACCTCATAAAAGGGATATTATGTCTTTCATGTACCAAAATTGCAATAAAAAGGAATTCTCCAAAGGCTGCCAAAGCTTTCTTCCCATAAAGTAAAAGTTTAATACAGTGTGTGTGTATATGTAAGAGTCTTGCTGAAGGGGAAGCCTTTTTAAGGAGCACATCAGCAGCTGTCCATTGTAATAGATGAGCGCGCGTGCTCCTGCCGCCGGCTGAGGAGGGGGGGGGGGAGGGGGGACGACGAATGCTTTGCTACCACAGCCCTGCCGCTGCGTTCTCATAGGAACCCCGTGTGCTTATAATTCCATCCCTAAGGACGCAGCTACTTCCGGGGTGCAAAACCAAACACTCAAATAACCAATTACAGATTTAGACCCCTGCCTTTTCCCCCCTGCTTGCAAGGAAGGTCGTATGAGACTCAAACAGAACAAGCATTGACAAAGTCAGAAGGTCAGACTTTAATGTGCCCATGAATGTAACCACAGGCATTCGCAAATGCTGTTTATATGCATTACATGCACAAATGCATTTTATCAGAAAAAAATATTGCTTTCTATATGGAACGCATATTGGAGAGAAAGAACTGAATATGAGAAACCGATTTATGATTGCGTGTACATTTCAGATGTCAAATAATCCGTGTATTCCAGTGGAAAAACTTCCCGAAGGAGGAATGATGCACTAAATACACAATAGTATGAGGTGAGAGAGGCATTATCATCTGGGTGGAGCCAAAACGAGGGGTGGGCGGAATGTTGAATTCGGCCTGTGGAATTGGTGGAATTTCGGTCACTCCACATTGCTCTTTATCCGGAGTTCAGGCCAAAGTCCGCCATTTGCTGTATGGTGGAATTTTACTCCCATGAGGCTCCAGAAAATGCAAGCTGGCGAGTGCGACTGAGATTTGACGTTCGCTAGCGTGATTTTCAGAGGGCGGCCGCTCGAGTCGATTATACTGCTGTGCGAGTAGATTTTCTTCTCAAGTGGTAGCAAAATTAGCTCGAATTGCCGCACACTCTTTCGCAATGCATGGTGCCGTTCGCAGTGATTTTTCAGCACTGCTCGTGATACCGGTGCTAAACTGCAGCGCCAGCTGCCTATTTCCACCCGTTGGCGGAACTCTGCAGAATCTTGTTGAGTTTTGGGTAACTCCACGGAATTCTGCAGAGTGAAACTCCGCGAGTTCCGCCCACCCCTATCCAAAACACACTCTGTGTCTATTTTAAAGAAATGGTAATAATATGTCTTCTAGACGATGAATTGCCGAGACAGACCTAAAAGCTGTAGCTCGACCAGGCTTAATTGTAAGAAGGCAGCAGCTGGTAATGCAGGAAAATGAACTGAGACTTATTACACGTATGGTAGAATCTTATACTGTAAAAAATATTGGGTGAGTGTTTTCTAGAGAAGTGGGTAGAGACTTGTTAGTCGATTAGAAGTTAATAATTAAAACATTTTTGTGGGTTTTTCGAAATTAGTCGGCTTAAAAGAAATGTAATGTTACAGGTATATTTATGTGCATCTACTTTAAATCTACTACATAATATGCCATATAAGGTTTCTTTACATGCAATATTGATCAATGAAACAACCTTCTACTTTTGAACACTTTTGTAGGTGTTTTTGAAAACTAATGTTAAAAAAAAACAGTACGTGAGGTACAGAAGTAATCTGTAGTGCAGGATGAAGGTCAAAGATCCGGCAACAATTAGACATAGCAACAACTAGACCACAATTAGAAAATTAGATCTAGAAGAAAATACCATTTATAGAAAAAAAGTTTTTTGCTTTGAAATTGTTGAGGACACTTGAACCGAATTTAATTTCAGAAAGAATTACTCATTGTGCCTACGACAAAAAATTAACTCATCTGCACGGTACAGAACATACTCTGGCAGGCAGAGGTTCACCAAGGGTCAATCTGTACATGCATGCAAAAAATACACCTGTGCCTCCCTCTTAATAGGGGAAATATCCATTACAACGCAGTCATAACAACGCACTACCTTTACAATGCAGCTGTTACAACGCAACTGCCTTTACATCGCATGCCATTACAACGCATGCCATTACAACGCATGTCACTACAACGCAAGCCATTACAACGCATACAATTACAACACATGCCATTACAACGCATTATAAGGTAAGCAATGGAGATCTTTTAGTTTTAGGGTGGGTATGGGTTTTGGGGTACAAAGGAATAGTAATTTTTACCCCTACACTATCCAACACTTTCCCTACTGTTGCAATACCTGGAGTGGGAATAGTAATTTTTACCCCTATACTATCCAGCACTTACCCTACGGTTGCACTCACTGGAGTGGGAATAGTAATGTTTACCCATACACTATCCAACACTTACCCTACTGTTGCCCTAAAAGTATTATGCGTTGGAATGGTATGCATTGTAATGGTATGCGTTGTAATGGAATGCGTTGTAATGGTAGTTTTAAAAAATGCATTGTAATGGCATGCGTTGTAAAATCAATGCGATGTAATGGTAGTTGGGATGTAAAAATTGCATTGTAAAAGCATGCGTTGTAATTGTTGATGTTGTACCATAATTTCTTAATAGGAACCCTCAAGGTCTGCACCATAGAGAAGTGCTACAGCTAGCCTGCGATGGAAGGATTCTCCACCTTTAGGACCTGATCACAATTTAGGCAAAATTTCTCTTGAAGATTCTCTGAATCTAAAATTACCATTACTGGCTGGTATATCCTCATGGAATTATGCCTTTTTATGAGTTAAACCCGTCAGAATAGGGAATAACTGTGCAAATATGCAGCATTGCTCACAGCATTCCCTATTCCAAGGGGTTTAATGCACACAATTACCAACTGCTCTAAGCAGGTGGTAAATGTGTGTCAGGGCTTCTATAGGGGGCGGCGGCGAAGAAAGGAGGGTAGAGGAGAGAAGGAAAAAGGATCATTCCTGGCAGAGAAAAATGTTGGTAGGATCCTGGGTATGAGGCTTAACTCCTGAGCCTTATGCAATTCTACTGGCTGGAATGACCAGCCAGTGAAACTGATTGCCGGAACACTGAATCAGTCACGATCAGACGGAGCACTAACCCACCTGTGGATATCACTCACCTTATCTGGTAATTAGGCCCTTAGTGTGTATTCTCACCTGCTGTTTCTGTCCTCCTGAAAGCACGGCAACTTTGTCTGCATCCTCCATTTTGGCTACGTATTTAAGAGTAGCAAAGGAATGCCACGTTCAGTAACAGGTGTCCCAAGTGATTCCTACCTGTCGTCCTCAGCATGACCCCCAATGAGGGTATGGAGGTCTGTGACTAGGAAGAGTCATTTCATGAGGCAAATTGTAACAAAGGCAATTCTGTCTTCTTGACAAGATGCCGGGTTCAGAAAAATAACTTAAAATAGAGTGAGCTACCTATCTCATTAGCACTGAAACACATTAACTCCAATTTACTAGTAAGTTTATGAATGTGGAGGCTCAGCGGTTGGGGCAGAGAACTCCGCACATAAAACGATAGACATGTAGTAGACATTTCTGCGTTCAAATGAATTGCCTTCAAGACGGTTCCTGTGAATGCATTGTAACATTGATGTATGGCTCCGTCAAACATGACGGAGCGGTATGGCACAGTTACTTTTTTTATTTTCAAAAGCACATTCCCAAAATAGGACTTCTTTTTTCAAAATAAAAATATGCCGCCTTGCCATTGGGGGCATTGGACAGTTTTCATTGCCCCTTACCAAAAGTGTTTTCCTGGCAGCCCTTACTCCATTAGGCCATCGGAGGGGTGTAACCTTGGCATAGACGGAGTACCCTCTGCCCTGGTTACACCAAAGGACCTCGTGCATGTAAATTCGGTGGATGGGTCAGTATTTTGGCGGTAAGCATACTCCATCGCCATTACGATGCAGTGTGCTCTATTAAGTACCTCTCTGCAACTCACATCTCTATGAAATATCCATCACAATTCTCTGCGTAGCAGTCGGCTGGGCATACATTAGCAATTAAGGTCGGGTCAAATTTCATATGCTGCAGCGGCCTGACAGACACACCCGTCTGATCTTGGTAAACGACTATCTCTAGGGTCAGGTAGGCCGCAGCATATTCTTCATCTTCCTCATCAATTTCCTTTGTCACTTCAGAGTCCTGTTGATATCTCTTGCATAAAACCACATTGATCTGTGTGCACCAGATCAGATATTATCTTTAAGAGTCTAGTGGCAAACTCTATCTCTTCACCGCCTTGCATCCTCCCGCTTCTCTCGGACTTTGATAGGTTATGCTTTTCCAGTGGAGGGGGTGCTTTACATTTAGGAGATTTAGTAGTCAACAAAATGTTTAGATGTGAAATTACTTTCACAAAGATTCACATTTCCTGTGAAAACCAGTGTCCTGCAGGCTAGAATAACATGAAAAGATTCGAGAAACTGCCCTCTATGTCCACATAGCTGAGCATCAGTGAGTAGCGACTATGGGCCATGTGTATCAATATTAGGAATAGCGATTACCTCTGGAATGTTCTAGGAGTTTCCTTTAGCGATTCCTAGCGGTTCGCAAATCGACCTACCTCATGAATATTAATGAGGTAGGTCGCTATTTGGGATCCATTTGGAATCGCTAAAATCACGGGGATAGTGGCCTGCTGGGGTCAGCAGACCACCATGTCTGTGATTGCTTTTAAATAAAGCAATATTTTTTTTAATGCAGTTAAAGGAAAATGGGATGCATAAAAAAAAAAATGAAAAGTTTTGATTTCATTTTCTAAGAGCAGGCAGTGGTCCGTAGGGGTTACCACCAACGTGAAGTTGGTGGTAAAATGCAAATGTTTTGCCACCGCATTCTGTTCGCAAAACATTCTTACATACCACTGCAATGCGGCATTAGGAAGAGACGCCCTAAACACGCACCCTCCTAACACCAAATCGCAAACCCAATTTGCGATTCAGTAATACTTTACCGAATCGCAAATGGTGTTTGATACATATGAAAATCCTTTTTTATTTGGGCACAAATGCCAATTCAGCGAATCACGCCATTTGAGACCTTTAAAAAGTTATATACACGTGGCTCTATACTTCTAGTCCAATTACCCTAAAGGAAGACCACAAAAACACTTATAAAGTTCTGGCCTTTTGAATTCTGAACTATTACAGTTGTTTATTGTTCCAGCTTTCTCAGGTGTATCCCTCCTTACCAGACAACCGTTCACTTTTTTAGCTATTGCCCCTGAGCCTTCACCCCAGTATCTGTACTGTAGATGAGTTTTGGAAGATACCCTTGACTCATTTGTCTCACTGACCTTTTTTTTGTCTAAATAACGTCCTTTGTGGCTGCCCTTGCCTCCCAACCTGGCCCAAACTGTCCATTTTGGAAATTCTGTATTATTCAGCCCACCTCTGAGCATGTCTGCAAGTCGCCCTGTTCATTCCACCCATTTATGAGCCTGAGTTCTATTCTTCCCATATCAAGTCAAAGCTGTCATATCTGAACCACTGCGCTAACCTTTCCATTTATAATCATGTGTGTTTACTGGCAATTTCTAGGCCTGTCTCCTAACCTGCCCACCTGTGTGTGCATGAGCTAACCAGTCTATCTCTGAGCCTGTGTGTCAATCTGCCAATTTTAGAGCCCCGCCCATTTTCAGTTTGTGTGTCCATCCTCTGAGACTCCTCTCTCTGCCTGTGAGATATCTACCATTGCTGTACCTGTGAAGCTACCTGCCAACCGCTTAACAGGTGTGCTCTTTGCCCATCCCTGAGCCTGTGTACTATCTGCCCATTCATAACTTTGTGTGTCACCTGTGTACTAAAAGATACCCGGGTGACCTATACAAGGGCTCACTCTCTCCATGAGAAAACTGTTCTTATCAGATGCCCACTGAATTGCATTCATTGCACATATTAACGCTAGGACCAGAAACAGCACATCATGTACTAAATTCCCCACCTTCTTTGAGTGGGTATGAGAAATGAAGCTTCCAGTCTTCATTCTTGGCTTTTATTTCACATGATATTTTCCCTTTTCTGTACACAAAAGTCAGTTGCCTGGCGTCAGCAGTTGTGTTGAAGCGCTTGGTGAGTTCATCTCAGAAGGACACATCTGTGGCCTGTGGAAGGAGACTTGTAACGCAGTTTATTTTCGTTCTTACATTGTGATGTTCTTGGGGATGTTCTTGACATCCGTGGCTGTGATGTCATGATCCGGGCTGCACAGATAACCCAAAGTGGACATACCAAGAACAGATGTTCACTAGGGAGAAACTGGGAAAACCATGGGGCATATTATCAAGCACGGCGATAAAATTATCGCCGCTTTAGTGGCAGAAAACTGCCGCTAAAGTGGCGATAATGGGCTTGATAATATGCCCCTGAGAATTCCAATAGAAGCCCATATTGACACCAGAACATGGGCTTCTAATTTTATCGCCGTTTGTTGATAATATGCCCCATTGTCTGTTTCTCTTGGGGACCCCTACTGCACATTACTGCGTGGGGCGAGCAGCTGGGGTGATTTGCTTGTGAGAGATAGAACGAAGTCAACTTGAAAGTTCAAGGCAATAGGGTTGGGGGGGGGCAGAAATGTGTTGAGGTAGGGCCACAGATGCATTGCAGCTTTACTGGCTTGACAGCAGGACCTCCCTCCACAATTCAAAATGGTCACCTACAGCTGTGTCATAAATTTACCATGTTATGCCATGCATTAAGATGTCCGAGTCGGGACGATTTTTGAAATTTGCATTAGACTTCGTATTTTGTGCCTGTGACTGCTTGCCCTTTTTCTTTGGCAGAGATGTGGCGGCAGGGTCGAACTGGGACAGAAATCAGGCTCGGGTACCAAAATAAAAGTGGCCCCCATTCGCGAAGTAGACAGATAAAAAAAAGTCGTCCAATTTCCAAATCGTGCCAGTTTTGAACATGAAAGAGACAATGTATAAGTGTTTTTCAAGGTATAGGAGACTGCATGCACTTATGCTTGTTGCAGGCAATGTTTGTATTAATATCAGAGAAATTAACAGTAAAAATCAGCCTACTAGACCATAAACGTGCTCCAAAACAGCCACAAAACAGCCCACACACTGACACTGACTTGCCAGAAGAACCCTTCTGGCACTGCCAGATTGCTCTAAAGGCCAGTCTGACCCTGGGTGGCGGGCCTGCATTTACTCCGCTGAAAGGATTGGTTCCTGGTTGAGTCAATCAGCAAGTTGCGGCTGGGCAGGTTAAGAGACATTGAGTGGGCTGCAGCGGAACCCTGGGAAGGACTAGCAGCACACCCTGGTGGAGATAATGCGGCTATTGCCAGTGATTGACTCAACCTAGACAGTTTGAGAGTAAGTGCTCACAGGCAAATGCATCCGAAGTGTTAGGTTGCAGTTGAGATAAACCTTTCAAGAGAAGCTACCCTAACCTGTGTTGGGGATGAGAGCACAGTTGACGTGCTGTCATGCAAGACGGCTGAGAGAATTTCAAGGCAGTGTTGCTTGAGCCTGGATTTGGCGGCGTTTGTGATAGTTTACTGATCTGGAACTGAGCTGAAACCACAAACAGTGGCCAAGCCAATAGGTCTCGCCTATGCAAGAGCTATTTGCTTTGACAATGTGTTTTAGCAATTATGTACACCAGAGTGGCTGCTGTTCAGCATGGCAAAAAGTTAGTGGTGTGGAGTGTGGTAGATTAGAGGGGGGTAGATTGGGGTACAGTGGCGTAGGTTGGGGTAGAGTTGAGTGGGATAGATTGGCGCAAAGTGGAGTGGGGGCAGAGTGGTGTAGAATGGAGTGGGGTGGATTGGGGTAAATTGTGGCAGATTGGAGTGAGGTGGAGTAGGGTAGTTGTGTATATTAGTGTGGTCAATTAGAGTGGGGTAGATTGAATTGGGGAAGACTTGGGTGGAGTGTGGTAGATTGCAGTGGACTGGGGTTGATTGGAGTGGAGTATATTGGGGTAGATTAGAGTGGGGAAGATTGAAGTGGGTTAGATAGGAGTAGGGTAGATCAGGGTAGATTCGGATATGTGGAGTGGGCTATATTGGGGTAGATTGGAGTGGAGTGGGGTAGATTGGGGAAGAGTGGAGTGAGGGGGATGGGTAGATTGGGGTGGAATGGGGTAGGCTAGAGAACTGTTGAGTAGAGTAGAGTGGAATTGAGTGGGGTAGATTGGAGTGGGGTAGCTTGAGTAGATTATAGTAGGGTAGAATGGAATGGAGTGGGGTTAGATAGGGGTAATTTGAGTAGGGTAGATTGGGCTAGAGTGGAGTGGGGTAGATTGAGGAAGTGGGATAGATTGGAGTCAATCAGGTAGATTGGGGTAGATTGGATTGGGTTATGTTGGGGTGGAGGTAGATCAGGGTAGATTGGGATATGTGGAGTGGGATACATTGGGGCCGATTGGAGTGGAGTGTGGTAGATTGGGGAAGAGTGGAGTGGGGTGGATGGGTTAACTGGAGTGAAATGGGGTACACTAGAGAATTGTTGAGTAGATTAGAGTGGAATTGAGTGGGGTAGATTGGAGTGGGGTAGCTTGAGTGGATTATAGTAGGGTAGAATGGAGTGGGGTCAGATTTGAGTAATTTGGGTAGGGTAGATTGGGCTAGAGTGGAGTGGGGTAGATTGAGGGAGTGGGATAGATTGGAGTAAATCGGGTAGATTGGGGTAGATTGTATTGGGGTATGTTGGGGTAGTGTGGAGTGAAGAAGGGGAGATTGGGGAGTGAGGTAGGTTGGAGTGGTGTGGGGTAGTTTAGAAATGGTGTCAGGTGATTGGAGTGGGGTGCAGCTAGGTAGATTGGGTTAGAGTGGAGTAGATTGGAGAATATCGGGGTAGATTGAAATGGGGAGTGGGGAAGATTGAAATGCAGTAGATTGGGCAGAAGTGGAGTAGATAGGGGTGGAGTGGGGTATATTGGAGTGGCGTGGGATAGATTGGAATGGAGTAGATTTGGGTAGATTAGAGTGGGGAAGATTGGAGTGGGGAAAATAGTAGTAGGGTAGATAGTGGTAGAGTGGAGTGGGATATAATGGGGTAGATTGTAGTGGAGTGAGGTATATTGGGAAAGATTGGAGTGGGGTGGATTGGGTAGATTGGAGTGGAGTGGGGTAGACTGGAGTGTAGTCGGGTAGATTGGAGTGGAATGGAGTGGGGTAGGTTGGGTGGATGATTGTAGGGTAGAATGGAATGGAGTGGAGTGGGGGTAGATTGGGGTAGTTTGGAGTGGGGTACATTGGGGTAGAGTGGAGTGCGATACATTGGGGGAATGAGGTAGATTCGAGTGGTGTGGGGTAGATTGGGATGGGGTGGGGAGGAGTGGGATAGATGGGAGTGGAGTTGAGTAGATAGGGGTAAATTGGAGTGGGGGAGTGGGGTAGATTGAATTGGGGTAAATTGGGGTGAAGTGGAGTGGATTCGGGTAAGTGGGGTAGAGTGGAGTGGGGTAGATTGGAGTGGAGTAGATTTGGGTAGATTGGAGTGATGGAGTGGGGGAGATTGAGATTGGAGTGGAGGGAGATGTGAGTGGGTAGATTGGAGTTGGTGAAGTGGGGTAGATTGGGTGGATTAGAATAGGGTAGATTGGGGTGGGCTGAATTGGAGTGGAGTGGGGTAGATTGGAATGGGGTGGGGTATATTGGGTGGAGTGGGGTAGATTGGGGTAGGGTAGATTGAACCAGAATGGGGAGGGGTAGATTGGATTGGGGTGAAGTAGGTGGATTGGGGTGGGGTGGGTCTGAGTGGAGTGCAGTGGTGTACATATGAGGGGAGCGTGGTAGATTGTAGTGGGATAGACTGGATTGAAGTGGAGTGGGGTAGATTTGGATAGAGTGGAGTTGGTTAGTTTAGAGTGGAGTAGAACGGGTAGACTGGTTAGATTTGTGGGTGGTAGATTGGAGTGGAGTGTGGTAGATTGGAGTGGGGTAGATTGAGGTGGAGTGAGGTAGATTGGAGTGGAGTGAGGTAGATTGGAGTGGAGTGGGGTAGATTAGAGTGGAGAGGAGTTGGATACATTGCAGTGGAGTTTGGAGTGAGCTGGGGTAAACTGGAATGGAGTGGGGTAAATTAGAGCAGGGTGGAGTGGGGTGGATCAGAGTGGAGTCAGAGAGATTGGAGTGGAGTGGGTTGCTTTGGGGTACATTGGAGTGGGGTGGATTGTGGTAGATTGGAGTGGGGTGTATTGGAGTGGATTGGAGTGGAGTGGGTTAGATTGGAGCAGGGTAGAGAGGAGTGGAGTGGGGTAGATTAGAGTGGGGTAGATTGTAGTGGAGTGGGGCAGATTGGATCACAGAGGAGTGGACTGCACTAGATTTTAGTGGAGTTGGGTTGATTGGGCTACAGTGGAGTTGCTCGAAGTGGGGTATATTGGGGTGGGGTAGATTGCGGTAGGGTACAGTGGGACAAGTAAATTGGGGTGTGGTACACTGTAGTGGAGTGAGGTAGTCTTAAATGGAGTGGGGTAGATTGGGTGGAGTGGAGTGGAACAGATTTGGTAAGATTATAGTGAAGTGGAGTGGGATGCGGTAGATTGGGGTACATTGGAGAGTAGTGGGATAGATTGAAGTGGGGTAGAGTGAAGTGGGATAAGTGGTGTGGAATGGAGGGGCATAGAGTGGAGTGGCATGTTGTGTTGTGGACTGAGTAGCGTAGACTGGAGTGGTGTAAAGTTGAGTGGCGTGTTGTACAGTGTTTTAAAGTGGAGGGGCGTAGAGTGAAGTGGCATGTCGTATAGTGGAGTGTCGTAGAATGGAGTGGCATGGCATAGAGTGAAGTAGTGTGGCATAGTGCGGAGTATGCATGGGGTGAAAGTGCACTGCCATTACAAGCAACACATTTCCAATTGAACTGACCATTACATTTGCACTGAAATGCGGTTTTACTGCACACACACGATAATGTGTGCAGTTGTCATCACCTAGTGTATTGATGTATTTTCATCGTATTTAAATATTTGCTTCCAACACACTTAAGAATTACAAAAAAACTTTTACTTCATTAGTACTAATTATGATATGTTCATTTTTTGTTTGTTGCATGCTACAAAAGAAAACATCCTACACCATCTCCTCTTACATGGATACTCAGCAGGATTGTCACAAAACCTTTCTCACTTTGAAGTCAGAGAAATAAAAGTAAACATCAAGCTCTCTTGGAGGAGAGAGCTTGACACTTGACCTTTGTCTTTGAATGCACAGCAAATGTGACAAGATAAGAACAAGATTTAAAGGCTGTTTGCAGAAAGCGAGTGTGTTGAAGAATACAGTAAACAAGGTTTGGGCAACACGAGGGAAGAAACTCAAGTTGAGCAGCCTAAAGCCAATAAAGCCAGCAAATAGAAAGCCAGAAAATGTGAGTTGCAAATCACCAAGCCAATGGTAAGCAACAGGCAGAATGCATTCCTAGGTCAGCTTTCTTAATGCCCCCAAGATGTCTCTAGCAAACCAGACAGATGCACTGTCTTGTAGGCTTCCACCTAATAAACCAACACCAGAAAAGAACTCAAGATAGAGGGCCCCATCATTTAATATTCAGCAGTGAATGCGAACTCAGTGGATGTGCGCACACAACACACAAGGTAGTCTAGTATCTCATAAGGACGGCATTGCCTTGATAGCTGGTTTACAAAAAACATGTTAATGCTTTGGAGCAATAAGGTGAAACGGGTTTCAAGTGTTATGTAATAAGCACAAGTCCCAGAATGCAGCTATGATGTACCACGTTGCAGCACCTAAATAAAATGTTGGTACATGTTTTACAGGTAAATCCTTGCAGCAGTCCACACAAATAACAAATATTTAGGCCTGGGCAGAGTTTGTGGAGTTCCGCTATGTGGAACTCCACGAAGTGACCCAAAAACTCTGCTGTGCCACGTGAAGTTCCGCAATCGGCGCAGTGAGTTAAGTTGCGCCATTCGCCCTGATTTTGAGCGCCAGGTGTTTATCCACGCTTTAAAATCAGCGTGAACTGCACCATGCGCAACACAAGAGGGTGCAGCTTTTTTCTGCCGAGTAAATATTCTACTCGAGCTGCAGTTTCCTCAATGCGAAAAGAAGGTTTCTCAACACGAGCGTAGCGGCTATCTCTGACCACCCACGTTGAGAAATCTCGTTTGGAGTTGGTCTGTAGTAAGATTTTCCTTGCTCCCGCGCCTTGGCGAGCACGAGCAAGGAAAAAAACTATGCTCCTCTATACAGAGTGGAGTTTTTTGTAATTCTGTGCGCTACGCGGAGTGGGAAAAACTCTGCAAGCGAAGTGGAATTTCCACCCAGGCCTACAAATATTATGTAACAAATTATGTATTTGGGTTATGAAGTTGTAATGATAGTGATGGTACCAGTTCGAGTTCAAGATGGCTATCTGTTCATGTCCACAACTGCTATCTCAGTACTGGAGGCTGGAGCTGCCGATGAAGGCAGATGTCAATTGAGATGGCTCAAGAGAGCCGGGGGACCTTTAGACTACAAAAGTAGCTGATCACAGTTCACAGTGCAGTACATTATTAGAACACAGCGTGGCACATTGCATTAGAAGGCACTGCAATGCAGGTTGGACTTGGGTATCCTGGAAGAGGCCATAACTGAGACACAGCTGTGATAACACACGTCAGGTCTGAAATACACCGAACCATGTCTTCAATTTTCAGTGTTCATTCATTTGAAAAGGGAGAGCATTCCATACGTCCCTCCTCCAATTCCCTGTGGATGAAGAATCAGTAATACTGTAGGAAGCCCTCCCCCAGCCCGACTAAGCCCCAATTTCCTTTCCTGCTGCATTAAAATGTGTCTGAGTGAGAAATGAGACTGCCTGATACCATCAGTCAAACAGGAAGAGAGTGGAGCTGTACATCTGGAGCCCATCAACCCCATGCTAGCTAATCCAGCTGGCAAAGGATGCAGGAGGCTGCCCTGCCATCCATTGCCCATCAACCCCATGCCGGCTCCTCCAGCTGGCACAGGGTGCAGGGGGTGCCATGTCATCCAGTTACCTCTACTCCAAGCGCCGCGCGCTACACAAGTTCAAGACCGCAGCTTCGCAGAAACAGGGTTATTTGCAAAGACTGTCAGTAAATTAAAACAAGTCGGAAATGGTTTTATTTCTCCTTGACCTAGACTGGAGTGATTAGCGTTTTGTGAGGGAGAGAAGTTAGCAATCAAAAAGAAAGCCAGTCGTGCATTTCTGTAAATTTTATTTAAAGTATACTATTTGGTTTTTGCCATTTTAATCTTTTGGTCTTCCCCAAGCAAGGTTAGGAGGAAAACAAGAAAATGTGCATTCACAAAAAATTATATAATTAAATATTTTAGTGAGCTAAGGATACAGCAGGAATTTGTGGGAAAATGTAAAATGGGAGATCTCAAACGCTTGTTCCAGTACTTTTGAGCAGTTACAATATATTGTTTTGCAGTAGAATAACATAACGTTTATTTGTAAAGCACACGTTCACCAGTAGGCCTCTGGATGCTGAATAGCAGATGTTTATTGTTGCCCAACTCAGGAGTACTCATTTTATAGACCTCAGAAGGATGAACAGCTGAGTCAACCTGCCAGAATTTGAACCTGTGACCATGAGGTCGAACACAAGACCCTACAGTGGATGCATTAGTCCACTAAGCCACCAGACCCAGCTAATAGCAGGCAGGAGCACCTAAATAAGGATAGCGCAAAATGTGTATTTTTTTCTAAGAAATACCCATATTTATTTTGCAAAATTGTGTATATTATACAAAATACGTTCCCCCAAGGTCTTTAGTATACCTCGTACGAAAGACTTGTGTGAGATACAGAATGGAGACTGGTTTGAGGAACCCCTTATGAGGAGAAAGTGGCCCTTGGTAAAACATTTTCTACTCAAATCAGTCTCCTGGGTACAAATGTTATGCACAATTTCACTTCAAAATAACACCAGCATATCACAAATTTTGCACAGCCTCATAACTTGAATTACAGCTCTGTGTCTGTAAAGATTCTCTGCTCCTTTTTTGGGTAAGTTTGCACTATACAAAAACCTCATGGATACACACATAAATGCACATGTCTGTACACTTTGGCCATTACTGGCCTGATCAGGTGGCCTGTTGCAAGTAAGTTCCTCAAGGTATGTTTGTGCTGTGTGTCTGGACTAGACGAAAAAATCTACTGTTCTGGATTTCTCATGAACTTATGGGTACAACCTCTCCTAGTATCAGTGAAGACCTGAAATACTCTTTCTAGCTGTGTTGTACATTTGTTGTCCTTTGAGGTAACCACCTTTAGTACAATTCTGACCAGATCCCCTGATTTTAACACAATGTGACTCAGGATAAGTAGTATTAAAAGCTTGGGCTCAGCTTGATCACCATCAGCCTTATATGGCCTACCAGAAAAGATACTCCCAAAGGGTAGTGTCAGGAAGCCCATGTCAAAGTTTAGATGCTTGGTCCCCAGAGTTGCATCCACCTGGTCGAAATTAGGTGTGGGTGGATTGATCCACCATCAGAATTACAGAATTTGGCAACTCTGCGTTACTGTTGTAACCGGTGCGACTACACTTTCTGCACCACTTCTTGAAATTGAAAAAGATGTCACGACAATGGAGTAGCAAGGTCAGGTGGTACCCGATGCAGAAAATTTCTTGTCACCCCCGGCTTGACAAAATGGCAAAAATATGTGTTTAAAACACATATTTTTGCCATTTTGTCACCCCCCTCAGTGATGACACCCGGGTCGGCCCGCACCAACCGTACCTCTCTTCCAACGCCACTGGATTTCCTTTCCCACGGTGACTGTCTGCTTCTGAGAAATGCTAGCACTCTCCGTATTTCACCTCTGCTCAGGGCCAGCTCTAGGGCGGTGCGACCGGTGCGACTGCCCCGGGCGCTGACTTTAGGTGGGGGCATCGTGTTTGCAGTTTAAAATAGTTTTAAAAGGACCTTCTGCCAGCGTTCTGGCCTCCAGCAGTTTTCAGCTGTCAACAAAAATGTCAAGATAACTCCGTGATACATTTTTTTCCTACAGAACGACCAGAGGTTTGTCTAGTGGAAGCTTTGAGTCATGGTAAGGTAGCGCAGATGGTTAATATACCTACTGCAAAAGAACTTGTAACAGCAGATCACAAAGTGCATGTAATTTAAATAGATCAGTGGGTCATTGGTTTTGTCTGAGAGAGCCTTTTATTACTTGCAGTTAATAAGTTAACATCCTAGTATAGAACAGTGAGCTATTAAACTATATTGTCTACCAGTGTGGATGACATGTGACTCCTACACCTTATTGTCCTCTGTTTTATGTAACATTTCCTATACACTGATTTGCACACCTAAGATTGATTATCTCTGTGTTTTGTGCGTGTGATGTAAAGTGCTCGGACACCCTACACTGGTATAAGTGGCGCTATACAATTAATTTAATGCATCTGAGGGATGGCGTGGTTATGGAGAATTGAGGGGCATTGTTAAAGGGTGGTAGTGAGGGAATGCATGGTAGAGGTGATCTCTGGGGGGGCGTCAACAACCATTGTCGCACTGGGCGCCACCAGCGCTAAAGCCGGCCCTGCCTCTGCTCAGAAGAGCTAGAACTCTGCCTCTAAAAATCAAGACGTGCCGGTGACCAGTACCGGACAGGCCCTGCCCACTGAAGCACCATACAGTATCAGGGATAGATATGCCCCCTGTGTGCAAGGGCTCAGGCGGCAGCTTGTGCAGATTTTCAAAGAAAGCACAGTTCTAAGGTGGCTGACTCTTTGTAGCTCATCCATGGGGGTGCGTGTTCTGACAGCCCGCGCAGGAAAGGAAGTCGCAAGAGGCCCCGGAAGTGACAGCACTGCCTGAGCTGACATCACGGCCCAGCAGCGTGGAGCCCGGAGGGCCGCGTGCCCACGTATTTCCCACAACTTCAGGCAGAAGCCGCCTCAGGGCCTACTGAGAGCGAATGAGCCATAAAGCAGCTGTCCCCGCTGCCCCTCCTGGGCTCAGGCGGCGGATGTGTTAAGCAAAAGATATTTAGACAATAAAGCCCTTGTAAGTACGGCCTATCTGACACATGGGTGAGGTTGTTAAGCTCTTGTTTATGACAGCTGTGCACAGCGCAGAGATTGTTTTACCAGACAACTGCTCATCTCTAAGCACTTTGTTTCAAATTGACGCCTTACCCAGGAAGCTTGGATGACATTCTAAAGCCCGGAGAGTTTAGACATCGCTGTGAGTTTTTGGTGTGTGTTTGTATTTTAAGCATGAGGCTTACCTGCCCGCGGTGTGCTTTAGCTGTGTCACTCACCGAGACTGTTAATATCACTAATTAATACCAGCTCACCATCAAACATCATTGGTAGTACAGCGTGCATCATAGCCCATCATTAGATCTCAGTGACAGCACATTGATACACATCACTTATTATACACTTTGAGTCTGTTTCACACTTCAAAGTAAGTTTACACTTTTTAGTAAGTTTACTACTTTTCAATATTCACAAGATCAGACTGTAAGTTACTCCTTAAAAAGAAAAGAAAAAGAAAAGCAGTAGTAAGTCCAGCACCACACATGACCAACCACTGCAACACCCTCCCATAGAAAATAATGGAGGTAGGGACTTAAAGTAAAAACCCAAAAGAAATAATGTTAAATTAAAATATTTACAATAGTTACAAATATAAATACATGAAAATGAATGCTAAAATATATTTTAGGAAAAATAGTACATGTGTATTATATAAATATTCAATATTTCACTAACCTATCATGAATTAAAAAAATATTGTAACAAGTTGAATATTAAACTAATTTCATTTTATATATTTACTTTAAAGGTAGAAAAAATATAAAAAATGCTACTCCACTAATAAATATTTTTTAATTAAAACTATAATTAATGAAATATATTTAAATTACAATATTTTTTCTGACGTTTAATAGATACATTCTCACCTAAAAGAAATCTTTAAATTCAATGTGCATTAATAATTATGAGAAGTGATGTATAGAATTAGCTAAAATCAGTTAAATTATTTTATAATAACATTTATTATTATGTTACATTTTAAATTCAAAAGAGGTTTTTAGGATATTTGCTATTAAATAGGCACTGTGTGTCCAAGACGATTGTTATACATCACAGATAGAACATTAAGTGTCCCAGATGATAGCTACGCATCACTGAGAGCAATGTGTGTGTCCGAGATGATTGTTGAACATTACTTCACTGATAGCATAGTGTGTATCCCAGATGATTGTTGAACATTACTTCACTGATAGCATAGTGTGTATCCCAGTGATAGCATATGGTGTGTCCCAGATGATCGTTACGCATCACTGATAGCACAGTGTGTCAAAGGACAGCAATAATCTTCACTGGCAGCAGCGTGTGCATCAAAGCTCATAGCTAGATACCAGGGACAGCACAGAGGGCCCGATTCACAGAACTAACTTAAGACAAAATCCTAAACTTACTACCAATTTGGTATTCACAGAAGGCACTTAGGGCCATATGTATGAACACATTTTCCCATAGACACAGAATGGGTAAAACCCTTTGATACATCTGGCCCTTACTCATTTTGGTATTCACAGAAGGCACTTACTCATTTCGGTATTCACAGAAGTTAGGAGTCCTAACTTTAGGACTCCTAAATGCCTTCTGTGAATACCGAAAGTCTTAAAATTAGGATTTTTCTCAGTTTAGTAGTAGTATAGTTAGGACTCCTAACTTTAGGACTCCTAAATGCATTCTGTGAATACCGAAAGTCTTAAAATTAGGATCTTTCTCAATTTAGTGGTAGTAAAGTTAGGACTCTTAACTTTAGGACTCCTAAATACCTTCTGCAAATACCGAAAGCCTTAAAATTAGGATGTTTCTTAGTTTAGTAGTAGTAAAGTTAGGAGTTCTAACTTTAGGACTCTTAAACTGAGAAAAATCCTAATTTTAAGACTTTCGGTATTCACAGAAGGCATTTAGGAGTCCTAAAGTTAGGACTCCTAACTTCTGTGAATACCGAAGTGAGTAAGTGTCTTCTGTGAATACCAAAATGAGTAAGTGCCTTCTGTGAATACGAAAATGGTAGTAAGTTTAGGATTTTGTCTTAAGTTAGTTCTGTGAATCGGGCCCAGAGTATGTTTGAGCCCATCTGCACCCATCACTGATAGTTCACTGAGTGTCCCAGACTAGTATTACACTTCACTCATACCACGCTGTGTGCCCCAGATGATTGTTACACTTCACTGATATCTCACTTTGAATCTCAGCCCACCAGGAAACATCACTGATGGCGGAGCGAGCATCGAAGTTCATCGTTCAATATCAGTGTGAGCATACACTGTGTCCAAGCTCCTCATAGCTCCCAGCCCAAGGATACACATCACTGATAACACAGTATGTCCAAGGCCATCACTGATCGCACAGTGTGTGTCCCAGACCGATTTCTACACATCACTGAAATCTCATTTTGTGTCAAACACCATTGGCGCACATCACTAGCACCACCCCATCAATAAACATCATTAACCCGTTCGTTGCGCCCGTCGGCCAACGGCCGTCGCGAGCACTACCTCGCTAGTGCTGCGCACGTCCATTGGCCGATGCGGCCCCGCCCACTCAATGGAACGCACCGCGGCGGTAATTAAACGGGTTAATAGAAGACCATGCATCAAAGGTCATCCCTAAATATCAGTGAAAACTCACTGTGAGCCTGAGCTCATTAACACATCACCAATGGCATATTGTGTCTTAGACCAGCGATTCTTAGCATGTTGTCCGCGGACTCCCAAAGGTCCACTAGGCCTTCTGAGGAGGTCCGTGACCTTCTTTTACAATTTATTGACAGGCTCATGACATTTATGGATGCCTCTTTTACTCACTACATTGCCAATGGAACCTAGACATGAAGGCCTTTAGTTCCCAGCAAGCTGTGATGGCGCCCATGCTCAAGCACTGGTTTATCTTTGATGAGAACCAATGATATGGCTGCAACTATTAACATTCTGCCACAGGAGCCCAGAGTGAGGAAGCGGTGCCCACAAGGTACATGGGTCACTTTTTATATTCCTTTTGGGTCGAAGCTTACCTGACAGACATCTTGGGGACATTCAGAAAGCTTCACTGGGAATGCATTCTGCCTGTTGCTCATCATTGGCTTTGTGGTTTATGACTCACATTTTCTGGCTTTCTATTTGCTGCCTCTGTTTGCTTTAGGCGGTGCGGGGTAAGTTCACCCCCCACCCCAAAGGACCAAAGTCTTTTCTCACCAACTCCCCTTGTATTCTTCCACAACTGCTCCTTTCTGTAAACAGGCCAGTATATCTTCTTATCTTGTCACATTTGCTGTGTATGCAAAGACAGAGGTCAAGTGTCAGGCTCTGTCTTCCGCAGGAACTTGGTGTTTACTTTTCTTTCTCTGACTTCAAAGTGAAAGGATTTACGTGATAATCTTGCTGGACACTGGAGGTAGGAAAGGGTTTTTGCTGACACACAACAACATTTAAATAAACTGTGCGAGTATTTCAGAAAATATCAGAATATGTTCTGAAGTGTTTTGGAAACAAATACTTTAATATGATCAAAACAAATTAATACACTAGGTGAGGCCATTTCAAAATATTATTGTTTGTGCGCTGTATAGTTTTATTAGTAAAACTACATAACTGTGCACATGTAATGTTCATTGAAATTGAAAATGTGTTGTCTATAATGGCAGTGTGCAACCACACCATGTGCACTCCACTTTACGGCACTCCACTCTAATCTGCGCCGCTCAATACCACTGCACTCTACTCTGCACCACTCCACGCCACTGCACTCTTGCACTCTACTCCAGCCCACTCTGCACCACTCCCCTCTACGCCTCTGCACTCTACGCCACTTGACTCTACGCCTCTCTACTCTACTCTGCACCATTATGCTCTATGCCAATGCATTCTTCACCCCTCTACTCTACAGCATTGCACTCTTCGCCACTGCACTCTACACCACCACAGTCTATGCCACTCTAATCTACTCTGCACAGCTCCACTCTACGCCACTGTACAACACTGCAATCCACACCTTTGCACTCTGTGCCAGTACAGTCTATACCAATGCACTTCACTCTGTAATACTCAACTCTACATGCCTGCATTCTACACCAATCCACTGTACACTACTCTAATGTAGTCTGCACCGCAGCACTCTGCACCACTTCACTCTATGCCATTACACTCTATGCCACTCCACTCTATTCCACTACACTCTATCTTGTACCACTCCATTCTACGCCACTTCACTCTACTCTGAAAAAATCTACTCTACACCACTGCACTCTACACCTTTTTACTCCACTTAGCACCACGCCACTCTTTGATACTGCATTGTACACCGCTCTACTCTAAACCACTGCACTATATGCCACTGCACTCTACACAACTGCACTCTATGCTGCTGCACTCTACTCTTAACCACTGTACTCTACACCACTGAATTCAACACCAACGCACTCTTTGCCACTCTACATTACTCCATGACACTCTACTCTGCTACTTCACTCTCCGTCACTGAACTCTACACCACTCTACTCTGCAGTACTGCTCTCTATGACAATGCACTCTACACCACTACTCTGCATCACTGAGCTCTATGCCACTGCAATCTGCATCATTCCACTCTTAGCCACTGCACTCTATGCCACTCCACTCTGCACCACTCTACGCCACTGCACTCTCTCCCACTCTACACCTCTCTACTCTACACCACTGCACTCTGTGCCACTGCACTCTATGCCACTCGGCACCACTGCTCTCTACTATGTTCCACCCTAACCTATGCCACTCCATTCTATGATGCTGATTGTACGCTGCTGAATTCTATGCCACTCAACTCTAAGCCACTGCACTCTATGTCACTATACTCTGCAACACTGCACTCGACTCTGCACCCCTGTACTCACCGACACTGCACTCTACTCAACACCACTCTACTAAACACCTCTACTCTAAGCCATGGCACCCTATGCCAATGCACTCTACACCCCTCTACTGTAACACTGCACTCAACGCCACAGAATTCTACGCCACTGTACTCTGCACCACTGCATTCTATGCCAATGCCCTCTATGCTACTCTATTCTGCATCACTCCACTCTACACCACTGCACTGTATGCCACTGCATTCTACGACACTATATTCTACTCAGCGCCACTCTACACAACTCTACTCTGCACCGCTCTACACCAATGCACTCTGTGCACTCTACTCTGCACCATTCCACTCTGCACCACTGCAGTCACTGTACTCTACTATGCAACACTTGAATCTACGCCACTGCATTCTACAACGCTGCACTCTACGCCACTTCACTCTAATCCACTATACTCTGCAACACTCTGCACCAATGCACTCTACACCAGTCCCCTCTACTCTACACCACTCCAATGTACGCCACTCTCCATTACTTCACTCTATGCCACTCCAATACACAACACCCTCGGCCACTCCAGTTACAACACTGTACTCCACTCTTCGCCATTCCACTCTACGACACTCCACGACACTCTCCTTTACACAACTAACTTTTAGCCAAGCTGAACAGCAGCCATGCAGGTGTACAACATGGCTAAAACACATTGGCAAAGCCAAACGTTTTTGAGTAGGCAAGACCTATTGGCTTTGCCACTGCTTGTTTCCTTTACAGCTGACTCTGCAAGTAGTTGAGTGCAAGTTTCCAATCAGACTTGCTATAGTGAGCAATAGTAAACGTTCCAGCATTCTCACATTATGGCACGTTTTCCTCGCCACATATAGAGCGTGGATCTCTGCTCCCCAAGGTGTATATAATATGACATGGCGTGAATGGGAGTCTTTAAATTGTGTTTGTGTGTCTTATCATTACCAGAGGATTAAAGTGCTTCCACATAAGCAAACAATGCTTTTAACTTGGGCTGTTTCCTCCGTCGTTTTCCCACGTTACAAACAGACATTGCTATATTTTAAATAGACATTGATATAAGTGCAACAATATCGCTACATGATTTGACCTGCCTTCAGCATGAAAGACAAAGAGTTCCTTTGTGGTAGATCAGATATTACCAGGGTTGTCATGCATTGGACTGAATTGAAAAGCAGATGTTAATTATTTACAACTCACAACACTTTGGATTCCACCTGAAGGCTACTCATTCGTTTGCTTTTATAAATAACTCTATGTAGCTCACAAAGTGTTTGAGACAATGCATCTTTATATCCAGCAGACCCAAAACGCAGCTCCCTGATATAGTGATATTAGGTACTTATGTTTCTATATCTCAAGAGCAATGTGGTGTCATAAAGGCCCGTAGATCACTTAACCCCTTCCCCGCTCATGACGGAACCACTCCGTCATGAGCCACGGTTGCGCTGTGCTCATGACGGAGTGGTTCCGTCATGCTGTGGCCGTTGGCGGCCACTCCGCCCACGCGGCGCTAATTTCCCGCCTGTGCGGGCGATTAGCGCAGTGGGCGGAGACGTGACGGAACCACTCCGTCATGAGCACAGCTCAACCGTGGCTCATGACGGAGTGGTTCCGTCACGAGCACAGCGCCACTGCACCTGCCCCCAAACCCCCCCAGCGCCGCGGCGGAATTCCTGCCGCGGCGAAGGGGTTAAAAACCACATAATAACCTCTGTTATGCTTTGCCTCCACACTCAACAAACTAGATATCTGTGTGATGGAAACGTTTTTTTACCCCATCCAGTGTTTACTATTCTAGGCCAGTGAATCTTACCCAGTGGTCCGCAGCCCACCTGGGGGGCTGGGAGGCCTGCTCCCAGGGTCCATGACTATTGAGGAAAATAAATATTATTTGCAGATTTTAGGGAAGTACCTACATAAAGAAAGCAAAATAAACATTTAAAAAAATGTTTTGTGCAAAGGAATTTGAAATTGTATGACAATTAAGTTGGTATCCTTATTTGTGCGAGTAGAGCAAATACTACAAAAGGAATCTAGTATGGACGACAGGTGGCTCCAGTTGAAGCAGTGGTAAACGACAAAAAGGCAACATGCATTTGGAGCAAAAAAGACAAAATGATATGCTGGAGTTCACAAGATCTCTTCCTCTTTTCGAAATAAAGCTACATTTTGAAACGCTTCAACCTGCTGATTAAAATTAAAATCTCAAGTTTTGCATGTAGGTTGTGATTCCAATAAAAGATTTAATCATTTCTGTATTTGATGTCTACTAGTTTCTGTATTATTGTGCAGGGTTTCAACTTTCAAAGCATAGAACTTGCTTAGGTGGGAGTCCCCGGCAACCAGAATTGGTTCAGCGGTGGTCCATGGAAGTCAAAAGGGTAAGAACCGCTGTCCTAGACGATTGTTACACATTACTGACAGCTCATTGTATATCAAACACCATCAATATATATCACTGATAGCTCAGTTTGTATTAAAGGCCATCAATACACATCACTGATGGCTAACTTTGTGCCAAAGGACATTAATATACATCACTGATAGCTCACTGTGTTTCAAAGGCAATTATTATATATCACTGATAGCTGAGTGTGTGTCAAAGACTATCTTTATTTAAACCAACAAAGGACACTGTTCCAACGGTAGGGTGCTAAATAGCCCCTGCCAAAAAGCAAAAAAGAAAAAGGACCTAGGTATGAGAAGGGACCCCACACAATAGAGAAAGAACAAGTCTTGTCCCCTGTTGCCCTCATACATCCTGAAAGGTGTCATGCTTCATCATCGGGCATTTGCTCCTAGTAGGGCCCGGCACTGCACTGCCCTACGGGTCCCCCGAAGGGTCACTTTAGCGGAGATCTTTTTTGGGGGATATTGCCCAAATAAAATAGATTAGAACTCCTCGGGTAAAAAGTTACCCCAACAGGCATGTTATGCCTGTCATAGACCAACATGTTTCGCACCCCTATTGCCATCAGGGTCGTTGGCGCTTCTTCAGGATCAAAAGACAGGTGTATAGAAGTGCACGTGAGGTGAATAATTAAAAGTAAATACCCTCATAGTCAATCAGGGCGAGCCACCATTCTGTTTCCCAAACAGGGTGGCAAGAAATTGTAAAAAGCTCCTGATGAGTAACCTTGGAAAGAAACACAAGATAGAGGACACACAGTATGAGCATCAAAACGTGCCACAATCGTGTGCACAACCTGCCACAATCAAAAGACACACAAGACCAAAAAATCGGGAATACCTAGTGTAACCCTGGTACCACCAAAACCTCCACCCAGACTCGGGACCATGTATGCTTGCCCATGAATTCTAGATTCTCACTGTGGCCAGTCTGAAAGGTACCATCCATATCAAAAGGGGGACCAGGGTGTCCATATAGTTAACAATACCCTTCATCACGATCCCTGCATCCTGCATACACAGGACATGTTAGGTATGGATATTAGGACTAGAACGGGGCATCAAGTAAGGGTACTTCACATGCATGCTAAGTAACAGCGCATGCACGTGAAGATAGCAGTATCTAAAGAAAGGCCTTACCCGACATTATTGCGTCTGGTATGCATCGCACAGTGGTGGGTTCGATGAGGGCTCCGAGGTCGATGTGGAGTCCATGCACTCGAAGAACCCTCCCAGTAGAACTGGTGCGTCAGTTCTGTTAGGGCTTGTGCCGAGCTGCAGTGGTGATGCGTCGTTTCTACTGGATCCACAAGTGGGCAAACAGAGCACCTTCAGGCCCACTTCCAAGGGTCCAGAATAAGGTGGCACCACCTGGCAGGGTAGGACTCACAGTTGCAGAGTTCTGGTGCTGCTCACAAGAGACTTGCCCTTGGAGTTGCTCTAGTGGTCCTAGGTACAAGTAGCTGGTCCAGTAATTTTCACCCAGGCAAGAAGGCAGCAGGTGAGCACAGCAGGCAGTAGTCCTTCGGGGCAGCAGTCCAGCAGAGTGGCAGTCCTTTTAGCAGCACCACACTCCTCTTCCTGGCAAAGTCTTCCACAGGTCCAGACGTGTACTGAAGAGTTGGTGTCTGAGGTCCAATTTATTTTCCTGCTGCCTCCTTTGAAGTGGGAGAAGCTTTTAGGGGTTTCCTTTGAAGTGCACAGGGTTCCTGAATCACTGCCCTGACTCCAATCTAACAGGGGTATTCAATTATTTGTGTGAAGGCAGGACACAGCCTATTCAGGTGTAAGTAGGACTGTGCCCAGTTCCGCCCTCCCATTCTGCCAGTGATGGCACATCCAGGCACACCTAAGCTCTCTATTGTGTGTGGCTGTACGGGAGGAATACACAAAGCCCAGCAGCCAATTACACCCAGTCATATGACCCAGAGACAGGCTACACGCAGACTTTCTAGAAATGGCTTTTTCAAAATTGTAATAAAAGTCCCGACTTCACCATAAAGGGGGATTTTTCATTACAATTTCAAAGACATCAATCATGAACTATTTATCTGTTGCAATTTGGAAGTTAGAGCTTATTAGATGTAATAAGGTAACTCCAATGCTATCCAATGGAAGAAATAGGCCTAGCAGGAGTGAAAAACAAATGTAAGAGTTTTTCACTACCAGGACATGGAAAACTTAAACATACATGTCAAACTGACTGTTCAGGGCCTATCCTAGGGGTGACACATACCTATTAAAAAAGGTTTGGGCATGGCAAAAGGTTTATTTTGCCAAATCAAAATGGCAGTTTAAAACCACACACATAGGTTGCAATGGCAGGCCAGATGCATGTTTAAAGGGCACATTCATTTTTGTTAGGCACGGGGAGATTAAGTGATTTGCCCAGAATCACAGGATGTTCAGCGTCATTGCTGAGACTCGAACCCAGTTCCCCAGATTCTACTGCCCTAGCTATTAGGCAAACTGTTATATATATTTAATATAGCGTACAACTCACCCGGGGGGCATCTCGGCGCTATTGCGGAAACAAGAATCAGTGGAGGGAGAAAGAGTTCAGAATAGATGAGATTTGAGTAGATTTGAGCTACTTAAGAGGGTGGCACAATCAATGCTGCAGGCCCATTAGTAGCATTTAACTTACAGGCTCCTGCAAAGGTAGTAGAGCCCTACGAAGTAAACTAAATATGTCAATTGGGTGTAAGCCAATTCTAGCATGTTAAAAGGAGAAAGCACAAACGCTCTAGCACTTGTTAGCAGTGGTAAAGAGCACAGAGTCCTTAAAGCCAACAAAATCAGGTGCATAATACAGAAAGGTCAAGGTAAAAAGTATGGGGATGACCCTGTCGAAAGGGCAAGGTCATCCTGCCATCAAAAAAGTCTGTATACTCTCCAGCTTCAGAAAGCTGGGCCATGGTGAAACCAACCAAGTGGAAGTGAAGCCAGTACACCCCAAAATTAGGAAAGGAATCGGGATCTGTCTCAGTGGAAAAAGAGAATGGGGAAAACACCATCAGATAACAAAGCCAAAACAGAGTCCAGAGAGCAAGGTCATCAAAACAAGCAAAGAGGTTAAAAATCCTTAAAGGGAATGCACAATAGAATGCAAAAGCCAAAACAGAATCTGAAGAGCAAGGGCAGAGTATATAGGCAATGTAGTCAAGGAACTGAGGAACTGTAAATGGAATAAAAAACAAAGATAAAGAATGGGAACGAACGAGTGAAATCAAAGATCAAAGAGCCACTACAACACAAAGTTGGCAGGCAGCTTCCTAATGTTACCACAATATTTCAATACTACAGCTGCTTGTTGTTTCCCAGAAATTCCAATCTTGGTTCAGGCTGACTAGCTATTAATGGCACCCCAGCCATCGTAGGCTGGTACACCACAGCCTTAAAGGGATATGCTCCACACCCTGCTGATATCAGTGCCCGATGTGTCACAATGTGTGCCCAATATCATCGACTCACATCACTGATAGGACGCTGTGAGCCCCAGATGATAGTTACACATCACTGATAGCTCATTGTTTGTCAAGGACTGTTAACATACACCTCTGATAGCTTGCTGTGCACTCCAGGCCATCAATAAATTTCACTGATAGCACAGCATGCATCAAAGTCCATCATTAGACACTGTACTTCCCACACGATTGTCACACATCACTAATAGTTCAGCGTGTGCCCAAGCCCATTGAGACAAATCACTAAAAGCACACTTTCACTACCAGAATACACATTTACATTTAGGTGTGCTGAGGTAGTTTGTTTACTGACAGTGGACACATTACATCCCAGGCAGTCACAAGACTCCACCAGAGGCTGAAAACACAGCCAGTATTTATACAAATGTCCCTGGTCAGGATTGAGACCTGCACAAACATAGTGTTTTATAGCTTGACAGCTGGAAATTGGAAATCACAGATAGTACAAACTGTGGTCCAGCTGACAGACTTTAGTGACAACTCAATGTGCATTGGAGTCCACGACTAATCATTGGTGTTATACCTTCTTGCTGCCCAGTCCTTTAAAGTGATAGCAGATTGAGCATGCCAGCCCATCATTAGATCTCTATGATAAAACACTGTGCACCTGACCCATATTTATATTCAATTGATAGCACATTGCGTTTTTCAGATTATTGGTACACACCCATGATAGCACACTGTGTGTTCTAGCCCATCTGTAGACATCAATAATAGGGCATCACGAGTTCTATGCACTGATAGACGTTAGTGATGGGAAACAACCTTTACAACGCGGTTGTTACATTGCATTCCATAATAACATGGTCGTTACAACGACCACGTTGTTACAACGCTATGTCATTACAACACAGTCATTAGTTCGACTTGCTCTAGCTGGTGCTCCAACCTAAGGAATAGTATGATTTACTATTCCAACACCTTCCCTACTGTTGCGTAGGGTGGAGTTGGAATAGTAAATTAAACTATTCCTAATGTTGGAGCGCCATCTAGTGCAAGTCGATCTAATGACTTGCGTCATAAAGGTATTGCGTTGTAACAATGCAGTTGTTGTAACAACGGCGTTGTTATGGAACGCGATGTAAAAGCATGTGTTGTAGCATGCTAAATTCGTCAGTGATATCACACTGTGCATAAAAGCTCATTTGTATACATTATTGCTATCACACTGTGCAAGGCGTCACTGATTTCACACCATGCATTCAAGCCCATCGGTAGACAACAGTGATATAACACCTGCATCCAAGCCCATCGGTAGACAACAGTGATATCACACCTGCATCCAAGCCCATCGGTAGACAACAGTGATATCACACCTGCATCGAAGCCCATCAGCAGACATCACTAATATCACACTATGCATCAGAGTCCATCAGTAGACATCACTGATATCACACCGTGCATCAAAGTCCATCAGTAGACATCACTGATATCACACCGTGCATCAAAGTCCACCAGCAGATATAACTGATATCACATCAGCATTGGCGCCCTTAAGTAGACATCACTGATATCACACCATGCATCCAAGTCCATTGATAGACATCACTGGTATCACACCATGCATCTGAGTCCTTCAATAGACAGCCCTGATTTACACCATGCATTCAAGTCCATTGGTAGACCTCACTGATGTCACATTGTGCATCAAAGTCCATCTGTAGACATCACTGATAGCTCATCTGCATCTGAGTCCTTCAGTAGACATCAATCATATTACACCTGGCATCCAAGTCCACTGGTAGACATCACTGATATCAGACCAGCATCCAAGCCCATCGGAAGAATCACTGATATCACACCAGGCCTATGACCTATAAGTTATTATAATGTTCCAACTGCATCTGGTATTTGCAGTGTAACAATAATACACTGAACTGCATTATCATACGATATTCAGCGACACATTTTGAATTAGGTAACTTTATGAATTCATTGAGATTACATTTTAACAACATTGGAAGCTACAGCCCCAAAGAAATACACTTGATGAAAAGGCTCAGGCCTTTCTCGAGTGCTACCATTGTAGTAGAGCTACCATGCCGTATGCAAGTGGCTGTAATGCAAAACTTTATCAACTTGTACATTACTTCCAATACACAGAGATTGTGGAAGATTTTCTGTTTGTTATTGACTACACATTCGGTCACCGAACTACAATACTCTAAGAGCCCGATGTAGGTAAATATGAAATACCGATTCCTAAATACCGAATTTTACCGATTCGGTATTTAGGAATCGGTATTTCATATGTAGCTAAAAATTCGGTAAAAAATACCGAATCGGTAATATTCGTTATTACCGAATCGGTAATACCGATTCCGTAATAAGGAATCACCTTCCCATTCATTCCTATGGGCCTGGAGGCCCATAGGAATAAATGGGAAGCCATTCACTATTACCGATTCGGTAAATACCGAATCGGTAATAGGGGGAGCATATTCAAGGGTGGCAGGGTGTCACATTGACACCCTGTTGCACCACTGAATCGTACATGTGGCGCACATACATGCCCTAAGGGCATGTATGTCTGCCACATGGCACCTTGAAAACAGCAAATTATTGCTTTTTTAAAGGTATTCGGTATTTACCACCAACTTGTAGTTGGTGGTAAATAACGAATCCTGAATGCAAAAATGCACTCACTTGAGTGCCTCCTACATAGCTTTTAAGGATTCGGTATTTTACCGATTCCTTAAGATAAGGAATCGGTAAATTACCGAATCCTTCAAACCTGCCTCCTACATTAGAAAGGGCTAAATACCGGTCGGTAACGGGGAAATTACTGATTTTCGGCCGTTACCGACCGGTATTTAGCTACCAACATATGGCCCTATATGACTAAAGAAAAATGCCACTATTACCGCAAAGTTGAAAATAATTCTGTTTTCCCTTTGTAGCTTATATATAAATCCCCAGAATCACACCATACAGTAGGTGTAAAGAACATACATTCAGGACTGCGGTGTTCACCTTGTTTATTTAAAATTCCACAGCTCAGTCCCACGTTTGGAACTTGGGGACACTGGTTTGAAACCCGGCCTTGGCGTTTGACTAGACATTGTGTGATTCTGTCAAACAGAACACTTTTAGCATCATCAGTGAGATCTGCAAGCTTCCTCCACATAGAAAAGACAAAAGAAGTAAATGTGAAAACAAACATCAGACAAATCAAATATGGCCAGGATAGCTAACAGTGTCTTCCCGGCTCTCAAACAGGTATAGCATGGAAAGGAGCTGTGCTACCCACCCAAAGCATACAAAGCAATAATATGCCAGAGAGGTCTCAATTTCACAAAATAATGTTGATACTACATGGTAAACAGCATCACAAACATTCACCACAAAATATGTGCAGCACAGAAAAGAGCCATCCCATTTCCTCTTGGAGAACATATACTGCACTCAATAGCAAATTTAAGGTACCACCTGAAATGAAATCGCATGATCTTCATGCAGACAGTTATATTACAGGAAATAACCTGAAATGGGGTCCGGACCAGAAGAAATGATTACATGGCTTGTGACCCTGATGACATCGAAAAACAACTAATACAAAAATGAGCTGATTGGTGACTAGCCAGACTTACCTTACTAACACAGTGTCTGTCTACATTTCCAACAGCAGTTGTCATCCTTGGATGGACATTTTTGTCACACTGAAGGGAAAGAAAGTTAGCATAGCTTCTCCAATCAAATTTAATTAACAGTGCAACCAATTTGGCTACACAATGAGGACCAGAAATCGGTAGTCAAGTTCCAGGGTGACTTTTACAACTGAGGGATCATGTTCAGGTATATCACTCTTAAGATCAGACTAAATAGGCACAATATGGCAAGTGGGAGGCAAAGCCTCCTAAAGACGTTCATGCGAACAAGAATCTGACATACAAGCAGCTCTTTAGCTGTCATACAAAATAACAACATTAGTATTTGATACTCGGAATACAATTTAGCTTGGTACTTTCTAGGCATTAGCAATGTAATCTCTCAGACACAGTTTTAAGGCACATAAATGCTCATAGTTCAAATCTACAGAAGACAAAAGGAATCAGGCAAAAGAGTACAAGTAATATTAGCAATAGCACTGCAGAAGCTCTGTCAAGAGTCTTCAAAGGGCCAGGAAAAGTGTCAGTCTAAACCACAGGTTGTGGGAAAACTATCTAAAATTCCATTCAAAGGGAAATGGGTTTTGGGAAATGGTTCAGGCCGGGGTCCATGGAAGATTCTGCATAGGGCATGCAGAAAAGGGGTCTCGCCCGAGATCCTCCATCCAAGCCCTCTGACACTAACGCAGCAGCCCACGACTTCAGACAATGGATCGACAACTGCGCCAACACCCTCGCTCCTATCAGGAAACCCTCCAACAGGTGCACCGACACGAGAGCCATCTGGTTCAACGCCTACCTCCAGACTTCCAAACTAACCTGCCGAAGAATCGAGAAACAGTGGCGTCAAGACCAGACACCAGACAACCACGCAGCCCTCAAGAACGCCAAACGCAAGCACCACCAACTCATCCAATCCGCCAAAAGGACCTCCTTCAAGGAACGCATCGACAATAACGCACACAACAGCAAAGAGCCCTTCAGCATCGTGAAAGAACTCGCCTCCCCCAGCTCCAGCACGAACGACAACCCGCTGTCGCAAGAACTCTGCGACTCCCTGGCCACCTTCTTCCACCGCAAGATCACAGACATCCATGACAGCTTCGACACTCAGTCACCGACGACAGACGCCGACACCCCCAACCCAACATCCACCAAACACATCGACCTTCTGCTCTCCTGGAACCACGTCAACGACGAAGACACCATCAAAATCATGAACACAATCCACTCCGGCTCTCCTTCCTACCCCTGCCCCCACCACATCTTCAACAAAGCAAGCTCCATCGCACCCCAACTCCAAAAGATCATCAAAAAGCTCCTTCGAGACAGCCACCTTTCCGGAGAGCTGGAAACACGCCGAGATCAACGCCCTTCTCAAGAAACTCAAGGCGGACCCAAAGGACCTAAATAACTTCTGACCCATCTCCCTGCTCCCGTTCCTGGCTAAAGTCATTGAGAAGACTGTCAACAGGCAACTGACCTGCTTCCTCGAGGAGAACAACATCCTGGACCCCTCCCAATCTGGCTTCCGCAGCACTCACAGCACCAAAACCGCCCTCATCGTCGCCACCGACGACATCAGGACCCTGCTGGACAATGGCGAAACCGCGGCCCTCATTCTCCTGCACCTCTCGGCCACCTTCGACACCGTCTGCCACCACACCCTACGCACACGCCTCCACGACGCAGGGATCCGCGACAAAACCCCGAACTGGATCACCTCCTTCCTCACAGGCAGAACCCAGAGAGTCCGTCTCCCCCATTCAGATCCGAATCCACCACGATCACCTGCGGCGTACCCCAAGGATCATCTCTCAGCCAGACCCTTTCAAAATCTACATGGCCCCACTCACCAACATCGTCCGAGCGCACCATCTCAACATCATCTCGTACGCCTATGACACCCAGCTGATCCTCTCCCTCACGAAGGACCCGGCCACTGCCAAATCCAACCTCCACGAGGGAATGAAGGCCGTCGCAGAGTGGATGAAGACCAGCCATCTGAAACTGAACTCTGACAAGACGGAGGTCCTCATCCTTGGCTCCACCCCCTCCGCATGGGACGACTCCTGGTGGCTGGCCACGCTGGGAGCTCCCCCGACACCCACCAACCATGCACGCAACCTGGGTTTCATCCTGGACTCAATGCTCTATATGACCCAGCAAGTTAATTCTGTCTCCTCCTCCTGTTTCAACACCCTCCGCATGCTACGCAAGATCTACAAATGGATTCCCACCGAAACCAGAAGGACAGTCACCCAAGCCCTCGTCAGCAGCAGGCTGGACTAAGGCAACGCCCTCTACGCGGGTACCACGGCCAAACTCCAGAAAAGACTCCTACGCATTCAAACCGCCTCTGCACGCCTCATCCTCGGAATCCCTCGCCACAGCCACATCACCGCCCACCTGAGAGACCTGCACTGGCTCCCGGTCAACAAGAGGATCACCTTCAAGCTCCTCACCCACGCCCACAAACCACTCCACAGCGACGGACCAGTATACGTCAATGAACAACTCACATTCTACAACCCGAGCCGCCAGCTTCGCTCCGCTGACCTCGCCCTCGCCCTCGCCACCATCCCACGTATCCGCCGAACGACCACCGGTGGCAGATCATTCTCCCACCTCGCCGCCAAGACTTGGAACATCCTCCCGATCCACCTGCGACAGACCCAGGACCTGCTGACCTTCAGGAGACTTCTTAAGACCAGACTGTTCAATCAGTAGCTGCTTCACCCCACCCGCCGGCACCTTGAGACCCTCACGGGTGAGTAGCGTGCCCTATAAATGTTTTGATTGATTGATTGATTGATTGATTTATCCTAGGGGTTCAGCACAGGAGTTCAGAATGCGGTCTGAAAGAAAGTCCAAAGTCGTTTGCCCCCTCGCCCAGGGAAAATGGTAAGTTTTATTCAATGGAGTCTGTCGGCAACTCCCCTTTGGTTGCATTATCAATAGAAAGCCATTGTTTTTGTTTCAATGTCTGTATGTATTCACATGGCACATAGTGAAGCATTGGTGAAAAAACCCACATTGGACATGGGAACACCATCTTATTCACCCACTCAGGGTTTAATACAACAGTCTGTTGTTCATCTACAGGTTTCTCATGTGCTCATCTTTGAAATCTGTTCCCAGACATGTATCTATTATTTGTTTCATTAATTGTATCTATTCTAAACTGACACTTCGTGGGAACACCTGCAAAGAAAACAAGTCAGCAGAAATGTAGTAGGTTACCATGGGACAAAGATTCAGGCCTTTCAAATGAAACCCTATTAACTTAAGACAATAAATCAATAATGCACGTTTAATATGCATGTGCACATTTTAACATATATGTATACATTATCTCTTTACTACTTTTGCTCACTGTTGCATAAATCATTTTGCAAGTAATGAAATCGCACAACAGTAAGCAGACCTAGGAACTAAATTTAAAAGTACGTACGAGTAACATTAAGGCATACATTGATGACATTCTATTGTTCAACCTATACTAATACCCTACACATATAAGGATCATTTAAATCTAAGAACGAGATTTCTAGCAGTTACACAGACGGCCAGTCACTTTTATTAATCAACATCGGGTAACTGTTTTCTAAATCAAACATTGAAGACATCTCGTTTAATGAAGATGAGTTCTAAGTTAAACATCCAATGCATTTCTTTCGACATTAGTAAAACATTCTGTGTGAGAACTATAAATTCTATAGTAAAGACTCTCTGTATCCGCAGTGTCATCTGTAATATGTGACAGTAGTATCATTAATAAATGTAAGACTCAAGTTCAAGGTCCCGGTTCCTTTTGTGTGTCGAGTATCAGTCGTATTTAGGTTTTGTAACATGTAAAGAGTGGGCAACTTTACGCTGCACCAATGGGCCTGATAGATAACTTTAACAGAGCATCTTATACAACCTGCATCCTTCCTTGATATTGATAACTGTGCTAAACACACAGCTTTGCAGACATATATTTCAAACATGAACCTCTCGCTACTTTGCTAGTAATAACACCAACAATGATTCCACCTTGGCACTCCAATCCAAAATTGTGACAGACGATTTTCCAACACTGTGACTCACATATCATTGTCACCAGACACATCATTTATGGCCTGGCCCCTTGCACCAGAAATTGTTATTATAAATCTTTGTGTGACCAGCTCCTCATAAGAACATTTGGGTAAAATGTCAATAATGCAACAAATAAGAAAAAAAGTCAGTGTCTCTTCAGTTTTCCAGAACATGGCAGTTTACACAGTGCTCCCACTGTGCTTCCAGGAAACAAGCTTCAGCACCCAATGCTGATTACAACCATGCAAACGTATGTTATTTCCCTCAGAAATGCTTAACTTTGCCTCACCATACCTCAAATCCAAAGTACTCCAACTGTGTTCAACCTTGAATCCAAAGTACTCCATTTGCTTTCAACCTGGGCGGGCAAAGATACGTGGACAAAGTCTCTGAGGGAACGACCCAAGGTATGCACGGATACACAACCAACATGTTGTCAGTCAGGTTTTTGAAGTGTCATCCATCAATCTCTGTACCTTGAGGATGTGAATCCAGAACTGATCAGCTGTGATGTACAGGGGGGACTAGGATCAAACTTTTTTGAGTGAAGAAGGGTAAAAATCAGTCAATCTATCTTTCTTCCAAAAACGCTCAGCTGCTGCTTGGCTTCAAGGCTGTAGGTTGTCCATGGTGGTACCCTCACTTGACACACAGACGCAGGTGCTTAAGAATCAGAAGTGCAAGTCTCTCTTACAGAAAATATGTGATGTCCTGGAAGCAGTAGATATACCAGGGGCACAAGCTAGATTGTAGCATGGTAGGCTCCAATACAAGCAAAGAAAATGGCACCTTTATTCTTTGGCTTGGTACAGAGTTATAATTATAGTGAAATGGGTACCTCTCACCCTGGTACCACTGCACCTGTTGGGCTAATGATAGCACTGTCCCTGACCTAAATGTAAACTTATCAAAGGAAAACTTGGGAACAGCTGCCAATCTGACACATTCAGTCACTTGTGACAGTCCTGGTAATTTATAGAAAACACTCTGAGAGCTGGGATTTAAAGAACTTTCTCATAATGATCAGAATAAAAATATGAGTCCCAAAATGTAAAATGTTGTTGGATAAAGGGCTAGGATTGTTTGAAAGCATCACATACAACATGGGGCCGCTTGGACGCTGTTTCTGTCTTCTAGAACTCTAAGAAACAGGCCTGGTATTCTTTTTTAAATGTACCAAATAAACTGCAGAAACAAACACACTTACTGACAGTCATCCAATGTAAGCTCTATTGCAATAAATCAGTGTTTTGAGCCCATCCAAGAAACTATGCGAGCCTAAGAACATAGAATATCCTTAGGAATTTGAAAGATTGAGGCTCAGGAATACTAAGATTATCCATCAGAGTTTGTGCCATTTGTGTGGTGCAGCCCCAACACAAAATTCATATTGGGATTTACCAAGTCACACAAATCAATATTTGCATAGCTTTGCGTGGGATTTTATCCCAAAAGTGATGCAACGCAGCACATAGCACTGCCTTGCGTTATCTAGTGCTGGGGAGGCGTTACTTGGATGGAGCATGGGCGTTCCTGTTTTAATACAAAACCATATTTACTAAAGTCAGTAAATATGGGTTAGCGCCAAAATGGTGCACCTACCGAGGCTGGCGCAACGAGGAGAAATATCTTTATTTATTTCTCCTGGTTGCTTCCTCTCTGCATATGTGCTGCATTGTGCGGCACATATGCAAAGAGGAAGAAGCTTCTCAGAATAGTTTTTGTAGAGAAAGGTATCCATTTCTGCACAAAAACTATTACGACCACAACGTAGGTACCCTTGCGTCATGGCATAAAGGTGCCTGCGTTGGCGCTGGGCAACTACAAACGCTCCAGTGATATGAGAGAGAAGAAATACCCCATATCTTAGTAGATATGAAGTATTTCTGTTCTCTTCCTTTGATGCAATGCAGCATAGGATCTTCCCTTGCTGCGCTGCATAAAAAAGTTTAGAAAATCTGGCCCAGAATATGTACATATAATAATGACCATTTATGTATTTTTGATCTTCTCAATGTTCTAATAGGAGCAGTGGCTGAAAAACCGGCACAATTGATCTAGTGTTTCTAGCCTTGGCGGGAGGCACGGTCAGCCACTGACAGATTGCCCTATCGGCCCGATAGGGCAATCTGTCAGTGGCTGAAGGGCTAGCATCACAGATCAATGCAACTCTACCAATTTTGCCACGTTCAAGTGTGATGTGCCATGCCAGTCCAGATTTTTATTTGAATTCTAGGACTTGTAGTCTTGTTTATTCCAATATAAAACAGGGCTACCAGTCCCTGAATTCAAAGAAAAATACCTGGGCTGAAGCAGCCCTTCACGCATGGGCCTGGGAAACTTGACAGATAAGTGTACACACTGTTTTTGGCTGTTAGTGAGCCTGATTTATAATATGTCGGGCCTGTTTTTACTGTTGATTTACCTGATATGACCACATACATGGCGTTCAGCAAACTCACATGTATGCAATCTCCCATACCTTTTAAAACACCTGTGCAGCGTGTCTCTACAAGTTCCAAACTGCCCTTACCTGTGGGCCACTTTCTAACTAACTGGTTCTCTAACAGAGCTACTTTTAAATCTGATACTGGGGCCTGCTTCTGTCCCAGTCTGACCCTTGAAGGTTGTTACTTGAATGAAGTTTAAAAATAACTTGCATCTAGGTAGAACTGTGGATGGAAGTCCGCCAGGGGTCTCGGCAAGACCTGGGCAGCAGTTCGCCAGTGCCTCTACCAGCGCCACAGACAATCTTTAAATAAGACAGAGACTTGGACGAAGCGCTGAGGAGCACGCGAGAGATCAACAATATAGAAAGTGAAACCAATCCTGTTGCTGCTCTTGGAGAGCACCCATCAGGGCGGCAGGGCACTCTCTGCCAGCAGAGCAGCGCTTCACTCCGGGGGGCCTCACCTTCCATGGGTCCCACAAAAAGTTTATCTCAGCATGAAGAGGCCCATCCAGTTAGCCTTCTGCAAAATTATTTTGATAGATTATGTGTCTTTACAGGGTTTTCTTTTCCTTCTGTCTGAGTGGGGCCCCTCAGTACAGTGAGGCACTCTGCACTGCGTGGGCTGAGGGTGTGTGCGTTATGCCTCTGAGCCTATTGCCAATGTAGTTTCCTCCTCAGGCTGGAAGCATGCAAATAAATATGCTACACATGGAGCTCTGGATTGTACATCTTTACTCCTCAGCATAAAATCACTCTGCTCTCTGATATTGTCATAATTGTTAATGACCACACTTTAATACCTCTCAACCAGTTACATACTTCCTCTACTGAGTCTGCCCAGAACTGCAAGGGTCCTAGCACACATAGTCTTACCACACTACATCTCCCCCTTTGTCAAATAAAAAGAGCAAACAAAATTATATTATATTTCTTCGATGAGTTGTGGAGGCGCTCGCACTAGTCAACAGGATGGAGTGACTTGAAGTGGTTGAGATGCACTCTGTTCAGGCAACAATGGTTCAGGTTCTGATTCTTTATCTGGACTGCCATGTGAGACGGCCTTATCGGTAGGTATAGGATCTGACCATCGCAGGGATAGGTGTTTGAAATGTGACGATTCTATTGGATGGACTGTCAGGGATGATGTACAGTCATCATGTGTCCTTTACACGTCACAATCCTCAGAGGGTCGACAGCAAAAGTAGTGTCTGTTTTCCACTTTTGCATAACTAGGGCTAAATCACCTACATTGAAGACTGTCTCTTGGGCTCTCCGACGCTTATTAGCATATGTTTTTCATATTGCACTCACGAGAAGAATCGGTGACACAAACATTTTCACAGCACTCAAGGATCGCTCTGCTGTCCATTGTGGCAGTTTGGTTCCGATGGTTCTTCTAAATAGTAAGGTGGCGGGGTTTTAACCCATTGTGGAGTTAGGAGTTGAATTATAAGGATGGAGGGCTTCACACAGGGCCTGCTTTAGTTCAATCCCCTCAAGAGATCAGGGGTGACTCCTCCGCTAAGGCGGAGGAGAGTCACCCCACTAAGCAGGTCAAAAAGGAAAAAATAAAATGATAACTCATTATTATTACCATTTGACTTTTCCGTTATTGCTCAGCTGGGTAGGGGCGGGGTAGTGCTGGGCTCTCACAGAGATGCTGTAGGAGCAGTGGTTCGCAATCTCTTAAGTGCGCAGGACGGTTTGGCCGGCCATCTCGGGCCAGCCAAAAGGTCATGTGCAACTTGCATGTTCTCCAACCAGGCTCCATTACAGCCAGGTTGGAGAAAATGCCCAGGCTCCCTTTACCTATCTGAGCGCCGAACCATGTCACTCGGACCAATCACAATGCAGCATTGTGATTGGCCTAAGGGAGCCTGGAAGCCTGGGTGCTTCTTGTTCCTGCTTTCTGCCCTGGAGTCCTGGAAGCTGGCGAAGAGGATCGGGAGGTGGCGGCTGCAGCCAGGTAAGTGACTGTTTAATTTTGTTTCCATTGTCTCTCCCCTCCCCCGCGACCAGCCCCCACCACTGCCATTAAATAGCAGCCACCACTGTAAGGGATGCTTGCTGAATAACCCTTTTGAGGGTACCCATAAATCGTTCCACAACACCATTTGCTTGGGGGCACAGAGGTGTACTCTTGGTGATTGCTATTCATTCTGACTAGAAACTCTGGGAACTCTTTGCTGTTGAACGACAGACCGTTGTCAGATTTGAGAATGGCGGGGATACCCCATGCTGAAAAGATGTTGTCCAGCCACTCAATGAACTTGTCATTGGTTGTTGATGATAACTTCTCAACCAAAGGGAAAGGTGACTATTTAGCAATCACTACCATTGATGATGTCCGTTTCCTAGGGGCCAAAAGTAATCAACTGCAATCTTTTCCCAAGGCTTTGTAGGAAGGTCAGACATGGTCAGAGAATGTTGAGTCACTTTGGGGGAAAGACAGTTGCAAAGATGACACTCTTTATCTTCCCTCCCAACTCGCTCGTTTAAGCGCGGAAACTACACTCGGTCTCTTAAGGCTCTTTTGGTAGCTACGTTGCCACAAAGTCTTTCATAGGCTAGTTCAATGGCCTGCTGCTTTAGGCTCTCACGTATGACAATTCTATTTTTTTTTAAATATATATTTTATTCTTTTTTGATAGAACAACAGAATACTCAGCAGGTACATCTCAATTAGTGTCCATTGATTACAAGAAGTAAAATTTACAATTAATAAGGATACAGAGGTTATGGCATTATACTTTTTCTTCATGGCCCCTATGGTACCTCCTACCCCTTGTGTTAGATATCTCTCGAGTCCCTCAGCTAGGTGTGGGCCTAGAGTAACGGGCGCTTCGCCTATTCGCCATTTTATCTGCATTCTGGTACATCTATCACCTCCTCTTCCATCTCTAGATTGTAGTAGCTCAGCCATGGCTGCCAAACTTTCCAAAACTTTCTCGGGCCTCCCCTCGCTTTATATACCATCTTTTTGAAACCCATGTACATGTCCATGCCAGTTCGCCACTCTTTCAGTGTGGGAAGTTCTGGTCTATCCCAGCATCTAGCTATATCACTCTTTGCCACTACAAGGCCTAAGTTACAAAGCAGAAGTTGGTATCTAGGAATGTCAACATCCCTGTGGATGCCTAACAGGACATATTTTGGGTCCATCAGGATTTGTGCATGTAACATGTTATTCAGTTCTTGCACTATCCGTGTCCAGTATCTATGTATTGGTTGGCACTCGCATACATAGAGTGTGGATGAAAGATCCGCGTTCAATTCTGCACTGCAAGCAATCCGGGGTCTCCGCTCTACCCATCACATATAATTTTGCCCTGTCGTAATATACCCTGTGTAGGATTTGAAACTGTACCAGTCTTAGCCTGAGTTTGATCGCCACCTCTCTAGGGTGCATTAGGGCCATCTCCCAATCTATGTCCTCCAATGTGCCTACTGGGTCCTCCCATTTGCCTCGAAGTGTTAATAAATTATCGGGCATATTGTTTATTAGGCTTTTATATGTACAGGAGACTGCTTTCACTGGTATCTCTTCCTGTAATAACCAGCCTTCAAATGGTGCATATTCAGGAAGATCCGCAGTGTCAGATTTTTGTGCCTGAAAGGCGTGTCGGAGTTGAATATATTTATAATACTGCTTATCTGTCAAGCTATACTCCGTTTGTAGATCTGCAAATGTTATCAGGGTGCCCTGTCGTGTTATATCCCCCAGGGCAGTGATCCCAATAGTGTCCCATTCTTTAGACCCCTGTATTTTTGCAAGTTCATGCAGACGTTTTCCCTCCCATAGGGGTGAGGACCTAGTCAGTCTTTTTTCCCAGTTCATCATACGTTCAGCTTCCCCCATGCCAATTCCATTCAACTCGATACGATCCGTCCATGCGACTGGTCCGACCATCAAATCATCACCTTTTTCATCAACGAAACAGTAAAACTTAATTCTGTTCAACCCACAAGATCTAAAATATGGAAGAGGGATATGAAAAATATCAATGTTGACCTAATCACAACTGCATGCTCCAACAACCTTCTTCCCCCAGTAGAGCTATCCGATGTCCAAGATCTCACCGATCACTACTTCAATTCCATGAACATGGTTTTAGACGAGGTCACCCCCCTACAACTGAAGAGAGTCTCCATAAAAGTCTCAAAACCCTGGTACGATGGAAGGCTCAATGAGGACAGAAGCTCCTTAAGAGTATTAGAATGAAGATGGAGATCTGCACCATCCGCCAACCACCTCAAGCTGCTAAGAATGAAGAGAAACGCCTACTACAGAAAGATCAGACGATCTAAAGCAGACTTTTTCAGCTATCAATTAGACCAAGCCAGGTATCGTCCCAAAAAACTATTCGAGCTCATCAAAACACACTCTAAGGATGCACCCCAGCCCCCCCAGCGAACACAGGTCCACTACCCAACTGCAAAGCATTTGCCTCCTTCTTCACTCTGAAGACCGAAAACATAAAGAAGGACCTACTCAACGATTTAATCACTCACACTGACACACACATTGACTCCTCATCACCCCTGCCAGGAGTCCCACACCGGAGTTCACCAAAGTTCTACCTCAAAAACAATGCATCGTGGTTAACCCTGGGCATAGTGGGCGTAGTGGGGCTACGTGGAGCATCGCGTAGTGTGGCCAAATCTACGCACACTCGCGCTCCATGTAGCCCCACTATGCGCCGACCGCCCGCCCTCCTTTTAAAATAAGTTAAACTATGATAAAAAATTAAGATAAAATGCCTGACCTGCAGCGCGGCGTCCCAGGGCTCCCTCTTCCTCGTTGACGGCAGCTTCTTTTCACAAATGTGCATGCGCGGACGCCCACGCATGCGCATTTGTGAAAAGAAGTTGCCGTCAATGAGGAAGAGGGAGCCCCGGGACGCCGCGCTGCAGGTAAGGCATTTTATCTTATTTTTTATCATAGTTTACCTTATTTTAAAAGGAGGGCGGGCGGCAGGCAGCTCTGCTTCGCCCTGGCGTGTGCGTAGCGCTGCCTGCTACGCCTACTTCATAAACCGCGAAGCAGGCAGCGCTACGTACACTCCGTGGGCGAAGCGGAGTACTACGCCCGGGGTTAATCGTGGTCCTCCTTCAATACTTACAGGCAAGAAGAAGTACTCAAAATGCTCATGGCTTTGAAGCCCGCCAATCACTTCACAGACCCTCTTCCCGCAAACTGCATAAAAGCCTTCATCCCACTGCTACTGCCTCTCTGGACCAAGATCATAAGGACTCATCCCTGAAATTCTTAAATTCAGGCAGGTATCCCCATCCTAAAGAAACCAACGGTTGACCCCGCAGACTTAAATAATTACTGCCCAATATCCAACATCCCGACCCTGGCCAAACTCTTAGAAAAATGTGTTCACCTTCAGCTGGCAAAACACATAGACCACTTCAACCTCCTCAACCAATATCAATCCGGCTTCCATGCAGGACACAGTACTGAATCAGCTATGACCCACATATTAGACGATGCCCTATAAATTCTAGACCAAAACGAAACCTGCTTGCTGATCTTGCTCGACCTTTCCTCGGCCTTTGACACCGTCAAACACGACAACCTGTTAGACCTTCTGAAACACAGAATGGGACTATCCGGATCCGTTCTAAACTGGTACACCTCATTCCTCCAAAACAGATCGCAACGATTCAAGGTGAATCATTCCCTGTCCAATTTCGTCCCTGTCACCCTAGGAGTCCCACAAGGATAATCCCTCTCTCCAACACTCTTCAATATATTCATGGAACCACTCACTGAAATTCTCAACTCCTCTAACATACAGTATCATATGTACGCAGATGATACTCAGCTATTCTTAAAGATCCATGCACTAGAAGACGTCAAATCTCTCAACACAACGCTAGAAAAAACTCAGACCAGGCTGGCCGAAAACCATCTTAAATTGAATACCCTTAATACCGAATAGCACCTCATCGCTCCACCCTCCCAAGTAACCACAATTCAAGATTGGATCAAACACCTAACAGCACTAAATTGCCAACCTCTCATTGTCGACTCAGAGAAATCACTGGGATTAACGCTGGACAGACATCTAAATATGCAGAATAACATCAGCACCGCGACAAAAGGAGGAAACTTTCTGATGAACACATTGAGAAAACTAAAACCTTTCCGACCCGAAAAAGACTTCAAACTGGAAGTACAAGCACTAGTTATCCTTAAAGTGGAATATGGGAGTATCTATTTCTGTGGTCTTCCTAGATCCTCCGCTGCCACTCTAAGAGCTTCAATCAACGCAGCAGCTAGACTTATTACCGGCTCCAAAAGAAACTCTCACATATCTCCGGACCTTAGATCCCTTAACAGGCTACCTTTCGAAGCCAGAATTCAACTAAAAATCGCATGCCTGACGCATAAAGCCATCCATCACAACACCCCTAGCTATCTGGCACAAAACCTGGTGCCTTCATGTGGCAACAGAGCGCCCAGAAGTTCCAGTAACCTTTTACTTAAACCACAAAGATTCTGCAAGAAGAGAACATACAATCGAGCCTTCTCGAGGATGGCGCCCAGGATCTATAATGCTCTGCCCCCAGAAACTAGATTGAATCCCTCCACTGCTTCCTTCAAAAAAGAAGTGAAATCTCTTCTCATGACCCAATTCACTTGAGCCAGGGTTCCCGTTACTATACCATTCTTGTTTTGTATGGAGTTGTATGTTATTTACTACATGCATATATGTCTTGTATATTACATTGTATAGCGCTCTGATACCCGCAAGGGGCTTGTTCGCGCTATATAAAACCTCCAAAATAAAAAATAAAAAATACATAAATACCTCAACCACCCTCTGGGTTGCTGGCAGCAGGCTTCTCGCCCTGTGGCCCTGTATATGTAATGTAGGTGAGAGTGTTTTAGAAATTGGAGTGCCTCCAGGTTGTATGTGGGATGGTCCTGGGGGGCATGCCCCCATTCATTGATGACTATGAGGTGTGCCGCTCTATAATATGCCCGGACATCCGGTAGCACTATTACCCCATTATACTGGCTGTGTTGCAGCGTTTCCAGCGCTACTCTGGGGTGGCCTCCATCCCATAGCAAAGTCCGCAGTTCATTATTTATCGTCCTGAAGATTGCCTCCGGTATTTTACAATACGTATTTTGAAAAATATATAGTAGCTTGGGTAATGTGATCATTTTAAACATAGCGGCTCTTCCAAGAAATGTCAGGGGTAGACGCCACCATCTAGCCACGTCGTCTCAGAAGTCCGCTAAGAAGCGCTGAATGTTATGGATGAGGCAGTCTGTCACGTTTTTCTAAATGAATAGTCCTAGATATTTAAAGCCCTCTTCAGCTATGGAGAAACACACCAGTACGGGCCGTATGTCAATGCGACCTCCGTCAGGGTATATGGTTGACTTCCCCCAGTTTATCTTGTATCTTGCCTGCTTGGCATATTCTTCAACTATGTGGAAAATGATCGGGAGTGTCTTATCATGGCTGGTTATATACAATAGGATGTCATCTGCGTAGAGCGAGATTTGTTCATCCATCAGCCGTCCCTTGGAGTCCTGGAACCCTTTTAAGTCTGGGTGTGTTCCGATCAGGCATACTAGAGGTTCCAGAACACGCTCAAAGAGCAAGGAGGATTGCGGGCAGCCCTGCCTGGTCCCCCGCTGGATGGGAAAGTCGGCTGATTTAACGCTATTTACTCGAACTCTAGCCCTGGGATTTGTGTACAAGGTATCGACCCACGTCCGGAAGTTGTGCCCAAAGCCCAATTTTGCAAGGACCTGTCTCATAAAAGGCCAATGTGCCATATCAAATACCTTTTCGGCATTGAGTGACAGAAGCAGATGGGAGACCTCTCTCCCGTAGCCGTGTCTAGCCAGTTTGACAGCCTACGCAGGTTAAGGTGTGGGGCTCGCTTGGGCATAAAGCCCGACTGGTCTTTGTGCACTAATGATGTGATGACAGTTAATAATAGTGTGGCCAGTATGGAGGCCAGTACCTTGGTTTCGACATTAAGGAGCGAAATTAGGCGATAGGAGCCACAGTTTTTGCCGCTAAAAACATGTTTAATAGACAGGGAGCTAATATGTTATTGTTTTGTTTGAAGAATTCCCCTGGCAGTCCGTTTGGGCCTGGAGTTTTCCCCGACTTCTCTTTGTCAATGGCAGCATAGACTTCTTCTAAAGTGATCTTAGCTTCTAAGGCCGCCGTGTGCTCAGTTTGCAAGGTGGGTATATCTATTGCTACGAGATAGTCATCTATGCTATTTTCTTGTGTCGTTGGTCGGGCCGTGTATAAGATTAGTGTATTAGTGTGCGAATGCTGCAGTGATTGCGGGTGCTGTTGTATGTCGTGTCCCTGCCTCTTCTATTTGATTCACCCAATTCGCTTCCGTTTCCTTCTGGCTTAACCAGGCTAGTAGCTTCCCGCTCTGTCTCCCAACTCGTATAGGGGCATATTATCAAGCACGGCGTTAACATTATCGCCGCTTTAGCGGCAGAAAACTGCCGCTAAAGCGGCAATAATGGGCTTGATAATATGCACTAGTGAATTCCAAGAAGCCCATGTTGACACCAGAACATGGGCTTCTATTGGAATTCTCTGCGGCATATTATCAAGCCCATTATCGCCGCTTTAGTGGCAGTTTTCTGCCGCTAAATCAGTGATAATTTTAACGCCCTTTCTTGATAATATGCCCCATAGTCTGTGCTGGGTAGTCTGAATTTGGGTGCGTGCTTCTCCTTCTACTAAGGCATGGAGTTCCCTCCGTGTGACCTCTTATTGCCTAAGCATCACTGCTCATTGTCTGGGGATAGATTATTTTCTAATTCTAGCAATTTACCTTCTAAGTCTACTATTTGTAACGTTTCCTCTCTATGCTTCCGTGCAATTACGTCTTGTAGCCTACACCTGAGGTCTGCCTTGTATGCCTCCCAAAGGGTGGCCTCCGGGGATACGGAACCTTCGTTATCTTGAAAAAATTATTTGATCTCAACGGCAATTGTGTTACTATTTTGTCACATAGCTCCCAGGCATTCAGCCTCCAGACCGATTTTGGTCTATGTTCCCTACCCCCTACCCTTAACTTCAATGGTGAGTGATCCAAGATACCTCTTGCTAAGTATTCTGCTTCCTCAATGGCTTGAATCTTCCCTGCCGGAGTAAAAAGGTAGTCAATTCGGGAAATGGTCTTATGTGCCCCCCGAAAAATAGGAGAAGCTACGGTCAAGTGGGTGGTGTCTGCGCCAAAGGTAAGTCACTCTTAGCGATCTCACAAATTCCGCCAGTGGAGTAGGCGCCTGGGTCCCAGTTGCTGCATGAGATCTATCTAAGCGTGGGTTAATCACATTGTTGAAGTCGCCCCCTATTATGTGAATTGAGAAGTCTGAGTCCAACAGTATCTTAGCTACTGCCTGTAACGTCTGGATCTGCAGTCGAGGAGGGCATGGACACTGGCCAGGGTGATCTCCCTTCATCCCCATGTACCCCGAACCGCTGCGTATGTGCCCCCAGGGTCCACCGGGGTCTTAGCTACTTGGAAGGGTTGATTTTTTTATGAGAACAGCACTCCGCGGGCTCCAGGGGAGAATCCGGCATGTGCCAGTGTAAAGTAGGCCCCTCTCCCAATAAATGCGCATTGGGTACCTCGGAGATGAGTTTCTTGTAGGAGGACCACGTCAGGCTTGGTCCGCTTGATATATCTATTCACTAGGCCCCTCTTAATCTTACTATATAATCTGTTGACATTCCAAGTCAACACAGTATATGGTGTGTCGTGCATTACATTTGTGGTTCATGTGATTCATATGAGGGGTATTCCCTAATCTGCCAATCCCCATCCTGTTGCTTCTGGCTCTGTATTCTAAGACATACTGCTGTTGCTAATATCGAAAACTCTGTAAATCGAAAAACTCCAAACTCCCCTCCCTCCCCCTCCTCGATCCCCCACCCCACATCCTCTCGCACCCTACGTCAAACCCTTCAACTGTCAACATGACAACAAGTGTATATATCCACTGAGGAGTCTGTCGATCCCTCCCTTCACCATCCTCCTATCCCCAAAGAATAACCAAAACAACAAAGGATACTATCCTAGTCCGGGAGAGTGGATCACACAGTCTCTCCCGGGTGTGAACAAGTCTAGGAGGGGGACCTCCTTGCAGTCGCTGTGCCGCCGGCATGCCCTTCCCTCACGCCCATATTTCAGGTTTCTTCGCCACTTTTATTTAGTTGTAGTTAGTGTTTGGTAGCCATTTCAGGGGCTGTTGCCCCAGATCCTTCTACATTGTGGATGGCCCTAAGAAGGGGGTGGTCACCATCGGTCTCCTCTGGGGACTCTTGAGCGGAGTGATCAGCATAAGTACTATCCCCTTGGGTTCTTGATCTCTACGGTCTAGGCTCCCATTATGGCAGCGAGTCCCCTGGACACGTCGTGTGGCTACCTGTCTTCGGTCTAGGCTTCGGGCATTCTTCAATCCACGCCCAGATGTCTACAGGTGTTTGAAAAAACTGGGTCAAATCTTGAAAGAGGGCCTTAAGCTTGGCCGGGAAGAGAAGCATATATTGAATGCGCAGGGCCCGGAGTTTTACTTTTATGGAGTCAAAGGACCCCCGCATCTTCTGCACCTCTCTAGAGTAGTCAGGGAAGATCATGACTGTAGTGTTGGCCAATTTGAGTTCTCCCATTTTCCGCGTTTCTCTTAAGATTACGTTTCGATCTTGGTAGTTCAGGAATCGTGCAATTAGGGGGCGCCAAGGGGCCCCAGGCGGGGGTCTCATGGTTGGCATCCTAAGCGCTTGTTCAATGAGAAAGCAAGTGGAAAACTTAGCACCTGGGAGGGCTTCTCTCAGCCATGTCATCAGAAAGGCAATTGGGTCAGTGTTCTCCTGTCCTTCTGGCATCTCTATAAAGCGGAGATTATTTCTCCGAGCTCTGCTCTCCGCATCGTCGACCTTCCACATCACCTCTCTCATGTTGACTTGGAGCTCCTTGATGTCTCCTTGGGATTTATGTGCTGTGACCTCCACTTCTGATATGCGAGCCTCTGTTTGAGTGACGCGGTCCGCAATGTTGCACACATCTTGTCGAAGAAGGGACACCTCCGTTCGTATCTCGGCCATTTTACCTTTAATGGCCTCTCTCAAGGCTTGAATTGCCTGGAGGATGGCTGCATTATCTGGTGCACTTGCATGTTCACCTTCCAATTCTGTTTGCGCTGGAACTACCTTGGTGTACTTGTCCATTTTTCCGTGTTTTTGCGACTTGGGTTCTTTATCTTTAGCCATTGTCAGGTGTAACAGTTGCTTGCTGCCGCCTGCACGTCCAGAAGCTGAAAGTACTAGTGGGAAGATTACAATCTCGTTTCGGGGAGACTGTTATGGTGAGCAGTGTTTAAGAGGAAGGTACATCGCTCCCCCCATGCACGTGGCGTTAATTGAAGGGATGCTGGTATTAGTCCTCTTTCCTTACTAAGTTATGTAGGTGTCTCTCTGGTGGCTATTTCATCCTTCCGTGGTATCTCCTTGTGTGTGTTACTCCTTTTCCAGCAAGGATCCCTCTCAAATGCGTACCGGTTTCTCATTTCCTAGTGTTGCCTTCACTGGGCCCCTTCTGCATTTTCTATCAAATGTTACGGCCCCGTGCTACCTCGTGGGATAAGTCAGTGCAGGAAGCCCAGTCCCGTTTATGATCCAGTGGTGTCTTCGCCCTTGTTGTCGTCTCGCGTAGTGTGGCCACAGGGTCGTCTTCCAGTTGAGGAGAGGGAGACCAGTTATGTATACTTGTGTCTGGCCCACTCACCCTAGGGAATCTCTTTGCGGCCGGTCCGGGAGCAACAACTAAACTGACCCAACGTGTCTCTGAGTAGCTTCTTTACCTATTTGCCGCCACCGGGGTTTCTGTCCCCCCAATGTGTTGTGGGCGTTCCCCCTTCTGTCTGTTATCCCCACAGTTCGTCCCTGTGTCTACGAACTGGATGGGCTAGATAATACGGGTTACTGCCACGCTGCCTTCGTGCGACCACGGCCTTTAGCGTCACTCACTCTCTGGCTCTCTGGCATCCGCTGTAGCGTTGTGACCTCTCCAGTCAATCCAGCTAGTGGCTGCGCACTGCTTCCAGGCGTGTCCGCAGCCAGTCTCCCAATGCGGCCCCGCCGTGTAGCTGAATACAGGAATAACCACTGCACTCAGACGGGCCAATCCACGGCTCACAGCTCACTAGGACCGTGGCGTGGCACCTCTTGCCGCAGCGGGCCGAGGGGTGAGGAAAGGGGGGCCCACACTCACCACACAGGAAGCGGCACCTCCACCTCTCCTCTGGTGGGAAGACGTCCACACCAGCGCCAACTCCACTGCTATGCTGCCCACTTCTCCGACGGCCACCAAAATCGGGTCTTTGTCCATGATCAGGCACAGCAGGGGTCACTCCATGGAATACGGGTAGCTCTCCTGTCGTTGCCGTGAAGTCGCCTCAAGTCAGTGCTGTGCAATTATCGGGTCCGGTCGGCCATCTTGCCGGCCGAGACCCGTCTTCGTTTCCATCTCGTTTCCGCACCAGGTAGCGTCTCATCCGCTATGAAGGCAGCTCCCTCTGTGGTTCTGGGGTTTAAGACACACTTGGCGTGGGGATTACCTCCTCGTTCATGGCTGGAAGACAGCATTTTAGACAGGATCCGTGTTGGGCGATCGGAGCCCCGGCAAATGCAGCTAGTCAGCCATGCTGCTGGCCACGCCCCCCACGTATGACAATTCTTGAGCCTCTGAAAACAATCCTTTCTTTGGTCACAGACAGTTCATCCTGAACATTTTAGATTTTTTTTGTAATTCGACATTGTCAGCAAGCGGTTGAACACTCCTTTTCCAGGATTGAGCCAGAATGATGTCATTGATAATATGCATACTCTTGTCATCATTAGTGGCCTCAATAATCTGTTTAATTTATATGGCTGCTGATGTGCTGGACTAAACAATTAAGTTGATGTACTGCTCAGCTGCCTTGGATGTCGAACTGTGACAATGCAGTGGTATATGTTAAAAATAATCAGCAGGGTTCTGGTCTTTACCTGGCATGTGTAGAATTGCATAATCATACTCTTGCAATCTCAGACCCCACCTTTCAATGCAAGGGGGCATCTTGGCTTTCGGTTTTCCGAAGATGGTAACACTTGGTGGTCTGTGATGATAGTGACACGTTTTCCGTACAGAAACACATGAAAATGTTTGCAGGCCCACACTACAGCCAGAATCCCCTTTGCCGGCTGAGACTAGGCAAGTTCTGTGTCAGACAGGCTCCAAGTGGCATAGGCCACAATGTGTCTCCGAGCATTCAGATGACGATTATGTACAGCAAAGATTGCCCCCATCCCCACTGGGCTTGCATCCACTGTGATCTCAGTTTGTAGTTTGGGGTCAAACTAGGCCATCGCTGTTGCATTCTCAATTGCATGTTTTATTCCTTTGAAACTTTGATCACATTCAACAGACCCTTGGAACACAATATTTTGTTTTGTCAACTCTCCCAAAGGAACACTTACATTAGCAAAATCACAAATATACCTTGAGCATTAACTGGCCATACCTAGAAAGAATCGCAGCATGGTGACATCTTACGGGGGTCAAGTAGCCGACAGTGCTTTTACTTTATCAGGGTCAGGGGTCATTACCCCATCAGAAAATATGTGTCCAAAGAATTTGAGTTTGGTCTTGGAAACCTCACACTTTGCTGCATTCAGAGTGAGACCTGCATCAGAAAGTAATTGTCCCACTTATGTGAGCGCTTGTTCTGCTCCTTTCGTGAAACTACAAATATCAGTATGTTATCACTGTAATTAAAACCATCTGTGACAGGTTGAATTATTCAAATTATAGCATCCTAAAATATTTCTGAAGCTGACGACACTCCAAAACGCAACCGTTTGTATCTGAACAAACCAACATGAGTCAAAAAAGTAGTTCTGCACATGCAACTCTCTTCCAACTCAAATTGAAAATATCCCTTGTTGAGGTCAAGACAGGAGAAAACTTTGGCACCGTTCAGAGGTATGATCATGTCCAATACGTGTGGACCAGAATGTCTTTCTTTCTCGATTGCTCTGGTGGCCTGGCGTCTATCAACACAGATGTGCACCACACCCTCACTCTCAATTTTTGGTACCACCACTATGAGCAAAATCTGTGGAGCACTCAATGATGTCATGCTTCAACAGCATTTCTAGTTCTTTCTCAATGGCTTCTTGCAAGTGCAAAGTGGCTCTGCGGTGCCGCTGGGCAACAGGGCAAAAATCCTCATTGATGTGAAGTTGCACTTTCATTGTCCTTAGCCTGCCCAGGCCATGAAATCACGACAGGAACTGACTCACAACTTCAGATTGAGTGTGAAGGTTGTCATTGATAGATATCAGTCACGTGTCAGCAGTGGTGGCAAAGCTGAGTGGGCAAGCACTGGATGAAACTCCTTGAAGAACATGAATTGGCACTGGCACTGATACTGATTTATGTTTCAAAGTCTCTGTGAATGACCCTTAACTCTGCAATAGTTTAGAAGCGGCCCACATATACACTTTTATGTTTGACAGATGGAGACTTAGCACTGGAGATAGGCTGTTGAACTTTTCAACTGGCATGATGTCAATCGACGCACCACTGTTTATAATGAAAGTTATGGGGCAACCATTGACCTTTATAATAATCTTGGGGCAATGTCCAAATGAGTTTTGTTGTTTTGTTTGTAGGTTTAATTTTGTCACCTGTTTTTTCTTGCAAGCAACCAGACCTACATGTGCCCATCATTCATTGGTCACAGCCATCAATGCACATCCATCTTCCTCACTGGAGCTCGATGATGATGTTGATGAGCCTCTGTAGGATGAACTTGATGACGATTGACTTTTTCTGGTTTCTACTTGTTGTAACTGATGCTGCCTTTTTGTTTTGAGGGTGTGGTGAGAAGGCTTCTGGAACTTTCTGGCACTCATTTTCTCTTCTCGCTGTGACGTAGTTAGTTCTCTTTTGCTTTACAAACCATTATGAAGTGGTTCTCCTTACTGCAGCCTTTGCATGTTTGGCCCATGGCTGGATATTTGTCTTCATTTGGATATGAAAACTCACGTCGGAATCACAACTTTTTTCTTTATAGATGGCGACTTGCATGCATCTACTCGGTGTTTGCCCTTACTCTTCATGGCCAACGCTGATTCACTTTTCACCGTTCCAACTTCCATGTCAGCAACTTGTAGATCCGCTCTCTCTTCGGCCCTGGCGGCTAAGAGTACTTTCTCTAAACTGATCGTCTCTCAACATGCATCTTCTGAAGAAGTCTGAAAGACAGCCATTGATAACTCGGAGAGTTTTAGCTTTTTCATTAAATTCACTAAATTTGCAATGTTTGATAAGCACATCAAGTCTTTCAAGAAACTCTTCCATCGTTTCACCAGCTTGCTGTCCTGCAAGATTGAAAATTTAACTTTCACAGTCAATATTCGGCATCGGATTGAGCATGGCTTCCAACACTTTCTTTATTTGGATGTACGGTATATCGTCAGATTCTTCAGCACTTCTTTTACTCCATCACTGGTCAGGACCTTTAGGTACTTAATGATTTTCCTATCTACCTCTTCCCCGATGTCCATCTGCAGGGTGGCCTAATAGAGTCTGGAGGTGATTGTTATAAAATGGTTGTTCATTCTTTGGCAGAGGTCTGTAACACCGGTCTAAGTTCTCCCGCCCCCTCTGTATATTCACAGGAACATCCTGACTCTTTCTATATTCCTTCTAACCCAGTGCTTGCACCTCCTGCTATTTCGGTGGCATTAGCACAGGAGAATACTAAAAAATCTTTGAATCATGATATTAGGGAGACAAAGTGCCCAGAAAGCCCCTTAATTCCCCTCTGTAAAATTATGAGTTGGAACGTAGCGGGCATAAGGGCCAAAATAAATGATGCCAGTTGGCAGGAACTACTACGTACATTTGATATAATATCCCTACAAGAGACTTGGGATACCCAAAATAGTTTCTCCATGGATGGCTATTGTCATTTCCACATCCCAGCTAAACAAGGTGCTGCAGGGAGAGCAAAGGGAGGACTGATTACCTTGTTCTCCCTTGAGATAAAGGGCTCTCTCACGCAGCTTGATGCAGGATGCCAAAACTGTTTAATTGTGGAACTCTCGGCTTCTGATGTAAACAAAGTATTATTTATTAACCTATATAATTCAATGGATGCCGATAATAACCTGGACTTTTTAGATCAGTTTCTTTTATCTTATAGTTTAAGGTCGAATTCCTTCGAGATCCTTTTGATGGGGGACCTAAATATTCATCTTTGCGATAAACTGTGTCGAGGTAATGATCATGAGGATCCACAGTTTTCGGCCGCCCCGCATTTTGAACATACTAAACAGGGGGAGAAACTAGAACATCTCCTCGCAGAATGGAATCTTTACGAGTCAGCCTGCGGGGAGGGCGAAAACAGGACCCCAACCTTTAAAGGGAAAGACAAAGGTACAATCATTGATTATATTTTTCTGAGTTCTTTAATGTTAGTCCAAGTTGTACGTTATTTTTCTGAGGTTTCTATTTTTAGTGATCACAACCTGGTGATTTTGGAAATAATTCCGGGAGGTCGATTATTAGCGTTTAGGCATTCGGCACAAAATCCGGTGAAAGAGGTTGCCTTAACTGACCAGGGTAGGAAACTTAGGTGGACAAAGGTGGTCCGGGCTACCTTTTTGACCGAAGTTCGGTCTCAAACCGAAGTCGAGTTTAACATTTGTCTTGATCCTGAGTCTCAAGGCCCAGAGGTCATAAATGCTTTCAACATTATTTGTAAACAAATAAACCATAGTCTACTGATTAAAGGAAATCAAAAACTCCAGTGGTGAAAAAGATGGTTTAATAAAAAATGTTCCCAGTCTCATGCTGCCCTCTTGAATGCCTTGAAGACTATCCCTAGAGATAGGGAACTCGTAGTCTTTAAAAGGCTAGTATATAAACAGGCCCTAGCCGAAAGAAAACAGAAGTTAAAGGAGGAAGCCTGGATAAACCTTTTGTCTTCTGGCACTCTGAAAGATAGTAGGAAATTCTGGGCAACTATAAACCAGCCCTTGTTTCTTGATGATGATAAAAATCATGAATTAGACTGTAATATCTCAGACGAGGCATGGATAACCCACTTCGAAAAGATATACAGCCTCCCTGTAGATGGTAATTATGCTTCATCAATTATGTCACATAACATTTCTTGCCCTCTGGACCTACAGGTTTCCGAAGTAGAACGGGCCATAGAAGAAATGTCGCGAAATAAGGCCCCTGGACCTGATGGGGTCCCGGCGGACCTGTTTAGAGCCGACCCACACACCTGGTCAAAAATTTTAACTAATGTATTTAACAGGACTGGGCAAAATAATAGTTTTCCAGCCACATGGGCAACCTCAACCATTATTCCAGTTTTTAAAAAAGGTGACAGACAGGATCCCTCCTGTTACAGACCAATCTCTCTGATAGATTCATCTGTAAAAATACTAGGTAGAGTGGTCTTGAACAGGTGAAGTGAATGGTTGGAGGGGAGCGGGATCCTGTCTGACGCCCAATATGGTTTTAGATCCAAACGGAGCACCATTGATCAGTGCCTGAATTTGCACCTTTTAATAAATAAATATACAGTGGCCAAGGAAGGGTTTCTATATATGGGATTTATGGATCTTTCCTCTGCGTTCGATCTTGTCAATAGATCTAAGCTCTGGAATATCCTATTGGATATGGGCATTCAAGCTTCCCTTGTACATTTTTTGGCTGATCTACACTCGGATCTATCGGCTAAAATTAGAGTTAATTCAAATGGGCAATGCACAAGACACTTTAGTTCAGACAGAGGTGTTAGACAGGGATGTATCCTGGCCCCCTTGTTGTTTACCTTATATATAAATGCTCTTGATTCCCAACTGGGAGAGGTATCTGTGGATATTCCGCGAATAGGAGATCAGGTTGTTCCGGTTCTCCTGTATGCGGATGACGCAGTCCTCCTGGCTCGCACTGGGGTAGGGTTGCAAAAGTTGTTGGATGCCTTCGGAAACTTTATGAAAAATTTGGATCTCAAAATAAATGCGAAAAAATCCCAGGTTTTGATTGCTGGGAAGGGAAGGCAGAAATCCAGGGTTAAAACTTTCTTTTGTAGTGGGGATGCGGTTAACAGGGTCCCAACATTCCCCTATTTGGGGGTTGTCTTTGATGAAAAGGGAACCTGGTATGCACAAAGTAATAGCCAGAGCGTGGCATTCGCAAGGACAGTTTCAGGAGTTAGAGGCTTTACCAAAAGATTAGGGGCTAGACCAGTTGAAGCCCTTTTAAAGGTATATGAAGCAAAATGTTTAGCCGTTGCCACGTATGGTTGCCAGATATGGGGTCATACTAACCACAATAAAATTCAGTTAATTGAAAACAAGTTCCTAAGAGACATCCTTTCTGTCCCACAGTCTACCCCGACTTTCTCTACACATACGGAAGTGGGGATCGGTTTTGTGACCGACCAAATTAGAATTGCCCCTCTCCTATATTGGCTCAAGATCTGGCTGAATAATGAAATTACTCTAAACCATGTGATATTGAAAAATTGCCTAAAACTGGACAACGTTAACAAGATCTCATGGTTGGCCTACATAAAATCTGGGTTCCAAAAGATAGGACGCGAGGCCCTTTTTTGTTCACCTGAAACTATCACGAAAAAGGATCTCGCATCGACTAAAACGGCCCTTGAGGCTTTATTTTCCATTGAGCGTGAGGAGTCAGAAATGGTAAAACCAACAGTCAGAGCGAATTATGCCCTGATCAGTTGCCCGGGCCCTGAACCATACTTGACTGTTGTGAATGCCCCATACCATCGGTATCTCCTAATCAGATTTAGGTTTAACCTGGTGAACTTTTCCTTGGGCTTCTTTCAAAACTGGTGTCCCATGGATCGTGCAGATCCTTGTAAATGCGATAATTGCTCAAGACAGGACACTCTCCATTTTTTTATGTTCTGTAGTTTTTACAAGGACTGTAGAAGGAAGTTTTTGCTCCCGATCTTGAGGGAGCTGGGTTTTAGACAGGTCAGACCAGCACTTGTATACCTGCAACAATTAAGCTCCCCACGAATTATGTTTCACGTTGCGAGCTTTCTGGTCGCTGCTATGCGTACTAGGAAAAAACTTGTTTTTCCACTGTAGGATTTAAATTAGATCTTTTTTTTTTAAACTTTTAACGGTTGACGTACAATTTTATATCTGTAGTTTTTTTAATTAATTTATATTTGAACATGAAAAAGGCCACATTATGAATGGCAAATAACCCATGAATTTCTGTATATTTTAATGTTTTTTAACTGTGTTTGTTATGATTGTATATGTGTCTTTTATGATATTGATTTATCGAATAAAGGAATTTGACTGACTGACTGACTGACTATCTACCTCTTCTAGAAAATCTATGAAATCATTTAATGTCTCGATCCATGCAGTGCATCTGATGCCAATATTCTGTTTCTTGGTGGTGTCAAAAGGCTGTGATGGATTCAGAAATATGGCTGCACCATACTTCACGCTTCTTCACTATTCAGAAAGCCCTTCAATTGTTTCTACGGGAACCTTCAATCTTGTAAGCACAACCCCCGTGTTTGAGCTTGAGTCATCACGCCTGATTCTGAGGTCGTAAGGCATTTTATCTGTTATCGCCAGTGAGTGAAGTTTTGTTTCTCACACCTGGTTATCACTGCTTTTAGCATCAGCTTTGTATGGCTGATGATGGCTCTGTGTTAGGCAGTGGCACAGTATCTCATATTTTGGCCTTACCAGTGGGTTTTTTGTTGGACTTTCGAATGTGCTCCTCTGCAGGGCCTTCAACTGCTTTGAGAACCGTAAGAGGTATGGAGTGGGGCTTCAATTCCACACATGCCATCTTTGAACTGCTTCTCATCAAAATAGAGTTTCTGTAGCTTTGTAAACTTCCAAAGAGAGCAGTCTAATTTGTTCGGGGCACAGATCCTGCACTCGTTCCCAGCTGTAGCATTCTCCCCAGCCCAGGAGCATGAAAATAAACACGCCATACACAGAGCTCTGGATTGTACGTGTTTATTCCTCAGCATACAATCTCACTCTGTTCTCTGATTATGTCATAACCGTTAATAACCACACTTTAACACCTCCTAACCAGTTTCATACTTCCTCTACTAAATCAGCCCAGTACACAAGGGTCCTAGCACATGTAGTTTCATGACACTACAGCCAATTGCAAGGCAACTCTTAGGAAGACTGAAAATGCAAGGAGAAAGGGCAACTCAAATATAGGGAAAAATATGTACTTTGAATATTTACAAATACAGTCAAATAACAAGAGCTGTGCTAACAAAAGCAAGTATATTTGAAAAGGATTGGGGCAGGATCTGGTCCGATGAGGTGGAAATGAGAAAAAACCCAAAAGAAAAAATAAAGTAGCTAAAATATAATGCATCTGTTCTGGAAGTAATTGTAAATGTTCAAAGTTTACAGGTTTGTGGCCTATGACTGCAAAAGTCTGGGGTCATGATTTCAAGTGGCCCATTCACAATTATAAGTAGTGTGATGTTTATCACTCCCTGTAGTATTCGCAATTATAAAGCAATAAATGAGTGCACATACTTCCTCAGACCCTTGGTCTCCGCCGTGGTATGGTCAATTTTGCTTAAACTCCTAGAGCATTCTGAGACCAGGGGAGACTGAATTTTTAACTAAGAACACAAAGTTAAGAAAAGAACAGAAAAGGTTGGCCTGCATATAGGTGGCAGAGTCTCCTGATGTTCTTACATTTACATCATACATAGTAAAAAGCTGTCCATCCAGCTCTTGGTGCCACATACTGGTGTTAGTGGGATATGCAGCTGGTGAGTGGTATCAGGCCTGCATCAAGAACTGGTGGCTAAGATAGCAGTTTGCCTCCCATCTGCCGTTTCCAGATCTGCCAACCAGTGGTGGCCAGCATGGCTTGCGGGTGGCGAGACGGGCGCGGGGGGGTCAAGCGGTTTGCGGGGCTGGTAGCGCGGGGTGGGAGGGTCGCGCTTCGCGCCCTTAAAAATTTTTTTTTAGAAATAAACTTACCTTGCCGCCGGGTCTCGTGTCCCTGCTCTTCTCGTGGAACTCGAGAAACAGGACGCAGGCCCCACTGACCAATCACAACGCTGCAATGCAGCGTTGTGCTTGGAAAGCACCCAGGTTCCCCTGACCAATCACAATGCTGCAGTGCAGCATTTTAATTGGTCTGAGTGCCCTTGTTGGACACTCAGGCAGGGAATGGGGGCCTGGGCATGTTCTCCACACAGTCTGCAATGCAGCCTGCATGGAAAACAGGGAAAGTGCACATGACTGTTTTGGGCAGCCAATGGGGGTGACCAAACAGTCATTGCACACTTAGGAGCAGGCAAACCACTCCTTCCCTGCCCTGCTCGGAGAGCAGAGCAGCCCCGTAGTCCCGCCCGCACGCAAAGCAGCAGGAGGCATAAAATGATAACTCAAAGTTATCATCATTTTATGTTTCTTCTTTGCACTGCTTAAAAGTGTGGCGACGCTCCTCCACCATAGCGGAGGAGCAGCCACTGCTGGCAACACACATGGTGCCACTGTGTGTCACACGGTGTTGGTGTTCTTCACATTGTTATCCAATGAGGAGCCAATATCACACAGTGACAGGAAAGACAAGCTGAAAACCATTCAATAGAGTGGTTTCCAGCTCATTTTTGGAGACTCTGGGCAACCGATATAAAAAACCTCAGGATTTTGGCTGCAACATCAGGAAGCTTTTGTTTTTTTTGAAGGTGGGTTGGTGGGTGGGGTTGATGGCATCTTAAATAGCTCCTGGAATCAAGCCCCGTCCCCTGCAAGGCCCCATCCCTTCTCACACAGTGACGTTTTTTGTAAATTGGCAGGTAGGCATCTCCTGTTCATATTATTGCATTGCCTCAAAGGCTGCACTTTCCCATGGAGCATCAGAAGGTGCTGAGGAAGATATATGTCAAAGTCAAGGGTCCAGGGGGCCTGGCTGGGTGTTGGCAGGCGCATCCACGCACTCCTGTGGCCGCCATTATAGCCTGGGTCCGCCGGTGGAGGCGCTTCTAGCTACACGATTTGGCGTGGTGGTCACTCGGAAAAAAACTGCAGAAAGACCCAAGCGCATGGAATCACTTTGAGAATTGTTGTGCTATTTTTGGGAGGGTGGTGAGATGTGTGAGAAGGTTACAGAGAGGAGCCAGTGTGGGGCTAGGGCTGAGAAGCTGCCAAGCAACACGAGTCCCTTGTGGCCCATCATGTTTTTGTTGAAAATATGGGTAGCTAAGCCTGCTCCATCGCAATAACTATTTTAAAATACAAGTATTCAAAATTGCAAGTCCTGAAGTTTCGTAACTTCCAGTAAAGGTCTCTGGAATATGATGCCCTGCTTAGCTTATAGGAGAGCCACTGGAATTATGTGGCAATGGCGGACCAAATTATGAAGCATGGTTAATTAAATTCTACAGATAGAATAGGCAAATTTGGCAGCAAAATACAGCACATTCTGTGACAGAGTAATTTTCCAGTTTGTCATTTATTTTCATCCTACATTAATACTGTTGGGGTGCAAGATTCGTGCCAGTTTAACACTTGTATACAGCAATTAGCACCTTATAGGTGACTAATTCACATTTGGAAAGGGAGTGCCACTACACGTCACACACTTTGGCGCTTGTTCTAGTAAGTTTTGATCCGTTTGCAAAAGAAAGCATTTTTTTGTTGAAATGTGCAAATTATTCTGCAGATGAGAGGCAAGTGCTAGAAATACATAATTATGCGGAAAACGTAATTGTCGGGAAATCGCATAATTCCTGGGGCCCTGTTGATGAGCAACAGGGAACACCTAAAAATACTGAATTGCTCCTGAGTTGTTCAGCATACCACACGGGTGGCGGATGTCAACAGGATTTTGTTAGACATTCCATTAGAATTCAACTACAGCCCCGTGAATGCTGACGGAATGCAGTCCTACGACAGGGAGAAGCGTGAGATGAACCCACCCAGAAGGAGGTTCCCGTGCCAGCTGCTAAATGGCTTCCCTTTTGAGCGGGAACAATGCAAGGGAGGCAGCCAATCCATGGGGAGCTGGGCAGGCTCGCGCAGAATGGCTTTTAGAGGGTGTAATTAGGCGGCCCTCCCTGCCCTGCGCAGCTCCCTCGGAGGAAGCACTTAAGGTCAGCGCAACCTCTTCAAGTGCAAATCAGGCGCCAAGTAAAGGCGAATTGTCACTTAAACTGTCAGTGAATCAACAGCCCGCGTGGCGGCTGCTGAATTTGCTTAATGCAAATGGTCACATCCATAAATAACTAGGCATTTTTTGTCATCTTGACGTGCACGATAATTATGCTTCTTGCGTTCCGCTAGGAGCAGAGTGAGAACATGTGAAGGTTCTTTTGAAGCGTCGCAGGGTAAAAGGTTCACACCTCATGGCGCGCATCGCCCGCCGGCTCCCTCTCAAAGAAAACTTGGCAACCAGGCAGGACTGGTGACTGAAAAGACCCGTGGCTATAGCAGGCCTGTTTGGGTGAACACACTATCAGAACAATTTGCAAAACTTCTCAGAACTCATGAAACTGTTCATATTTAATTACCTGCTCTGTCCCATAAGAAGATGACATGTTGTGTTATTTAATTTATGTAGTGTAAACTTGCCACAAAAGTATGCCACACAAGTGTATGTGCTGATATAAAAAAAGAACTTAAAGTGAATAAATGCAATAACATACAACATATAATACCATTTTACAAATACTTGGCACATTTTAAGATTGTTGAAATGTTCCACATGTATTGAAAATCCACACAAATCATTCTATCCAAAGCTTACATTTTTCAGAAGAATGTGCTAAACACAGGGTTCCTCCTGTATTTCGAACACAACATGGTGTAGAGATTCCTTAGTTCGATAGCTAATTTGTTCTACGTTGACACAGAACACCATGAATATATAAGACTTGGGTATTGTTTTTGCTTCACAAAATTCTGGAACTCATAGACATAACTTCACTTCATTACTGTTCTTAAGGGCTCTCTGAAGATCATTCCAAGACTTGAGGCTCGCTCGTGAGTTAACTTCTTTACTGTTTTTAACTAGCAGCGAAGAAAACATGAACATGCATAACATGGATGACGAAAAAATGCACCATGATGACCAACAAAAAGGTCAGCAGTCCAGGGTGCCAATGACCGCACAATAAGGGCACCAATCAGTGGCCAGTCCAATGTATAACTATCTCTTCAGAGCAGCAAACCCCCCTTGTCTTGCTGCTCTAGTAGAGATAAGTACTTCAATGCTTGTGTTTTCCTAATATGTTTATTATGGCTATCCATCACTAGTTACCCTGTTAACAATCTTGTCTTCGTGGCTTTTATGGTTAATTTTGTTTTTGTTTTTTTAAATTGAAGGGATCTATTCACAAAAGTGAATCTACATTTGTAGATTTACTAGTAGTAAACTTACTCTTACACTTTTAAGTAACTTTGCAACTTTGGTTTCTTCAGAAAATCCAAGTGTAAAATTACTCAAAAGTGGAGTCAAATTTACAAGTGTAAAATTACCACTGAAAAAAAGGAGCATTAGTAAGTCCAGCACAACACATGACCACCCACTGATACAGCAACACCTTCCGATTGAAAAAACATGGAGGTAGAGACTTGAAATAAAATCCCCACAGGAAATGATGTTAAATAAAACTAACTTACTTAAACTAGTTCAAATAAAAAATGCAATTGATTTATTGTTTAAAAAATGTATAAATAAAACTTTGTTTGTTTGATTGTAACATATTTTGAAAATCTTTTTGGAATAAAAGAATACAATATTTTATTAAAATATAATAAAATTACTATTACATAACCCTATACATTACTTTTAGTAATTAATAATACATAATACAATATACATATATATTTTTTTTACTGTAGGTGGAATTTATTTTTAAAATTAAACTTCAGAAAAAAATGTTCTTTTCATTCTTGGATTTTGTTCTACAGTGCAATAAATATATACAATTAATTTATAATGATAGTTGACATGTGAATATGTTTGCGCATTTTTTCCAAATAGAATACATTTTCCCGTAGAAAGATGTCTTATTCCATGGCCATGTCAAGCCGGCTTTGAAAGCATTTCACTGGCACCAAGTGGAATCCAAGATAAAATTAATAACAGTATGTACCATGCACAAAGTATACTGGGGCATCTGCCCAGGCTATGTCCAAAAAAACCTCCTCTTTACGTATCTGCTATGAACTGGTGGCCATCGTTCCTCTCTGCTGATCTAGAAATGTGCCATCAAAAGACTAAGTGCCTGATTTAAAACTTTGTAGATGGTTACTCAGTCACAAAGGTGATAGATATCCTCTCCAACTTCTTACATCTATGTTATATCCTAAAGCACTTTTAATAAGGTGAACAGTTTGTGACAGTGCACACATCCACCAAACTCTATATCAGGCCTTAAGACATTACATAAGATTTTTAGGAATACTGATCCTAACACTTTGGAACAGCTTCATTCTACAGCTCTGAGCTACTTGCATGATGCGTCTACCTTCAATTCAGAAAACTTCTAAAAACTTTCTACTAGAATCACCTTTATTTAGTGGAGCAAATCAAGAATGCAGGATTTAGAATTCTGCCTTTCATTGGGCTGGACTAGTGTTACATTTCTGTAATGTCGTCAGACTTCAAAAAGAGATCTAAGTGGCAGATCAGAACTCCCCATGAATATATATTGGATAAAGTGCCCCATGCCATACATGATAAGGATATTGCAAGTCACAGAGGGGTTCCGTAAAAAGATAGTTCCTTTATAAGGTTATGGAACTCCAAGGTGACTTGCAATATCCTTATCATTTATACCAGGGGTACTTTATCCAATATTATACATGGTCACAACTTCACCTTTCCCACAAACCACTTAAAACCTTGATGCATAGCTCTTTCATATGAAAGAGAAAGCATGTTTATAACCATGAAGAACACAAACAAACATTGTAAAAATCCTTTCAGATAATTTTTGCAGATATTAGAAACAGTTCAATAGCTCGGAATGTGTAGAAACAAGCAGAAAGAGTCTATCTTTTCTATATCTAAGGAGTGCAAAAAATAAACATGTTCTCCTGCTTGTCATTTTAAGCTAGAAAATAGAGCAGAAGAATGAAAAGCAAAGTTCTGTTTTCGTTGCTTTAAACAGCTGCTTCATTCATGCTCCGTGTCCTGATGTGCCTTTCACCTCGCTACCGGCACTGGCAGCAGGCACTGTGACAATCAGAATTGGACAGTAGTAATGTTTTGACATCTTTTCATTATAATCTGCTACTCGGTGCATCACGAGTCACCGAGTATAAAAAACATGAGAGACAAGCATTTATATAGGGATTACAGAATCCTGCATATTATAAAATAAATATTTCCCTAAAAGTACGCTCTAACTGCTCAACGAATGGGGGAACAGTTTATATTTTTGTCTACTCTAGAAAACAAAAAGTATTTTATTATACTTCAGAAAGGGTGCACAGGATGATTCAGTCTTTGTTATAAGAATGTTCAGAGAGTTATGGTTAGATTGCAAATTTTTCAATGCCCTGTTGTTTAAGTAGGTTATTACATATTTAAACAAATCTCAGACATTCTGCATCTCTTTTTGAGGTGTGAAGTCTTGAATCTGAAAGCGTCTCATCGCGAGCCACTTGTATAACAAATGGCTGTGTAGTCTGCTGAGTGAAAAACAATATACACAAACCATTTTACATGGGAAGCAGAAAAGCGTTTTAATAAAATTGCTTTTCTGTGTTTCCGGGAATGACAAAACAATAACTGGTGGCGAATAACATTTTGAACGGGATCAGCCGAAGGTGAGTAGTGTTTTTCTAAACGTTCATAGGTTTTCTGTAATATCTGGATCCATTTGGTATTAATGTATATATAAATGTGGAAGCCACAAAAAGCACGTACCTCTGGAGCGAAACCAGCGAAAGAAAAAAAAAAAATAAGGTCACTATGGACTATGTCACTCAAAGACTGCAGTAGTTCATGATAAAATTCAAACCCACCTATCTCACCTACAGCGTATCGGGAACAGTCCTTCCTTCCCTCTGCAGCAAAATCACATCTCTCTCTGACACCTCTGCTCTACTAACCTCCTTGGTCTTTTCAGTACTCCATCAAAACACATATGCCCGAGGAAACATATGCTTCATTGAACAAGCACACCACCAACACCATTGGTGAGATGATCGGTCGTGATGGAACGAGCAAGCATGTGTGGCAAGTAGACCCCATGTGAGAGCAGACACACCACTGTAGTAAGCTCCACGATACCACCAGGCTTCTAGCACGACTCACTAGTGGCATCTAAGTAAGCAGAGAGCATGGTAGGTCAAACAAGCAAGAGGTATCAACGGATATGGCGGCACAAACAAGCATTCCTGATGTAACAAAGCAAGCATGACGCAACAAACAGGCATGATGTAACATGCAAGCAAGATGGCCCAAGTGGGCATAATGTCACAAACTGCCTTTATTTGACAAGCAGGTTGTGATGATTTGGGCAACGTGACTTGAGGTCATGAAGTCTTAGCTAAGAAACGCACAAGCAAATAAATAAAAAAGCTAGTGTTAAGTTCCACTGTTGCTATGTATCGTCAAGGGGAGCTGAAGGTTCAAGTGGAACATAGAATATTGAGGTCTACTGTTGCATGCAATGGATGGCAACAGAGTTGGAAGGACGTGTCCAGCCAAGTGGGGCTCCAGATAATAACGCTATGTACTTTGAAAATGTGTGTGCAGTTGACGACAGAACAAGGTGGCGAAGATTTTCTGGAGGAAGGATGATTTTAATTCGACCTTCGGGCACTGAGAAGCAGACACCCAGAAGGAGTAAGTGGATACCAAAAGCTTGGTGAAGTGGCATGTCGTGAAATACTATAGATAGTGGATTGGTGCAGATCTGGCTGCCTTACATTTGCCCCTAAAGTATACATCAGGATAAATAGATATAAGTTATTTCAATGCAAACAGGAAGTGGGAGAGTTGGTGGACAATTATGTCGCTGAGCTGAAAAAATTGGCCATTGACTGCAAATTTGGAAGGTTGCAAGATGATCTAGTCAGAGATCAGTTAGTCATGCATGTCAATAACCAGACCATATAAGAAGGGTTATGGGTGAATGGCGATTCACCACTTAAAGATGTCATAAATATTGTGTGTAAGGCTTAAATCTCAAGCACATGTAAGTAATGTCTAAGGATAAGGGAACAGAGGTAGAATGTAAGCTTAACAGTAAACCCATGAGCAAGACCTTCAATGCCCAATCAAAGTTTACTCCCAAGGATAAAGGTAGATTCTATAGGTGTGAGAGCAAAGACCGCCTTGCTTATAGTAAGAACTGCCCAATGTTTCACCAGAAATGTAGTAGTTGCGGGACAATTGGGCATTTTGCGAAGGTTTGCACAAAAAAAAAAGAAACAGCGTTAAGTGCATACTAGAGGATTTGAGGCATGATGAGGAGGAGAATGGAGATGTAAGGTCTAACAGTGTTATGAATCTATTGAGTAAATTCCTTTTAAATATTTGGGACGAACACATGAGGAATAAGTCAGAATGTTGGATGAGCATTGATGGTGTTGAAATCATCATATATTCGCACATTCAAGCTCACCATATACGATCAAAAATAAGGAGATGAGGAGGGAAAAGTTCATTGGAAAAATTGGCAGTGATTTGTGTAAACTGGACATACAACCTCAAGAGAACAGTGGAGAAATAACTGAAATGTTCGGTTACAGGTGGTTAACTTTCAGATTTTCCTGCTACCTATGATTAATGAAATGATCAAGTGTCTTAAGGTCGCTAAAGTATTTTCCACCATTGACTTGTGCACACCACCAGATCTCTCTAACACCTAATTCTATATGCACCCTATCCCCCGAATATGCCGCTGTGGGCAGCAGGGCCGGACTGCGAACAGCAACCGCCCCTGGCAGATTTCTACTAGACCAGCTCTGGGAGCGGTGACGGGTGCTAATAATAAGCACTGCTCCTACTTTTGATACTGGGAGTCGATATTGCAGCACCGTTGCAAAACTGCCCCCCAGTGACAAAACCGCCCCCACCGCCAGAAAACTGGCCCCACCCCTCCAGCCCACCAGGTAACCACCCGGTACCCACTACGTCCAGTCCGGCCCTGATCGGCGGTGAGACCTTTCTCATGTATTGCAGGGAGGATGCCAGTTGCTGGGGGATCTCTATGTCAACGGACAATTTATAGCGTGGGAGGACGCAACAAATTCCTTCAATCTAGGAGCAGGACAATTTTTACAATATGAAAAGATATCAAGGGTGGTGCTGGAGGTGTGGCCGTGTTTCCCTGAGGAACTCCCCTTCACTAATGTACTGAAGGTAATGTATATGCCCCAGATCGTTGTCTGGTGTCTCATTTCTACTGAGCCTTATGGGTTGACATACCAGGTGGGACTTGTCCTGTTCAGACGAGGTGGTATGCACTGGTTGGGGAACCTCTAACAGAGGGGGACTGGCTGAGGGTCCATGAGGGAGTCTTAGGTGTAAGCTCCAATGCACGTTTTAAACTCCTTCAATATAATGTTGTATATCAGACATACCTTACCTGACAGACACAGTGCATGCTTTATTCGGCCCGCCCGGGAGTGTGCCCATGATGTAGGTCGCCAGAGGCTGATTTTCTCCATATGACATGGGCCTGTCCATCCCTTGCATCCTACAAGGTGGCCATACTCACATGCCTGGGGGAGGGAACAGGTTGGGTGGTTCCCACGGAGATCCGACAAGTGCTACTGTGTTTACTTCCCACCTCAAAAAACAAGAAACCGAGCAAGAAATTTGGTCTTTTGGGATTGGAGTTACCAAAAAGATCTATTGCTATAGCGTGGCTTCGACCTTCACCCCCACTAGTTGAGACTTGGGCGAGAGACATGTGTGAGTGGGCAACTGCAGAGGCGGTAAGAATGAAATACGTCCAGAAGGATGAAAACGTGAAGATGATCTTCAGGCATGGTCCTCTATGTTGTCTGATTTGAGGGAGCCGTGGGCCCCAAGGGGGCACGGTACTGCGAGCGAGAGAGGGACCCAGTTGAGCTGACCGTTGAATGATGGGTGCATAAGAATACCTAGGATGCATAGGTACAGTTTACCCTTTCAATTACACGAAGCCTTGGCATGGCGGTGGTGGGGGTGGAGTAGGAGAGTTAATCTGTTAAATATTGGCATGGAGTTCCATGGACTGAATGAAGGTGTTTTTTCTATGTACTGTATAATGTAATTGTAGTGGATCCTATTTAGTGATTTTTATGTTTTAACCTGAGGATGGGGACCTTTTATATGCATAGGACTGATGTGTTGCTACCCTCCCCTTTCCCCCCTTCTTGGATAATATGGGAATTACCGGTGAAACTGTATTTTTGTCCAGTTACAGCCTTATGGGGGTGAGATGGAAGGTGGATGATGGATATTCCTGCAAGGCATTCCTATGACAATACTGTCCATGTCATTCTCAAATGCCAATAAAGTTCATTGGAAAACAACTGACTCTATGGGGTGCACAGCATTCATCATGACATTTGGATGTTTTCAATTCAAGAGAATAGCTTTCGTTCTGGCGTCTGCAGCCATAGTCTTTTAGAGACTCATGTTCAACCTATTCTGGAAGGAACCAGCCATTAAATTCTGCCAGGATCATATTTTAGTTTTTGGAGAAGATAAAAGTGTTCTCGGTTCAAGGTTGCAGAAAGTGTTGGACATTTTAGGAAATAATGGACTAATTGTGGAATTCTCTAAATGTAGGTTTGCAGAGGAAAAGGTAGTATGTTTGGGGCATGAAATCGCAGTTGATGGTGTAAACCTAAGCCATCTCTAATGAATGCTTTTAAGGAACCTCCAGCTCCTAGCAGTAAGGAGGAAGTAAGATCATTCTTGGGGTTTGTGGAATATTGTTCCAAGTTCATTCCACGTTTTGCAGAAAAATGTTTTCATATAAGGCAACTGTTGAAAAACAAGTCTAAACTTGAATGGACTGCAATATGTAAAGCAGAGTTAAATCTGATCGCATCGTCAATCGATAAAATTCCAGCACTGAATTGTTTCGATCCCAATTTGAACTGCTGTATCACAACGGATGCCAGTTGTAAAGGACTGGGAGCTGTTTCGACCCAGAAAGAGAAGGAGCGTAGGAAGTTCATAATCTCCTTTGCATCAAGAGCTCTTTCACCTACTGAAGAAAGGTACCCTATAATCAAAAGGGAGGCTTTAGACACATATGGGCTTGGGAGCTTTTGTGTTGGTAAACCAGTTACAATTTGTTGTGGCCACAAGCCTCTTGTGAAACTGTTGGCAATGGAAGGGACTGTCAATGCTTCAGCAAGGATCGCTAGACTATCGATGCGAATGCAGAAATATATTCACAAACTTGTATATGTGTCTGGTAAAGAAAATGTGGTGGCAGACAGCTTGTCTTGAATGCCCGCTACATTGAAAGAATGTGAACACGAGGCTTGGAACAGTTTTCAAGTGGCTTTTGTACATGGGGATGGAGTACATGCCGTATGTAAGGAGGAATGGATGGCTGAATATGAGAAGGATGGTGTACTGAAACAAGTTAAAGAATTTATCCAGGGAAACTGGCCTAAGAAAGGAAAGCTACAAACAGAAGTCAAACCATTTTGGGAAATTAGGTCACAGCTGACAATGGACAATGCTACCATTTTGAGGTGCGAGAGGATTGTGCCTCCATAGAACCTACGGAAATTGATCATTGAGTTATGCCCCATTCTCCATTTTTGGTATCATAAGAACGAAGGGTGTAGTAAGGAACCTATTTTAGTGGCCAAGCATGGACGCGGAAGTAGAGAGGTTTGTGAGGGAATGTCCCAGCTGTGCCGGCGCAGATAAGACCTTACAAACTTTGGGGCATATTATCAAGAAACTGCGTTAAAATTATCGCCGCTTTAGCGGCAGAAAACTGCCGCTAAAGCGGCGATAATGGGCTTGATCATATGCCGCAGAGAATTCCCATAGAAGCCCAGGTTCTGGTGTCAACATGGGCTTCTATTGGAATTCTCTGCGGCATATGATCAAGCCCATTATCGCCGCTTTAGCGGCAGTTTTCTGCCGCTAAAGCGGTGATAATTTTAACGCCATGCTTGATAATATGCCCCTTTGAGACTACCCATGTGTGAGAACTTCTACCCTAAGCAACCATAGGCGTTAGTAACTATCGATTTTGTAGGTCCTGTAAGTGAGGAACAAAAGTTTATCATTCTACTCATGGAATTGTTTTCAAGGTGGCCTGTGATTGAGGTTGTTCAAAAGGCAGAAATGGTGTCTGTGTTGCTATTTCTAGACAAAGTTTTGGTCTCAGAAGGGTTAGTCTGTGCTAAGTGACAATGGGGTACGATTTCTTTCCAATGCATCCCAGAAGTATTTTAAGTAAGTCTGAGTTCAGCACACAACTACTTCCCTTTACAACCCGAGTGGGGAACGGCTTGGTTGAGAGATTCAACCGAGTTGTCAAGGGAGTTATTCAATCTCTAGTGGCTAGCAAGCAACACAGATTAGAAGGTGCAACTACGTAAGGCAGTTTGGGCAAACAGGGTGACAAGGAATAAAGTCAGAGGTTTATCAGCATTCGTGATCATGAGGCTGTGTAATCCCATATCCAAATTTAACCCAAGTTGGTTGTGTCATCCAGGTGTTGAACAGTGGTCTCTCGAGTCTGCGCAGACCAGGATAGCGGAAAAACATTTAGAAATTAAGAATTGTTATGATGAAAAACACGGAGTTAAATAGGTCAACATTGCTATTAGTGACCGGATCCCTATTAAAAAACCCAGCAAAGTTAGGAAAGATCAGAGTCAGTTTCACAAACTAGCGGAAGTAGTGGAGGTGTTAAACAATGCGGTCAGAGTGATTAGCGGGAAAGTGTGGATTTTGAAACGGGTGGCTCAAGGTTCCAAGGAATTATGGAAAGCGGCTTGGTGTTACCCTCCAGAAAATAATTTTTAATGGCTGGAGTTTGAGACTGTGGCTGCTGGGAGTGCCACAGGCTACCCTAATGTAGATCTTGCAGATGATGAGAAAACTGCGGATTCGAGTGTTTCGAGGGATGAAGATGGTTGTGAATGATTGTGGGGTGAATGATAACGCAGAAGGAAGTGGTGGAAGTGAGCGGATGAGCTGTGTGAAGGGTCAGGTACATATGGTAAAGGCGCAGAAGTAAGAGAAGGAGCAAGAGTAAGGAAACCCCCCAGATGGTTTGAAGATTTTGTTTGTGGCGAATAGGCAGTGCTTGAGTCATTCTACATACTCTACTTGCATTTGTTTTCTCATTCTAGACCATTGGTAAGAAGTATTGTATTTTTGTATATTTCACATCATAATACGTTTTGTATCTTGTTTTAAATTCTATTTCCTTTTTTAATAGTATTATAAAGGGAGGGTGTATTATGTTCCTCTGTTGCTATTTATAACCAAGCGGAGCTGGAAGTTCCATGTGGAACATAGAATATCGGGGTCTGCTGTGGCATTCAACGGAGGGCTGCAGAGCTGGAAGGACGTGTCCAGCCAAGTGGGGCTCCAGATAATAAAGTTTTGTACTTTGAAAACATGTGTACAGTTAATTCCAACACAACAGGTAGTTCCACTGCAGTATGTTGGCAGCAAAAGCACATCTTGAGTAGCACCTAAGCATGTACAGGCAGAATTCATGACATATAAATCTACTTGTGAACACTCAGCAGCAGCCTGGCTTATGTGCTTACAATGTCTTATGTAAATATGGTTGAAGACATTAACAGCGTTTTTAACTGATTCTGTCTGATTTCGTAGTTGTCATACAAGTTTAACGATTGCTGCATGACCTTTTTATCACTTTTGATGATGTCACATCATGTGATATTATACTAACCCAGTTATGGGTGACATGCCATCATTTGTTGGGCTGCCACTAGTTGCCAAAGCGTTAGTGATGTCACATACAGTACGCCTTAACATTGTCAAAAGGATGCCACTGTGATCCCGTCATGTTGCTGCCCACTGTACAGAAGGCAAGGCAGTGGTTTCAGCCATTTGTGAGGGTACCCACGGTGGTTCCTTCCATTGCTCTGTCACTGCAACCCTCACACAATGTATCCAGTACTCTTACAGCAGCCTTCTCAATCTCTTTCCATGATACAATCAACATTTCTGTCCAAACTTAGCCTACTGGCTATAGAAATACCACATGCATACATACATAAATGCATGCATGTATGCTGACTTGAAAATAAATGCATGGAAGTGTTTCAAAATCGTGCTTCAGCATATTTTTCTTGATATGCCGGAGCCCCATTTTGAGACACTTCCATGTATTTATTTTCAAGTCTGCATGCTCATACCGTGACGTGTTTCGGCTGTTAAGCCTTGTTCACAGGTGAGTAACATAGCAACGTTGAATGCAAGTGCTTAAATTCAAATAGTCATTTCCCATTAGGTCGCAGCACTACATATCCCAAGGTGCATTGTCATCTTTCATAACGTTTTCCCACTGCAGTTTAATATACATCTCATGCTGTATCGCATCCATCACTGCAGTTGTGCTGTTTTAATACTTTGTGCAAAATTTTGCCTTGGAATAAATTGACTACGTGCAAATAATCTGGAATAGCAGCAATTTTTGACATGACAGGTTTTAAAATTGTCTGCAATAGCTGAATGCCTCTCTCTTCTCCCTTTCTCACCTCTATTCCAGAAATGCCAGGGAAGTAAAAAAGTCTGGTGTGAGGCAAGCAGGTCATGTATACATGCATATAGACAGACACGTGTACGGTCCCTGCATGCCATCAGACTTACACACACACACACACACACATATACACACAGAAACACACACAAACACACCCAGACACACATATAAGGAAAGCAAGCAGGCTGGAGCCAGGGCTCCAATGGCTATGAATCCCCACCCAGTTTGGAGATAAGTTTGAGACCACAGGAAGCCAAGGGTGACTTCATCCTTCACAAGTCTTTACAATGAGGTCTCTTTGTATTTGGGGGGGCAATGAGCACGCGACTGCAACCCAGATGTGCAGCTGAGGCCAGGCATCTGGAAGAGCCCTGCAGGAGCATGATGTCCCAGGACTATTTGTGCACGAGGACCTGTGTGTCCTGATTAACTACCAGGACGCGAGGAGAGCGAACCCTTCGAAAAGGGTGATCCCACAATCCATTTGTGAAGTTCTGCCACAGCACCTAATAGCTTGATTCCTGTGAAGCACGCGTTTATTTATATACCCTTCAAAAGCAGTTTGCTCAGTACAAACATGGGGATTGTAGAAGCATGGTATGACTGGCAAATAGGGCAATCTGGCAGTGCCAGAAAGACTTGTCTGACAGGCCTCTTTGTGGGTCATGTTTTTTGGCTGTTTGTGGGCCTCTTTTATGGTCTGGTGGACCAGTTCCTGTTGAGTCCCCTGATATTAACACAAATATTGCCTGCAGCAAATATAAATGCATGCAGTCTCCCATACCGTGCAAAACACTATGCAGCGTGTCTTTACTAGTTCAAAAGTGCCCCGATTTGTGGGCCACTTTTTTAGTTATCTGATTTGCTAATGGGGGGACACTTTTTTTGTGGTGTTCGGGTCTATTTTTGTCCCAGTCTAGCCCTAGTGGCATAGCGCCATATTGCCAGAGGTTATGGATATGAGGTACAGCCGCACTTGAGAATTCAGTAGAAAGTCAACATCTCGAGGACTACATGGTCCTGCTGGTGTCTTCCTGGGTGCTTGGAGCCTTGTGGAGCCCATCTCTTCACTCCAAGACAAAGCCTGATGCTTTCCTGATATCCAGCTGCATGTTATGTTATGAGTAGTTGTGAGAGCGCACTTTCACCCACGAGGGTATCCTGGTGCTGAGCAGGTGTGAGTCTAACCTCGCCTAAGGCGGGTGTCCAAACCTATTTTCTGTCTGTGACAGACGCTGTCTTCAGATTACGCATTTGTCCTACTACTCTTTTTATTCACAGGCAACACAGTACACAATTTATGTCACAGGAAATATCATGCCCAACTGAAAAATATGCCAAATCATACATACATCATATATTTTGCACCACAAGACATGATACCCATAGTGTTTCATGTTCTCAGACTTGTAATGGCCACATCACATGGAGTATAATAAAGTATACTCATTAGAATTCATAGCTAGGAGAATATGGCCATCGGTTTTATGGTCCCAGCAGAAAAGGCCCCTCAGACTTCAAAGATACCAATGCTGCGCCAGTCAGATTACTGATTCATTACTACTGTGGGAAACGAAATAGCTTAGCTAGATGTGGTACCATCCAAGTTGAACGTTCATTGTGTTTTTCAAACATCCACAAGGCAATAAATACACAAAAAAATTAAGAACCCTAGTAACCGGTATACTAAGTGACCTCGCACACAGCATTCAGGGAGTTTTGAACCCATCTCTTCAATGTCAAAAGAGAAGCTAGCAGAGCTCTCAAGGTTCCTAGTTCCATGAGTGAGTATCCCATGCAGGCACATGTTTTTAAGGCATTTTGGGAATTGTAGTCCTATATATTCCACAGGACTACAAATCCCAGAATTCAAAGATAATATCTGGATTAGAGGAGCTACTCACACATCAACCTGGAAAACGTGAGGGATCTGAGCTACAGCTCTTCAAAAATATAATGCTGTTGGCTAAAAACTCAGAACTAGCTCAAAGTTTCCCCTTGGCATTGGTCCTCTTCAGAGTTACATCTGTCACCTCGTCAAATTGCACTCAATGCCATAGTTTAGCTCTAATATTTCTCAGCTTGATATACAAGTAACTTATCTGTCCAAGTGTTTTTTTTATGGATTTTGAGAATTGTAGTGTTCCTTATATCATTAAAAAATCAAGACTATAGGTCCTAGAATGCAAATTAAAAACTTGGCCTGGGTGAAATTTCATTACTTCTTAGAAATCAGGGCACGTTCAGTAATTACATTACTCTTGTGATGCAAAATTACTGAAATTATGCCATTACACCAGTTTGAATAATCTGGGGCAAAAATCTTACCACAGGAGCACCGTAACAACACACAAAGTGAGAGAGAGCGATTGCTGACGACTGCTCATATCCTATAGCCAGTGCTTAATTTGAGCCGGTGGTTTCCGGTGCTCAGCACCGGCAACTAATTACCAGCATCGGGTCTTATGACAGTTTGCCACATGGTGGCACTGTCTGGCTAATTTAGGTATTAGCACAAAAGCTGTATGTGATGGTTGGTAGCTGTGTTTGTACTGTCATAACCAGCTGGCAGGGGCAATGTGTGGTGCAAGCTGCAGTGGCCTCCTGTTGAGCGCCTGTAGCATTTAGTGCTATTTTCTTAGCGCAAAATGCATCCTCGGGTCCATTTTGGACAGGAGGGTGCATTTGCACTAAGAAAGTAGCACTAACTGCTGGATTATGCTTCTCATGTAATTACGCATAATTACAAGAAATGAAGAGGTAATTACTTGCAATTACACGAAAGAGAATTACACCAGTTATGCCCACCCTTAGAAAAAACCTGAACAGGGAAAGCTACTCATGCATGGACCCTGAAACTTGAGATTTCGGTACCGAGTGGAAGTCTGCTCCTGCCCTCTATTCTACTTCCCTGCTTTCACCTGGGCCTCTCATAACCACCTGATGACAGCATGTCAGCAGGGAGACCATATTCCATTCCTGGGCTTTCTTTTCAGTTTTTACCTATTATTGTTTTGAAAGTGTGTTAGTCCAATTGGCTTGGTTGAAATGAACCAAGACTAAAACTCCCAGAATGCATTTGGGGATGGAAGGAGAATCTAGGGTTGGAAAACGGTGTCGCTTACGACATATGAACATCTGCCAGCCTGTAGGCTTTCTTGCCACACGCCTCCGTTGCCGGAGCCACTACCTTGTTCCTCTCTCGTCTCCTTTTCTGTTTTCTCTCTCTGCCTTCCTCTCCCCTTCCCAAGCAGACCCAGTTCCCACACTCCAACTTTTCAGTCAGCGGGAGACTGGTGAAGCTTTGCATGTCCAGCGTACCGTGCCAGGGCAGTGCTGGGCACCAGAGTCCTTCACTAGGTTCAGCCATCTTAAAGCCTGTGGGGGAACACCACCTTGGACCGCATGGGAGGCGGTGGCGGTGGCCCCGCGAGGTATTTAATTCAGATGACATGTGCAGGTGAGGAGATGGTTTGCACCTGCACAGAGCTGCTAATTGGATGGAAATGAGCCCATCTGGTGTGCTGGTGCAGGAGGGTCCCTGCATTAACTCGCGCGCTGCTGTGTGCCTCTGGTATAAGAGGCTCTATCCACGCAGCAGGCATGAGTGGGGTTTTATAAAGGGGGACTGCAGGCAGACCCGTCTCTCTGCACTTTATATCCGCAGTAACTGGAAGCGCAAGGGATTGCAGGTTTCGACTCTAGGCACTATATAGGAGCTCAGTTACTAGCCAGCTAGGATAACACTTTAAACATACCGAAACATACATACATGCATACGGAGAAGGGGTCCTTTTGGTAGAGGGCATCTTGTCTGATGTCAGGTGTGAGATGCTCCATCAGGCTGGACATTTTGGATGTTTTCACTTATAGTGTCAACAGTGGCGGCTCCTCTGCTATGGTGGAGGAGTGTCGACCCCCTGCTGAGTGCTAGGCAGCAGACAGAAATGGGAAAAATAAAATGACAACAAAACCATTTTATTATCAATTTATTTTTCTTTCTGCTGCAGGCAGCCAAGTCTGGGCAGGGCGGAGCCACCATGACGAGTGTAGGGGGGCGGAGTGGTGCACACTGTAAAGTGTGCATGACGGTTTCGCCGGCTGACTCAAGACTTCCAAACAGTCATGCGCACTTTGATCTTTCTCCACCCGAGCTGTTTTGTAAAGCCGGGTGGAGTAGAGGCACAGCCTCCTGGGACCTGAGTACGCATTAAACGAGCCTGCGCAGGTCAACCACGGCGATACTGTCATGAGAGCAGCGTCTTGATTGGCGTCTAGGAGCCTGCGCAGTGTGCAGGGACCAGAGCAGAAGAACCCCGAGAAGGTGGCCGGCAGCGGAGCAGCAGGTAAGTGCTTTAATATTTTTTCATTATATTCCCCCTCCATCCACCCCCCCCCCCTCTTCCCCAGCCCCACCACTTGTTATGAAAGGGAGACACTTCTGAGTGTTAACTTCAACACCTGAATAGTGGACTAGAAGTACAAGAATGTCAAGGGTCTGGCTTTAGATCGGATATCTGTCATGGGATCATTTAAAATACGAGTTTACAGGCCATACATATTGCCTCACAACAAGATGCAGTACCAAGGTACCATATGCACCAGAGGCTGTTTCGGTAACCTAGGTAGTGGAAGGGGGAGTGATGTATAGATACAGCGCGAGGCCAGAAGAGAAGCTGCTTTTCAGATGCACACTGTCAGACCTTACAAGCTCTCAATGTTTCCAGGCCTCTGGGCCATCCAGTTTCAAGTTTATTCTTTGCATTATGGGACTTGCAGTCCTGATTTTCTAGAGAGATTAAAGGACTTTGAATTCCACATTGCAAATAATAGACACTAGAATTGGTGGACTACACCCATATGGATCTCACATTCTTGGGATCTCGGCGCACAGTTGCCGCACTTGAATCGCCATCTGATGGCTGTCACTATGACGCACATGCTGACAGTAGTTAAAGACCAGGGACTGTATTATGTAAGGGGCGCACTGCCCTGGTCTGCACCAGAGTGCACCTTTAGCTGGGTGCAGATCAGGTTAGGGCACCTATTACAGACGTAAACTCATGAATGTCTGGGGCAGCGCATTAGTGATATGCAGACTGGATGTTTGAAGCTGATGGTCTGCCTTACACTGTGCAGAAAGCAACCCAGCTGGCATTGCAAAGGGGGGCTGAGATCCCCCTGCAGGCAGGCGTAGTGAGTGATTACACCCGCTTGCAGGGGAATATTTTGGGCACTGGCCTTCCCCTTCCAAAGGGTTGCCCTCAGAAGGGGGGTGCAGTGAGGGGGCGCCACCTCTTTGTGGTACAGAAGTGGCAATACATGTTTCTGCACCCCCTATAGGTATACCAAAGTGCCCCAGGGGCACAGAAAGTCGGCGAACATGCCTGCTGACAATTTGTGTAGAATGGTTCCTGGTAGCCCACCAGTGACCCCCAACACTCAGCCTGTGAATGTATTACATAGCCGCTGAGTGCTCCCCGCATCACCTATGACACTTGTGGTCAGCCTCGGCTTTGTAGCCAATATCACTTGGCACGGTGGGGTTTTTAATTCATACAATGTTAAAAGCAAAACTGTTCACCGGTACCAGCATGCATCTTAACGTTGGCTAAAAAAAAAAAAACAATGTTGCACACTTCATGTTTCCTGGGCAAGTGTAACCGACTCACACTAACTCACTTGATTAATTGTTGCCTCATTGCTGATTGCTCAATGTCCCAGAGTAGATGTAAAATACTTCTAGGTGTTAGTGATGGAAAAGATGCATCTGTCAGTGATGGCACTGTAGAGGGTTGTCACACTTCACAAGTGTCTGTGGGAGCTGCTAGGGCATAATTAATGGAGACTGGTGTTCTTCTTATGAGTGGTTGTACATTCCTTTTCGGAGTGCAAAGTTTGTTTCTGCACTAGGCACAGTGTATATGAACATCTTGGAGCATGACACTCAGAAAAGCTCTGTTTGTGTGTTTCTTCATCGGATGATACAGGACGAAGGGGTTTCTTGCCCAGAACCAGCCTGGATACATCATGATTATGGGGTCTGGAAAAGGTCTCCAAAACTACTCAACACCCGAACCAAGATTTGCGCTTTTTTCTGCACAGACTAGTGGCAAATTAAACCCAGAAATGCAAGTGTGACATCCAATGTGGTTTACAGTCCACCAGTTTGAAAACCAGGGCTACATAAGATGTGTACTTGTAAAGACCACGTTCACCCAAGGATATCTTGGTGCTGAACAACAGATGTTATTGTTGCCCAACTCAATGGTACTCATTTTATCGACCTCAGAAATCTGAGTGGACCCTCCGGGATTTGAACCTGTGACCATGAGGTCGAACAAAGGCCCCTACAGTGGACTAAATAGTCCACTAAGCCACCAGACCCATCAACAGTCACGTGCTACTTGCTGGTAGGGCCATGCAAGATTTGTGAAAGTCCAAGACCCAGTGAAAACTGTGCAGTAGCATCCAAGTGTTCATCTAGGTTGGACTTTTAGCCAACAGCATTTTGCTCTAAGCCCACATTTACAATGTTACAAGAAACTACAAGTCTCTGGTTGCTATGAGATGTTGGGTAAAAAGCCAGGCATATGATGCAGGGCATGCGGGGCATGGGCTCACTTGACAGCTGGGCTCAGGAATCTTCAGTATTCGTACTGGGTGATTTTATTCCTTGTGTACATTGTGGCCTGGCCTTGCACCACTGTGCATAATAGTTAGACAAGTTAGACATAGAAAAATCGAGTCTGCTCTGTGCAGGAAGCCAGAGAGCCATCCAATTCTCTCTTAGAATCATTCAGACAGCAACATCTTTAGTGTCTGCAATAAGTAGACACTTTTTTGGAACCCCATTATACACTCTGCTACAGTAATAAAACTTGGCACCACAATTACCGTGATAATCATGGAAACTTCTCAGAAGAAATTGTTAGAGCCTGGTATGTAATATTATTGGCTAGCTCCATTATTGATGTGAGTTTCCACTCACATGCTTAGGCAAGACGGTCTCCATCACTGGATGATAGAGTTAGATTATCAGACATGGCGCCAGCTAGGGTATCTAAGAACAAACTTTAGCATGTCCAGTTTATTTCATTCTATATTTGACTTTTATGAATTTGTGATGCACTTATTGATTTATTTATGAGTTTTGTGTTTAGTCAGAAATGTGGACTTCCCATCAGTTCAGAACAGATACAGGGTCTGGTGTTCAGTATGATTCTTATAGGTGTTGACAAACAGCTTTCAGTCACAGATTTTTGTTAAAGCAATTTCTTCCAGGTCTTACTTTAAGGAAGTTGTGTGGGGACGGAGACTTTTTTGAACATTATCCCCATTTCACAATGCAAAAAATGTAACTGGAGCGAAAATCGACCTGGTAAACATGGGTAAACGGTTTCATCTGGACGTTTTTGCGTACAAATTACCAAACACGTGCAATGAGGCAATAAGGTTTGGAAAAATTCCAGGGGTATATTCAAGTAGCTATCGCCGAGTTAACGCCACTTTAGTGCAGCCAAAGTCGCGATAAATCCATCGCCACATTCAGATGCCGGTGCAAACTGCCGATACCACCAGTTTTGCCGTGATAGCATCCCCAAAAAACTTTGCCACGGATGACCCCGGCAACTATCGCTAATGAGATGCAGAGTAGGCATTACCGAGCAAAAAGCCGTGACAATACCACTCCACAACATTCTCAACGACCTGCCTGATCTGTGATAAGAACACAAAACAGGCAATAAGGCGCATCAGCAGCAGGAAATTAACACCTGCTCTGACCTGGTGCAAAGTCGGATGACAACCGGCTGCAGCCAAGGGAGCACAGTCCATAGCCAAGCATGAAGAACAACAGACGCCCCAGAGCAACTGAACATGCAGCTCGGAGCACCAAGAGGGCAACAACACAGCCCCATGAAACCATGACCCAAACAAATCTCCTGAAGTCACACAACCACAACACCTAACAGACAGGTGTGGCCACAAAAATTAAAACACACATCCACATCATATAATAAAAAAAAAACCTTTATTACAGATGAAACAAATAAAATCAATCGTGAGGAGGCACTGCGTGTCTTCTCCGGGCATTCCGTAAGTCATAGCCTGCAAGACAGAAAGACAGATAAGAAGGTGTGTCATGCGCCCATCAAAGGACAGAGAGGGAGAGAGAGGGAGCAAGAAACAGAGAGGGAGAGAGAGGGAGCAAGAAACAGAGAGGGAGAGAGAAAGAGAGTGTCGACACTGCGGACCCAGGCCCCTACTGCTCACCTGCAGCCACCGGTGTGTCTCCAACCACGTGCGGGCACACACTGCAGTCCCCCAGGTCACTCATCTGAAACAGTTGCCAGAGACATGAATGGCAGAGTCCATACATTAGCACATGCCATCACGGCTTGCCCGCCCCTGCGCACACATGCGGCCTGCACCCCAACCCCTCCCGCCACCCAGCAGAGACTGCCCGCCCCTGCGCGACCAGGCCTCACTGCTCACCTTCCGCCACCGGTGTGTCTCCAAGAGGGCACACCACGTGCCTGTGGGATCTCCAAGCCCATGGCCCGTGACCATGGCACCCTCCACATCATGCAGCCACGCCCCGCGGGCCACTAGGTCACACACATGATTCTGGGTCTTGATTTTGCAATGGCAGAGAACACATCAGTGCACAGGGCATCATCACAGGCTGCACACCCGCTCAGCCCAATAGGTGCCACTAACTCTGTGAACTGGTAGGCGACACCACTGCTGGCTCAGGCCTACACTGCGGTCCAGCAGGGCTCACACCAATGCCACCATTCCGGAATGCCCGGACAGCGCATCATCGCAGGCTGCATACCCACTCAGCACTGAAGGTGCCCCTATCTCAGTGCACCGAAAGACACCGTCCCGTGGAGTGTGCCTGTGCCTGCCGCAGTGCATCCGGTGCCACCAAGTCTGTGCACCGCTAGCCATGGACCCTTTATGAATGAGTCCCGTGGTGCGGACGCCATCATGTCACCACCGGCACTGGGCAATGTGACATGGCAGGGCCCTAGGCCCTCATGCATAAATGAAATCCACACGGAGGCACCCATTTGGAGAGTGGAAATGGCGTCCAGCCGTGCGCCAGACCCTTTTTATTGGCACGGTCACATGTCCTGTGACGCCGGTGCAGAATGGGTGTGGTGTGGGTGTGAACCAGCCATGAGGGAATGGCCACGGCATGCGGACAACTAGACCTGTGAGCAGCAGATCCCTACAGGGAAGACCTGGGACATGTAGCGTTATTGTCCCCCCCCTATGAGCGTGAGCGAAGTGGACTGGCCTGGCGTATGCCAGTCCATTAAAGGTGTGTGAACAATGGCTGTGTGCGTGCTTCCGATCTGACCTGGACAAGGAAGTAAGGAATGCATGTTTCCCCATTCTAGTGTCGGTGCCATCCGGCACGCAATCGGCAATGTGTCCCCCTGTGACCCAAGTCCCACAACATAAGTAACATGGACGTAAGTTGCAATCAATGACCCTACATGCATTCATGCCTCCACACTTTCAAGATCATAGACATGACACATCGTTGTGAAAATGAATGTTTAATGCACATTCACTGGAGTGTTGTATGCGGAGCAGTACAGGGCCATGCAAAGTCCACCTTGCAGCGTCAGCCTGTGGTGGGCCATCCAGAGTCCTCCTGTGAATGACATGTTCCTCAGTAGTGGAGGAGTTAAGACCACAGTCTGATATCTGCGTCATGGGTGACCAAACAGATTATGGCATTCCACGTCGAGGTCCAAGGTGAGTGTCGCAGAATGCATCGGGGGACACTGGAAGGGGATGATACTGAGGGCAGAACCAAGCATTAACAGGCCATATGGCGGACATGGATGCTACCGCTTCCTTATGACCACGAGGCCAGATTCATCCGCATCTTCGTCCACTGCTGTTTCAGGTGCCTCACATGCATGTGGGTGGTGGTGTTCTGTCTCCAGCACTGTGTGGCAGTGACACCGCAGGGGCCGGAGGTTGAATGTCTGCCGCACTGTGTGGCACTGACACATCAGTGGCCGGAGATGTGGATGGAGTGGTAGCAGGCCTTGTGGCAGCAATGCCATGAGGATGGTCTTTATGGCATTGAGGGACCCAGCCAACACTTGCTGGTGTGCAGCTGTGTCAGCTGCTGTTTCCACACGCTGACGCTCCCTGTCCTCCATGAGCTTCCGCATGAGTCCCAACTCCCAGGCGAGCTTGCTGGAGCCACTATGACTGGACAGTCGTTCTTGCCTCTGAGTCCGGACTCTGGCAATGTCCGACATGGTTCATTGGAGAGCATGGAGCGGACTGTCGGTGTCCGTTAAGGACTGTGAGTGGTCCCTGATGGCACTTAGTCACCCACGTATGGCGTCTAGTTTGTCTACCATGCCGTCGAACCCCACCTGCACCTGTTCGGCCAGCTTCTCCTGGCACCCCAACCCCAACACACAGAGTTGGAAGGCCATGTGTTGGTCGTGGGGGTCCTGGGAGTCAGCCGTGGTGGTGGGTGCTGCTTGCTGTGTGTACTGTGCAAGGGGTGGGTTCTCCTCATAGCAGCTGGGCTGCCCTGCTCCTGGAAGTGGGCTCTGGAGGCTTTCCACGAGCTGTTGGGAGTCGAAGGTCTGGTTGTCCTCTTCGTCAGAGAAGAGAGGTTGGGACTGCTCTGCAGGAGGTGCTGTATTTCCCTCTGCAATGTGAAGGGGAGATGCAGTTTAACATTGTGTTCACATGTATGTTGACGCATTGGACATGTTTACATGCAGACTGAATGACAGTGTACTTTGTGACTGTTTGTGGGGAGCTGCCTATGTGATGTGGTACAGTGGACATTTCAACCACTTCATGGATGTGTGTTTGTACTTGTACATTGTCAACTCACATTTCCCTGCAATGCCATATGTGATTGGCCAGTTACTGCACACAAGCGGGACCAGTTGTGCCCCCTGTTCAGTTGTGGACGTGTTGCGGATTGTGCCACGTCATTGTCAATGTTGTTGTGCTTTGCATGTGATGTGTGTGCTGCATTTTGGGGGAGTCGCCCCTGCAGCTCTTAGTTGGCTGCCCCTGATCCCTTACATGCGGTGTGCCTCTACCTTCTGTGCTTATACAGTGCTGGGATGTGGCATTTGTGGGTACATTGGTCTCTTGGTGGGAGTTGGGGGTCTGAGGCATGGTTTGTCTGATGATGTGCTGTGCGTACTTATGCATGTGTGCCATTGTGCCCATCTCCCCCAGTCCCTGGTCTGTATTCACCCTGTTGATGTTGTGTCCGGTCTTGTTGAGCAGTGTCCGGGCCCCCAACTCCTGCCACCGTCTCCCCACTGATTACTGTGGACACCATTTCCTCCATCACGTCCAGCTCCTCCTGTGGTGCTGGACTGCCACCTCCAGTCAGCATTGCTGCCTTCCGGTTGTTTGCGAGCTTCTGCTTGGTTTTGCGCTTGATATCATTCCAGTGCCTCTTGACCTCGTCCATTGTCCTCTTCAGCACTCTGACTGCATTCACCTTGTCCACGATGGTCTGCCATATTCCATTTTTAGTTCCCTGTGACACAGTGGAGGTGACAAACAGTAGTTGATGGTGTTCTATCACCTCCGTTATCAGGATCCTGTTTTCCTGCGGACTGAACCTTTTCTTCCCACTCTTCTTCTCCTTGGCCTTCCCTGACCCCGAAGTCCCAGGCTGGTCCTCTGGAGGGCTTGTGGGGTTCTGGTTGTTCTCTGCACTTGCTCCGGCTGACTCCATTGTGCTTCGTTGTTGTTTGGCTTTTGTATGTGTTCGTTTTTCACCTTTAGTAGTGCATTTTCCCGCATGTTGCGAGGGGATTGCATGCCTGTGGTTGGCTTTCGCTGATTTTTGTATCGCAATTGCCGTCATCGCAGCTTTTTTTGCGTTGGCGTTTCGCATTTTTGCGGCATCGCATTGGTTTTTACGCGTTGGTTTGACGCGTTGTCGTGGGACTATCGCATATTGCCACCGGCTTGGGAATACCACTTTGACACAGAGTTATTTTCCCGCGATGGACTGCGATGTGGTGAGTTGTGATAATCTACTCTTGCGGTAGTTATCACGCGTTCTTGAGAATATACCCCCCAGTGTACTGACCACATAAAGGAAAGTGCAGCTGCGTGGATCTGGCTGAATAAAGAAGAAATGTGCTTAATTTGAGCCGGTGGTTGCAGGTGGGGCCTACTGGCTCTCTGTGTTTGGAAACCAGGATTTATTTTTAATAATCAGATTTAGGCCCAGAACAAGAGAGAGAAAGAAAGGAAAAGGAGGAAGAGAAAGATGGAAAAACAGTGCCAAAGAGAGAAAGCATCAATGAAAAAGAGTCTGCAAGAGTGAGATACAGGGGCAGATATGGTATGTTGGTGGAAGAAAGAGACAAGAGGTGAAACAATGACTTGATAATTGCCAATCCTGATATTCGGCGGCAGTGCCAGTGGGCCTCTGAGAAAAAATTAGGCCCCAGAAATTATTCTTATACAAACTAAGCACTAAACATAAGTTAATAATTGCGACTCCCTGCAGAATATCCCTGAAAAGTCCATTTAATTCTTAATGTAATGAAGCAATTGGGTATGAAAATCAGAACACAATAAACGGGGCCCTCAGATTTGGGAGTGCGTTATCAACCAGGGTCGGACTAGGACAGATAATATGCCTGTACCAAAATAAAAGTGGTCGCCATTAGCGAATTTTATTGCTATAAAAGTCACTTATATTTACAAATTGGGGTAGTTTTGAACTTGTATAGAAACAATGTATAATTGTTTTGCAACATTTTGGAAGACTGCATGGATTTGGGCTTGCTGCAGGCAATGTTTGTTTTAATATCAGGGAAATCAACGTTAAAAAACTGTCCCAGCAAACCATGTAACTGCCAAAAAATCAACCCACACACTGACCTGTCAGACCAGCCTTTCAGGCACTGCCTGATTGCCTTGTAGGCCACTCTGACCCTGTCCTCAATAACCAAGATGCAGTGCAGAGGGAAACAACAAATTCAATACCGTAAGGCAATCAGCACCTATGGTGCAAAGAAAGATGGTGTACACATGGATAGGTAGATGACCAGTGGCTCTCATGCCCTCTCACACAACGTCAGCCAGTAATGGCTCTCTAGCCAACATTACATTATATTCTTGGACCTACTGTTTCTAATCTTTGCAGAAAACTATGGAACTATGGAGCTCACTCTGGGCTTTTTCGGAAAAGACAAAAAGACAAAACGTTGCCTCATGGTTCTTTCTATGGGCAGCCCTACACTCTTTGGCTAAGTGCTGAAAAGGGGGGGAAGGACAGTGTACCCTGTGGGCCCTTATACCACTACCCCTATATTTTCTGACAAAATACTTTATGATGAGGAGTTGATAGAATCCCGCACTCACTTTCCTTCACTCCCCCACATACCCGGCTTGGCACTCGAAGAAGGTAGAGCTCCAAATATCCTGGGTGTGTTAAATGCTGAATGATTTGTAGCACATTGACTGAACCTTCAGAAATGTGAGGGTGCCATATAAGTTCCCTCAACGACACAGTATTACATAATGCGCATTACCCATAGTGTGCACAATGGTGGACCGGGATATTAATTCCCATAAGCTTGTCTATTTGTAATGATTGCAGACACCTTACACTTTTCGCTGAGGAATGAATGTTGACTCATCGCAGGACTGTGGACTAGGGCATAGCCACAAACGTCTTGCAACCTGGTGAATTTACAAAGGGACCTGGACTCCCACAACATAGCAGGGAGAATCAGGACAGGATGTCCCTCAGAAGGGGTTTGGACTAAGGGGGAGGGACTTCTTGTGGATGCGGCAGGAAGTCTATTGGAAAGGGTGTGACCTTCTGCCAAAATGTCATTTGCATCATTTGATGGAAGCTAAAAATTCCTCTACTACCAATGTTGAGAGTTGACCCAAAATGCCCACAATGCATGGCTATGGAAGCATGTGCAGTCACAGTAAATGATGGTGATGCACAAAGACATTTGAAATAATGGCTATCATAGTCAATGGTAATTATATTAAATTAGTTTGCAAATCACCAGAATCTCACGATTTTCGTCAACGTACTAACCTACATAACCACCTTGGGTCTGACTTAAATGTTTGGCAGCTGGAAGTTGTCTTTGGTAGGACGTGCTACGTTTGGAGAATCAATAGTACTATCTTTTCCATCAAAGGAATGGCGTAGAGGATGAAATTCCAACAGTAGATTCTCCACTTCCATCACAATACTGAGTATTTTTCATCCCCAATCAATTCTAACTAATGTGCACAGTTCTTTCAGCACCCAAAAAACAGCGTTCACGCAGAAAGAGATAGTGAGTGCACATTTTGCACTAATAAATTAGAGGTAACGGTGGATAGTGAATTGGAGAAAAATCCTACCCCAAAAGCACATTTAGCGAGTGTGAGCAGCTGCTCACCTTCACCATTCATATTCTTTTGCATTCAGCACCGTTTCTTAGAACAAAATGCCTCTTTCGGTCCATTTTGGACGCAAGGAGGAATTTTTGCACTAAGAAATAGCGCTAAAGGCACTACTTGTGGCCTAACACATCGCATGTCTGGTTCTGATGTTGCAGTAGATGGACACAATCAATGACGAAATATGAAGATTTAACATCCAGAGGCACCATTTCCTGCATCAGTCAGCCAATCATGGCCATGTGACCCAAGAAAAATGGCCATATGCTACTTACATAATATCACTTTTCAACTGCATTGTGTGACACCTGAGAGACAAATATGTATAATATCCTGTTCATTTGATATATTTAGACTAATACATCTACTCCAAGTACACAAACATCTAATGGGTGTTACATTACAAAACATCTATGGATGTAACAGATGTTGCGGGTTCACAAATGTGAATGCCATCCATACGGACGTCTATCAAATCTGCCATGGCCCAGCTTCTCCATCCGGTCACCTGTTTTTGTCTTTTTTCATGACACAGTCCCTTCAGGTTTAGCATCCTCCCTGGTCTCAGGCAGTATTTGTATTATTTTCTTTACCTTGAAGTTTTGCACAGACCCAAGAACTTCATCACCTGAGATCCCATTTCTTCCACCCATGATCATCTTCCTAACCACGAGTTATGTTTATGATAGGTTGTTCGGTAGCTAAGTCTATTATATGTTGGTGTTCCGTGTGTGCCTCCTACATGAGAACATCTTTTGATTTTCATGTTAGACATTTGGTTGAGATTTAAGATTGGGAATGCCCATACACTTTGCTTTCACCACAACCCTCACTACACATGTGTGCAAGCCAGAACACTACCACACAAGGGTTGGTATTTTACATTTTGCAAAAACACTTTTTGTGGCATTCAGTGAGGGGGAGTAAGCATGAATAAATTAAAGTTCCTAACCTGTGCATACAAAAAAAACTGGTAAAAGATGTGTGTGAGAGGGTGGTGTTGGTGACTGAGTGGGGTCCACTTTCCTGGCTACAGTACAGGTCCATGGCTGAAAACTGAGATTTGTTTTTTTTCAGTTGAGATTTAGGGGCCTTACAAACAGCTGTTGGACACTGGATGTACCAATGACATGACCTGGTCCTGCAGGTGTTACTGGTGGAGTGTTGACTGAAGTTCAAATGAGTGGAAGACCTCATTATGTCATCCGGTGTTCTGACTTAACATTTGGAGATCCTCAGTGTGTCCCCCAATACGTGCTGCAGTAACGGACTGTGGCATTAGATTAAGTGGTTTTGGTTGTGCAGGTGATTGTTGAGGGTTACCAAGTATATGGCGATGGAGCTCTTGGAACATGCAATATTAGAGATACCACATCACAAAGTTTCCTTCTAGAGAGATGTCCTTCCCCAAGCCAACCCACCACACATGCATGATGCACTTATGACAGGGACAACAATGGAGTTGTACTTAGGTGCTGTTATGAGACTGGAGCATCAACTGGACTGCCTAAAGGATGGGTAGGTGAGTCCTGCATGTCTGAGACAAGTACCTCTGGTCTTGGTCCAGGGACCTCTGAACATGTAGTCCAGAAGAACCCTGGGAAGATGAGCATCAGAGATATGGTGGCGGTGTGGGATCCTGCGTTAGGCCAACGCTTTCCTCGTCCTCTGAAGTTCTGTGCTGCTGAGACAGTGGCCTGAAAGAAGAACGGGCATTCTCCCGGGACTTCAGTTCAAGCTGCCGAGAATTAGAGAAATACTCTTGTAGATGAATGGACTTTTGGTAAAAAGGAATGTGAACAAGGGTCATACAAACATACTTGACATCACGCTACTTGGTTAGCTTTTGGGGTAGTGGCAGAAAGTTTGCACACAACATGTTAGAGATCTGCTTCAGGTTGAATGCATTGGGCACATTGTTTTCTTCCAAAAACATGTCTTACCTGCCAGTGCCACCGGTAGTGTTTGTGCGTGTGGACGAACGCCTTCATGTGCAGGAACAGGTATATGTGCGTGTGTACCTTTCCAAACATAGATTTCCCTTTCTGAATCAGGTCCAACAGATATAAACAGTCTCTTAATATTGAACAGTGCTAAGCCAGGCATGCAGGCACAGAGATCTGAATGTTCTTAGCTTGTTTTTAATCCCATGAAACAGCGACAGTTTCCTCCTCACCCAAGGGTATAGATTGCCAGGAAATGTTTGAGGTCTTTAACTCTTCTGTTTGGACAGAACAACTTCACAGCAGACGAGGGCAGGATGCCAGGTGTACCAGCTGCAAGGTAGACGGCCATATCCTTCGCTAGACAGAGACTCGATTGCAAGCAGATAAAGACGACTGTTGTGCAGCTGAAAGGATCTATGTGGCATTCAGCACAAGCTCTTTTATTGGTCTTGGCACCAGGCAGGCCATACTCTCAGGCTGGCAGACATTAACGGGTGAGCAAAATAGTTTTAATTCTCTTTGAGAAAGTGGACACCCTTGTGTTTCAGCCAAGGAATATCTTTAGACCAGCTACTGAGACGTCTTTGGGCTGAGTACGGAGCCTGGAGATCTCACATTATCTAGATAGAAGGAAGGACATTACACGTTAAAATACACTAGGGAGGCAAGGTGCAATTCACTGAAACTCACCCCAGTCTGGCTGCATACACTGGTGATATTTGGATGAGGTACGTCCAGTAAACTATTCTTTACTGGCATGAAGTAGGGCTAAAATGTCTTGTGAACTCTTGTACACCCCAGAGACCTGCTAGGGGACTCTTAAAGGAAACGTGGGATTTGCACCTAATATTACTCTGATTGTAAACCACCAGCGGTAAGCTGCAAACCTGTGATATTGGTTACTTGGCTGGTCATTTACCCTTCACTGGGCCAGGACACAGGAAGAACATGATGGACATCTCTTGGCCCAAGAGTGCAAAGTTGCCATCACTAGTCAGAATGTCAGATTACCACCAGACATAGAAATGTTCTGTGCCACAAAGTCTGACATTTAATTAGAAATAATGTAAGTTAAAAAGGAAAACGTCTTGGGACATCAGCTCTTTGATACTTCTTCCACATGAACCACACGTATTTCAACACACAGAAATGAACCAGAAGCAAAGGAGATTTCAGGAAAAACCTGATAAGATGAAACACATGAATGTAAGAAAATGAATAAGCTGTAACTAACTAATATATGCATTTGACAAGTCCAGTTCCCTCACTGCCCTGCACTAGCAAGAACAATGGGGCGAAAGGTAAGGTGAGCCACACATCTTTGTATAACACAAAGAAAAATGTAGGGGCATATATTTACAGCAAAGTGGCGGAGCGTGGCGTTAGCCTCCTTGGCTTAACGTCACGCTCTGCCACTTCAGAAACGCAGGGCTGCACCATATTTACAAAATATGGTGCAACCCTTGGTTTCTCCCTGCGCAGGCCCTAAATGTAGCAGCCTAGTGCCAACGCAGGCACCCTTGCACCATAGTGCAAGGGTGTCTGCGTTGAGGGGAAGATTGTTTATGTGCTGGAAGGTATCCCTTTCTGCACATAAAAAATCTTTAAATGATATTTTGTAACTTCCATATGTGGTGCTTAATGCACATAAACATTCAATGGCCTTTTGCTGTTTCTCTGTGTGCTGCACAACGCAGCACACATACAAACAGTAACAAGCATTTGCAATGCAATAGGTCTCGCATTATAAAAGTGTGAGCAGTTGGCATTGCTAATAATAATGCAACATTAGCTATTGGCATTGTAAATGATAATGACATTTATTCATGTGTTTGTTTTATAAAATAGATAAAAATGCATTGTCATGAACAATGCTAATAGCTTAAACTTTTGCAAATGCAAGACCTATTGCACTTGTTTCAGTACTGAAGGTTTTTTTAAAGTTTTAGTCACTACTCAAATTGAAATCCAGTTTATCAGCGTTGCCAGTGCTCCTTTATGTTTAATGCCATAAATGAAACACAGTGTTCTAAGCAGATTGCTAAATAGCATCTCCAGCCCCGATCACAATGTCTCACTTCATGCTGGACAGTGGGCACCCTGTTTACATGCAGCGCCAAGTCGGGGTGAACTAATGCACAGGCTGAAGTCTGTCAGCCTCCGAGGCTCAAAGCATTCCTTGCAACAGTCCGCTGTGTCAAGGTATTGCCATGTGTACAGCACACACTCTGCAACAGCAAGTGGTTTCAAAGTTGAGGGTGACTTCCTAAACTTTCCCGAGGTGTTCATCGTGTTTGGTGACAGCCTATTTATGCTGACAGCCCAAAAAACTGTTTGTGGTTGTGTGTTGTGTGTGTGGTTGTGTGTGGTTTTGTGCATGTGTGGTTGTGTGTGTGGTTGTGGTTGTGTGTGGTTGTTTGTGTGGCTGTTTGTGTGGTTATGTGGTTGTGTGTGTATGGTTGTGTGTGTGTGTGTGGTTGTGTGTGGTTGTGTGTGTGTGGTTGTGTGTGATTGTGAGTGTGTGTGTGGTTGTGTGCGTGTGTGATTGTGTGTGGCTGTGGTTGTGTGTGGTTGTGTGTGTGGTTGTGTGTGTGGTTGTGTGTGTTTGGTTGTGTGTGTGTGGTTGTGTGTGAGTGTGGTTGTGTGTGGTTTGGTGTGGTTGGGTGTGATTGGGGGTGTGGTTGTGGTTGTGTTGTTGTGGTTGTGTGTGTGTGATTGGTTGTGTATGGTTGTGTGTGTGTGGTTGTGTGGTTGTGTGTGTGGTTGTGTGTGGTTGTGTGGTTGGTTGTGTGTGTGGTTGTGTGGTTGGTTGTGGTTGGTTGTGTGTGTGGTTGTGTGTGTGGTTGTGTGTGTGGTTGTGTGTGTGGTTGTGTATGTGTGGTTGTGTGAGTGTGTGTGGTTGAGTGTGTGTGTTTGTGTGTGTGGTTGTGTGTGTGGTTGAATGTGTGGTTGTATGTATGGTTGTGTGCATGGTTGTGTGTGTGGTTGTGTGCTTGGTTGTGTGTGTGTTGTTGTGTGTTAGTTTGTGTGTTGTGTGGTTGTTTGTGTGATTGTGTGTGTGTTGTTGTGTGGTTGTGTGTGTGTGGTTGTGTGTGTGGTTGTGTGTGTGTTTGAGGTTGCGTTTAAGATTGTGTGTGTGGTTGTGTGTGTGTGGTTGTGTGTGTGTTTGGTTGTGTGTGTGATTGTGGTTGTGTGTGTGTGTGGTTGGGTGTGTGTGTGTGGTTGGGTGTGTGTGTGTGGTTGTGTGTGGTTGTGTGTGTGGTTGTGTGTGTGGTTGTATGTGTGGTTGTGTGTGTGTGGTTGGTTGTGGTTGGTTGTGGTTGCTTGTGTGTCTTGACCTTATTCTGGAGGACCATACTATGGTTAAGTGTTTTGTGGAAATGTGGATTTTCCTGATCAGTTATGTCCCCTATCTTGGACCCCAACGGTTCTATATGCATGTTACAAGTACATGTATGTTCCCTCCAGTTCCAGTTTCTAAGACGCAAACATATGTGTGTCTACCGTCAACATGTTCTCTGTCAGATCCGCCATCTATGGGCTGGATATTCGATTCCTAAGCATGACAGGCCACCGACTTTATATGGCTAAGTTACTCCATTTTTACAGTTCAGGCAAGTAGGCCCGATTCTGTCCTCAAAGCCTTTCCCTGCTCTCTGCCTCTGACAGCTTCAGCTTGAGCTCGCATCTGTATCCATGAACTTTGTCCTACTCCCTGTGCAGCTAACGGTGCCTGCCTCGGCTAGTTTTCGCCTGCCTGCCAAGAAGCTGTATTTCACCTTCGAATTATCTATTTTGCTCTTCAGCCGATGCATTCCTGTCTAGTGATTTAAGTAAACATTTCCTCTGCTCACAAGCAAGGGACTCAGCCTTTCCGTCCTCCTGCAAGTGATTCATAGCCCTGCTGCTATGGAAAGTTTTCTGCCCCTCGCATCTCATATAGACACTTAGACGCTTGTACACGCACACACAGTTAGTATAGAATAGATTCTGTCCGAGAGTCCTTCCTTGTGGATAACATAGTTCTCTAAACATAGGATGTTAGATATGATTTGGGATTAGGTTGACTTGACCCCTCAGACTTTTCGTCTCCATATGTAGAGTTAATGTCAAGTCCCCTTCACCCCCTAGTTGCACGTCAATTATACGTCATACTGCTGCGCGCGCATCTATGCCAAGTATTATCTTATAGATCCACCTATGTCTGATAATCCTAACCAATCATGTTTCTTTTATTCCTTATTACGCCTAGTTTCGATTACGCACCTGTCATGTCACTTTTCTTATCAAATGTTACGCCTTCTACATTCGTTTCATTGTAATGTGCTTATTATAAAAATACATGTCTGTCAATAAAGTATTGTACTTCACTTCCTGAACCCTCGTGGTGACGGAACCTGAAGGCCGTGACTCGAGTCGGCCATTTTTAATGGAATAAAGCCCACTTAGAAAACCTCTTATACCACGGATTCTGCCTCTTGTTATTTTGAGCTATTTTACTTTATTTTAAGATTCCGTATGAAATTCAGTCCGGTATTTTATTTACCACATAATGGCGCCCGAACAGGGACACTTTCTCATCTCACGCGCCGGCGGTGCGTTGCAGGCCCGGTCTCCTGCCACAACTGGACGGACCATAAACGCGTACCAGCAGGATTTCCTGTAAGCTCCCTCCGGTCAAGCGGGGGCGACTGAGGCTGCGATCAACCCAGACGAGGCGGTGAGAAGTGCGAAGTATCCCGACCAGAGCCTAGCTGAGAGAGCAAGATCCGAGGTATACCGAGGCCCACCAGGTTTTCGAAATCCCGATGTCCAGAGGGTCCGATGTCCGCAGTCATCGAGTCCTGTCCATTCTCTGAGGCCTTCCGTTTCAAGGAGCTACTCGGTGAGTACCATCGCCGGGGAGGCGTGTTGACGCGCACATAGGTTGTGCCGGTCAAGACGGATTTGGGTACACAAATCCGGTCTGCACTGTTTAGCAGTGTATATGTACTGTTTAGCAGTATATCAAGTATTCCGAAGTATTCAGTTAGTGTCAAGAATTCAGCATGGTGATTAGTTTGGCAGACTATCATCATTGTCGGTCATTGTTAAAATGTTTAATGTTTAATGTTTAAAGTATTTAGAAATGTCTTGCATATTGTGGTATGAATGATTGTTCATTTGTTCACTGTTCATTATTGTGTTTTTTCGTATTAAGTAAGTTCAAGAGTAAGTATCAGATCAGTTGTCAATATGCCGCTCTTCTCGAAGTTAAGACAGATTACTACCAGAAAAGGGGTGCTTGAAGAAGCAGTTCCTATTCCTCCTAGGGACACTCCAGGACATTTTATGTACCATAAGCATGGCTTAGATGCCATATTGTTTCTTGATCTATGGGTAGATTATACCAAAGGATTACCAGAAAGTCAAAGGTGGCCCGCAGCGGGAACCTGGGATGCAGAGTGCATCATGAAAGTGGAGGAAGAGTTATGGAAAAGAAAGGTCAGACAGTCACAGAAAGACGCTGTTGAGTTATGGCGTAAAGAATCTCATAGACGAACAGGAAAAGCACGTAGACAAGAAGAGAGGAGTAAAGAAAGTTCAAATAAAGCTCAAGAAAATCTATTAATTGAGGAAGGTATCCGAGTGAAATCAGAACAAGTAAATAGACAAAGAAATGCTCTTATGAATGGTATGTATCCCCTTCTAGCCGAAGGACTACCTAAGGCTGCTCCAGAGATGCCAAAAGACTTGCCACCCCCATTATTTCCAATTAAGGTACATCCAAAAGGGCATCCCAGAACCGCAGAGGATGTCTTTCTTTCCTCATATCTAGACGACGCAGCTCCCGAGTATGCTAACTCCGCACCACATAGACCGTCTGGCGGAAGGGTTCAACGTCAGGATCAGGTATCTGTTCCCGTGCAACAGCAAGTCCCGACACAAGCTTCGGCAAGCACATCTGTTTCCGCATCTGTCTCCGCAGTCGACTCTACAGAGGTATCGACACCCATAGTTGCTGTGTCACGTTCAACGAACCCATTCACACCCGACGCCCCAGATGGGGCCACGGGAGGTGCTAGCAGTACCTTTACACCACCTAGAATAAATAAACTTGTCTTTCAAGAGTCAGCACATTCACGTACACCAAAATTCGTAAGTGAACGTACGCTTAAGGAACTCCTTGTTAATTGTAGATATGACCCGGTGGTTGGTAAAGAGGACGAAATGGTCCTGGCATCATTACGTATCAGGCGAGCCGCAGAGTATTTAGCAAGGTTACCAGGAATGACTACGCATCTAGATAACATATATCATTTTGTTCAAACAGGACGAGATCCAGGATGTATTAACAGAGCTATGGAATTCCAGAAAGTAGAAATACAGGGGGAACTGTTACGTTTCCTCATAAACTGTGTAATCAGAAATCAAGATCGTCCGGGGGTAGACCCGAATGCAATGCTTATTCTTACAAGATGGAGTCAGAATATATCAGAAGGGAGACACGATAAACAAAATTGTATAATAGCCATGTGTCGAAAAATCCGTAAAGAAATAGAGCGCATTCATGAAGAAAGATTGGGAACAGACGAGTTTGAGCAAGATGAAATGTCCGAATCAGGGAATTCCGCAAGACAGTCAGAGACCATAGCCTATGTAGGCAGAGGAAGATCCTGTGAAAATACTAGATGTTTTTCTGATCCAATACACTCTGTATGTCCAAATAATAGCAGAACGTATCCGACGCCTGTAATGAATCTGAAGTATCCTGAACATTTGTTTCAAGCCGCAGATAAAATACTACGAGAACGAAGGGGTTACCACCTCCTCGATTCCATGGATGAGCAAGAATTAGCCAGATCAGCTGTTCACTGGATTGACAGTCCTGAAAAATACGGTGATGAGACCGTAGCACACACGTTTTTTAATCTCAGTGCAGATGAACAACGTTTAGCTGGAATATATATGATTCAGCAACTCCTCATATTATATAAGAGCCAACATGCTGACCCTGGTCCTTTACCTGATATATTAACGGAACTACTCACGAACAGATGGAGAGGTTCTAGTAACAAGCTAATTAAAGAGATATTAGTGTCACGTAAGCAGTATGTCCTTTTTGTAAGTCCGGATTCTCTCTCGCTGCCCCGCAGAGAAAGAGCGCCGTACTATATGGATAGACAAAATCCTTTACGAGAAGTGCACCCAATAAAAGGCGAAGACAATGAGTTTCACCGTGTATTTGTTTACACACCCATATCAAAAATGGAATTATTAGAAATGAAGAAAGTAGTACCTAGTCATGACAAAGACCCAGCGGGTTTCCACCGAGAAATTAAAGATATGTTACTGATGGGAGAGTACACCTTTCCTGATATTATGACGATATTAAAGGTGCTTTTGCCTGCTGGCATCTATGAAAAACTGAAAGAAAAAGAGTGGGAAGTGGGAGACCAAAAGATAGACTGGACAGCATTAGCAGAGGAAGAAAGGGCCCGAACTGCAGGTTCAGGGCTCGGGGATAAAGTTAAACTGTTACCAGGTTTACTAGTACAGGTACTGCCACGTCTATTAACTACAAAAAAGGAAGATTGGGGTGCAATCACAGCCTGCAAACAAAAGCAAGATGAAGACACAAGCGATTATTATGCTCGATTTGAAAAATGTTTTGGTATAAACAGTGGTATAAAAGCAAGTAGTGACTCATATCCACATTTATTTGTGACAAAATTAGTGGAAAATGCATTGCCTCCAGTGAAGAATAGAATATTGAAATTCGAGAGTACCTGGCAAAGTAACACTCCGTCACAAATGCTACAAATGTTACAGTATCATCACAATAGAATTAGGGATGAACAAGAACACGAGCATAGACGCATGAAGGATACAAAAATGAAAATGCTAGTTTCTCAGACAGTACCAGCAGAGGGTCACAAAAAGGGTGTGACACATTCTGGTGATTCTGCAGCTCCTGTAAAAGGAACCTGCAATTACTGTAAGCAACTAGGCCATTATGTACACGATTGTCCAGTCCTGAAACGTAATATAGCTACAGGTATTGCAAAAGAGAGACCACGATTAGTTAGGCAAGATCAGAATGAACAAGGAGCTATGCAGCATGGACAGTCCATGCCAGTTCAGCAACAGTCCATGCCAGCCTCACAGCAACCCATACAGTTTGTGCCAGCTGCACCACCGTTGCCTGCTACTGCCACACAAACCACAACACGACAAATGTATCAGACTGCACAGTATGAATACCCTGAGTATCAGCGTTACGCATGAACAAGCCTAGAGAGGGAAGTTGACTTACCGCTTATCGAGATTCCTGTAGATCAAGAAGGACCTTATGTACATAGTGAATTATTAGGTCAAGATAGAAAATTCTTACTCGATACAGGGGCAAGTCGAACAACAATAAAACGTAGTGAAGTTCCAGGGGCACCCCTCTCAGGCTCTCAAAATGTTTCCCTTGGTTTTTCAGGAAAACCTATTGTTAATGAAGTATCACAGCCTCTACCACTTACGATAGGACCTTTGACACGAACTACAGATTTATTGCTTACTAAATCATGCCCAGAAAATCTGTTAGGAATTAAAACTCTGAAAGCACTAGGAGCCATAATATGTTGTTCTCCGGAAGGAGTGAGGTTGTTTTTACGTGATTTTAAAGGTCACTATGTGTCCAGAGACATGGATCCTCGACTACAGACTTTACCAGTACATCTATGGGCACAAGGCCCTACGGATGTTGGCTGCATGAACATTACACCCTATCGAGTCACATTGAAAGCAGGAGTGGTACTACCACGAATGCGACAATACAAGTTACCGCATGATGCTGTAGTGGCTTTGCTGAAAATCATTGATGAGCTAATTGCCCAAGGAGTGGTTGTAGAAACAGACTCAAATATATGTAATTCACCGATAATTCCGATTCTTAAACGAACTGATCCTACTGCCCCACCAGTGTACCGATTGGTTATTGATTTGCGTGAACTAAACAAGTGTATTGTACCACAATTCCCTGTGGTCCCTGATATATCATCATTGTTGACAGCAATTGATTCCGAAGCAACATTCTTTACTGTAATCGATCTCAAGAATGCCTTTTTCAGCGTCCCAATAGATCCGGAAAGCCAATACTTGTTCGGATTCAGTTTAAATGGGCGCAGCTTTAAATTCTCACGCGCTCCCCAAGGATTCACAGAAAGCCCCAGCATCTACAGCCAAGCACTGAAACGAGAACTTGACAGTATCCACATGCCAGTCAATACTGCACTGCTTCAATATGTCGATGATCTGCTGATCACCGCGAGAAGCGAGCCAGAATGTGAAAAAGCTTCTCTGACAGTTTTACATTTCCTAGCCGACAAGGGGCACAAGGTGTCCCCTTCTAAGCTGCAATTCTGTGTTCAGCGAGTTATTTATCTTGGTCACTCGCTGTCCAAGGAGGGAAGGCAGCTTACACCAGATCGCATCCAGTTAATTGCTAACATGTCAATACCCCAGACACAAAAGGAGGTGCGGGCTTTCATAGGCCTCACTTCATATTGTAGGCAGTGGATCCCTCAGTACGCATTTCTAGCAAAACCACTCATTCAGTTAACCACACAGGAGGCAGCCACATCGACTGTTCTCCCTTGGACTCAGGAACATACACAAGCTTTTGAAAGCCTAAAGGAAGCCTTATGTCAAGCACCTGTTTTAGCAACACCATGTTATAGCAAACATTTTACACTCTTTGTTACAGAACGCGAAGGTACTGCCTTGTCAGTACTCACTCAGGATCAAGCAGGATCACGCAAGCCATGTGCTTATTTTTCCAGTACATTAGATCCCGTAGCTCAGGCTTTGCCTGCATGTCTGAAATCAGTGGCAGCGACAGCTTTAGCAATCAGACAAAGCGATGCCATAGTATTAGGACACCCATTGACAGTACAAGTACCACATGCAGTAGAGGTTCTTGTGAACCGAACACAAACACAACACTTGACCATAGCAAGACTTACCGGTTATGAACTGACATTGTTTCAACCACACATAGAGATCCGACGGTGTAATACATTGAATCCTGCTACACTATTACCTGTAATTGGAACAGACCCACTAGCTCATGATTGTGTTGAAATCATTGAAATAAAGACGAAACCTAGACAAGACTTGACAGACGTTCCATTGTTAGATCCAGACCTGACGTTGTATGTAGACGGATCGTGCATGAGAACAAGTACAGGAGATTTAGTGGCCGCGTATGCAGTCACAACAGACACTGAAGTTATTGAGACAAATTGTATAGATACTTTGTCAGCCCAAGCAGCAGAACTTATTGCTCTAACAAAAGCCTGTATTCAAGCCACAAATAAGAAAGTTAATGTATACACTGACTCACGTTATGCATTCGGAGTTGTACACGACTTCGGCGTGCTGTGGCGAGAGAGAGGTTATTTAACCTCCCATGGTGCCCACATTCAGCACGGACCCCTCATTCATGCTTTGTTAGACGCAATACATCTACCCACTGCTATATCGATTATGAAATGTAAAGCACACACGAAGGTTACTGATACCATTTCTCAAGGCAATGATTTAGCTGACAGAACAGCTAAACAGACTGCTCAGAATCACACATTAGGCATGACAAAGCCAATAGTTCAGACACCAACACAGTGTATGACAATTAAGGATCCCGCACTTGACGTAATTGACATACAGACACATGCCACAGCAGAAGAAATGAAGAAGTGGACTGAACTAGGAGGGATCCAGACAGATCAAGGATGGATGACGAAGGAGAAATCTGTATGGTTTCTCCCTGATTCCATGGTTCAAGCCATTATAGCTACAGTTCACAGTCCAGCACATTTAGGAGAGAAGGCTATGCTAGACAGCATTCAGCACATTTGGTTCAACAAACATTTACGAGCAGCAGCTAAACAAAAAGTTCGTACCTGTATGATATGTTGTCAGTTTAATCCAGGAAAGAGTGTTCCCGTAGAGCAGGGTGGATTTCAGCCTCCTGACCATCCTTTTGAAGTCCTCCAGATGGATTATATTCAGATGGAACGTTGTCGAGGATTCAAATATGTTCTCGTAGTTGTCTGCGCTCTCTCCCGTTGGACAGAGGCGTATCCCGTATCAGATTACACTGCCCCGACTACTGCCAAGCAGCTAGTTCGAGAATTCTTCCCACGGTACGGGTTACCACGTGTTGTATATTCAGATAACGGCCAGCCTTTCTCATCCGAATTAATGAAACATGTCTCACTTTTGTTGGGATATCAGTGGAAATTCCACTGTGTCCGACACCCCGAGGCAGCAGGTCTCGTGGAACGACATAATCAACTTTTAAAAATCAGATTGTCTAAAATATGTCAGGAAAAAGGTGTGGACTGGATAGTAGCCTTACCAGTTGCACTATTTTACATGAGGATGGTAGCACACTCTCGAACAGGGCTATCCCCTTATGAAGTGATCTTTGGTAGACCACCGAATATGTGGGGGACGCCTATACCCCGTAAAATAACTGATGTTGACTGTAATATACTGACAGATTACCTGGCTTCTTTGATGTCTGCACTACAATCTTGTCGTTCACAGGTAGTCGCAGCTTTTCCCGACAACACCGAGGTGAAACCTCATGACGTAATCCCCGGTGATTATGTTCTCGTCAGGAATTTTGATCGGAAAACCCAACTGGAGCCAAGGTGGAGGCTTCCTAAGTTGGTCCTGCTAACGACCAGAACAGCTGTGAAGATCGAAGGGAGGAAAGGCTGGGTGCATTCCAGCCATATCAAAAAATTTCATGGACTTCCTCCTGACACAGACAGTACTGCCCGTGTGTCTTCCCCCATTGACTCAAAGCTAACCTTGGCTGAGGCCAGTAGCACCGAACTCTATAAACAGAACCTCAGGTCCAGATCCAAGCTGTCGGACGATTTGATTGTTTAAGTCCTCTCCAAGGTGAAGCGGTTGAATCTGTCCCGACATGTACCCCTTAGGTCTGAATCACGTAGAGTCCAGAATCATGATGAAACGACATGCTTATTGTAAATTACTGCGTAACCACTGTATTGTGACTTTATTAATTTTGTTTTCCTTGAGTTTTTTAATAGTTACTACAAGTATATTGTTGCATATGTACTATCCTGTTTCTAAACATGTTTTCAATATAACTGATGAACATTCTTTTAGTGACCTACCCCCACATGAGTTGTCCTATAGACTTGCGCTGCGCAATAACACCTTCATTAGTATGTTACATCATTCCCATCAGACTAGTAATGCCACCAATTGTTGGGTGTGTGGCCGACTCCCTCCCTATCAGAATACCAAAGGAGTTCTGCCTTTCTTTCCACATCCGTTCACACACAATGGCTCCTGTGGAGCATGGTTTAGTTTATTAAATTCCATAGATCCAGACACAGCAGTTTATCAACAACATTGGATATGGGGAAATCTGAATCTAGTTTTATTCAAAGTCTGTCACCCTAATAAGGAGGGTCATCCCAGTAGAACAGGAACTGATTTAGAAAATGAAGTGTATAAATTAGGTAATTTTACGCCTAATCTTATGATTTTGAATGACAAATCCGAAGTTGAACTAATTCTGCCCACTATGTCAGTATTTCCAGTTAAGGGTGAATTATGTGTAAGAAAAGTTGGTTCCATACACATGGGCCATAGCCAATGCGTTACTACAGTAGAATATAGTGATCAAGGCAAATCTTCATTTAGAACTTCTCGCCATTCTTACTTTATATGTGGTCAGACGGCATATATGCGTCTGCCTCTAGATTGGGATGGTACCTGTTACATAGCATTCCTTTTGCCACCTGTTTTCCTAGCTCCCCCTGATTATTATCGAAATGTTCATTTAGTACACAAAAGAGAGCGTAGAGATCTCCCGGTTGTCGATTATACTGAAACGGCATGGGACAAGTATGTAGATTTCAATAAAGGTATCTTTCCCTATATAGGTACTATATCAAATAGTAAGCTGATACGCAGACTAACCAAGACTCTTGAAGCTGTAGTAAACGAGACTATAGCCGCCCTAGGCAATCTGACAGAGGAACAATCAGTGATGAGAATTGTTGTTCTCCAGAATCGTCTTGTCCTTGACGTCATCCTGGCCGATAGGGGCGGAGCTTGCAGGATCATCGGATCCAGCTGCTGCATATTCATACCAGAAAATTCGCCATCTGTATATAAAGCTATAACCCGCCTTCATAAGATTGTAAGCCAGATACACGAGGATCCAGGCACTTGGACGTGGTCCGGGTGGTTTTGGAGTGTGATATCAGCCTGGGGATGGAGAGTTTTATCCTTCCTAGGTATTGGCCTTCTTATGCTCTTCAGTTGTTGTTTATGTCTGCAATGTGGACCAGCAATTTGTGGTCTGTGTGCCACATCATGCATTCCATATCAAATTTCTCATTCAAAATGCCGGAAGAAGAAGGAAGAAGAAATGATGCTCCATGAGCAAATCGATGGAATGATGAAGATTGATATCTCTTGAAGGGCAAGTAGGGGACAAGGAGGGAATGTGGAAATGTGGATTTTCCTGATCAGTTATGTCCCCTATCTTGGACCCCAACGGTTCTATATGCATGTTACAAGTACATGTATGTTCCCTCCAGTTCCAGTTTCTAAGACGCAAACATATGTGTGTCTACCGTCAACATGTTCTCTGTCAGATCCGCCATCTATGGGCTGGATATTCGATTCCTAAGCATGACAGGCCACCGACTTTATATGGCTAAGTTACTCCATTTTTACAGTTCAGGCAAGTAGGCCCGATTCTGTCCTCAAAGCCTTTCCCTGCTCTCTGCCTCTGACAGCTTCAGCTTGAGCTCGCATCTGTATCCATGAACTTTGTCCTACTCCCTGTGCAGCTAACGGTGCCTGCCTCGGCTAGTTTTCGCCTGCCTGCCAAGAAGCTGTATTTCACCTTCGAATTATCTATTTTGCTCTTCAGCCGATGCATTCCTGTCTAGTGATTTAAGTAAACATTTCCTCTGCTCACAAGCAAGGGACTCAGCCTTTCCGTCCTCCTGCAAGTGATTCATAGCCCTGCTGCTATGGAAAGTTTTCTGCCCCTCGCATCTCATATAGACACTTAGACGCTTGTACACGCACACACAGTTAGTATAGAATAGATTCTGTCCGAGAGTCCTTCCTTGTGGATAACATAGTTCTCTAAACATAGGATGTTAGATATGATTTGGGATTAGGTTGACTTGACCCCTCAGACTTTTCGTCTCCATATGTAGAGTTAATGTCAAGTCCCCTTCACCCCCTAGTTGCACGTCAATTATACGTCATACTGCTGCGCGCGCATCTATGCCAAGTATTATCTTATAGATCCACCTATGTCTGATAATCCTAACCAATCATGTTTCTTTTATTCCTTATTACGCCTAGTTTCGATTACGCACCTGTCATGTCACTTTTCTTATCAAATGTTACGCCTTCTACATTCGTTTCATTGTAATGTGCTTATTATAAAAATACATGTCTGTCAATAAAGTATTGTACTTCACTTCCTGAACCCTCGTGGTGACGGAACCTGAAGGCCGTGACTCGAGTCGGCCATTTTTAATGGAATAAAGCCCACTTAGAAAACCTCTTATACCACGAATTCTGCCTCTTGTTATTTTGAGCTATTTTACTTTATTTTAAGATTCCGTATGAAATTCAGTCCGGTATTTTATTTACCACAGTTTCGTGGCAGCTAAAGATCTGGTAACTTACACAAACATTATGGGATGTAATACTTAACAAATTGCACTATTTTTACCAGACCTCTGCAGAATGGAAAGTAAATAGGACTGGGAACTTGGTGTGGTGAGATGATAGCACCAGCCAAAAGGGCATAATTAGAAATGATGCCTATTTGACTTGTCACTTATGCAGATTTTTGGGACTGGTGATATTTCAAGAGTATTTAAAGTGCCACATGATCTTTTTCCATAGTTAATAGCAAAAATGATCAATAGGTGAGGTGTCACAGTAGATTTTAACCGCAGATGCATCCCAAATGGTGACATGCATGTTTAGCCTAGATGTACCTAAAAGACAAGCCAAGTGGATGTGTGTATGAGCTAGTTGCCACAATATGCTATGCTTTCTATACGGATTTAAAGTGTGCCAGTGTATGAATGACTTGCAGAAGTATATTAAGTATGCAGGAGTAGGATTCAGTGCGGGGTGCAGTGAGTGTGTGTGTGTCAGTGTGCTATGGACAGTGCTTCAGATGTGTCAGTCTGATGGTTCAAGAGAACGAACAGTGGGGCTCTTGGTGTGTTGGTTTCACAACGGTAGTTTCTTAGAAATCTGATTTGGGTGCTACACAAATGTGTATCTGTTTATTTTGTTAATAAATAACAGAAATTAGTGCTACTGCGGAGCACTAATTTGTAGAGCTTCCTTGCGGCCATTTTAGACATCTTAACACATGGATACATTTTCAAAAGTAACGGGGAGAGCACGCATATAATGTGCTTATCCACAAGCAGTGAAGGCTACAGAATTCGCACAGGCCTCCTTTATTGCCATAATCACTCTTCCTTATCAGCCCTATCAGTGCCCACATGCAACAGTCAGACGTTTAGGCTCATGTTTCAGGGAAATTCTTGCAGCTGAAAACAGAGTACACATCTAGCATTTGATTGAAATGGCTCCCGTGAAACATCCATGGAGAGGGCTACAACAATAAAACCTGTTAGAGAGCTTTATCTAATGACCAGACTGGACTTGCATTTATTTTATTTTCAGCTATGAGGCATGTCTGTGGCCTGTTATCTTGGTGCCAAGTCTGATTCCGGGGCGAAGTGCACGCAATTTCTGTGGAAAAACGGCGCCCCCTTTAAATCGGCTTCTCTGTGCTGTGGACTGAGGGAAGAGTTGGATGTGCTGAGCTGGGAGTGAGCAGAGAGTGTTTCCAAGGGTCAGTGATCGGGACTGGCCAGAAACAGAACCGTTCTTGTAATTTGAAGTGCGCCCGAGTTTTTATTTATAAAGCTTTATATAGCGCTGGCGAGACCCGTGGGTATCAGAGCGCTTTGCAAACAAATAAAAGAGGGTGCAAAATGAAAGCACAAGGACAGACGAAAACTCAAGCATTCTTACACTTTAAATGTACTCGTGCTGCCTTTCACCATCACATTTCCCTAACTACGAAAGAGAAGAAAACAAAACAAGTGTATAACAAGCAATGGCCGAATGTGAAAGTAATTAGGCCTAATAAATAATTTGACTCAGGTACGGACACTGCATTAAAACATGTTGAAGAAACGTCCATTATAGCACCTTAACTAGCTCAGAACCAAACATTCTTAAGTCACACGCCCTGCATTCTTTCCATTAGGAAAAGCCCTCTCCCCGGTCTCCCCCTGAAAGAAGGAAAACACGCAGGAAGATCGGCAAGAATGTGAAAAGAAAAGCATCAGATAGATCATCTTCCTCAACTCACAAACCAACAAATAAATAAGCTGCGAGGGGTTAGGGACGGAAAGCGATGCTATTCTGAAATGTCCAGGCTGCAGGAAAGCAAGGCTTCACTTGCAAAATAAAACAAGAAGACAAAGAAATAGAACAAGCTTTCGCCACTTTCCTCGGCCACGAAAGTGAAAGTGATCGCGATCGCGTGCTGCCGAGGAAAGACACATGGCGCTGCGCGCGTGCACGTTCACGTGCACTGAGGCTTTAGGCCACGGCAGCACTTTGAAAATACCAACTATAAAATGTCTCTCCGAGCCAGCGCAAGCGCTGGGGCTCAGCGAGACCTAAAAACGAGGAGAAATAAAGCATTTCTCCTAGTTTTGCCTGTTTAAGACCAGGTTTTCCCTGGTCTTAAGTTTGGCACTGCCTCCTATTTACACTGGCCTTGTAACTAGGGGACAGGATCAAAATCGATGGGTGTTTGGGTGGAACGCCTACCGTAACTCCCAGGGCCGGCTCTAGGGCGGTGCGATCGGTGCCACCGCACCTTGCGCTGACTTGGGGTGGGGACGCCCTGTTTGCAAGTATATTTTTTTATTTTAAAAGCATCTGCTGCTGCGTTCCTTTCTTCCAGCAATTTTCAGCCACCAATAAAAACTTCAAGATCACTCCAGTGATTAATGATTCTGCTGGAGAGAGAGGGAGGTTTGTCTAATGGAAGTTTTAACACATCATAAGGTAGTGCAGTGGGTTAATATGTCTGTTGCAAATAATCTATACCATGCAGATCACATGTGGGTTACTGCTTGTGTCCCAGGGATCTTTTAGTTACTTGCAGTTTACAAGTTAAAATCCTAATATAGCATAATGAGCTATTAACTGTCATCAAAGAGCTGCATGCAAACTCCAAGATATATATTAGAGTTATATGTCTTTTGCCATGTCTTTCATTATCCTAAACTTGCAAAAAGGGTTCATTTGGGTAGAAATCAATTCTCATTATTAAAGAGAACCCCTACCAATGATATTATGTTTTAAATTCTTAATTTGTGCTTTCCAGACCAAGGACTCTTACACTATACTGCCTACCAGTATAGATGACATGTGGCTCCTGCACCTTGTAGTCCTCTGTCTTACGTATCATATCTATACACTGATTTACACATGTATGATTGTCTCTGTGCCATTGTGTGTGTGTGTGTGATTTAAAGCACTCTGACACCCTACTCTGATATAACTAGCGCTATAAAACTAAATCAGTCTGAGAGAGAGTGGTTATAGAGACTTGAGGAGCAGTGTTAAATGGTGGTAGTAAGGGAATCAGTGGTAGATGTGGTCATTGGGGGGGCGCCAACAAACATTGTCGCACAGGGCACTACCAGTGCTAAAGCCGGCCCTGGTAACACCCATTGCCCACCACTTTCAGGATAAGTTTTGCATGAAAGGAAGTCTTATTCACAAGGTAGCGGTAAGCCACGTTAAGTGGCTTACCGCTACCTTGTAAATAAGGCGAAGCACATATCGAAGCACATATCGCTGAAAGTGACGTGGTGGCGATAGGTGCTTGTAAATATGCCCCGTAATGTAAAGCAGAGCAAGATCCATAAGTAGTCAAATGCAAAGAAAGTCTCAGGATAAGGCTTTGACTTGGCAACAAGAGGAGGAACTTTATAAGGAGTGGACAGACAATTGCGTTTTAAATCTAGTAAAACTTTTCTTTAAAAAGTTAAAAAACAAGATAAATTACTAACATTTGTTGATGCAGTAGCATTCATGCTGGAAAGAGGGCAGCCCAACACCATACACAGAACAACAAAAGAAGGAAAACTCAACATTAACAAATTTGGGAGTAGAGGTCATGTGTGCCATCCCTTGATAAAGGAACTCAAATTACGGGATGCAGAAGTAAATAGTTATCAGAGGTTCTAGGAAGTGTTCAGAAAGTGCATTCATGATCTCCACCCAAAAAATGAGACAAAGTAGAGAGTAAAGAAAACAGATTATAGGATGTGTGATAGAGCTGTACAAAGTTGACATTGTCACACATAGCGAAGGGTGTTAACTTTGCAACCTCACTTGCAGGTGTGATTGACCACAGAAAATTGAGAATTATCCCCTAAAATCGATTTTGAAGCTTCTTATGCCACTAACTTTACTTTGTGCAGGATTTTGCACCCATTTAAAAAACATATTGCCAACCTTTGGAGACCTTTAGCTGCAGAAGTCTTAAAAAATTCTGAAGCTGAGAGAGTCAAGTTCGCCAAGTTCACACACACCTAGACAAACAGTGTAAAGAGGTGCTAATAGGGAAAGAAAGCATGATGACTAAAATGGGCGAGAGGGAAGGAAAATATGTGACGCGTACAATGCCTCCCCCTCCTCCCCCCCCCCCCCCCCAGTAGGCAAGTGAAAGGAAAAAAGTTGCTCTTGAAAAAGGATAATGCATGATGCAGTAAAATGATGGAGGGAAAGTGGTGCAGTAAAAAAGATAGTTTGCTTTACAGAATTTGCTATAGTTAGAGTTACAGATCGTCATGGTGATCGGGGATAGGAAACGCCACCTTGACTTCCTTAAGTGCACAGGATAAAAGGATGCAGCACAATGTCGGAACACTTAGCAAAACAGAAAGAATCACTATGGTAGGCATTACTATATAACAGTAAAAGGAACAGGCTTGGCAATGACATTAAAATATTTTTTAACCATACACAGCAGCCAATTTCCAGACATGCTGTAAATGTAAGAGTTCCATCAGAGAAGCTGGAGCACACATCACTCAGAAATGTCAAATAATGTCAGCATTTAAACCTATTGTTCAGCTGGGCCCCCAAAATGACGAGTCATCAGAAGCTCAATCAGTTCCCTATTAAATTGATATGTATTGACTATTGCGTGACTTTGAAGCTGGAGCTAGCCAAGTAAATAACCATGAGATGATAGCAGGAGATTGAATCATAAAATGATAATGCATGTATGACTTCATAGAGAGTATGAAGATCCCAAAGGATGAAAAATGCACATCAGCTGCATCAAAAACTTACAAGAGAAAACAGGGGTGCAGAAGGGAATAAAGACATTGTGTAATTCACTGATGAAGTAGTGAACTGAGCCACAGGGCTCATGTGAGGGGTCATGGAAAGCAAGCATGAAAGGCATGTGCTACAACATGATGCAAGAAAGGAAATCTTTGTAAATATGTTGTAAATTGTGGATGCTGGGATCAAATTTTGACATGAACGAAAGCCAACCCAGATATTTAAAAAACATGAATATAGCAGGGTTCTTAAAAATACCTTATTAGCCTGACACAACGCAGATTCTAACCTTACCCTGCTCTCTGCTAGGCACCTTTGTTCCCTAATTCCTCTAGAGATTATGCAAGTGCGGAGGGTTTCTTTAAATGCTTCCCACACATTTACCACACTGGCAGTATTCGTATTTAATTTAAAGTAATTTACAATCTCATTCTGTATCTCATTGCACCAGACTTCATCCTCCAGCTTCACTTTACTGAAAGTCCATCTCACTGTGGGTCTATCTAACCTAATCCCTGTTACTTTATTCTCGACCAAAAAATGATCTGAAAAGTCATTTGCACTATGCCTATGATCGGATGAGGATAGAAAATAATCGTCTTGCTGCAGATTTATACCTTTACGAGAAACAAGAGTATCCACATCTGGCTGGGATTTTTTTTTGCCATAGATCCACCAAATTCAGAATCTTCATATATTATGAGATGGCCATTAGGGGCTTGTTCTGTTTGCGGGTATCTGACACAGAGTCTAATTCTGGATTTAAAAGAAAATTAAAATTTCCACCCAGAATCAATTTCCGACAAATAGTTAACAATGACTGGCACGGCTCTACCAACGGGGCTGGATCATCTAAAATCATAGCATAATTTGTGGCTACAGTTATTCTAATGTTGTTACTTAAGCCACTAACCAAAGGCCACCACCCTGCTTCATCTATTTGGGAGGAGCTAATGTGAAATGGGAGAAGTCTAATTATGTATATTGCAAGCCCCTATGAGCTGCCTTACCACTTGACACATTCATACCACGCCCATTGCTTAAACATATTCCCTCTTTTCTGTAAAATGCGTTTTCTGAAGGACTATCATATCTGGGGAATGTCCTTTTAGTCAATCTTCAATTGCTCAAGCTTTATGCTTATTATTCAGGCTATTGGCATTGAAATAGATCACTTTTAAGTGATCATGGTGTGGTCTCATTCCTTCCAAATTTAAGGTTACGACATCAAGAGACAAAAAGCTGCAGCACAGTAGAATCCTGAATGGTCTGAGGAATATATGGGGCAGACGTGCCCGTGTATAATCTCAAAATTTCTGCATCTCTTTCTAGGCAGGCAGGTGTATACAACTATTTCCCTATAAATGCAAATTCAGTGCGCATAGCCCCACTTGCCCCTCTCCTTAGTTCTAAGTACTTCCCCTATAGCATATAATTCCCTAAAGTGCACTATACCCCTTAAAACACCTCTGAAACATTCCCTTAAAGTTAACATGAGGGCTATCCCCAATCCTAAAACTATAAAGTGCCATAAGAAGAAACGTTTAAGCTTGTGTACAAAGGTTCTCCATCTCTTCATTTGCTTATTGCATACTACATACTTAAAGTGCTTGAGTGCAAATACCTCTCTTAGACATACAGTTCTAAAAAGTACACTGTGCTTCCTTAAATGGAACTGGTAGAATCCATCAATATCAACAGGGAAAAATAACCCCTCTCCTAAAAACAATATTTAAAAAATCTAGTTTAAAAGAGACACTGCTTCTGATTCTCTGAGGTGGGACTGATATTGGAATGTAATGGAGATCTAGAGGGGGGTGTTAATACTCTGCCCTCCCCATGCACTTTATGATATCAGTCATTGTCTTGGGGTGCGTGCCAGAAGCGAGAGGGAGACATGTTAATCACCATTCCTGTGTGCTTGTTGTCGGCACTGCACTGGCATCAATGAAATGCAGTGACCAGAGGGCTCTGTTGCTTGGCGTGACCTCATATAGACATTCCATTATTCAAGAAACAAATCCACCCGCTCAGTAGATCCTCCAAGTACTTGAACACCTACCTACATCCCTACATCATGGCGGATGAGCAACTGTCTTTGATCACTAGAGAGAAAGAAGAGGAGGGGTTTGTTTCAAGCATTTGCTGGATGGAATTTAGCAACTGTCCCAGACAAAAATAAGTGCTTTTGGTGTCCATATTGGATGAATCTGCCCATTGCAGAATGTCCACAAGGGCCTGATCATCTAACGTCTTTATTTGCATCATATTCACACAGTGTTGCTTTTCATCCTCAATCATTTCACAATAAGCCATTAATTTTTATATTGATTTCCCAAAGGTCTAATGTGCTCTGGTCACAGGAGTCGCCCAAATTTAATTAGAGGATACCCTACTAATCGAGGCTTCAACACTAGAGGCAGAATAATGTAATTCTGGGCAAATCACTTGATCTCCAAATACCTAAAAATGTGAGGTAAATGTAAATATGAGAAATATAAGGTAATTGTGCAATTCAAAATGTGTAAGATTGTGTACATTTCATGTATGGAATGTTTCCGGTTAGGCTTGCCTTAAGAAATAGTAATACATGCAGATTCCATGATTCTTACCTACAATAGGTGCAAGAGCCACCATCTACTTGAAAAAATGCCCCTACCTCTCTTTTTTGCATGTAGGAAACACTACTCTCAATAATTGCTCTCACAAATTTAAACTACTACAATAGTCTACTACCTGTCCTCCCTCTATTCTCTTTCCTACTTTTAGCTAAACTTCTAGACTTTACCATTGGGGCCATCTGTGGTCTACCCAAGCATACCAAACGCCTCAATATCATCACCAAATTGATTGGCTGACAGCAATAAAATGTGCATTCAACAAAAAACGAATTCTTGTTTAGAAAGCCATAAACAGTACATTTCCTAACAACTTATCTCAAATGGGCCCCAGATATATATCCTCCTGAATCTGTTATTCAACCAACATAAGTCTTATTGTCATAGGACAAAGAGCCATGCATTGCAGCTTCAGGTCAGGAGCAAGTTAGGACAGATGTATGGATTGAAGCCAATGTTTTGCAGGCACCGGTCAGTGGCAGCTCATATAAAGGCTCATGCTCGCTGCCAGCTCTGCTGCAAAGATTTGTGAAGCTTTTGGCAAAATGACATTTGCTGTTTCAATGCCACTACGAAGGTTAGGACATTTCTGAGGGGACTGTTGCAGTCGGGTACACTCTTGTGGCTGCTGGATAGGGAAGCAGTTGGCCTAGTGTAGCACCAGTTAGGGGCGTACTGAACGATATCTAAAAGTGGCTTATGCTCGATTAGTCAGCTGCACTAAAAGCTTTAGGGTCAATTATTTGTATTAACATCTGTAAAGGTAAAAATAGGATTCTAAAGCTGCCTTGTATATGTCACCTTTTGAGCTACGGTTCCTTCTGCCAAATCACACTGTAAACAAATGCTGGCCCTCACAGGTCTTCTGCAAAGCCCATGATCAGGGTAGGCAGGGCTGCAAGCAAAAGAATCAGTCAGGCCACTAGAGGCATTCTACTGAGCCGCTCACGGCTTTCCAGTTTTCCATTGGCACGGGCTGTTTGCCGACAGGACTGCGACAAATTATAAGCGATCATGGCCACAGGTCAGTGGCAGATTGAAGCGATATTTTGCAGCTGCAGGTCAGCAGCAGGTTAGGAGCCATTCTCTGCAGCCGCGCATAATGGCAGGTTAGGAGCCATGCTTTGCAGCCACTGGTCAGTGGAGCGATATAAACCTAGCTTTGTATCCCCATCAAGATGCAGATTCGTGGCATGCTATCCAGCAGTAGGTTAGTAGCAGGCTAGGTCCCATGCTTGGCATGTCAGGGTTATATTTGGAGCCATGCTTTGCAGCCGCTGGTGACAGGTAACTTAGGACTTCTACACAGTAAAAAAGTCCCTGCTCGGCAGCCGCAGATCCACTGCAAGTTAGGATCCATGCTCTGCAGTCACAGGTGAGCGACAGGTTAGGATCCATGCATGCTCTGCAGCCGAAGGTTAGTGAATGGTTAGGATCCATGCTCTGCAGCTGTAGGTCATTGACATGGCAGGATCTTTGGTTCTGTGCTCTGCAGCCACGGGTTAGTGATAGGTTACAATCCATGCCTTGCAGCCGCAGATCATGATCCGTCCCCTCTAGCTGTGGGTCAGTGACAGGTTAGGATCCATGCTCTGCAGCCGCAGGCCAGTGACGGGTTAGAATCCAAGATACGCAGCCACAAGTCAGTGACAGGTTACGATCCATGATCTGCAGGCACCAGTCAGTGACAGGTTAGGATCCATACACTGGAGGCGCAGGTCAGTGAGAGGTTAGGATCCATGCCCTGGAGGCACAGATCAGTGACCGGTCACAATCCATGCCTTGCAGCCGCAGATGAGTGACAGGTTAGGATCCAAGCTCTGCAGTCGCAGGTCAGTGACAGTTTAGGATCCATGCAGTTGCAGGTCAGTGACAGGTTTGGATCCATGCTCTGCACCCGCAAGTCAGTGACAGGTCAGGATCCATGCTATGCAGCCGCAGGTCAGTGACAGGTCAGGATCCATGCCTTGCAGCCGCAGGTTATTGACAAGTTAGGATCCATGCAGTTGCAGGTCAGTGACAGGTTTGGATCCATTCTCCATACATGCCAAGATTTTAGAAGAAGGAAGTGAGAGATTTTAGGAAAATAGTCGGGAGAATGTATTTTTCGCCATTGTCTTCTACAAAGGCCTAAATCTTGTCTATTTGCATGTATGGCACTTGCAAGTGTCCTGCTGCAGGATCGGATAACTGAAATGCAAACATACATTTTTTTTCCCTCCTTGTCAGGAGCACAGAGAAAGCCCTATGGCAGGCACATGTTGAGCACTGGCCGCCAGGAGCAGGTTACTGGCAGGGCATACTCCGAATCACACCAGTCCCTGTCTGCTGAAGCCCGGGTTTATGCATGTAGGAATCGGGAGGGTTGACTAGCCTTGAAATCAGTAGGTTCCCATCAGGAGGGTTGACATGTAGGATGCTCTACAGTCGCAGGTCAGTGTCACAGTTAGTCGTGCTTTATGCTCCTGGTCAGTGGCAATCAAGGACGGACTAAGGCCTAGCTTGGCAGCCACAGTTCAGTGACAGGTCAGGCAGGATCCATGTTCCGGGGCTATAGGTCAGGGACCGGTTAGTATCCGTGCCTTGCAGGCCGTCACAGGTCAATGACAGGTTAGTGGATAAAGGCCGGAGCTCCGCAGTGCTCGGAACTGGCCCTACGTAGAGATATCCACCGACGCCCATGGCACGGAGAGCAGCTGTTTCCTCCAGGATGACGGGGCCCGAGCCTGAAAGGCTGCCTTTGTCCTCGCGCTGCGCGGAGATCGAGAGACAGAAAGCGGCGAGTGTCTGAGAAAGGAAGCCGGGCTGGTCTTGCCCTCGCTGGCGGAAGCCCGGCCTGAGGAGCCACGGGGCGAGGAAACGTATGTGCGCAGGAATCCGAGATAAACCGCGCTCCGCTGGGGATAGGCCGCCATGATCTCAGCCTTCGCCTTCTCCACAACAGCGGCCGCTCCCGGAATCAGACTTCTCTTCGTCACGAGAGGCCCCAGCGCCGTGTATGGAGCAGTGTTTTCCCCTTTGGAATAAACAGGGCTTTCCTATCGCCGGGCGAACTTATTATCCCGAATTGATTACGTGCGTTGTTATTTTTAACTGTACCAATAGCCACGCGATATTTGTAGCTCTACATTATTTTCATGGTTTTCATCCAATTGATGCTTGGCTGTGTCAATCGTTTTCTGAACACTTTAGTCTGGACTGCTAGTCAGCGTCATTATACACTTGGGCTTAGATTTCAATGTTTTTACAGGCACAGTTAGTTACAGGTACTGAAGAGGATGTGGCATCCAGCCAGAGCTGCCAACTTTGGAACTGGAGAACCAGATTGAGTGTCTGAGTCGGCTCAACATCCTACGATTCTGGGGAAATCACAGGATGTGTAATGTAACCGGTGGTGCTCATGTAAAGCCTCCAATACCCTGAGGTTAGATCACGCTAAATAAAACTGAAAAAAGACCACACTAATTTCAGAATGTTCATTAAATTCTTACCTGTTGATGGAATTGAAATGTCCCGTTCTTGGTAGATGTGTGTGTATCCCTCCCTCACATACCTGACTGCTAATGAAACTAGCATGCTCACTTTATTTTGCCCTGGCGTCACACTGATCTAGCATGTGTGCAGAGGCCTAGGACTGTACCTGGGAATGTGAGGTCCCGGATCTGTCGTGATCTGGAGGGACACAGCAAGCATCCCTTAATAGCAGGTAATGTCTACTGCCCATGCCCTGGGTGTAATCACGCCAAGGGGTGTGGAGGCATGCCATATTTTGCTTCTTAATGTGTTTCTCTCCATCAGGATGAGTGCTGTCAACTGACTACTGTTATGTTCAGCTGTATTTTGAAACCCATATCCACCTTTCATGTGTACATGTCAAGTGCATGTGTAGGACATGTATGCTTGTACCACTCTGCGTGCTGTGTGAGGCGGAGTACAGGGGGCAAGGGACATCCATTTTGGATGCCCCTGGTTTAGCATGGCACTAGATGGAGGACTGGGTCAGCCTCCCCCAGGCAAGTGGAAGTGTATTGCCTGCCTCCTGTGGCTGAAGGGTGGAGACCGACACACTGAAGTGAGATGGATGGAGACAGGGCTCCAGTTTCCATCCTTGAGAAACTTATTAGCAGGGGGCTGTTTCCAGGATTTGGCCATGTCTGTTTGATCCCTGCTGCCTACCTGTGTGGCTACCGGCTCTCTTGCTGGCTTCCGCGTCTCCCTCCCGCCGTTGCCCGACATCGCGACCGCTGTGTGGGGGGAGCGCTCGACGGGACCACAATACCCAGGATCCCCTGTGACACGGAAGCGGAACCAACGCATTTTGCGCGCCCGGAGGCGCTACTTAACTGATCCCACCCCCGGCAGAGCGGGGGCTGTTTCCAGGATTTGTCCACGTCTGTTTGATCCCTGCTGCCTACCTGTGTGGCTACCGGCTCTCTTGCTGGCTTCCGCGTCTCCCTCCCGCCGTCGCCCGACATCGCGACCGCTGTGTGGGGGGAGCGCTCGACGGGACCACAATACCCAGGATCCCCTGTGACACGGAAGCGGAACCAATGCATTTTGCGCGCCCGGAGGCGCTACTTAACTGATCCCGCCCCCGGCAGAGAGGGGGCTGTTTCCAGGATTTGTCCACGTCTGTTTGATCCCTGCTGCCTACCTGTGTGGCTACCGGCTCTCTTGCTGGCTTCCGCGTCTCCCTCCCGCCGTCGCCCGACATCGCGACCGCTGTGTGGGGGGAGCGCTCGACGGGACCACAATACCCAGGATCCCCTGTGACACGGAAGCGGAACCAACGCATTTTGCGCGCCCGGAGGTGCTACTTAACTGATCCCGCCCCCGGCAGAGCGGGGGCTGTTTCCAGGATTTGTCCATGTCTGTTTGATCCCTGCTGCCTACCTGTGTGGCTACCGGCTCTCTTGCTGGCTTCCGCGTCTCCCTCCCGCCGTCGCCCGACATCGCGACCGCTGTGTGGGGGGAGCGCTCGACGGGACCACAATACCCAGGATCCCCTGTGACACGGAAGCGGAACCAACGCATTTTGCGCGCCCGGAGGTGCTACTTAACTGATCCCGCCCCCGGCAGAGCGGGGGCTGTTTCCAGGATTTGTCCATGTCTGTGTGATCCCTGCTGCCTACCTGTGTGGCTACCGGCTCTCTTGCTGGCTTCCGTGTCTCCCTCCCGCCGTCGCCCGACATCGCGACCACTGTGTGGGGGGAGCGCTCGACGGGACCACAATACCCAGGATCCCCTGTGACACGGAAGCGGAACCAACGCATTTTGCGCGCCCGGAGGCGCTACTTAACTGATCCCGCCCCCGGCAGAGCGGGGGCTGTTTCCAGGATTTGTCCACGTCTGTTTGATCCCTGCTGCCTACCTGTGTGGCTACCGGCTCTCTTGCTGGCTTCCTCGTCTCCCTCCCGCCGTCGCCCGACATCGCGACCGCTGTGTGGGGGGAGCGCTCGACGGGACCACAATACCCAGGATCCCCTGTGACACGGAAGCGGAACCAACGCATTTTGCTTGCCCGAAGGCGCTACTTAACTGATCCCGCCCCCCGCGTCGCGGGCGGCGCTGGGCCAAGCCCGGGCAAAGGGCGGGCCGTCTACGGCCGTCCAGGGCCGACACAGGCCGGGCCGGGCTATTTCCCTTGTCCGTTGGCCCTGAAATATTTAAGTAAGACTCGTCTGTTACAGTGCTGACATTTTGCTGTATTGTACTACCCTATAGCGTGACTTTGTTTTGCTTATTACTGCTAAACCATGACTACCCGCCTAACCCAAACTAGGAAAACCGTGGTGGGGGGCTCAGTCAGGGGGACCTTGGACAATTTCATTACTAGGGCTACTAATGTGTTAGAGCAGGAGATAGCCATAACCGAACGCCGTTTGTCCCTGGATCCATTCTTCCAGAAACGTTCATCTTTAGGCCTTATGGAGAATGCTCCATCACCCCCAACGATTAATATCCCAGCTATGGACTCTGCACCTGATACGGACGCTACTTTGCAGCCCCATGATACAATTGATACATCTCTTGCTGCCAAGGTTAACACTAGGCATACCTCAGACACTCAATACATAACTGATAATTCAATTGAGGATCAGACTCCAATTAAAAGCGTGAGGAAAACTAAGAAAAAGGGCTCCAGGAGTAAACCTACCATTGTCAAAAAATACACTAATCCAACAGTGCAAACAACAAAACTGAGGAAAATTTCCCATTCACCTCGCCCCAAGTCGATTTCTCAAACTAAGGTGACCTCAATATCTGCAGAACCTCTGCAAGAATACCCTCAGCCATGTATGTTACATTCTCCTAACCTATTAACTGACATTAAGCACTTGGTAAAATCGTTACTTTCGCCATTAGTGGAGAGAATCAAAAATATTGCTATTCAACTAACGTCCCTGGAAACATCTATTGCCTTACTCACTGTATCTAACAAGGACTCAAACATCAGCCTCTTAAAAAATCCCATTCATTCTTTAAACACTGGGCATATCTCATCAGAGCAAAATGATAGTCAGCCAATATCATCTCCTAGAATGGCAAATCTTCCCGCCGCCACGCACACATTGGAGAATTGTGCCCCTGGCAAAAAATATTCCAGAATTAAGCAAACGCATAGACTGGTAGCTTCCTACCACGATAATGGTAACACACAGTCACCCGAGCTTGGTAAGGAAGGAAAGACTGATCATATTGATCTGCCCCCAGAAGCAGCCCCATATGTGGTGATACTCACAGGCGTTCCTGAACTGATTATGGGTAAAACAGAGGGACATCAGGAGCTTAAAAACAAGGTGGTCCATTGGCTGAGTAAAAATAGGCTACTTCCCAATGACATCAACGGTGAAATACTTCATGTAAGAAGACTGGGTTGGGTGGGTTATAGACCAAAGGACATTAAAGGAGATGCGATTATTATAAATTTTAGAGACCGTAGGGCTCAGCGCCATATTATAGACTGGTATACTCCATCCAATGGTGCAGGCATTTCGACACATGCCCTAAGTTATTTTTACCCTTGCTCTCTCTTGCTAAACCCACCCAAACCATATCCATTACTCATGGCCAATGTAGAACCTCTTTATCCGTCCCTTCCAACCTCAAACAGATATGCCATCCTTTCGGGCCTGGATGAATTAGATTGACTTCCAAACGCGGATAATGAGACTAGTAAAACTGTCACCTGGAGTCCTTCTTCCCTAGATATTGATTCCTTACCCCACAAGATCAACCTCACGAGTTTCCGTAAGCTCGAAACCAAGACAAAAATATCCACTGACTTGCCTTTTTTAAACCTTGAGCATAGTTCAGTCAATGATGGTTTAACATCTAACCCATCTCTGATCCAACACCAGACTGATGATTCTCCATGCTCCCTAGTTTCTTTGGCTACTTGCCAGTCACTGGATATTCCTGAGTACCCCACGGCCACTACGAGCAGTAATACCGCCACTAAAAAAAGTCCATTGGTCAAACGCTTCTTGTCTTGGAACGTGGCAGGTCTCCTCGACAAGCTGACAAACCCCTTATGGGTTCAAGTTGTTTCCCCTTTCAGTGTTATCTGCTTGCAGAAAACATGGAATACTAATGAACTCCACCTCTTAGGATATAAGACCCTACATACTCCAGCACTGCCTAGCTCATATGGCAGGAATAGGGGTGGATTAGTGACTTATATATCCGTAGAATCCGGAATATCATATACTAATTTTACTGGGACGGAAAACTACCAGATTATTTCCCTAAAAGGCAGTTGCTGTAAGGACGTTATTTTGGTAAATGTTTATAATAACATTTCCAGTTCCCATCATGACCGGGTCCTTAATGGCTTAATGGAAGAATTAATTAAAGTTGAGTCCCACCTTCAAACCGATATGCTGCTTATGTGGGTAGGCGATTTTAACAGCTCCTTGTGCTCACTGAGCAACGGAGGTACCTGTGGTTTAGATTCTATTAGAGGTGTTACCACTTCGCATTTTCCACACTCTAAATTGGGTGACCTTTTAAACGGCATAACATCCTATTTCAACTTATCCTTTATGAATGAGATGTGTGATCCACCAAAGTGTTTTAAACCTACCTTTAATGGGAGAGGATGTAACTCTATAATCGATTATACCTTGATATCATCCAGGTACCCAGAGATTATATCAAATTGGGAGACACTGGAGTGTCCCATCAGTGACCACTACCCACTGGCGGTGGCTCTAAAACTAACCACAACCTCTGATGATGATCTAAGGGTAAACTCGTTTCATACACCGCCACTCACCCTGGGAACCTCGATGGGGCTCTACCTTAAATGGGACAAAGTAGTCCCCTCAGTGTTTCTTAATTCCCTGATTAAGAATACATATGAGCATATACAGACATGCCTGTCCATCTCAGAGACCCCTCAGGCAATTAGTCAGGCTTTTTCTGTTATCTCGGCGGAGATTAAGAATTCTCTTGCGAGAGCACCGAGGAGAACCTCACAAGGCAGCATGGGTTGGTTTGACAGGTTCTGCTCAAAAGCCTTGAAACACTTAAAAACTACCTTAAGAACCAAACCCAGAAATCAGCTGGAAATACGGCAGGCCAGACAAAAATACCGTGAAGTACGGGCGGCAAGAACTAAACAGCTAAAAGCAGAGGCCTGGCTAACCTTACAGGAAGCTTCCAATAGCAGGGACAACACTGCTTTTTGGAAAGCGCTTAATGCCCCATTCCTGCAAAGTACACGGTCTGCGAAGATGGAGATGGCTATAACTCCTGAAACTTGGGTCAGCCATTTTGGCACTCTATACGATACAATAGACAATACAGCGCCCATAGATAGCCTGGATCTTTACCATAACCATCATAAAGATCTGAATGACCCTACTTTTTTTCCTTTAGATCTCACTTTTGATTGTGCTGAGTTACTTATGGCCCTGAAAGAAAGTCCCTCTGGGAAAGCCCCAGGCCCTGACTGTGTACCTATTGATGTTTTTAAATTACAGCTGGACCTGTGGGCTCCTTTACTTACAAATGTCCTAAATTCTTTAAATAAAATAGGTTTTATTGACACTTGGCCTGAAGCGGTTGTTGTGCCGATTTTTAAAAAAGGTGATAGGAACAACCCTTCTAATTATCGCCCAATTTCACTGCTTGACTCTCTTATGAAAGTCGCAGGGCGTATTATTTTAAACCGGATTCAGGATTGGTTGGGTGAACATGACATAATCTCAAAATTACAATACGGTTTTAGACAAGGTAGAGGCACTATTGAGCAAGGCTTGAACTTGACCCTTATTATTGCCAAATATACCCAAGCAAAAAAGGGGAATCTCTTTGTCACCTTCGTAGACCTTAGCTCCGCATTTGACTGCGTCAATCACGAGCTTCTCTGGGAATCCCTTGTCGAGATTGGTATTGAGCAGCCGCGGTGCGTCCATTGGGGCGTAGGGGCGTAGCCCCACCAGCCCTGGACCCGCGGCTGCCGTAATTAAAATAAATGTTTTGTTTACATTTCCCATTTCCGGGCCTGCCTGTGCGCTTCATTGGTGATAGTGCGCATGTCACGCACAGCCAGCGCACGCAGGCAGAGACAGCAGGAGTTCCGAAGATGGTCTGCGCATGCGAGTGAGGAGCTTCGCCCCTCACTCACATTCACAAACCATTAGGTTTGCTGCGCATGCCCTGTGTAGTGTAGGAGTTTAAAGATAGGGTCCTGCTCGGGCGGTGATGCGTTTTGCGCAAAGTCGCCCCATGCCCTATCAAATGTCAGGACCGAGTTGAGCTGCCCGGCCCCCCAGTCTCCTAATTGGCAAACAAGAAGAGCGGGGAGAAGTTACCTCCACCACCACGTTGCAGAGCGGACGTGAGGCGACGCGGGACCGGAGGTCAGGAGATGCGCCTGGTAAGTTATTCTATTAATTGAATTAGTAGTCAGTCTTACAACAAATGTCAGCTTCTGTAGTGTCGGTGATAACCTGATTAAACGTGTGATGAACATGGGCGTAGGAAGTGTGGGGGACGCGGGGGATATATCCCCCCCAGATTTTGGAGTGGGGGGACACGGGGGACAAGGGTGGGGGGGGACGAGAGGACAAAAGAATTTCCCCTCTTCCTTCTGTTATTCGCAGGGCCATTAGCGCGCGAAAGCGCTACTTAATGGCCCTGCACTTGACCTGCCTGGAGTCAAAGAGGCCACCCGCACTCTGCCTTTTGTATGCTGCAGTAAGGCTCAGCCGTTCTGGGAAGGGCTGAGAAGGGAAAAAAAACGCTGTGTCTTTTCCTTCATGGCAAGGACGGTGTCCACTACTCCTGACCTGCCTCTGGCAGCTGCCCTCCTCTCTTTATTCCTCCATCTCTTACTGTCTCTGTCTCGCTCCTGCTTACATGCTGATTTCAAAAGACAGCTCTTACCTACTCTCTCTTGCCTCTCCTTTTCTTTATTTGTTTCCCTGTGAAATGGATCCAAAAAAGCTGTAACTCTTTGGCTGGAAATATCCTCATTTTCTGACCGAAAACCTCGGGACGGAGAGGAAAAATAATTAAATACCTAAATAAAGCAATACAGAGTGGTCAGCAGACAGGCCTGATTGTTATTTACATCCACACACATTAGCGCCACTTTACAGAGTTTGCCAGTGAAAGCGCTACTTTCTTTTTATCTTCTTTCTTTGAACAACATTGTTTTCCCAGGGTGGGGAAGGTCACCATTTCTAAAGGCACTGCAATACCTGGTTGATGGGTAGAGTAGAAACGTTTAATATGATCGTTTTCAACTGTTTTAATTATTTTAGCTTATAAAATGCGGCTCTGTGTTCGGGCATGTGGTCTTTTTTTAAACCAAACTGCTTACATTTTGAAAGGATATAAGCAATGGACATTGAAACGGGTCCCTTCCTAGGTCTGTCGTCATGTCCTGAACTTTTCAGGAAAAATCACTTACTGATTTCTGAATAATGAGTTTAAAAACGTTAAGGTAACCATGTTGTTACTGATTACAGTTTACATGCTTTGCTTATTCTTGCATTCCCTAGGCGTGTCTGCTTTTTCCAGGGTGGTGTTCATTTTTTTTCAGGCAGCATTTTACTGTTGTCTAGTGCATAATTTGAATTTAGTCACAGCACAATTGAGTTGTAGCTGAAGGCAGTGCGAGTTTCTCTCAGTGGGGCAGTATGGTGTTCAGTGTGGGAGAGGATGTGGCACTCTGGCTGGAGCTGCTGAATGTGGAACTGGAGAACCATGTTCAGCCTTCATGACCAGTCCACCCTCCTGACAGCTACACCTTAGAAGGCCCAATAGACCTTAGAAGCCCAGTGTCTTAGCACCCGCAGGTGGACCCTAACAGTGGCAAGTCTGACTTAACCTTGAAGGCCTGTCCACCACAATCCATACTGTAGTTCACTTCATACAAAGAACCACACCCTATATCAACTGTGAATCTGTCAGTGAGGTCACAAGACCCTTGAGGCCAGTCCACCTCACCCATTGATACCTCATTGGTATTTCATCTGTGGTTGGAGTAGGAGGGGAGTAGCTTTTGGGTGTAGGCTCACTGGGGAAATGTCGACGTTTCAACCCTGACGCAAAAGGGTAAGTAGTCTCCTCTGCTGCGGGTCTTCCTCAGGACAAAGGAAAGGGAACCCGAACACGATCGTGGTGTGATGAAATTAAATTCCAGACTGTACTCTGTCAAAATATCCTGAAATGACTTCAGGGTGGGGGAGAAATCACCATGCGTTACCACTGAAATGGAGCGGCGTGAGACCTTCTAATCACATGCTGCCATTGGTCCCGGTGAGACGTTCAATTCTTAATTCAGAACAAGTAGGAGACGTACCACATCCGTCGGTGCCTCTGAAGGTACAATCTTGACTTTGGTTGGCCTCTTATCTATGAGATTTTCCCTGTTGAATGTGCCTTTACATGATATATTTTCGGTTGAATGAATTGATTGCATACTACACTCTCCTACAGGTATTAATTTGAGTGTAATTAGGAGTGTCTGGGACCAATTGTTTTCTTTACTAACCTTTGCGAAGGGCCCTACACTTCACAGCAACATAAGTCACATTTCTTTTAGTAATTTGTGATCCGTTTGATCCGTTTGAGCTACAAAATTGTTTTGGGGGAAATCGTTAGATTATACAGCAGATGATGTATTATGTGGCAAATATGATACAGCCAGGGTTAAGTGGAAAACATTAATTAAGGAAAGGTTGCGAGCTGCATGTAAAAGACAAGAACTGGAAATGACGGGTAACACCTACGGGGAAGGCAAACAAAAATAAGAATGCCAAGATCTGAGTGATGGGAAGGATAAAAGAGTGAGCGAGAGGAACTGAGAGTGACCTACAGGGGCCCAGCGAGATGAAAGGGAACTGAAGGAGACCGAAAAGAGGAGCGAGCGAGGGAAAGGGAGGGAAAGGGAATTCAGCACCTGAGCATAATAGGACAGAATGTATGAAGCTCTGTGGTAATACTGAATAAGCAGCTACCTATGTTATGCCATCTATTAATGTAATAACTGCACTTTCACAATTGCTTTATTAACTTTCCTGCTTTCTCAAATTTGCTTGGAAATGCACGATTTTTCTTCTTTTTTTTCAAAATTTTCATGGGGGGGTAACCCCCCCAAACCCCCCTTTTGGGGTTCATGCTCGCTCGCTACGCTCGCTCGCTACGGTGCTGTATGCTAATTCGTTTGCGCCCCACCACTGTCAAATTTCACCCACCGCCCCTGGTATTGAGCCCCCTATCCTTGCTTTCATTAAGGAGCTCTATAGGGGAGCATCAGCACGAGTAAGATATGGCAGACAGGGAGAGTGTTCAGGTAGATTTTATATTAAAAGAGGCGTTAGGCAGGGATGTATTTTAGCCCCCTTACTCTTCACTCTCTACATAAACTCTGTCGGAACGTAACTTAACAGAAACTATCACGACTACCCCACTATAAATGGGAAACCCATACCCATTTTACTTTATGCAAATGACGCAGCAATTATGGGCCTTCAAAGAGCAGTAAATGATTTCACTGAGTTCATGTCACAGCGAGGCTTAAAAATCAATGCGTCAAAAACTTTTACCATGTCCTGTGGCCTAGGAATAGGCAAAAGACAATGCTCCATTTTTATAAATGGTAATAAGCTTGAAAGTGTCGATAGGTTCCCCTACCTGGGCATTACTTTTGAGAAGAAGGGCTGCTGGCGGGCTGCTGCCCAAGCTAGAGGAACCGCATTTTCCAAAGCTATAGGAGCCCTGATTAATTTCTCAAAAAAACTGGGGGGACGCCCGATCAACCCTCTATCACAGATTTATCGTGCTAAGTGTGTTTCGACTGGAACATACGGATCTGGGATTTGGGGAATTGATCCGGCAGTTCATATACAGCGCTCTGAGAATTTATTTTTGCGCTACCTCCTGGCCACCCCACGTGGTACTTCTGTTTTTGTAATGCACAAGGTACTTGGTTTGACATATATTACTGACACTATAAAATCAGCCCCCATCATTTTATGGCATAAAGTTTGGACCACCCCCGAAACACACTTTAACAGGGAAATTATCATGGACTGTCTCAGCTTAAGTGAGGCTGACAGCCTCAAATGGTTGAATTACATCAGAAATTTGTCAGTAGACATAGGGCACCCAGAATTTTTTAATGATCCCTCTACCCTAAATAATATCCCTAGAGTAACTTTAAAACGATTAGTCGCTACCCATTTGGCTAATCGTCGTTGGCTCACTGAAAATTCTAAGCATACCGTGTTGGAGTACCAACTCTCCACCACTGTTGAAGGGATGCAACAATATCTATCTTTAATTCCTTCTCCATTTTCCCGTATGCTTGTGACCCGCTTTCGTACGGATACCTTTTTTAGACTGTTGACCTTCCCTGACCAGAATAGCTGGTCACGAAACTTGGAGAAATGCCCTTGTGATGGTTTGTCACTGCAATCTAACATCCATTGCATTTTATTTTGTAAGTTCTACCAATTGCAAAGGGTTATTCATTTGAAACCATTGCTTAAATCTTGGGGATTACGCTCCTGCAGGGCAGCTTATCTTAAAATGAAAGCACTAGATCGCCCATTAACTATTGCAGTGGTCTCCCTTTATCTGAAAAAGATTGTAATAACAAGAGCCTCTATGCAGAGATAGACGATGAACGCTCTTTTCTATGTCATGTATCTTTTCCCCCCACTGAATGAATTTCGTAAGGATTGTTTCAACACTAAAATTATGTTTTACATATTATTATCCCTTTTACATTTTTATGTCATTTATGATGTTTTAATATGACTTTACTGTACTTTTATGATAATGTTTTTACATTTCGAATAAAGAATATTGACTGACTATTAGCAAAGAAATGCTGATTAGTGCTTCATGAGCTCAGCCATGTGGCAGATGGTAGGTGTGAGGGGGGGGACTGCAGTCTCAGTTGTTCATGGAGAGGAAATTCCAATACAGGGCTTGCCCTTTTCTCGGACTCTGCTTACTGCTTCAGGAAGGTGCCGCTCGAGGACCGTTACCTGGCTGTTGGACCTAGGGGCTCATCTACCAAACCGGACGCTGCATCTTGGAGGACACAACGCTGCCTGAACCCACTTGCCACAGGGGAGAGTCTGCCATTTGCCATCCACGCACTCGGGACTGCGAGGACCAGGGAGCTGTGCGCGCTGCACATCGGCTGCACCTGGCCCTCTTCCCGACTCCTCCCCCGCAGAGCTTATTACGACTCGCGCCCCCCGCTTCGCGGGTGCCGCTCGAGGACCGTTACCTGGCTGTTGGACCTAGGGGCTCATCTACCAAACCGGACGCTGCATCTTGGAGGACACAACGCTGCCTGAACCCACTTGCCACAGGGGAGAGTCTGCCATTTGCCATCCACGCACTCGGGACTGCGAGGACCAGGGAGCTGTGCGCGCTGCCCATCGGCTGCACCTGGCCCTCTTCCCGACTCCTCCCCCGCAGAGCTTATTACGACTCGCGGCCCCCGCTTCGCGGGAGCCGCTCGAGGACCGTTACCTGGCTGTTGGACCTAGGGGCTCATCTACCAAACCGGACGCTGCATCTTGGAGGACACAACGCTGCCTGAACCCACTTGCCACAGGGGAGAGTCTGCCATTTGCCATCCACGCACTCGGGACTGCGAGGACCAGGGAGCTGTGCGCGCTGCACATCGGCTGCACCTGGCCCTCTTCCCGACTCCTCCTCTATCCCCGCCCCCTTCTTCTATATTATCACACTACAGCTCTCGCGCGTTAGCGGGACGCGTGCGGGACAAGAGCCGGGGCGAAGACCGGGCAAAGAGCGGGCCGTTTGAGGCCGTTCGAGTACGGTCGAGGGAGGGCGTGAGGCACCTCAGCCTGTCTGTAATCCACTATAGGCCAAGTGCTGCTGGAGACATTATGACCACGAGAGAGACCAGGAGCAAGAGTGCCATGGCGACGGGAAGATCAACAGGTACATTGGACACGTACTTTGCTAAAGCTGGGTCTCTACTTGTGGATGAGATCTCCATTCTTGAAAGACGTATCTCCCAAGAAATAGATTGGGTGAGGAGATCCTCCCTGGAACCCATTGCAAATGTTACTACTCCCGTCAAGTCATTAAACCCTATAACACTTTCGATAGGGGGGGTAGCCGGGTTAACTGTTCTTCCAGATCCATCTGATACTAACTGCTCCATTACCTCCTCTATTGATTGTGATAATTCTGAGCATGCAGAGCTTAGTATATTATCTCTTCCAAACTGTAAGGGCCCCGTAGCTTGCACCACTGCTGAGGTAGTGGTTACTGATTTGACTACAAGTAAAACCAAGGACCCGATCATGCTCACACAGGGGGAGAAGGAGGGAGCAATCCCGAAAACGGATAAAAGGGCTTATAAAACCAAGGGGGGAAAATCCAAAGCCCCAAAAGCCATCTCTAGGGTCAGGGGAACCAAACTGGATATAGTTGGTAAACGGTCGGTCCTATCCCGTAAACATGAATCCTTGCAACAACACACCCCGGCAAAAAATCCACCTAGCCAACAAAATGTTGCCGGAATGCATGATAGTATGTTTACTGGCCTACGTACCCTACTGAGGGAACTCCTCACTCCTCTAGAAGACCGTTTGGCCAACATAGAAATTTGTCTAATAGACCTGCGTAAGGGACTATTAGGCCTAGCCACAGACCAAAGAGCAGGTACTCACGCAGTAGTTGGGCACCCCACAGGGACTTCCAAGTTACCTAATTCACCATCTAATCCTAACATCTTGTCCAATGCACCTCCCACAGTTATTTTAACGGATAATGCGCAGCCAGCTTCTTTGTTAAAATCTGTTCCCGTACTATCCTGTAACCATCAACCTGTCACAGGAGTTACCTGCAGGCCGAACTTATCTGGTCCGGCCTCTGGTTCTGATCAGGAAAAATTATCACATGACGCAAGGAACTATATAGATAGGCAAGATAGCCAACAAAACAGGCGCAAAGTGATAAATTTGCCTCCCGAGGCTGCTGACTATTCTGTTGTCCTGAAGGGAGTACCCACGGTTGAGGGAACTGTGGTGGAACCTTATGATTCTTTACATAATAAGGTTACTAGTTGGCTAAATACCCACAGGCCATTACCACCTAATACTAAGGGAGAAATTCTTATGGTAAGAAGAGTCCCATGGATCGGTTATACCGATAAGAAATGTGTTGGTGACTGTATAATAGTGAACTTTAGGAATCCTAAAATTGTGCCATATATTTGCAATTGGACTGGGAACACAGGGTCTTCATCTATTGAAGCGGTCCACCTGTCATTTTTTTATCCCAATATTTATAAGCCAATTTTGAATAATGACTATGGTTGGACCCTGGTCGGACCTGCTGCTGACGGCCGCAGAGTCTGGCCCACCCGTAATGCACCCAGTACCAACATTGGTAACTTTTGGCACCCTAATAGATACAGCTGCCTTGAACAGATAGATTGACTTCTCAAGGGTCAGGGGCATGTCGGATGCGAAATAGATAGCGCCACTCAAGAACACGGTACCCCTCGAAGGGAGAACTTGACATCTATTAACCCCCTTGGTCAAGTAACTGATTTATCTAAAATTAAAACTCCATCGGGCTGTATTAGTAATAAGTTTAAATTCCAAGTCTCAACACATCATATAGCAGACCAGATGGAACCACCAACTCTGGAAATATCCTTGCCCAGTCCTACGACTCCATCAACGGATGCCGCTCCGCTCAAAAGTGGTGGAAGTGATTCAGATCCGTTTGACGACTCCTTAAAGGTTCTTTCCTGGAATGTCGCTGGCATTGTCAATAAACTTGACACGAGTGACTGGGACTCCCTGATAGCAAATAGCGACATCTGCCTCTTCCAAGAGACATGGGCTAGGGAACCATTATCTAGAGTGGGGTATGCTGTGTTTGAAATTAATGCGACCTGGTCAGGTAGAGGGAGGCCATCTGGAGGACTGGCGATCTGGGTCGCTAGTCACATTGGGTGTAATGCGGAGAGTCTACCGACTCATTCCCAGGATATTCAGTGTGTTATACTCAGGTGGCCCAATGCTTTAAGTTTAGCAATAATTAACGTATACTCCCGACCCACCAAGCTGGCCATGGAATCTCCCACACTTGATGATCTTACTGGCTTTCTGGCCAGCCTCCCTAATGACCTTAAAATAGTCTTGGGAGGCGACTTAAATTGTCACTTTGAGCATTTAGAAGGCCTCAAGGAAGGAGCCCTTGCAGTGGAAGATGATCTCTGGGGTGTTCCGCGTTGCCAATCCCCATATGTTAAAATCTGGTCTCCCCTAGTAGTACAAATACTGTCCTTAACGTTAAATTTTTCCTTAAGGGCATGCAATGGCCGCAGTATTTCAGATACCCCCTCCGCATGCACTTTTAACAGGATGAATAACGAATCCAGGTTAGACTACATTTTGGTAGACATTAGTCTCTGGCCCAAGATTCAGGACTTTAGAATAATAGTAAGAACGGATAGTGATCATAATGCACTTGTAATGTATATGGCGCACCCTAAAGGTACAGCTCGATCACTCGCCGATGAGCCCAGTCACGATCCTGGGAACCTGCTAATTAGTTCCAATAGACGCAGGATCAAATGGGGGAAACTGGCAAGCTCAGAAGAGTCCATAAGCAAAATTTTTCGGCTAGCACTCCCGAAGCTTATGGAAACGGACAATCTAATCTCGCAGCCAAGAATCCCAGAATTCAATAAGAAATTAGCTCATATCCATGAAGAACTGGTGGCCCTTTTAGGCGAGGTCTTTTACCCAGTGTTACCTCAAAGGAAAAAAATAACTCGAACCCCAAACTGGTATAATGCAACCTGCAAAAAGGCCAAGTCCGAACTCCTGAAGTGTGTTAAAAAGGGATCGGACAAGTGCAAACTTGTTGAGCTTAGACGGATTTACAAGAAAACTATGGCAGTGGCGCGAGCTGACTGGGACTGGAATAAATGGCAGGATTTAACATCAGCCCTGGAAGCGAAAGATCTGAGGAAATTCTGGTCCCTGGTGAATACTGGCATGCCAGAACCCAAAGCTGCAATAGAGCCAAATATAAGGTGTAAGGGACAGGGCCTTTACTGTTGCTCCTGCCACGGTACCAGCCTTGGAATTTACTCTTTCTGAGGTGGTCAGTGTTATTCTAGCCCTGTCGAGGGAGAAGGCCCCAGGACTTGACAGGTTGCCCGGCGATCTTTTTCGCTCCTACCCAGATATATGGGGTCCTTATCTTCTCACACTCTTTAACGCCATTCTGGGTGGGATGGAGATTCCTTGTACTTGGCTGGGGGCTGAGATAGTGCCCATTTTTAAAAAGGGCTCTCCTCTAGTCCCAGCCAACTACAGGCCAATAAGTCTTATAGATGTCCCCCAGAAAATTGACTCCCGCCTACTCCTAAACCATCTCATGGAGTGGATGGAGGAAAATAAAATTCTCAGCCCCTTACAAGCTGGCTTCAGGAAAAACACGTCCACCATGGATCAGATCTTCCGCCTCGTACTCCTATATTGGAAAACTGTGATTATTGAGAGGGGAAGGCTGTACATGGTGTTCGTGGACCTGAGGTCAGCTTTTGACTTGGTCCCCAGGAAGAAACTATGGGAGACACTAACGGGGCTGGGAGTCCCACGCCACCTATTAAATGCCATCATTAGGCTCCATGAAAATAACTTTGCACAGGTCAGGTATGGAAGGACGGGTGAGCTGACATCTAAATTCCCAGTTCATAGAGGGGTGAGACAGGGTTGTGTCCTTGCCCCGACCCTCTTCTGCCTCTATGTTAACAACGTAATTGCACATCTTGACAACGTTCATGACAATGATGCCCCGTCCCTGGCCGGCAGGAGGGTACCGGCCATTATGTTTGCGGACGATACCCTGCTGCTGTCCAAATCCCCGATGGGGATCCAACGGATTTTAGATGGCTTTGGTCTTTTCTGTAGCCAATATGGCTTGGAAATAAATACAGGGAAGACCAAGTTTATGATATTTAATCCTACAGCCAAAACTAGACCAAACCCTTCCCTGAGTTCAGTAACACTGGAGAGAGTAAAAACCTTCCAGTATCTAGGGGTAACGCTGCATGAGAACCTATCATGGGAACCTCACATAGCAATAAGCCGCCTGAAACTTGCACAACTGTCGGGGGGAATTTTGAAGGTGGCAAATTCTTCCACCTACAAACCAATTAGCCCGGCAGTGGTAATGTACAAGTCCCAAGTTAAAGCAGCTGCATCCTATGGTGGAGAACTTTGGGGACACAAGGCGGGCACAGGAATTTCTAATGTAGAAAATAATTTCTTAAGGCGTCTCCTGGCCCTCCCCCGCGGTACACCCCTTCTTCCTCTAAGACTAGATATGGGCCTACCCTCTATAAAAGAGGACCTGGAACTTATGCCATTAAGGTTCTGGCATAGGCTCTGGTCTACTGCTGAGCTTTCACATTATAGGCAAGAGCTTGTACATGTCATGAATCTGAATTTTTGCGATAAAATCCCTTGGCTAGCATTCATAAAGAAAGAACTCCACCGGCTGGGACTCCCTGAACTATGGGAGTCGCCTGAGCAAGGCTGTCTGGGGGTTTCCCGCAAACGTCTTGTGGGTATATATAGGGAGCAATGCTATGCCTCCCTGGTCTCTGCATCCAACAAAGGGTCCTTGACCGATCGATTTCTGACTTTTAAGGACTCTTACCAGTTTGAGGGATTTATGGACATTATTTTCCCCATATTATCCAGAAAATTGTTTATACAATGGAGGCTAGGGACCCTCCCCATTAAAAATTTTACCCACAACTGGTCAAAAAACAACGACAAAATTTGTCCAGGCTGTTGTGTTCATGATGAGGAAGAAACCCACATTGTTTTCTTTTGCCCAGCTTACAATAGACCAAGAAGATACTGGTTAATCCCGCTATGCAGAAACCTGGGCATTAGGAGTCATCTCCAGGTGTATAGAATATTGAAAACAAATACTGATCCGTATATAGTCTTTGCTGTTGCAAAATTTTTATTGGCTATGTGGCAGATAAGGTCCAAACTAATTAACAACCGTCCTGTTTAATGAATTTCCTGGCTTGAGACGCCCGCAATCCTTTGTGTATTGATTTTATTGATCTTATTAATTATTTTTTATTCTCTGTGATTCTTTTTAATGTATTGTGTGATTGCATCTTTTATGGCCTAATTGGCCGAAATAAAGAAATTTGGAATTGGAATTGGAATTGGCTTCAGGAAGACTGATGACAGAGAATTCACACTTCATTGTATCAGTTTTGTGGATACCCCTTCTTGGAGCCAGCCCCATTCTTACCTGCTATAACTGATCACTTTGCACAACACTGTGTCTGGAGAGCAGCCAAAAAATGACATTTAAAAGAGAATCAACCCAAACGAGTTCTGAAATTCTGACAATGGACCCACATCCCCTGTCCGGATGAAAATGTGTATAGAAGCGGGATTTAAATTGCTCCACTTTGTGCTAGTTCCAAGTGCTGCTTGACCAACTAGAGAGTGCTCCACAGAGTACTCAAAGTGCTGCTGAGAAACTAGGCCTGTTGTCCGGCTGATAGCCAGTCTCCCAGAGGCGGCAGCAACATGGAGTCAACACTTCCTGATGCAGGAGCAGAGATTTGCTCACCAAGCCTAGAAGCCTATCTACAGGGAGAGAAACCTAGCATGTCCACCTTATGAAGAGCCCCAGAGAAAGCTGATGACCCAAGAGACTGATTAAGGTGTAACCCATGCCAGTAAGGGGTCCCAGGTCTCTGCATAGGTCACAAGTGAGCTATATCTAGATTGTATCAGAGCGTGTATTCCTGCGAAGCCAAACAGTTTGCTGCAGACCTGAAAAACTGGTGGTGCCGCTGACGAGGACAGGAAAACTGTCTCCACTGAAGTGGAGAAGCTTATTGGCCCTGTGGCCACTACTGCCCCTAAAGACATCATCTCGATTAGCTTGGCCTGGAGGCTACCAATGCACAAGGCTTGAACGCAGCTGACCACAAGGCCCCCACTGTTAGAGTCAAGTGCTGCCACAGACCCAACTCCACAAGTCAGCCCCACAATCCTTGTCCTGAGTGAGGCCACTGCCGTGGTTCTTCTGCAGGAGAAAAGTCAAACCATGTCCTACGCATAGCCTGGACTTTCCGCAAGCAGCCAGCAGGTAAACTATGGGGCTTAGCCTGTACGACAGGACAAGAGACTAAGGAACACAGGGGAGCCTGATCCACCTGCTTAAGAGTATTTCCTAACTAGACAATGTAAACATTGAACACAGTTACTCATTGAGCCAGTGAGAACTTTTTGGATTCCCCACAGGTGTGGCGATGGTAACAGAGGAATCTCAGCCATAACTGGAAGGATAGCAGTTACCAGGAATGAGGGGAAGTGGGTTGTGCCACACTGTTCGAAAACAGCGGAGTACAAACCTGAATGTCATACCCAGCAGAATGTGTAGTACTATGTATTGTGCGATAATAAAGAGCTTTTTTCCATAAAACATAAGCACTAGGCTGGACATTAAGTTACTATGTCTGTTAGTTGACTGTTGAGGCCTGAGCTCTTACCTGACACTACTTCCCTGAGAAGCTTGTGACTGCTTGTCTTTGCTACCCTGAGAGTCAAGTGAGTAAGGGGCGGTACTCGGCACAGTTTGCAGAGCCTTAGTAGGGTCGACCCCAAGGCACCAGATGCAAATGACTTCAAACACCACAATTGAGGCCCAGTAGTCCCTCTGGCACCCAATAAGTCTGACATTTGGAACATAACATGAAGCGCATGCTGGCCGATTTGAGAAGGTGCACACATGCTTTGAGGCCACACACTGAGACCAAAGCTCTTTGGCCAGCTTCAAAGTCTTCTTTCTGTTTCTATTTTAACGCTGGCCATAATGAGAGAGCATGAAGGTGGCAGACAGTTAAGATGGAGAGATTGTGGTATGAACCATTGCAACTACCACTTTTGTGCTACACTGTCTTTGTACCTCACTGTCATTGTGCTGCAATGTCTATGTTTGAACAGTGTTTCGTACTGTGCCCATTAAATGTTGGTTTTGTCTTTGTTCATTGGCGTTTGTTCTTTCCCTAGAATAAACTGTGCGCATGCTGCAGAGTCTGCATTGCGTTCTTTTTGTCCAAGCTGTCATAGTGTGTGCGGTCTTTGTTCTGACCTCACATATACCGCTTAGACATTGTGCTGTGCTTGATCCGTGTTGGCGGTACACTGTTCTGTCTTTGTATGCTGCATTCGATATTTCACTTTTTTCCTCTGCTGTCTTTGCCTTGTGCTGTCCTTAAGCCTCAACGTCTTTGTGCTGTCTCTGCGTGTTTTGTAATGTACTATTTTTGTGCCAAATAGTTGTCATGTTATGCTTTGTGTGCTGTGTTGTCTCTGTGCTGTGTGTTTTATGCCATGATCTTTTTGTGTGCTCTCCTTGCTTAATACTGTTTGGTGCAGTGGTCTTTGTGCTGCCCCGTCCCTGTGTTGCAACCTTTATGGTGCACTGTGTTTGTGTCCCGCTATGTGTTTCTGATCTCTCCCTCACTCACTATTTATGCTCACGTTGTGTGCTGTACTCTCGTTGTATTGTTCCCTGTACTGTACTCTTTATTTTGCGGCCTTGTCATGCTAGGTTCTCTTGAATACGTGTTTCTGCAATATTGACTTTGTGTTGTTTTATCTTTTAAAACACTTGCGCTGTTCAATTCGTGCTGATCGCCACGTTTTGTGCAGTGTTCTCTTTCCTATGCTGTTTATGCTACACTTTCCCTTTGCGCTGTACAGTTTTTGCTGCATATTGTATGTACTATGCCCACTGTGTGCAACAGTGGCTTTGGGCCATACTGTATATACACTGCACATTCTTTGCGCTGCCCTCTTTCCTGTCTGCGCTGCTCTTCCTTTGCACTGCATTTCCTTTCCTGAAATCTAGTTGTGCTATGTTCTTTTCTTCAAGCATTGGCGCTGTGTTATTATTGTGGTATGCTCCCTTTGTGACTTGTCTGTTTTGTTGCACCCTCTTGGAGCTGAACTTCCTTTTTTCTACCCTTTCTGCGCTATTCCTTTTGTGCTGTCCTTTCTTCACGCTACATAATTTGTGCTGTGCTGTTATGTAAATATTTTGAAATTGCATTTATATAGCTCTTACTACCCCTGACGTGGCGCTTTTTGAGCTATCCTTTCTTTTCGCAGTGCTGGTTCGTGTCGTACCATTCTATGCCTTGGAGTTGCTGTTCGGTACTGTTCTGCGCTGTACTTTGTTCGTGCTGTTCCAGGGTTTCTTCCAACCGGTCACATCTCCCAACTCCTGCTTCTAATATGCGGCTCAGATGCGAGGCATCGCTGCTGAGCTTGACATGAAGTCACGGGCCTGCTGTAAAGTGTCTAGGAGGGGCCTTCAAGCACTATACGTGGTGGAAACGAGAGTTACTGAGGGAGTGATAAGGGAGTGAGAGATTGAGAAAGAAGAAAATAATGTCCAGTGAGAAAGAAATAGAGCGAGGAGAGAAAGAATGCGACAGAAACATAAAAAGAGGGAAGCGGTGAGGGGACGAGTGAGAGTCAGGTAAGAAAGACTGCGAGAGAGAAAAAGAAACACCACTGTGGCGATAGAAGGAGGGGCCGGGACGGTGGCGGGTGTGCAGGGTGTTCAGGAAGCACTCGACGTGACCGTGCTGTTTGTGCGTCAGTGGCCCGTCCCTCACAAGAAGAGAGTAGAGGCTGTTGTGAGTGAAGACAGCACTGCCTCGTGCGCAGTTTTACACACATGGAGAGGCTTTAATTGCATTCCTGACCCTGCATGAAAGTTCATCTGTGTAACTCACCTGCAAGATGAACTATTCCGTTTTCAATAAGTTCGGGAGTTTCCTTCAAGCAGCACCTGGAATTGATCTAGGCAGGAAAAATACATCATTTAACACTGAAGTTCAGGCTGTGGGGGTGAGAAATAATCACTCCATTTCCTTCTCAAGGTTTCTGCCCACAGATAGACAGGCACGAGCACAAACAGGCAGATACAATCACCCACCTCAGACATGAACACACTCACAGATAGACACTCGGACTACATTATACAATCACACACATACACACACACATACACAATGCGCATAGACAAAGGCCACGCAGTCGCATACCGAGGCATGCAATATACACATACAGTCATAGTGACTGATACACACCCACTCCATCTGCGAATAAGCAAGGCTGCAAGCAAAAGCACACGATACACATATACAACACAAAGAAGCACAACCAAAAACAAGCATGGAGGCACACTTACACTCGAGCTGATCACCACAAGTATAGACAGCGACACTTTTATGCCACTAGCATGCATTTGTGCTGCACAATAATAGTTACCAACAAACAATGTTATTTAGTTATCAGTTTGTTTAGTGGGCAAAAAAGTCCATTAACAATGTCTAGTAGGTCAAAAATACAATACAACTGGGATGTGTTCTTAGAGCTGGGCTGGACTGAAATTCCTGCAGAGAGACTAGATTCCACTTGCAGGTTTAGGATGGCCTCAGCTCGGTACAACAGTAACATACTTCAGTCAACAGACTGAGCAGTTTGTGGTGTGTGGGCCAAACACCTGGCTCCTCTTCAGAAAATCAGAGCTATAAAGTGACAAATGCAGTGTGAGAAGTTGGCCTAGTATATGCTGGCCACTAGTTATAGTAGGCACCTAGCACCAGTCCAAACAACCCTTATTGATGAATAGGTTTAAAGACAACCTTTACTGAAAGCTATCCTAGTGGTAGCTATGGAGAGCAGCCTTCAGGCTAAATCTTGAAGGAGTGTAACGCAGCTTGGTTTACCAGATTATAATCTCTTGAATCACTAAATGAAAGGAGAACCACACAAGATATATATAAAATATATGTATTTATTTCTAAACACTCACTACTAATGTCTTTATGAGATTAGAGTCCAAGATACACAATAATAACAGTTCTAAAACGACAGTAAATAGCACAATATACAATGGGCCCTAGGGGGGACCAAACCATATATTAAGAATGATGTATAAGAACCACGACTTGACTAGACACAGTGCCTAGAGCACGCAGAATCGCTGGGACCCCAAGAAACCACTCACAGTAGTGACACAGGAGACCCACAGAGGACGCGTGCAGTGTGAGAACACAGGCGCGAGCCCCGTTATATTCTAAGGGAAAGTCGCGGTTGGAATTTTAGAAGTTAAGGACACTTAGGAGAGGACTTTGAGCAAACCCCTTTATACTTAGGGGGTTCTAGGGCCAACACCCATGGGAGCACCGGAGTACTCGAGTTACCTCACCCAGGGAAGCCGGGTGCATTGGTGTCAAATGGTGTCGGGAATCGTCATTGATCTCAATGGCGATCTGCTGCAAAGTGCTGCTGCCGGGAAGAAGAAAAGTGTCCGGTGTGATCCAAGCCTGGATCGAAGATCAGAAGAACCTGAAAGCAGAGGGGACAGAGTCTGGGTCACTTACCAGTGAACAGGGGCACGATAGACGAATGCCCACGATGTCGGGTGTTTCAGGTGCGAAGAGGTGAAGCTTGACTCTACAGCCACGAGGACAAGGAGGCGTCGCCAATGACCAGGAGCTGGATTCGAGCTGTCCCACAAAGGATGTCTAGTGCTGCGGTGTCGGTGCTGGGATTGAACCCAACAAGCCTTGGCAACAGCAACCCATGCAGGAAGAGAAAAGATGCTTTGGTGCAGACCAGTAAGGTCCTGGGACTCCCCAAGCGATGGAGAGTCAGGGCACGTCTGGAGCAACCAGGGAAGCCCAATTAAAGTTAGAGTTGCCTTCACAGGGACCCACCAGTCGACGGACCAGGGATCACGAAGGGACCTCGAGAGGAATCACACAATACCAGCCCACGGGACACTCTGTGAGTGTAGGCCAGTAATCTTTGGTGGACACACTGCTCAGGGTGTGGACTGCAAGTAGCCCAAAGCACAGCCTCAAGGATCGACGAGAAGCATATGCACTTGCAAATGTGCACGGTGTCCAGGGGTTCCGTTTCCACGGTCCCCACGAGGGCTACGAGTCTCAGCTTTTCTGGGAGCTTGGGTCTGCCTCTGGGAAGTCTGGGCACCCACCTCCTGTGTTGCAAATTCTTCGGAGTCCGGCGGGAGCTTCGGAGATGCAAACCGGTCAGATGCGTCTTAAATGCCTGCCTTGCAGGGAAGTAACTCCTTTACTCCAAGGGAGATTCTTCAGTCATCTATCACCTTGTAGATCGTCGAAGTTCCAGGATTATGTATCAGAGTTTTGTCCAGGTAAATCTAAAGTCCTGTAGTCAGGGGTTCCTATCTTATACCCAAGGACGAGGTGGGACAAACTCTAGGGACCCACCTATGGGAGGGTCAGGAAAGAGGGGTGGCTACACCCATTTCCTTTGTCCAGTTTCACGCCAGAGCCGGGGCTGGTAGCCCCTGCAACCGGTTTGAGCTGGACTATGCACAGGGACACCAAATGTGCCCCCAGTGCAGACTTCAAAGCACTCTTGGAGTGCACCCACCCAGCCCCAATATACTAAAGCCTGTGTGGGAGGTGGCCACACCTCCCTGTGACAGGAAACCTATTGTCTAGGCCTCCCCTGCCGGAGTTTCATCCAGCAGCAGGAGGGCAGACTCGTGTCTGTGGCTGGCAGCATCCATTTTGTGATGCCAGGGTCTGTTAAGCTGGTACAGGGTATACCGGTGCTGTCATGGTTCTCCCTTTAGAAGGGTGGGATCATACTCCCACACCAGTTACTGATGTGGGGGTATGATGCCAAGGTGTTTGACACCAAACACGACATGTTTCCATGCAGCCATCCCAAAGTTAGCATTTACCGCAAGGTTGTTATAATTCACTTAAGAGTATATGGTTTGGCTGCATCACAAACAACCCCAGAATAAAGGTTCCGAAAGCTGCAGAGGGGCTCTGCTCATGCATGGGCACCCTCTCACATGAAACCCAGCACCCTGCCTTCAGGATTGTCAAGGCCTGCCATAGGGGTGACTGATAGGTTTACATGTGCAGTGATATGGAGAGATATAGGTAACCTATATCTCAGAAAGGGGTGCATACACAACCTTACCCAGGCTGCAGTAGCAGACCCGTGGTGTCATTTTGGAAGGCTTCCCAGGGGTGGCACAATACATGCTGTAGCCCCTGGTAGGCCTCTGGGGTACCTATGCCCTGGGTACATAGTATGCCATATACTAGGGAATTATAAGGGTACCCCAGAATCCAATCTGGAGTGTACCTAAAGTACTGGTAATCAATTTAGAGAGGAAGCAGCTAGGCTGGGATCCTGGTTAGCAGGGCCCCAGCCAAGTCGAAAAACAGTGAAACATCAGCAACAAGTGGGGGTAACTATAAGATGCAGATCCTACTCTCCTGCACAACCCCCCCAAACGTAAAGACATTAAACTAACCTTGACCAGTTGAGTCTTCATGTTCTAAGTGGAAATATCTGGAGAATCCATCTGCATTCGCATGGTTACTCCCAGGTCTATGTTCCACTGTATAGTCCTTCCCCTGTAGGGAAATGGAGCACCTCAAAAGTTTGGGGTTTTCACCCTTCATCTGTTTTAGCCATAACAGGGGCTTATGGTCTGTCTGAACAATGAAGTGAGTGCCAAACAAGTATGGCCTTAACTTCTTCAGAGCCCAAACCACAGCAAAGGCCTCCCTCTCAATAGCTGACCAACGTTTCTCTCTGGCGGTCAGCCTTTTGCTAATAAAAGCTACTGGCTGATCCTGACCATCATTCAATAGTGATAACACAGCCCCAACCCCCAACTCTGATGCATCTGTTTGAACAATGAATTCTTTGGAGTAGTTAGGACTTTGCAGAATGGGAGTAGTGCACATGGCCTGCTTTAGGTCATCAAATGCCTTTTGACAGCTGACTGTCCACTGAACTTTCTTGGGCATTTTCTTAGAAGTTAAGTCATTCAAAGGGGTTACTATGGACCCATAACCTTTGACAAATCTTCTATAGTACACAGTCAGGCCTAAGAAAGCTCTTACCTGAGTATGGGTGGTTGGAGCAACCCAGTCCATTATGGTCTGGATTTTGTTCTGCGATGGTTAAACCTGGCCTCAACCCACAAGGTGGCCCAGGTACACAACCTGACTCTGCCCTATCTGGCACTTAGTGGCCTTGATAGTTAGGCCTGCTTTTTGCAGGGCCTCCAAAACATTTCTCAGGTGGACCAGGTGATCCTCCCAGGTGGAGCTAAAGACAGCAATATCATCTAGATATGCTGCACTATAGGGTTCCAGGCCTGTAAGGACTTGATTCACCAACCTTTGAAAAGTGGCAGGTGCATTTCTCAAACCAAAGGGCATCACCACAAATTGGTAGTGCCCACTAGGGGTAGAAAATGCTGTCTTTAGCTTTGCATCATCAGCTAGTCTGATCTGCCAGTAGGCAGCTGTCAGGTTAAATGTGCTCAGAAACTTGGCTGAGGCCAAAGTGTCTATAAGCTCATCTGCCCTAGGGATTGGATGGGCATCAGTCCTAGTGACTGCATTGAGACCCCCGTAGTCTACACAAAACCTCATCTCTCTCTTGCCATCTTTGGTGTGAGGTTTGGGCACTAAGACTACTGGACTCGCCCAAGAGCTATCTGAGGGTTCAATGACTCCCAAATCCAACATCTTCTGGACTTCAGTCATGATACAGTCCCTGACATGGCCAGGTTGCCTATAAATCTTATTTTTAACAGGTAGACTGTCTCCAGTGTCCACTTCATGAGTGCACCAGGTGGTCTGACTGGAAGTCAGAGAAAACATATGTCTGAACTGGCTGAGAACTTTTCTGCAGTCAGTTTGTTGCTGGACAGCGAGGCTCCCTGCCAAGGCTACACCATCTACTGACCCATCATCAGGGTTCAGAGAGAGCAGGTCAGGGAGTGGATCACTCTCTTCCTCCTGACCCTCATCAGTAGCCACGAGCAAGCCCATGTCAGCCCTGTCAACATATGGTTTTAGTCTGTTGACATGGAGCACCCTGTGGGAGCTCCTGGGAGTTCCAAGGTCTACCAAGTAGGTAACCTCTCCCTTTTGTTCATTTATGGTATGGGGGCCACTCCACTTATCTTGGAGGGCTGCTGGGGCCACAGGCTCCAACACCCATACTTTCTGCCCTGGCTGGTAAACAGTCAGCACAGCCTTTTGGTCATGCCAGGCCTTTTGTAATTCCTGGCTAGCCTCAAGGTTTTTAGTTGCCTTCTTCATGTACTCAGCCATCCTGGAGCGGAGACCAAGTACACAGTCCACAATATCCTGTTTAGGGGGTTTGAGAGGTAACTCCAATCCCTCCTTCACCAGACACAATAAACCCCTAACTGGATGTCCAAACAGAAGCTCAAATGGGCTGTAACCAATCCCCTTCTGTGGAACCTCTCTGTAGGCAAAGAGAAGGCAGGGCAAACGTATGTCCCATCTGCGCCTAAGCTTTTCTGGGAGACTTTTAATCATGCCCTTTAGTGTTTTGTTGAACCTTTCAACTAACCCATTGCATTGTGGGTGATAAGGGGTGGTAAATTTGTAATTTACTCCACACTCCTTCCACATAGCAGTTAAGTAACTAGACATAAAGTTTGCACTCTGTCTGATATTACCTCCTTAGGGAAACCCACTCTGGAAAAGATTCCAAGTAGGGCCCTTGCCACCACAGGAGCTGTAGTGGTCCTAAGGGGAAGGGCTTCTGGGTACCTAGTGGCATGGTCCACCACCACCAGTATAAATCTGTGCCCAGATGCTGTCTGAGAATCCATGGGATCATCTATGTCAATCCCAACCCTCTCAAAGGGATCCCCCACCACAGGTAGTGGTGTCAGGCGGGCCTTTGTTGTACCACCTGCCTTACCACTGGCTTGACAGTTGACACAGGAGCGACAAAACTCCTTGGTGTCTTCAGACATGTGAGGCCAATGAAAGTGAGGGACAATTCTGTTCCAAGTCTTGTTTTGGCCTAGGTGTCCTGCTAAGGGAATATCATGAGCTAGTGTTAATAGGAAGCCCCTGAACTTCAGAGATATAACCAACCTCCTGGAGGCACCAGGCTTGGGGTCTCTAAACTCTGAGTAGAGGAGTCCATCATCCCAATATATCTTATGGTTTCCACTAGCATTCCCAGCAGCCTCATCAGCAGCTTGCTTTCTGAGGGGTTCAAGAGAAAGGCAGCTCAGCTGCTCCTGGCTCAGATCTGCCCTGGAAGGGCCCCCTGTCCCCAAGAACTCGACCTGATCAGGTTCAAGCTCATCTGGGACAGTTCCTTCTTCAGGCCTGAGATCATCTCCCTCAAGAGACTGATCTGCTTCCTGAGTCAGGGGGAAGACACTGCCTTACCCCTGCTGCTCCTTTTCTTGGGAGGCACCTGGTCAATTCGTCCAGGATCCAAGGCCTGTTCAGTTTTTGATATTTTTGACTGTGACCTGGTCACAGCAAACACATGTGCAGGGATTCCCAACATTTCTGCATGAGCCCTGAGCTCCACTTCAGACCAAGCTGAAGTTTCCAAATCATTGCCAAGCAAGCATTAAACAGGGAGGTCTGCACTTACCACAACTTTCTTAAGGCCAGTTACCCCTCCCCAGGAGAAATTAACAACTGCCAAGGAATGGTCTGTCCTGACATTGCTAGCATTGGTCACTTGGTACATCTCACCAAGTATGATCTGCTCAGGAGCCACAAGATCTTTTGTCACCATTATGACACTTGCTCCTGTGTAAATGCATAAAAAAACGTGACCTGTGGTTTACAAGTCACGAAAGAGTTGCACAGCCTTATGCACATATGTGATCAAAATTATCCACGTACTCAGTCAGTATTCCAAAACGTTTAATCTTATTTATTCAATGTTATTGACACGTCAAAGGTGCGAGGTTCCATTGTTTCATGCTTTATGTTTGCACAGGAATTGCCCATCCGGGCCTAATCACAGGCACGTTATGAATCTCGAATCCTCCGTCTCATTTTACTTTCACCCAATGCATTTCGGTCATACAGTGACCTTCGTCAGGGGTTTGTGATTAGGCCCGGATGGGCAATTCCTGTGCAAACATAAAGCATGAAACAATGGAACCTCGCACCTTTGACGTGATGGACAAGTTTTGTCAATAACATTGAATAAATAAGATTAAACGTTTTGGAATACTGACTGAGTACGTGGATAATTTTGATCACATATGTGCACAAGGCTGTGCAACTCTTTCGTGACTTGTAAACCACAGGTCACGTTTTTTGATGCATTTATACAAGCGCACCTGGGACAGGGCGCATTAAGAGTGCATGCACGCCAAACTTGAGAACTATAATGGTAAAAGAAGGACTGAATACGAGACAGGGTGTGCTTCAGTTTAACTTCTAGTGATTCGTATCTTTTCCGTTCCAACCCTGTTAAGCACCCCGACTGAATCACAAAGAATTTTCATGAACAACATCTTTTCACGTCAAAGGCCGTCTACGATATGTCAGTGGCAGGAAGAACTGCAAAGAATATGGTTCATTTACATGTTAGCTACTTACAACGGATCTATCTAAAGTTGAACTTTCATACGCACTTATTGTATTTATGACAGTTGCAAATTAGAGGAGAATGAAATATCATTTTGTTTGCAGGATGCCTTTTTTATTTATTTTTATTTAATTTTAGGATGCCTTATTTTTAGGATGCCTTGCTTTTGGGATGCCTTTTTTTCATTAGGAGTACACTATGATTTTGGTGGGTGGACGGATAAGTGTTTATAGGTGGGGAAGACTACGTGGGTTTGAAAAGCAGTGCTTCGCTTCTTTACATTTGAATAATCTTGATATATACACGGAGCACGTATTTTGCCGTTTGCTTGAGGTGGATTGTGGGTAGAGGAGTTGATATGATCATCAGTATGTTGGAGGGTGGAGAACACGATCAGGTGACCTGGATGTCACACAGCTGGTTCAGGTAACGTGAGATTTAAAATTCAGTTGAGCAGAGTGTTTCAGATGAGCCTATGTTTGCGCATAGAGAGAAGAGTTACGTTGTTTTGAACAAGGCAGGATTACCGAAGGTATGCACTGGGAGTCCAAAATGCTTTAACTGGTTGATTTCAATTTAACTGTAACTTCGTGATAAGTTGGGCAGGATATTTTCGAATGGGTTTCACATTTAATTTTTATTTGTTAAATTTTGTCTGTATTTGTAGAATTCACACAAGGTGCATGTAAGAGCATCACGTTCGTATTTGAGGTTATGGGGTACTGATTTATTTGCAGTGGGTGGTAACTAGTTGAGGATCGGGGTAGAGGAACAAGCACGGAGACTTTGTATTTAATATTAGTTACAGATGGACAGATTTCGTAATTGCTTTAGGAGTTGGGTTAAACAAGGAAATGTTTGTTCTAAAATCATTGCTACATGAGAATCATTTGTTTGACTGACGGATACTTTTTAATACATTTGTAGAAACCCCTGACGAAGGTCACTGTATGACCGAAATGCATTGGGTGAAAGTAAAATGAGATGGAGGATTCGAGATTCATAACGTGCCTGTGATTAGTCCCGGATGGGCAATTCCTGTGCAAACATAAAGCATGAAACAATGGAACCTCGCACCTTTGGCGTGATGGACAAGTTTTGTCAATAACATTGAATAAATAAGATTAAACGTTTTGGAATACTGAAGGAGTACGTGGATAATTTTGATTACATATGTGCATAAGGCTGTGCAACTCTTTTGTGACTTGTAAACCACAGGTCACGTTTTTTGATGCATTTATACAAGCGCACCTGGGACGGGGCGCATTAAGAGTGCATGCACGCCAAACTTGAGAACTATAAAGGTAAAAGGAGGACTGAATACGAGACAGGGTGTGCTTCAGTTTAACTTCTAGTGACTTGCTCCTGTGTCCCTGAATGCCAAAGCCTCTTTTCCATTAATCAAGGGCTGTTGTCTGTATTTGCCCAGATCACTGGGATTCGCAAAGGAGGACATATCCATGCCTCCCTCACAGATCAGTACAGCCTGAGTTGGAACTCTGACTAGGCCAGAGGCCACCTCAGAAACCAGGGTTAACCCTACTACACCCTTATTCTGAGTACCACCACTTGGAGCTGAACTAGGAGGAACAGTTGCCTTAAGGGCAATGGTGGCTGGAGTTGAATCTTTGGACTTGGTACAATCATTTGTCCAATGGGTTTTCTGGTCACAGATTTTACACCATGGTTTCTTTTGGCCTTTTCCTTTGTTAGAATGGAACTCACCACCCGATGAAGATTTTTGGGGCCCTTGAGAAGACTTCTTGTCTTTACCCTTGTTCCCACCCTTATCAGAGTTTTTGGAATCCTGCTTCTTGGAGTCACCACCTTGGTTCTGAACCTTCTGCCTCACCCTGGATCTGACCCACTTGTCTGCCTTCTGACCCAATTCTTGGGGAGAGGTCAGATCAGAGTCCACCAGGTACTGATGCAACAGCTGATTTTGACAATTACTAAGGATCTGCTCCCTCATAATCAAATTGTACAATCCTTTAAAATCACATACTTTACTGCCAAGTAACCAGCCTTCCAGAGCCTTAGTAGCACAATCTACAATGTCAACCCAGTCTTGTGTCTGTGCCTTTTGGGTATCTCTGAACTTCAACCTGTACTGTTCAGTGGTTAGGCCAAACCCATCTATCAGTGCACTCTTCAAGACTTTGCAATTGTCTGCATCCTCTTCTCTAACAGTGAGGAGCTTGTCTCTACCTTTGTCTGCAAAGGAGAGCCACAAGATTGCTGTACACTGCTCCTTAGGGACCCTCTGTACATTACAGGCCCTTTCCAGTGCAGTTATCCATTTGTGGATGTCATCCCCACTCTGGTAGGTAGGGGCAATCTTGTTCAGGTTCCTATGGTCATGAGTATGATCTCTACCTGTAGGGACACTGTTGCTGCCACCATGGGGCTCTAGCCCCCATCTTTGTGAAGCTCTCTGGAGCTCCAGGGATTCCTTATCTAATGCCAACTGCTCTCTCTTGATCCTAAGCTTAGCTTTCTCAAACTCAAGCAGTCTGCATTTTCTCCCATAAGAGGACTCCCTTCTCTGGGAAGTGGAGGTCCTATGAGAGACAGAGGTCTCCAGAATGTACCAGAATGATTAGACTTCAGAGAAGGAGATCTTGATCTTCTTGGCACACAACCAACCGCTCCAGGTGGGGTATAGAGAGGACCCCCGAGGCCTTCTCCCTAACCTTCAGGAAGGATTGGATTTTCCAGGTTAGAATCATCTTGATCCTCATGGTCAGCTTCAGATTCTAGTTCATAGGTGTTGTCACCTCTTGGCCTTTCCTCTTCTGCTGCCCCGCCCAACCTGCCTGCCTTTCTGAGATCATCTAACAGCTGAGCCTTCATGAGGCGTTGAGTGTTTGCACTCCTCCCCGTCTTCAACTTCCTAGCTGTACACATTTCTCAATTCCACGAATGTGAAATGGTCATACTTGGATGACAACGAGCCACTGGCTTCAGGTCTTGAAGACATACTAGTGTAGTTCGGTGTTGCACCTACCTAACCTTGTGGGAGCTACAAGACTCTCTTGAGTTGGGGAAAACGGGTGTGCTGGTCCCTTTGGTAACCCAACTCCAAGTTCAGTAGAACTTACTTTATTCTAGACTTGATTTATATGTACCTATGTACCTATAGTGGTTGTCAGTTAGACACTCAAAGAGAGTATCTGGTAAAGCAATAGCAAGCTTGAATCCAACTGCTGCACACCAATGTTGGAAGTTGGCCTGTTATATGCTGTCCACTAGTTATAGTGGGCACCTTGTACCAGTCAAACAACCCTTATTGATGAATAGGTTTAAAGACAACGTTTATTGAAAGCTATCCTAATGGTAGCTATGTAGAGCAGCCTTCAGGCTAAGTCTTGAAGGAGTGTAAAGCAGCTTGGTTTACCAAATTATAACCTCTTGAATCACTAAATGAAAGGAGAACCACACAAGATATATATATATATAAAAAATATATTTATTCATTTCTAAACACTCACTACTAATCTCTTTATGTAATTAGAGTCCAAGATACACAATAATACAGTTCTAAAACGACAGTAAATAGCTCAATATACAATGGGCCCCAGGGGGGGACCAAACCATATATTAAGAAAGTGGTATAAGAACCACGACTTGACTAGACACAGTGCCTAGAGCACATAGAATCGCTGGGACCCCAAGGAACCACCCAAGGTAGTGACACAGGAGACCCACGGGGGACGCGTGCAATGTGAGAACACAGGCGCGAGCCCCGTAATATTCTATGGGAAAGTCACGGTTGGAATTTTAGAAGTTAAGGACACTTAGGAGAGGACTTTGAGTAAACCCCTTTAGACTTAGGGGGTTCTAGGGTCAACACTCACGGGAGCACCGGAGTACTCAAGTTACCTTACCCAGGGAAGCCGGGTGTATAGGTGTCAAATGGTGTCGGGAGTCGTCATTGATCACAATGGCGATCTGCTCCAAAGTGCTGCTGCCAGGAAGAAGAAAAGTGTCTGGTGTGATCCAAGCCTGGATTGAAGATCAGATGAACCTGAAAGCAGAGGGGACAGAGTCTGGGTTACTTGCCAGTGACCAGGGGCACGATAGACGAATGCCCACCGATGTCGGGTGTCTCAGGTGCGAAGAGGTGAAGCTTGACTCTGCAGCCACAAGGGCCAGGAGGCGTCGACAATGACCAGGAGCTGAATTTGAGCTGTCCCACGAAGGATGTCGAGTGCTATGTGTCGGTGCTCGGATTGATCCCAACAAGCCTTGGCAACAGCAACCCACACAGGAAGAGAAAAGATGCTTCGGGGCGGACCAGCAAAGTCCTGGGGATTCCCCAAGCAATGGAGAGTCAGGGCACGTCTGGAAGAACCAGGGAAGCCCAATTAAAGTTAGAGTTGCCTTCACAGGGACCCACCAGTCGACGGACCAGGGATCGCGAAGGGACCTCGAGAGGAATCACACAATACCAGCCCATGGGACACTCGGTGAGTGTAGGCCAGTAATCTTCGGTGGAGACACTGCTCGGGGTGTGGACTGCAAGTAGCCCAAAGCAGAGCCTCAAGGATTGACAAGAAGCATATGCACTTGCAAATGTGCACGGTGTCCAGGCATTCCGGTTCCACGGTCCCCACAAGGGCTACGGGTATCAGCTTTGCTGGGAGCTCGGGTCGGCCTCTGCGAAGTCTGGGAACCCACCTCCTGTGTTGCAAATTCTTCGGAGTCCGGCGGGAGCTTCGGAGATGCAAACCGGTCAGATGCGTCTTAGGTGCCTGTCTTGCAGGGGAGTAACTCCTTTACTCCAAGGGAGATTCTTCAGTCATCTAGCGCCTTGTAGATCATCGAAGTTCCAGGATTATGTATCAGTGTTTTGTTTAGGCAAATCTAGAGTCCTGTAGTCAGGGGTTCCTATCTTATACCGAAGGAAGGGGTGGGACAAACTCTAGGGACCCACCTATGGGAGGGTCAGGAAAAAGGGGTGGCTACACCCATTTCCTTTGTCCAATTTCGTGCCAGAGCAGGGGCTGGTAGCCCCTGTAACCGGTTTGAGCTGGACTATGCAGAGGGACACCAAATGTGTCCCCAGTGAAGACTTCAAAGCACTCTTGGAGTGCACTCACCCAGCCCCAATACACTAAAGCCTGTCTGGGAGGTGGTCACACCTCCCTGTGACAGGAAACTTATTGTCCAGGCCTCCCCTGCCGGCGTTTCGTCCAGCAGCAGGAGTGGCTGGCAGCATCCATTTTGTGATGCCAGGGTCTATTAAGCTGATACCTGGTATACCGGTGCTGTCATGGTTCACCCTCTAGAAGGATGGGATCATACTCTTTGGTGTGGGGGTATGATTCCAAGGTGTTTGACACCAAACACAACATGTTTCCATGCAGCCATCCCAAAGTTAGCATATACCGCGAGGTTGTTATAATGCACTAAAGAGTATATTATTTGGCTGTATCCCAAACAACCCCGGAATAAAGGTTCCGAAAGCTGCAGAGGGGCTCTGCTCATGCATGGGCACCCTCTCACATGAAACCCAGCACCCTGCCTTCAGGATTGTTAAGGCCTGCCAAAGGGGTGACTGATAAGTTTACATGTGCAGTGATATGGAGAGATATAGGTAACCCATATCTCAGTAAGGGGTGCATACACCACCTTACCCAGGCTGCAGTAGCAAACCTGTGGTGTCATTTTGGAAGGCTTCCTAGGGGTGGCACAATACATGCTGCAGCCCCTGGTAGGCCTCTAGGGTACCTATGCCCTGGGCACATAGTATACCATATACTACGGACTTATAAGGGTACCCCAGAATCCAATCTGGAGTGTACCTAAAGTACTGGTAATCAATTTAGAGAGGAAGCAGCAAGGCTGGGGTCCTGGTTAGCAGGGCCCCAGCCAGACTAAAGTCGAAAAACAGTGAAACATCAGCATAAAATGGGGGTAACTATAAGAAGCAGATCCTACTCTCCTACATGCAGCCTAATGCAACTGTCAGGAAATAAACTGATGGGAACGCTGCTTTTGTTGTGTAATGGGGTAAACTCCTCATTGTGTAAGATCCTAGTAAATGTCTTGATCCTAATATTTTACACAGTCACCATGTGAAGACGAATGTGTTAAGTTCCTCTTTTCGGAAGCTTTGCAGCTGAGACATTAACTTAAACAGTGGCAAGGCTTGCAGGATTCCTCACTGTGAGTAGGCGTCCTGAGAAGTAAATTCCGTAGCTCTTCATTGTGGGTAGTTGTTCCGCATGGCAGTATGGACTCGAGAACGCACAAGGTGTCCAAATATTCCAAATGTATGCACTTTATACTCAGCACACTCACTTCTAGGCTCTTGACAAGTGCAGTACAGAAGAAACATTGGAACCTTACCCTAAGTTGCTCGTCTGCAACCCAGGATGCACACAACCTGATTCGTAGTTGGAAAATGCTGCTATTTCTCTGTATGAAGTGAAGGCAGGAAGTGTAAACTTCACACTGAGGTCTTGTTAGACTGACTGTGAACCTGACTTATCTACTTGGAGCACTGAAAGTGGCCAACTTCAGGTTCTAGGGGAACTGGAACAAAGAATAGTCCTTACAATCATTTATAGAGCACTGGAGCAGCAGGATGAGTGTCCATGAGATGCTGGTGTTTCTTACTGAGCTCCTGAATTTTGCTAAATGTTTTGGTGGGAGGGAGCAGGACTGGGATTTTCAGTACAGTGGCCTTTGCGAGACACAGTGGATGCTTCCAGTCTGGTTGACCTGTGTATTCACAGTTGAGTTCTTGTGCATTGCAAGGCAATTTCCACTACATTGTGAGACAATTTTCTCTCTGATTGCACTTAGACAGGCTGCAAAATGTATGCCGGGTTTTTCTCTGCAAGATGACCTTTTGCTTAAGTGCGCTAGATGCTAACACAAAAAGATTCCTGCAAAAAATGTCTTTTGCAGAAACATTTTGTTAGTGTTGAAGATGAATATGGGTATGTTGTCACAGAATTCATGATTTTTAGGATGAAAGTGGCAAAGCAAGGAACTTCTCATCCGTGTCGTTTTTCTCATACCACTGTAGAATGTTGGAAAAAAGCTTTGCAAATTCACACATGCCAAATTGTATTCATATATACAATGCTGCGGTTATCAGAGTTAACTGCTGGCATATGCAGTTAAACTGTACCTTTGCGGACAGGATGCAACTACAGCCATTATGCTCCTGCTTGAAATTCTAAAAACCAGATGGACCATGAGACCCTGCTTTTCACGGTCTGTAATTATATTGAAAATTGAGATGAAATGAGTTTTTGCACACCTGCTCCATAGGAGGTTTCTGCCCTTCCAAAGCTCACCATAGGACACCTGCTTTATCATTTGACAGGTGAAAAGCTCCAGTCAAACTCCCACCCTACCACTTTACCCGGAGCAGGTCGTACCCAGAGGTATCAGGAACTTGCAGTCAGAAGCAGGAGCCCCGTAGGGGCCACCCCACCCACCTTACGAGTAAGTGAAAAAGCTATACGAGTAATAGCATTTCACTGGCAGTCCAAGGGTCTCCCACATATCCTACACCTCTCATCTCTCTTCACAGTGTCAGACTAGAGTCAAGCTCAACAGGGTCTTCTTTTGCCACTGATTCTGCCAAGCACATTCCCGTGGCTGCGAGATAGTAGGTAGGGACAGTGGGAATCTCGTTCATCCATTCATGTGTGTCACTAATTAGATGACGAGGCATTTGGCTATTCTTGTACCACCTCGTGGTGGCTCATTCTGGGTTATTATTGGTGCCCATCAGAGTCAAATCAATCTTGTTTTCAACAACACAAAGATTGTCCTGGAGTGCATCTACACTTAAAGTTGCTCTCACGGAAACATGGATAACAGATTGGATAGAGAGAAAATTCCTCCAGTACTTTTCTAGCAATTAGTATGGTCTATTTCTTAGCGCACTTCTGGCACCTCCGATTACAAAAGTCCTGTCCAAAGTAAGGTTTGGTTAGCAAATGATTAGCTTACAATAATGTGGCCTGCACTGATTATGTGTATTTATACTGAGATTCATTTAACTAATTCATTAAAGTGTATTCTAATGTATATTCACACGCTATTTATTCAAGTAGTTCATTTCTGTATATTCAAATCTACACTCACATGCCATGTAGCTAACTTTCCAAATCCTAATACCACCTATACTAATATATTTAGCATCACACTGTAAATAAAATTATATAACAAATTCTAAATTCCTACTAACTTGTAATACTAAACATGTTTTCGGCATTTCTAACTTTAATATGCTAGTTGAAGTAAAACATATTAACCAGCACACAATTATTGAGCTTTGCTAAACTATTAGTTGTCCCTGAAAACATGGCACATTTTTTTTTTGTTGATAAACAGATTTTATTGAGTTTTTGCACAGCACAGAAGGTACAACATGACACTCAATCATTACGATAGAAAGTGGTACAGCAGTCAACTATAGTATAGGCCCCTGTAAGGGGCTAGGTATTTGCAACTTCAACTTTGTTGTATCCCAATGGGTGTGGCCGAGTGCAGCCCTCAGGGGTGGAAAGCCACTCTGGTTAGGGGGGGGGGGCACCGCCACAGGGGTTGGGGATCTAGAAAACATAGCCAGAATCTGAGGGACGCCCAAAAGTGATAGTACCAGTCTGAAAGTAGGGTCCGACCAACCCCCATTAAACCAGTCGTGTATAACCAGAAGTTGGGAGGCAAGGTAATAAAGATATAAATTGGCCATACCTAATCCTCCATCATAAGGGGCACATTGGCAATTGACAAGGGCGAGGCAAGGTCTGGATCTCTACCACAAAAAAGAGGTTGCAACCCTATCAAGAGCATGGAACCCTATCAAGATATTGGGAGAATTTTGAAAATCATAATGAAATCTCGGCAAAATCATCAACTTATGTAAGGCTATACGGCCTATCATATTTAGTCAAAGGGACTGCCATTTGGTAAGATCTTCTTTAGCCTTATGCATCAGAGGCCCGAGATTGAAGGACCAGGTAAGTTCAGGATGGAGTGGAACCCAGACACCCAGGTATAGGCGGCATATGGGAATATTATCTTGCCAATCAAAGCAGTCCCAGGTTGGGGCCAGAGGCAGTAACAACAATTTAGAGGATTTACCCAGAGGCCCATGGCTTCCCCAAAACACTGGAGAAGGTGGAGGCAGTGAGGTTCGCTCATCGTGGGGTGAGCGAGGAAAAGAAGAACGCCATCTGCATTGAGATCTATGCGGTTCTCATGTCCCTTACTCCACCTCCATCCATGCACCTAAGCGTCACCACGAAGGAGACATGCCAATGGTTCGATCGCCAGCGTGAAGAGGAGAGGAGACAGGGGGCATACCTGCCTAGCCCCCCTCCCGATAGAAATGGCACTGGAGAGTTCCCGTCGATCTGAACCCATGCCGTGGGATTAGAGTGCAATGCCCGAATGAGCCCACAGAAATGGGGTATGATCTCTGCTCGATTCAGCTTGTGTCCCAGATATCCCCAGTCTACAGTATCAAATGACGTTTTGAAATCAATTAGTAGCAAGGCCAAGCTAGATCGGAGGAGATGACGGTGGGCAAGGGCCATGTGCAGATGTCGAAAGCAATGCCTCGTACTGAGGGCAGGCATAAAGCCACATTGATCTGGGTATATGAGGTTATGGAGTGCTTGCTTAAGACGGGTGGCCAGAAGTGTGGCGAAGATCTTGACCTCACAGATGAGGGATATTGGATCATAGTTGACATAGATGGTCAAGGGTGGCGGTGTCTTTGGGATTACCACGATTGTGGCAGCATCTATCTCCAGAGGAAAGGCTCACTTTTTTGCTACGTCCCTGTAAATCCTGACTGTTGTGGCTCGCCAGAGGTTTTTGGTGGCTTCCAGGGATTGGAGGCGGATATCATCGCGCAAGAGGCTCAGTTGTCGGGGGACCTAGCCGTGAAGGTCCGCCGCAAGGCTTTCTTCCAACCAGAGGGCGCTGGCCTCTAGCTGAGTGATCTGGAGATAGCGAGCTCATTCCTGCGCGCGGATTTGCCCCTTGGCAAACCACCTTATAGTCACCTTGTTGGCAGCCCAGAGGGTGCCAGCAGATCTGACAGAGCTTTTGTTGCACTGGAATTAAGCTTGTAACTTAGCTCCAAGTACCTGTACATAAAGTTTATCTTGAAGATAGCACACATTTAGGCACCACATAGGATGTAGGCCATCTCTGGGAGAACTGAGGTGAAGGGAGAGAGGAGCATGATCCGATATACCATAGGGTAGGATCCGGACCTGTGATAAGGCGCAACAATTGAGAGCCGATATGAAGACTAGGTCTACACGAGATTGAGTATCATGTGCCGTGGAGGTATGTGTGAACTGACGCTGGCGGGGGTTCCATATCCTCCACACATCACACAGACCAAGAGTGGTTACCCAGTCAGAGAGGTGACGGGCCCCGGCACGTCAAGACATGGCAGGGGGGACTTTTAGTGTCGATATCCAGGACAGGGATTGCATTCAAGTCACTGTCTATTAGCGTCAGTCCCTGGGGGAGGTCGAGAACGATTTTTGACAGAGTCAAAAGGGGAGTATATACACATATTAGGTTAACAATTTGACCTTCAACTGAGCCAGTGATTGCAATGAAACAGCCCTGTGGGTCTCAAATGTCACAGGCAGCGGTCATGGGAAAGAAGCGATGTAGTAGGCCCCCCCGTGGGTCTCTAATGTCACAGGCAGTGGTCATATGAAAGAAGCGATGTAGTAAAGCTGGAAAGGAAGACTGTCATAGCCTCTATGCACCAGAAAGGGGCAGCGGTTACCCACAAGGTAGGTCTCCTGAAGCATCCGGACCTCAGGAAGGTGTCGATGTGCAAATCCTAAGACTGTGGTGTGTTTCACGCAGTCTAGAAGTCCATTAACTTTCCAGTACAGAACTCGTAGGGATTTATGACTTGAAGGAAGAGGTTTGTATGTGGATAGTACGCGTGAGGGTGTTGTGCTCTGCCGCGTAAGGCTGCCCAAGCGTGTCCCCTTGGTGTGACAGGTGGCCACATTACCGAGTCATGCTGTTTGAAGTATGGAGTAGACGTGTGTGTGAGTGCAATGAAAAACAAACAAGTAAACAGTTCAAAACTTTCAACGAAAATGTCATATTACTGAGTCCCCATCCCCCAACACCCCCTACTTCCACCCCAGAAGCATCTGTCGCCCTGAAAAAAGAAAACAGAAGCACAGCACAGCTTGAAAATGGAGTGGTGGACCCCTCCATTGGGGAGGATAAATGATAGCCATCAGGAGAACACAAATTTCAAAGGTAAATGACTCAGTATCCTAAAACAAAGAGTGATTAGGATGTCATATTACTGGACTCTGTGATAAATCATTGTCCACTGGCATTCCGGCAGGGGGGAGCAAGGGAGGACATGGCTGGAAGGTCTTCGTGATTCGCCTGGTGTTCCACCGCATCAGGGGTCGGAGGGGGTGAGTCGAGGATGGAGACTGGTCCCACACCTGGGTGGATAGCAAGAAAGACTTGGATCATTTGGTGTTGCTCCTCTTTCGTGAACGAGTGTGGTACTGCCGTGGTTTAGGTGCCGGTGTTGTCCAGGTTGTCTTGGTGGGTCTGGTACAACGGAGGGAGGCCCTGCCAGATCCGTGAAGCGGGCATTCCTCTGTGAGCTATGTCCAAGCAGGCTCTGGAGTGTCAAAGAAGTGGGGCCTGTTTGCATGAACCACTCAGAGCCTGGCTGGGAACAGGAGGCAGTTTTGAAGGCCAAGTGCCCAGAAGCCTCTGCTTGACCACCAGGTAGGAACAACGCTGCTGCTGAACCTCTTTAGTGTAGGCGGGAAAGAGGAGAACCTTGGCGTCATCGTAGCAGAGGTCAGGGTGAGAGTGGGCCTCTTTCAAAAGTGCTTCCTTATCTTTGAAGTTAAGAATTTGGGTGATCAGTAGCCTGGGGGATGCTCTCAGGGGCGTCCTAGAAGTTAGTGCCCTCTGTGCCCTCTCTATTCCAAACCAGGGGGACAGTTGGTCCTTGGACATCCGTAATTTCATCCAGGTTTCAAGCTATTCAGCGACTTGTTGCAGTTTGCTACCCTTTGGAACACCAACTACACATATATTATTGTTCCTAGAGCGGTTCTCAGCATCTTCAGCTCCACAGTGCAGTTCTACTGTACTCGTGAGAATGCTGGTGACTTGATATTTAAGAGTAGTAACTTCATCTGCTACTTTGGACAAGCGGGATTTCGCCACCGTGATCCTGGCCATAGTGTTACGTAGATCCTGATGTCCACCCAACCCTTCCCAATCTTTGTTTCCACAGCAGACTGGGAGGACTGAATGGCTTGTGGGAACGTAGCGAGGTCAATCACTGTTCTGGATGCCTTTTGGCACTGATACCCCCACTCTGGTCGTCCCGGGTCCGATGGTGAACTGGTCCATGTGGATCTGGGAGGTCGCTAGGCCGGTAGGTTTATCTTTGCTCATGTCAGTGGGGGGTACTTTGCCACATGACACTCCCTCACCAGGAAATCCAGCCCACTTGCCATTGTGTCACGGAAGCACGAGTAGCCAGGCCCTAGGGATAGGGCACCTCCCTGAGGCCCAGGAGGTCAGGACAGCCAGTGTGTCCAGAGACCAGCAAATTCTACAAGAAGCGAGATGGACGATTCTTGCAAAGTATCCACCAGGGGAAGAAAGGACTAGTGGAATTATACTAGCTGGATGGGCAGCAGCAGGGGGGTCAGTGCCTCTGTCCAGGAAGGAAGGAAGTCAGTCATGTGGATGTAGTGGTGTGGACGAGCACTGGAGATATGTAGCCCTTACAAGGGAGAGCAGTAGAAGTAGTGGTGGGTCAGGGCCCACCACACTATGCTTCATCAGTGCCCACCCCAAATACACGTCCTCCAATAGCGTGGGACCAGGTCTGTTCGGGCAAATCAAAGTCACTATTGAAGAGAAGAGCACCAGCCAAAAGTGAAAAGGGGGGTACGATCCATATTCTTCAGCAGGTGGGAGGACAGAGCATGTGAAATAGGTGGGGCCATGCTGTGGCACAAACAGAAAGGGAAAGCCACAGATATTGGCAGTGTCAGGATGGGATCACTCCAGGCTTATGCCACAGGAAATCCCCAACAGTCCCCAGCAGCAGACCTCCAACCATGAGGAGTCTAGGATTTAATTGGCATTGCGGTGCCACCGTCGGGGGGGCCTCCACCATGGAAGGCCCCCCCACAGTGGTCCGGGGGGGGGTCAATAATGAATACGGCCACCCACCAGTTGAGTTCGTGTCATGAGGGGGGCAACCCCAGGATCTGGGCAATGAGGGAAAGCTCAGTATCAAAGCCCCCAGTCGCCGGAGGAATCAGGCTGCCAGAAGCACGCTCCAAAAGGCCTGCAAAACTCAAGGTTCTAGTCAGAGATCCCACCTCTCACCTAGGGATGTTGTGGTGCTGCCAAAAAGGTCCGATCCACTGGGGGTCCAGGTGGCTAGATCCTCAGCACTTGGACACCACCAAGTCGGGCCCAAGTTCCGGCTGCCCAGGGCAGCGCCACTCAGGATAGGAGCGTCCGGGGGATCAGGAGGCTCAGGAAGGCCCAGCAGGGAAGGCCCCAAAGAAACGCCGCAGCTCACCGTCACTGACCCAAGTACCAGAGCATACAGGTGTCTCTTGTTCTGCGGCCCAGGTTCACTGAAGGCCTGGCCGCGTGGGTGCCACCATGTTGGAAAGGGGCAGCTCCCAAGAGCACTTCCGCTGCACAGCAGCCTGGTAGCTTGCGAACCTCCTCCACATACCAGGCCGGTTCACGGACAGCAGCGGGTCCAGTAGAGGATAGCAGGAGTCCCTGATGACGTGAGGATGGGAGTGGATGATAGAGGGGTCTGAGGCACTCTTAGAGTGCGACTGCCGGCACATTTTTAAAGTGTCCATCATGGTAGTACGACATCCATTCTTCTTGAATGAGAATGACATTTGCAGTCCTAGACCAGTTAAAGCAACATTGTTACATTAATTTTTATTATTTAATTTTTTGCAGTAATTTTAGCAAATTTTTTATATTATATTAGGTTTTCAATATTTTGTCTGCTATTATAATGATGTTTTAAATGAGTTTTATTTAATATTTATGTTTGAATAATAATGCTGTTTTTTAAATGTGTATTATTTTTTGCAACTACTTTAATGTGTATATTCTTATTATATATTTGTGAGTTATATATTTTTTGTGTGTTTATTTTATATGGGCCCAATTCACAGAACTAACTTAAGACAAAATCCTAAACTTACTACCATTTTGGTATTCACAGAAGGCACTTACTCATTTTGGTATTCACAGAAGGCACTTACTCATTTCGGTATTCACAGAAGTTAGGAGTCCTAACTTTAGGACTCCTAAATGCCTTCTGTGAATACCGAAAGTCTTAAAGTTAGGACTTTTCTCAGTTTAGGAGTCCTAAAGTTAGGAGTCGTAACTTTACTACTCCTAAACTGAGAAAAATCCTAATTTTAAGGCTTTCGGTATTCACAGAAGGCATTTAGGAGTCCTAAGGTTAGGACTCCTAATTTCTGTGAATACCGAAATGAGTAAGTGCCTTCTGTGAATACCAAAATGAGTAAGTGCCTTCTGTGAATACCAAAATGGTAGTAAGTTTAGGATTTTGTCTTAAGTTAGTTCTGTGAATCGGGCCCTAAGTATTTATATTGTAAATCTTAATGTATGTTTTACAGTTATTATAGTGTATTTTAAAATGTAATATACTTTCCTGGTTTTCCAGTTTTGCTTGTCCCCAACTGTTGCTGTGACCTTTGATCTGTGCTGCCAAAGGTCCAAGAACTGGCATTACGAGGCAATGGAGGATCAAATTATGTGAAGTGGTTGACTAAATTATGTCATAAGAAAAGGCAAATTGTGCATCATAATGTGACACATTCTGTGGTAGTAGAATTACTCTATTTTGCCCTATTAATACGTCAATACTGTCCAAATAAACGTTTCACCTCATAATTTTGAGTTTGACCCCAAACAATCTTTAAATGAAAAGGCACCAGTTAATTAGTTTGTACAACCTGTGGCACATTTTTATAATTTTTTGATCCATTAAAACCAGAAACTCATTTTTATTAAAATCTGCAGATTGTGCAACAGATGGTAGATAATGGAGAAAGTGTTTGCAAGTGCAGTAGTCACAGCATCGCACAATCCCAGTGGCATTGCTTATATGGGACACTGTTAGTGACACTTTGTTATCACTAGAGGAGAAAAACTGTGGACATGAGCATCTCACAACTTCATGTTGCCCCACATGGCCGCCACAACATCATCGGAGTTGCATCAGGGCTTATACTTAACTTAATCGAATTCCGGGTGGCCGGTCAGGGGGGTGGGGCAGCAGGGTTTGACTGACAAGTTAGTTCTAGCGCAACAGGCAGCAGCAAGGCAAGAGTGCGCATGTTCTGGGTTGGGCTGGTAATTGTTCCGAATAGTCTGACTGAACATGCACACTATCCTTCACATTAGGAGAGCGAGGGTTGCTTCATGCCGCAGTCTCTGGACTCCTAATGAGCGGGGAGTATCTCTGCCCAAGCCAATCCTGGCGCTGCTGGAGCAGCGTCTGGATTGGCAGAGAGGCATGCGTTTGCGAGGCCTCTCTGGCGCAGTCCTGAGGCACTGGGTGCTGCGCGTGGGTGGCACACTGGTGGTATGATGACCAATCACTGTGGCTTATGTGAAAGCCATGCAGACAGTGATTGGCCTGATTTCGATGTTGCTGATGACAACCGTGACGTTGCAGCAGCCGCCAGGCCACACACACCTCGTGTTCACTGAGACAGTGCCTACAGCTCGCTCGTGCTCGGGTCACCACCTGAGAAGTGTTTCGGAACAAAGTGTGGGGCAAAGAGCTGGCAAGGAAGCCTGTTAGTCACCTACAATGCTCCGATTAAACATGTGTGAGCTGTCACAGGGAGCAACTTTGTAAAGGTAAGTGACTTTACTGCTTGTTTTTAAATAATCATAGGTCTGCCTTCCTGAGTGAAGTGTCTGTAGGCTAGGTTTGTGTGTGCACTTTTTTACCTGCCGCCTGGAAGAGAAGTACATATTATACAGATAACAGACAGAATACTCACGTGTGGTCTAAAGAGTAAAATATGTATGCACGTCACACGTGCATTTATAGCCGCATGCTAGCCGTATGTTAAAAGAAAACTACAAAAAAAGTATTTTGTATGGGATTTAATGGCAGGAGTTCACTAGCATGTCAAACTATAAAATTGGCAGTGTAAATAAAAAACTACTTGAAAATTTATTATAAATAATACTTATGCCGACAGCTGCTTGTATGCATAAAACAGTGTTAAGACAGTGGACACTTGTCATGTGATCGGTAATGTTTGAAAAAGGATCCACTCATAAGAGTGGCATGCACCATGTGCAGATAGGCAAAGGTGGGTGGGGTAGGGCCGAAGGCTAAACGTTTCTATGATGTTCTTGGAAGGGTATTTTTACGGCGATGCCGGAAAGCACATTCCACTGAAAAGTATTGTTTGTTTGCACTGTAAAGTTGAGTTGTCTGTCACCCACTGGAACTCGGTAGTCATTTTAGTAGTGGTGCCTGCTGCATTTGCGAAGGCTTTCTCCCAATGCAAACATGTATGAAAATAAATATGTCACTTGCTTCATTATACTTGTTGGTTCCAATCACTGGTTTACACCGAGTGGAGATTGGGAGGGACACTTGCAAATTAAGGAGCGGGATGGGGGAGGGGGGGAGGAGAGAAGTTGAAAAAAGGAAGGGAAAGAATGGACGTATGAAAAAGAGAACAAGAAACGATGAATGAAACAAAGGAAATGGAAAAGAATGATGCTTAAATGATAGCGTGAGAGGATTCTTTTTGTCCTCCTAAAAGGTAAAATGTAGAAATATACTTTAGTTAAGGTGACACCTGCAGGCATAGAAACATCGAAAGGAGTAGGAAGAAATGTGTGTCATAAGATAACATTTATTTGTAAAGCACACATTCACACAGGCTTGCGTCACTTGGTGCTAAAATGACAGATGCATATTGTTACCAAACTTAATGGTTCTTTGTGACGATCACGATTCAAGTTGAGCCTAGATTTCTATTGCATGTGGATTAACCCTTCAAGTATTGTGAATACGTAGAGGGTATTGAGGATTAAGTTGAAGGGGTGCATGTCAGTGGAAGAGTCTGGTTTGTTCTGAAGTGCAGTCTATAGCGGCTCGAAGCCCCGTTGACACCCTGTGACTGGATCAGGCAGTTGGCCAGTTTTTTTAACCCAGACTCTCTGTTCACAACATCTGGTACATAAATACAACTGTCACATAACGAGTTACTTGGTCTGGGAAAGCTAAAATCGTCAGAGGTACTCACCAATGCATTGTATCTCGAAGTCTATTATGAAGCTCTGTGGTTATGCTGAATAAGCAGCTACCTATGTTATATGACATCTCTTTAGTAATGTAATAACTGTACTTTCACAATTGCTTTATTAACCTTCCTGCTTTTTCCAATTTGCTTGAAAATGCACCATTTGTCCACTCTTTTTTCCAAATTTTCTCAGGGGGAAAACCCCCAAACCTCCTGTAGATTGCTCCGGCTTTCTCGCTACGCTCGCTCGCTGCGATGCTGAATGAAAAGTAATTTTATGCCCCCCCCTCAACACTTTCAAAGGTCACTAGCCGCCACTGAAAAACAGTGCCAGCTTAAGGAAATGTGAAAGTGGCAAGGTTTAAAAAAAAAAAAGAAAAATATAACGAAAAAGTGGTCCTCCACTGGAATGAGCAAATTAGTTGCTGCAGAACAGTGCTTCTGGTACCCAGTCAATCAAATTGGTAATGACAGACCTGAGGCACAATGAGTAAACCGATTTCCATATCTGGATGTCTCACCTATCCTGAAGCATAACTTTCAACACTTAAGAAGATTTGGTTCATTTTTAGCACTTCATTAAGGACCCAAATCAGCATCCAAAAATCATTAGGCGTTTTTTAATTGTAATTACAATTATATAGTGCTTCATAGACCCGAGGAGAAGCACATTCGTGGATGGGTAGTACGCTACACTGTGAGGGAGTGCTTGGTTTTTTGTAGTGTGTCTTATGTAGGATGTGTTTTGGTGTTCTGTGTGGGTAACCAGAGTGGTGCTCTCTCACTGACGTGATGTCACCCCAGTTCAAATTCATGGTTAAATGTGTGGGGCTGTTACTTCCTCCGGTGTCAGGGTCATACGTGATGTCCCTTCCTGTTGTGTCACAGAGAGGGGTCAAAGGCCACATGATATTACTTCTGCTACCCCTAGCGTTTTAGTGAACCAATATCCACAAGGCTGAAGCCAACACACATTCTTCCTATATTTCATTGTGCACAGGCATGTGTCTGGTAAGCCAACCGGAGTGGTCTTCATCCACTCACATCCAATTGGAAGTATGGAAGGGGCACGATATGAAATGAGAAATTCTCTTTATGTCCACCATATATATGCTGTCAAAGCTTAAAATAACATCATGAACCTGCAAACATTCATTACAGTAAGAACTTAAACAATAAAATGCACATCATAATTGTGAGGATTTGAATGTATTACATGACAGGGTTGTGCAACGTTAGCGTGTAATACACTTGGAAAAACTGTCTTGGGTCCAGTCAGGCTCATTTGAAAAACCTTTAGCTCAACCCTGGGTAGCTATGCCATCAAATAGCAAGGCTTAAACAAAGGAACTAGGGTAAAGCAATTAGAACCACCAAGCAATGAAATGAGAAGGTCACATAACACAAAGGAAATCCAACACCAATTTATAAAAATAGATTAGACTTTTATGAATTTTTTGAGTCCAAGCTCAATAGAATCTATTGAAGGGTTCCAAAGACATAGATTTTTAAAGTAAATGTAAATTCTGTACTTTTAGTCACAACCACAAACAAGCATTGGTAACCATAAAGTTTGGAAACTTCTGAAAAGTTTGAAAGAGTTGGGTTCGGCTACTCGGGCCCGACTAGGGTGACCAATCCATCAGGGAGAAGGTCAAGGGGGCACTAAGGAGAATTTTGATAATAACCTGATCACCAAAGCATTCTCCATGCCAATTCTGAACTTTACATCACAACCACCATAGACGTTAATGAAGTGGTCCTGATGCAGAAGATGCAGGATATGGAGGATGCTCTGGGTGCTGTCTGTCCTTGTAGTTACTTTTCGAACCACGGTTCAGGTGGGGTGATGTTGGCCACAGAGGTTGAGGTCCCTCAAAGCCCTCTTTCAGCCAATAGAACGCCATCTTCTGCTAACCTACCAGTCTCCGTCCACAGAGGGTCCAGCAATATCCTTCAGTGGAGGTGGCTAGTGTCCCTCCTGGGTGACACATCTGGACTCAGGTGACACTCCTAGGTCCGAAAGACTCGGATGCAACTTTTAGCCATAGAGGATCAGTCTCTTGGGGCACCTAGTGACGCTCAGCTGTGATTCTACAGAAGTGGCTGCTGGCGTGCAGAGTTGGGCTACTCCAGCTTTGATGACCTTGGTGCTGGCTCCGCTGGGCAGCAGACTGACCTTTGGAGCCACTTCTTTGGTCTGGGGCTTGGGATTAACTTTTCCTTGAGCCAGGAGCCATAGGCACAGTCCTCTGTTTGTTAGCCCAAGGTGCGGCGGGTGCAGTCCAGCAAGTGGTGCAGGTTCTCTTGGCCAGGTTAAAGGAGTCAGCTAGGCAGTCCTTCAATCCTTTCTTCCGGTTTGTAGTGATCTAAGGTTGCCATAGTTATGCCTCTGTACCCACTGCCAGCCTGTCTACCTGAACAAAGGGACAACGCTTCAAAGGTCTGATTGCCATTTGTCCAGCAAAGACGGCTTCACCTTTAAAGCTAGCCTTTTGGGCCAACACCCTGAGTGGCTTCCTTCAAGGGGGAGGTAACACCTCCCTCAGTAGCAGGCTACCAGTGTTTCTAAGCCTGGGAGTCGTTCATAATACTCCTCAGGAGGGCAGAAGGCTGTCTGGTGACCAGCAGCCATGTGAGGCCACTGGACAACTGGGCTACAAAGTGGCAACTTTCTAAAAGTCTCCTTTCCTTAAAAGTGACATTAAATTCGACCTGGGCATCAAGTAGGGCTTAATGCCATGATTAATTTGATACCTTGAAGGACTCATTTTAGTATTCACAATCAGAAGTTAGCCGGGCTGAGGGGTCAGCTGGTAACTGCGTTAGCCAATGGAGGTACCAACATTTCCATAACATAAAGGTAATTTGGAAGTGTTGCTGTTAGAACAGATTAAAACCATATGTCCTCCTTAATAATATATAGTTCCCTGCCTCAGTGCTCCATAGGCCTTCTTTAGGGAGACTTGCGTATATTGTTAAGGGAAGTGGGGGCTTTGCCTTTCGTTTAAAAAGGCAAAGTCGAACTAGCAGTTAAGGACTGCTCTTTCATGCTGCAGTGGCAGGCTGGGAGCCATTTTGTACCTTGTCACACACAGGGTGGCGCGACCTGTGCTGCTGCCTTTTGTGGACACTCTGCCGTACCTATATCTTGGGCACCCTGGGTACCATATACTAGGGCTTATAAGTAAGTCAGTCTATGCCAGTTGGGGATAGCCAATTCAACATACCTTTTGTAATGGGTTAGAACACTGGCACAGAGATCTGATCAACAGGCCTCAGTGCACTCTAAGAGTAGAAAAACCAGCAACATCAGTCCCAATTGTGGGGTGATCATGCAAAAAGAGGCATTTCTTTACAATAATTCTCAGCTAAAGACCAAGGCATATGCCAAAGGTCATGGATCACAAACTCCAGGTGAGAAATGAAAACCTGGAACACCCAAGGTAGCTTTTATCTTTAATTCAATGCTACTATCTAGCGCAAAATATGTGTTCAAGTCCTCAAACTTAAGTTAATTCAGTATTAAAAAGAAGTGTAAAAACTGTTCACGTCCATTTTTAATACTGGGCAGTCCTCTCAGTATAGTCCTTAGTTGAGTTCCTTCTAACAAAAACTCAGGTATATACAAGGGCTGGACCCCAAATGTTAAAACGTGTACAAAATCATAACAGGACAAAACCTGCTTAACCTTTCGAAAGGTTCTCTCACAAAATCATAAAACAAATACACCCAACCTAAGTGGGTGTAATTGTAGCATCCTAAGATTAAGAAGACATCTGAAGCAGGATGACTGAACCAGTTGGTTAGCCACTGGTTGAGCTGTGCAAGTAAGGAAAGCTCAGCCTTTTCTGCAGAGTACAAGTGTAGCTTTGCTCAAAAGCCTTAGGCTTGACATGCTGCTATTATTTAGCATTTTGAAGTGTTTTTAATGTTCTAAGCGTGTGGGACATTTTCTTTGTAAATCTTTGGTCACTCTGATGAATGTGATTATAAATTTAATTTGTTATGAATTTGGGCTTCTTTCACCCTTTGGTTTAACTTTTATTTTTGCACTCGCACTTTCTTGACTTCTGCAGGACTCAGGATTGTCCTACTTCTGCTCCCCTTCTTTCTGGCCATTCGGTACCTTTTTCCTGAGGCTCCACTTGGGTGTCAGTTTTCCTTTTATTTCTAATCCGCAGCCATATTGGGTGGGAAGACTGGGGCCAAGGGAGTTCGTACTGCGCTCAAGTCCATGCACAGGGACCAGGATACACGCACAGATGCTGTGCATTCCCGCAGGAGGCGTGCCAAATGTGAGCCCCTCTGTTCCAGCAATGCTGCGGGTGCACAGTCTTATTTAAGATGTGATGCTGATCAGGCTCTTGGCTTGCCTATTCCAAGTACAGCTGTACCACATGCACTTTTCTAACTGTATTCCTCTCTGTTGTGTACGTCTTCTAAGGCTGCTCTTGCTCTGAATGCTGTCACCCCATTTCTCTACCACACCAAAGACCCACCCCAGCTTCTCTTCAAAGCAAGGCATTTACTCTCTGATCAGGCCTCCTACCTTGTGTTTTATTAATTTGTGTTTTCTGGTACATGAGTTAATTATTGATTACAAGTTAGACTTGTTTTGTATCACAGAGACTTGGCTATGAACTGACTCTGCACCTGCGATGGCACGAGCCCCACCCCCAGGTTCCCTTCCTAACTACGCACACTGAAGGTTCTGGTCGGTTGGGTGGAGGAGCAGTATAGATATTGATAGAGCGCTTTCAGCACTCTATTTTGTATGGGTGCACTATACTCATGGTGGATATGCACCTTCACATATTCCTATTGTTTGCAGTGTCTTATGATCATTAACTTATTCAGTAGCATTCATTGTAATGAAATGTTATATTATGATTATGAATGTATCGTTATGCCTGCATATACTGAGAGCAGAACAGTCTTACAAACACACAGTGTAACGAAGTTTAGTTTAACTTGCCCGAGTCACTAGGCCTGAAACCGTAATTGTTTTGCACCTCCTTGACTTCGAGAAATAAAGAATTAAATGCATGTTGTTTTCAAGAAATTGCAGTGTTCGCATCCTACTGCAGGTATCGGAATGCCAACTCGTTATTTTCAGATTGGAAAAGATACAACGAATGCTTTGAAGACAGTTGGAAGCGAGAAGGGAGGATGTCTCTCGTGTCTGGCTGGTCTGGGAACCAAGGTCGACTTGGTGAACAAACAACTTTAATTAACAGAACATGAACCTCCCCACATAGAAAAAGTGGCAATGGATATTTTTTCCAAGATGAATCAGAAAATCGAATAGTGTATGATGCGCAGGGACAGAGACCCCAAACTTCTGCTAGCTTTCGGAGAGAAAGGAGTATCTTAGAACTAGCTCCTAACATGAAGCACTTTAACCCATTTGACATGAGTACTTCTCAGGACGTCAACACGTGCTGACACCTTTGGGATTAGATGGAAGGGTCGTTGGGTAGCGTCTCCTTTTAGTATAGTGTAGGGACAGATTTGTTTTATTTCTAATGAAAAGAGATTTAGATTCTGCTTCCATCCTGAGTTGTATCTTGATCCTCGAATTTACCATTGTATTCTTGTTATGCTGAATTACTTCTATTCGTAGAATCGGCTTTGTATTGATTTTTCTATATCTATATATGCTAATTTTACGATGTGTATACATCCTATTATTCTTGGCCTTATAATAAATTGAAAAACCCAAAGTCGGAGACTGTGGTACTTCCAGGTATGATATTGACATCTTGTTATGAAATGTTTCTTCCCCTCCACTACTTTTAGAAGGTAAATAAAAGATCATCGGCGCAAAATGCTAGGAAGACGACAGGGGTGCAATTTAGCGTAATCAATATACAGTGCTCAGTTTAATGCATCTCTGCATGCTTCTAGTCAAATACTCACCACATCTTTTTTTTATCTTTGGCAGTTTATATGAAATCTGACACGGACCCTGCAAAAAATGCATTAATTTTTTTATTCTCTGAGAGGATTTCAGCTTGTTTATTAAATACAGATGCCCTAATCCTTTTAAGGGATTTTAATCTCAATTCAGAAAACCCTTTGGATTCTGAAGCACAAGAAGTATTAAATATTATTTCGCATGAAACTTAAGAGTTCTTAGTCACAGGTACCACACATAGGACTGGGCATTCTTTAAACCTTTTGTTTGATCTTCTCTTTTGGTGCCTTTGCATCTTTCGAAGGAGTTAATTTCGTATTGTTTATTGCTAGTTCAAAAATAAAATTTAATTCTCAAAATACAGAGGACAATCACAGAAAAACCAACAATAACATTTTCAAAGCAGCGCAATGAAAATGAGCTATAAGTAAAACTAAAAATAAATCTACAACAAAACAAAATATCATCAGAGGTTCTTTCACAGTTCATCATGCCTTCATCAAATCCAATCCCCTATGTTGATCAGTCTGTCCTGCTACCAAATAGCTTTTGCCTCACAGACCATGCTCTATGCAGGAACCTAGACACTACCACTAGCGTTGAGGCATCACTCTTACAGATTGGTTTAGACTGACTATAACATTGTTCACTTCTCAGCCCTTCTTAAAACAAAAGGTCTAGTGCCTCCAACTCATAATAACTAGCCCACCATTGGAGTAAAGTGAGCTCTGACTATTTTGCAACCACCGCAGATCCTACCAAAATAGTCATTATGGTAAGTGATCGTTCTGCCAAATCTGAGCTGCAGTGGTAGAACTGGTTTACTAATGCCTTAGATTAGTAAATATTAATATGTGGTCCGGGAAGCATACTAAGGGGGTTTGCAACAGCTTGGAAAATTAAATAGAATTAACAGATTATTAAAGCGCATATAAATAAAGGAGCAAAATTGAACATTTAAAACAGTCTGGTCACGTGAAGTAAAAACTACATTTGTATCCTTATATTTATTTCTGGGAGCAGTGCAAGTGCATCAAACAGAATTTAGTATGGACAATAAATTGCTCAATTTTGATTTTTTAAATATTTGTCAATTAAATAAAAAAAATAATCTGTGCGTATTCGTTTGATGAATGCTTGTATTTGGGCTGTAGTTTTTTGCAGTTCAAATCATTGAAAATGCTTAGGACGGAGTACCCAGCTTTCAGTAAGGAGTTGGTGGGGCGGTCCCCGGATTCCAATAATGATTCAGTGGTGGTCCCTTAGTTCTAGTAGTGATTAAGTGGGGGTCCACTGAAGTCAAAAGGTTAAGAATCATTGCGTTAGATTACTTGGTTCCATGAAAGGTGTGTTCTCTCTGCTGTGTGACACACTTAGTCCCATGGTACTCAGACAAGTCATCATTAGCTAAGTGGGCCTGTAAGCATTTAGAGAGACAATGGAGTCTATGTTACACTCTTGAAGGTAGTTGATTTACAAATGTGAAATGGGTAAATTTAAAAAGAAATATTCAAACCAAGTGTAGATAAAAAAAAACTAGTCAATAAGACCCTGTCCAGATACTTTCATTACATGTTGCTTATGTCCAAAAATCCAATGAAAGAAGTCTTTAAGTCCCATAACACATACATGTTAACATTTTAGAACAGGAAAATAGGAGATTTTGAAAAACAAATTGGGGAGATATTCCTCCTGGGCAAGCTCTGTGTTCACAGTTATCCATTTTTCAGGATAAGATCATTAAACTTGTTAGTGTTTTGAATCTTAATCCTATAGTTTAATCTCATTTGTTAACTGAAACTGACCTTTTTTTAATCTCTGCCTGCGGAAGGGCTGATTTCTCTCCTGCCACTGAGGATCAGATTACTGCAAAGCTTACCCTATGTTCCTCTGGATCTCCTTTGGAGCCTTGTCTGGTCAGCCATTAACAACCAGTGGTTCAGGAAGTGGCACCTCTTTTCAAGACACTGTGTAACTTCTCTTTGTATTTAGGGGCCACACCTGACAGTTGGAAAGCTGCTTGGAGTGTCCTACTGCTGAAAGAACAGGCCTGGGCATTGCAATTCCATCAGATTGTAGGCCTATTTCTTTACTCCCACTGGCAGCTAAACTCACTGAACATGATTATTGTCACCTGTCTTTGGACTTTCAAAGTCAACCACTTTTTACATCTGTTCAATCTGGTTTCTGACACACTTGAAGCGCTTGAACCATAGTTGCCAAGGCCAGTAATTAAATCCACATGATGTTGGACACTGGAGGTTTGCCTATGGGAATTCTTCTTGATTTATTGGCGGCTTTTGAAACCATGTACCATGCCATTCTGCTAAATCGGTTGTCAGGAATTGGTGTCAAGAGCTTCATATTTAGCTGGCCTCATGCATTTTTGTTTAATCATTCCCAGGCTGTTTCCTTTGGTAGCAGGGCCGGCTTTAGAACTGGTGGCGCCTGCTGTGACAATATATTTTGGCGCCCTTCCCCCGTCAATGATTTCCTTCATGAATTTCCTCATTTTCACCCTCTTATATCTCCATAACCCTTCTCTCACATGCATTTCATTTGTTTTTTAGCGCTACTCATTGTAATTGTTTTGTATTTACATTGCGCTTACTACCCTCAGTGTAAGGTGTCAGAGCACTTTACATCACACACATTATACTGAGACAATGAATCATATGTGTTTAAATAAGTCTAAAGTAAATTTTACATAAGACAGTGAGTCTTAGAAGATATGGAATTACATCATCCAAAGTAGTAGACAGTGTATTTTAAGACTGTTTGGTCAGGAAAAGCAGAAACACAGAATTTAAAATGCACCACAGTGGCTGGGATTGGGCTCACTAACACAAATTAATTTCTGCCCCAATTTAGCTTAATAGGAGAATGAAAGACGGGAAAAATCCATAACGTTCTAGCATATGCTATGCAGTTTGCATGCAGATATTTGATGGCAGGTCATATTTCACTGTGCTACATTAGGATTGTAAATTATGAACTGCAAGTAACAAAAGGATCTCAGTGACCAAAACAGTAACCAACTGAGCTATCCACATAAAATATAGTTCTGTGATCTGCATGGTACACATTCCTTGCATCAGGCATATTAACCTTCTGTGCTTCTGTAGGATGAGTTAAAGCTGCCACTATACAAAATTAGAGTCCCTCTCCAGCAGGAACATTAATCTGCAGATTTATCTTGACATTATTATTGTTGCCTGAAAACTGCTGGACACACAAGGAACTCTGCAGCAGGTGGTTTTAAAACCATAAGGTATTTCTAAACACCGTGTCCAAGGAGCTCAGCGCCAAGTTTGGCTGCACCACTCTTTCCTCTTTAAAGCCAATCCTGTTTTGTAGCATTTGCTTCTTGGTCAAATGTCTCCTTTCCGATGTGCTCCAAGGCTCAGTCCTCAGTCAAGCACTCTTTTATATATATGTCTCAGCATTGGCTAACCTTATTGACCATGTTGGCATCTGATTTTTTGCCTGCGTGAAAGACACTCAAATAATCCTTAGATTAGAGGTGGATCAGCAAGTATTTCATGCTCATGTTATGTCTTATTTATGTATGTTGGCCAACTGGATTAAAGCTACCTCAATCTCCTTGAATGGCGAGAAGACTGAAGCGTTCGTCTTTGGTAATTCCTCTTTGTGGACAGATTGGGGATCAGATATTTTAGGACCTCGCCTTCTCCGAGAGCTCAAAGACTGGACATCATTTTCGTTAAGTAGCTGCCACTTGAGCCACATATTAACAAGCTCAGTTCCACCTGATTTCTCTTGATGGAGACCATTTGGAAGGTTCTGCCTTTCTTGCTAAATTCTGACTGGAAAACGTTGATCTCTCACGAATTACATCTAGGTTAGACTTCTGTAAATTTTTATTATTTGGTTTTCCCGGTTACCTGATGAAGATACTTCAACTGGTTCAGAAAGTTAGTGCTGGGTCTAAACAAGCACGCACACGTTTTCCATCTTGCCCAACTGCTTGGGTTGCCAGTATACGAGCAGTGCCTTTTCAAGGGTTCCTAGTTCTGACATAAAACAGTTTATAATTTTCTTTTGACCTCTATAAGCTGTCTTTCTTTTCGACATATATACCATTCAGGGCCTCACTTTCCAGCTCACTTCATTAGGTTTCTGTGCCACAGTTTAGACACTCCAGGTTAGGCAGCTGTTCACTGGCAATGGCGACTGGAAAGGCTTTTTTTTTGTACTTGATTTAAAAGAAGCCGTACTACATTCTGGAAACTGTTAAAAACGTATTTCTTCAGTACCTTTTATATATGGCTTTTCAATACGTTGTTCTCTCCAATTTGTGAGCTTCATACATTTTTAAACAAATAATAGATAATGTGCACTACAATGTCAATTACTGAAGTTCACTCATTAGTAGCTGTGGTTTCCATAACATTTCAACATTTACCTGAATTGTATAAAATGATTATTTATGCTTGTATTCAGAAATATGTTTTTTCATCTGTTCATATTAATGCTTTTGAGTAGTACTAATTAAAGCACTTATTTCCCTTTGAAGAGTGACATTGTGATCAGCCCCTTTACCACCATAAAGACGTTAGTGTCCTATGGAGCTTAACCTGACTTTGCATTTGGGGCCAGACTGAAGTATATTTTAAATACCCTCCCTTATTTCACGTTCCTAGAGGCAGGGTGAAGGAACTCTCTTACAATGATGGTCAGATTAAGAGATAAAGTGTACTTTTGAATTTCAGAGGAACCTCCAGGCTTTCTCTGTGCAGAGCTTGCAACAAGAATGAGAGGAGAAATAAAAAGCACCTCTCAAAGTTATAGAATTGCCAATGATTCAGATACCCAAAGAGCATCAGGTAATCTGAAGCTAGCCAGTGATGATACAGCAGTATCAAGATTCTCAGAAAATGTTCAGCCACTCAGAAATCAGAGCCATTGGTCGAAGGAGAAAAGTTCAGAGGAGACAGAAATAATGTCACCAATGAAGATGTCCAGGACCCAACAGCCAACCTATACCCCAGCTCCATCTCAAAGCAGTCACCGTGTTGGCGCTAAAGCCTGGCCGATTCCCTTAAAATTAGGTTAGAATTTCTGAGAAATGTAGATATTTGATCCCAAGAAACTGGTGAACATGCGAGAACCATGATCAACAGACTTGATGATTAGATGGAGCTGTAACTAATGACTTGAAAAATCAATGGGCGAGCAAGGGTTTTGGGGCGCGTCCTGTTCCCCAGAAGCGTACTATACTTAAACAATGTGGACGGGCCCACTATGTGTATGTAATTACTTTAGTCACTGTAGCATGAGCTTGGACCCATTAGGTGTTGTTAAAAGACCCCTCACACCTGCTTCATCATTGGGGTCCCAACCGGGTGGCCGAATGCCCCCCGGTGGTGCTACGACGCCTGATTACATCGGAGCAGGTGTTGGTGCACAAGTGTGATGTGATGTGATATTCTACAGTTAAAAATACCTCTGAGAATCCTTGCCTTTATTTTTAAAGTTGGCGGCTCAGGATATAGTTAAAATATGTGTGGTGCAACTATTTAAGGAGTAATTACCTTTAATTTGGCTTATGTGTGGCGGTCTACATGTTTCAGCCCCCGCTGTGTGATTAACGGGGCTTTCTTCAGGACCAGAAACGTGCTAAGTGAGTGGCGAAAGGTGAAAGATGCCAAGTGAAAAACCAGTGTGGTTCCTACACACGCGCTAAGGTGTGTGGTTGAAAAAATGTCGGCATACTCACAGACACTTTAAAATAGCTAAAAATTCAAAGCTAAGGAGTTTTAGGCAGTAATCGGGGCTCGAGGGAGGAGGCTCATTCCAGATCCAATTTGGTGAAGACGAGGCATCCGCTGCAAACCTAATTATGGTCCTCCGTGGGATGTTGCAATTAAGGCATTCATTGCTTGGGCGGCACAGTGGAGGCTGACAGATGCATGGCGATATAGGAATCATCAGGTCAAGGAGTACTCCTATTATTCGGGAGCACATGGACTGCATGTCCGCCTAGATCGTATCATGGTCTCTGTTACCATTCTATCTTACATTTCTTTAACACACTATTTAGTGCGCACACACTCCGACCATAATCCGCAGGTGATGGAACTGGAATGGGAGGGTGGCACGCCCCCAATTCTCCTTTGGAGCCTACAGCCTGATGCTCTCCTTGACGTGCCATTTCGTAATTTATTAGCAACCCACATACCACAGTACTTTGACGACAATGCAGGTACCGCCTCAACACCGTTGGTGGAGTGGGACGCCTTCAAGGTGGTTATAAGAGGACATTGCCTGGGAGCGGAAGCCGGTACGCGAGTACAGTTAGAAAAATAACTCAGCACTGTAGAGAGGAGATTGGCACAAGGAGAGCGTGAGGCAGCCCAAGGATCTGCTGGCTAACTTACGCAGGATAGAGAGGAACACGCACGACTGTTAGAGAGGCTCCGATGTCTCAACTATGCAGCACATTCCGCTCAGACTCATCAAATGGGGGACAAAGCAGGCAAACTATTAACATGGCTAATACGTCAAAATGATATGACTTTGCCAGTGACATCCCTCCACACCAGCCTAGGAACCACGTCTATACACAGATATCCACCATGAGTTCACGACACACTAAGCTGCATTATACAAATCTCAATCACGAGCCGACTATGCAGATATACAAGCCTATCTTGCAGGTTTAGCCTTACCACAACTCACTGAAGAACAACAAGTGGAACTTAATGACCCCATCCTTCTAAAGGAGGTAAAAGATAGCGTGTTCTCACTATCCAACGGCAAGGCTCCAGGGCCGGACGGCCTGCCAGTAGAGTTTTATAAGGCATATATACATATCCTGGCGCCGCAGCTCCTAACGTTGTATGAAACCGCACTCGATGAATCGACCCTCACTGATGCACAGAACGAGGCATTGCTGGTTTCTATCCCCAAGCCCGGTAGAGACCCGGAATACCTCGGATCCTACCGCCCATTGGCCTTGTTGAACACTGACTATAAAGTTTTTGTGTCCATATTGGCTAAACGCCTGGCCCCGTTAGTAAGGACTCTGGTGCACCCTGACCAAAATGGATTTGTCCCCACCAGAAGTACGTCTCTCAATATCCGCAGGTTCTTTAGGGTCCAACAATATGCACTAGACAGGTGGCCACAGTCTGGCTGCCTGATATTAGACTTGGAGAAAGCCTTCGACTCCCTGGAGTGGCCATATTTAGCGGCTGTGCTACGCAAATTAGAATTAGGCGATCAATACCCAAGTATGATCCAGTTACTATACCAACGCCCCACAGTTCGAGTCCGGACGGGCAGGTTTGTCTCAAACGCTATCTGAGTGAGATGGGGAACGAGGCTGGGGTGCCTCTTGTCCCCTTTGCTGTTCTCCCTTGCCATGGAGCCTTTGGCGGTGATGCTTCGAGGGTGGGGGAGAGGAGTGGGGCATACCACTGGGAGATGGAACGCATGCTGTCTCGCTGTACGCAGACGATCTGTTGTTATATATATGAGACCTATATGCCATCCCCGGATCAATAGCGGACACTTTCAGAAAGTTTGAAAGACTATCCGGTCTCCGAGTCAATTGGAATAAATCAGGGGTCTATGCATTCAGCGAACACACGGCTGAGGTTAATGTACACATACATGGCGATGCTCTTGCCTGGTATACCCCATTTCGATATCTAGGAATTTACATTTATCGATCCCCTGCGGATATATTAGATGAAAATCTAACTAGAGCCATCTCCGCAATTAGAGCACAGGTGCGCTTCTGGAAGACCCTCCCACTGAATGTAATGAGCTGTATAGCGCTGATAAAAATGATAATCCTACCAAAACTGTTGTATTACTTTTCAAATATACCGGTCTACGTCCTGGCTAGGACGTTTCGTGACCTGGAAGGCCTATTCCGTGACCTAATCTGGAATAAGGGACGGCCCAGGGTGGCTTTATGGAAGCTATTTGCCCCTACCGACAAGGGCGGACTAGCAGTCCCGAACATGGAACTTTATTATCTAGCAGCCCAGCTACAGTGGGTGACGAAATGGCTTGGAGGTACTGGACTAGACGACACAGCAACAGCGCAGCAGCCATGGTCCCGGACCCAAATCTATTACTTATTTCATCCAATTGCAAAGCCCCGCCCCCCCCCCCCCGGACAACCCAGATATACTCGGAGTTAGCCTATAGATGTTAATGGAGAAGCCTATTCCTTTCTCGAGACACGATCCCTTATGCTCCATTGATTCCACTTGTGGGAATGCCCCAGGGAGGGACTAACATCTCTGAAAGAGAACTCGCAAGTTGGCATGAAGCAGGACTAGAAACATGGGGTGACCTTTACAAAGATAGTGCCCTATTACCTTTTGAGACACTAACCGCGGACCATGATTTACCGGCAGGACAATTCCTTCTACATAATGCCGTCACAAGGTCCCTGACGGCAAAATGGGGAGACATGTCCACAGAACCACCCACACACATTGTTACAATACTTGCACATCATGGCAGCGGGCTCGCACATAGTGCATTGGCTAGTTGAAGCCCTACTTACACATACGTTGAAACCCATGTCCAGTCTTCGAGAACGTTGGACAGAAGATAGAGGGCAACCATGAACGGAAAAGGAATGGGATACGATTTTCGCTAGCCCCTCCTTCATACGTTTAGGCTCATACACACGTACATAATACAGAGAGCATATCTCTCACCGGATAAAATAAATAAATACTTTAGCATTAACACCTCAGCCTGCCCCGCTGCCTACAAATAGGCGCAGACCCCTTACATATGCTGTGGTCTTGTACCTCCCTCAATACGTACTGGCACAAAGTAATGGAAGCCCTCACGAAATGCACAAAGGTACAACTGGCGCACACATGGGAGGTCAGCATTTTAGGATTATATGTTAGAACGAAGATCTCCAGGTTCAGAGATTTAGGCTTGATAGTGGCAAAATGCCTCATAACCCAGAGATGGAAGCATGCAAATCCCCTCAACAATACACAGCTGGGTGAGATCTCTCACGGTGTGGGCACAGGCCGAAAGCACAGTATTGCATAGGGAGGAAACTGCGGGCTGCGAAAATACCCGATCGCACAATCTTGGGATGATCTCCTCAGGACACTCTCGGGGGGAAACGGCATGGAGGCTGACTCCAACTCACAGGAACCCGCAGGACCTGGGGCAGCTGCTGACACGTAAAGGCATTGCACAACGTGATACTATTTTATAATGGCAGTCGCTGGAGGTGGATACCTCCGCATACAATCTGCCTGAGGTTATAGCTGCGCACTAGCAGATGCGAGACCCTAACATCCTGCATCACCAGCTGACGACGCTTTATCGAACTACCAGACACGGGATACACTAGCTATACCCACCCCGACCTAAAAATATCTTGATGGCAGTTCCTATGTTTCAGTACAGTTTATATAATCAATAAAAATATCTTTCAGCACAATATGGCCAGCAGACTTCCAGCTAGTTGGCGGAAGCAATCCAATGCAAGGTGCATCTCACGAGATAAGTAACTATAAATCCTAAATTACAACGTAGCATTAATCCACTTCAGTGGAGGCATGTACTAACAAAGAGATACCAACTGTAATGCACAGAGGTGTAATGTAATATGATGGATATGGACACAGTCTGCCCATGATATGCTGTTGCGCAATTCGCTTCTGTAACTGAACTGTGAATATCGCTAGAATGTTCTACTTTGGCGAAACACTGTTTATGTATGTTATGATGCACCGATATAATGTTCTTTTTTATTATTTGTATGTCTGCAAAATTGAAAAATACAATAAAGATTAAAAAAAATCTGTGAACAAACAAATGTGTACACAAAACACAATACAACGGACAACAGACCAGTCCTTATTCAAAAGACAGTGCAAAAAGTAAATGCTTATTAAGCATGCGACAAATGCCAGGTACAGCTAGATCACACAGAGATTACAACAGACAGAATGTCCTGTTTGTGTACGGTGCATTCCATAAGCTGGTAGTGGCTGTTACTAGCTGGGAGGGGGGTCGACGCATTTCAGAACCCAATTTAATTTAAGGATTCTCCTCAGGACTAGGACAGGTCAAACACTACAAAATATAAAAGGGAAGTGTTTAGGATTCGGGGATCCCTGCGTTGGAGAAAGGGGGAGGGGGGGGGGTAATCCATTTCTGATTGGCGCAACATGGGCTTACTTACCTATTACGGTGGAGGATTCAATTAATGCCTTCATATTTCGAGAAGTTTTAGGAGTCTGGATTGGGAAGCTTGCTAAAAAAAATGAGAAAGATTGACTACATTGTAAAAGGCGAGTATTCAATGGGCACTCCATAGAATTTGCCATAATTGGCCACAATGCCAATAGATTTAAAGATAAAGGAAACCAGATCTTGCCTCCTGTAAATGATTCGGTCTCACCAGCGGTTGTTGTTTTCTGTTCCAGTGGATATGGTGAATATTCGACTGCGTATAACTAGTGAAAAGGATATGAGCCCATATTAACTAACAACCAAAAAGAATTGTGTGGTATGTATGACTGAATGAGGAACAAAGTTTGCAGATCTTACTTGCAAGGGAAACGGGGGTCAGTGGGGCCGTGAACACCAAGCGCTTGTCTTTGGCCTCAATTCGTAAGTGCAATCCATAACTGGTGAAGAACAAAGTGACCGATTAATGTGTTGCGCTGATAAACATGAAGAAACCACTGTTTTTGTAAAGCTTGCGGGGGCATACCTCACTTTTCAGACAGCTGCTGTACCGCAACTTCGTGGCCCTTGAATGGTTTACAAACTGCCCAATCCGCATCTAAAGTAAATAAGGGAAGGGGGACATACCATTTATTTATTTATTTATGCATTTTTATAAAGCGCAGACTTTACCCGAAGGTGTCAGAGCGCTGTGCAATAGAACCAGTTACGTTACATGAGAGAAATGTTACAAAATAGAACGTACAAAAATAGCAGGACACACAATCAAACACAGCAGGCAAGAGGAACACAATATCAAACACAGGAAGCAAGGAATGTACAAAAAATAAATAAATATAACAAATTTACAATGACTAACGAACTTCCTGGCGGGGTCTGAGAATGAAGGAATTAGTTCTGAAAGTGTCTTTGGAATAGAAGAGATTTGAGGTCCGCTTTGAAGATCCGGATGGAGGTGGTGACACGGAGCTAAGGAGGAAGCAAGTTCCAGATTCTCACCGCATTACCTGAGAACGATTGAGCCATCAATTTTTCCCTTTTGAAGGCTCAAGCAGGAACTTTTCCGCATTCCGAGAAGGTCTCAAACCTCCGGACAATTTCAGTTTATTCGCCAGATAGCGAGGGGAGGAAGAGTGCAAGGCTTTGTGGGTGATGCAAGCCGTTTTGTAAATAGCTCTAGCCTCGATGGGAAGCCATTGGAGAGAAGACAGGATAGAAGTGATGTGGTCACTTTGTTTGGAGCCTGAAATGAAACGAGCTGGTGAATGGAGGACGGATTTAAGGGGGGAGAGGTGAGATTTGGGAAGGCCAGTCAGAAGAGAATTACAATAATCCAGTCTAGATAGAACTAGCGATTGGACCAAGGTTTTTAGGTCTTTCTCCGGGAAGAACCGACGAATCCGGTTGATAGCGTGCGTTCTTGGCAATGGAGTTGATGTGTGAGATTAGGTTGAGTCCTTTGTCAAGTATGACACCTAGGGATTTAGCGCAGTCGACAATCATGGGTTTACTGTTGAGTAAATTCAGCTGATCCATCCAGGATTGAACAGGAGGCGGGGAGAGAGAGGTAGAAAGGAGGAGGAATTCAGTTTTGGCTGGGGGTGTAATAAATCTCTGCTGTTTGACGATTGATCATTCTAGCAGAACTTGCCTTTGTAGACGCGTTAATCTGCAGCGTATTTCCCCACCAATTATTTCCTGCAACACCGGAAACCGGAAGAAGGCGGGGCCATTCGGACGCGAGGGCTTTAAATCCACGACCTACAGTGTTTTTTATATTCTCGCAATGCATTTCGGTATATGTAGTTTCAGCGATCACAGAGTTAAAGTGCATTGAATAAAAGCGCAGACTGGGGGCTTGTGTGAATTGAAACAAACTGAAGTTGGGAAAACTATCTATCGCCTGTCCTGGTTTCCAAACGGTGATGCCTTCCATTACTCACTAACTCTATGAATGTCATGGGGTTGCGTTTACTTAGACCTTTCGCTTTTTAGTGATAGGTGATAAACTGGAGGCTTGTAACTTATGTAAGGTTCGTACAAGTGAAAAATCATAATAATAAACAATGTGCGTTAAATGAAACTGAGTGTTCGAGGCCAATCATATTATGTGTCAACAGGAGTCAAGTGGTTGCCCAATTTGAGGTATGGTGTGAATTACAGTCTGTTTAGTTCAGACATTTCGTTAAGTCCTTTTGAGGCTGTGTTAAAGCACATAATTAGATAAGCTTCACTCTGAAGCAATGTTCTATCTAGGTCTCCCCCTATGGGGTTCGGTGTTACAACACTTAGTATGGTCCATCTGAAGTCTGTTTCAGTATGTTTGAGTTCCTGGAAATGTGCCACCAGAGGTGCGTTCTGTACTTTATTCTTAATTCTGGATCGATGCTGACTGATCCTTTGTCTTACATCTTGCGTTGTTTTTCCAATGTAGATGAGTGGACAAGGGCAGATTATGGCATAGACCACATTTTTGGTCTTGCAGGTTGAAAATTCATTATGTGTCCACTTGTCGCTTCCATCCATGAATTCTGTGCCTTCAATGGTTGAGTTGCACGCTGAGCACATTCCACATTTATGATGTCCTGTGACTGGTTGAAGGTTCAGAAAGCTATGCAGGGTTTCATCCCTTTTGTGGGACTCTTCAGATGCCCTCACTATTTGTTGTCCAATGCTGATGTTTTTCTATAAGGGAAACAAAGGCAGTTGGAGATCTTTGTCAGTATCTTTTCCCAGATGCCAATTCTGTCGTATAATCTTTTTAAACGAGTTAGTGTGTAGGGCGAAAGTGGAGACACACACTAATCGGGACATTGTTTTTTTTGGGTTGTTTTTCCAGTAAAGTTTCACGTGGTGTGAACCGTGCTGAACCATGCTCTTTTGCACGAATGCTTGAGTAGCTCTCTTTATGTACACTCATCCCCTGTCTTTCACATCATTTCTCACTGTACTCACACACCTATTTACTCACACAGAGTACATTCTCACATTGTATTATACTACTTCCTCCATGTGGTGACACACAGGCTGCCTACCACCAGACACCTTTCTGCAAGGGTGTCTACATTAGAACAGCATTGATTTCATGCAGAAAGGCGTATCTTCTTGCACAAAAACAATCCTTAAATGAATTTGACCTTTTCTATGTGTGATGTGGAATGCATCACTCACAGAAAAGCGAAGTAACAAGGAGAAATGGAGATATTTCTCCTTGCTACGCCTGGGTCTGGGAGGTGCACCATTTTTTGCGCAATCCCAGGTTTACGATCTCAATAAATCTGAGATTTTGTCAAAATCCTTAGGTGGCTGCATGGGAATGCCCATTCTCCACCCATGGAACGCCTCTCAGATGCAAAGTAATGCAAGGCAGCGCTTTGCGCTGTATCACTTTGCATTTACTAAACTACGCAAAGCCACACAAAGTGGCTTTGCACGGCTTAGTAATACCCAGAGAGGACTTGTGTTGCCTAGTGACGAGTTGCATCACACAAGGACAACTCACATCCGTAGTAAATTTGGGCCTAGATATTATTTGGTTGCAGCGCATTGACTTTCAAAGGAGAGTTTGGGAACTTGAGAAATGAGGTGTTTACATTTTGCAGAAATACAATAATAGAGATTGAGGCAAACATGTCTGTGATTAACATGAAGCTGTACTCAGAGAAAAAAGGAATACAGAGGTTGGTTATGTGCCCTGCCTCCCTCTGTACTCAAACACTGCCCAGCCTTGTTTACTCTAACACACATTTTCAGATTGGGCTGCAGTGTACATTCATAGAGATCGCTGTTTTCTAATACAGTGTCTCGCTCTGTAGTACAAATGTTGCCACCTTTGTACTCACACCCAACATATCCATACTCACAGGCAAGTATCCTTGTGCACTCTCTCTCTCTCTTTCTCTCTCTCCTACACACACTCTCACATTCCTCCAACAATGTCCCCCACTGTAACCACATACAGTCTGTCTCTTGGCCCTCAAGCAAAAATTGCCCTTTGTCTCACACACGCACAGATGGCCTCCTTCGTACCCACTCTTTGCTCCCTGCTCCACACAGTACATCTTTCTTTCTTAAAGGATATTTGCTGGTTTGACTGAGTCCTGACTTATGACTGTGGCCAAAATGTGTCCTTAAAACTAATTTCCTTCTGCCTAATCAGAGCCAGCTGTGCTGCATTCCCTAGCCTGCCAAAACAAGCGGATGGCTCTCGTGACAGACAGCTCCTGCCATTTTTATTGAAACCAGTTTCACACCCCCATATCTGAGTGCTCGGGCCCCCTCCTCTGCTCTCCCCTCATCCTCACTGACACACACAAACATACAAGGGGAGAGCAGAGGAGAGCTGCACATGGGCCCCTGGGCATAGGAGATTTGTTTTTCTTTCTTTCTCAAGCTGTGTTATTGGAAGATGTTACAAGTCTGGGAGGGAGAGACCACCCTGGCGTCCGAGGATGGCAGGGTTATTTACTGGTTCTCCTCCAGGGGACCAGGAAGTCTTGTAACTGGGGATAATAGAAACGAGGACCTGTTGTCACTGGGGTCTTTAACTGAAGGCAGGAGAATAGAGAGTATAAAAGAGTGAGATCTCACAAGGGAAAAAGTATAAGAATATAGGCATGAGATTTGTAACCGAAAGAAGGTACATCAAGAGCATAGGGGAGTAAGTAATCAAACTGTGCACAGAGAAAAAAGAGCACCAAAAAGTAAGAACTGAAAGTGAGTGAAGAGAATCAAGAGAAGGATGGGAGTATAGAGGAGTGAAACGTAAATGAGTGATGGACAAACAAAAGATAAAGAAGTTGAATCTGTAAAAGAGGGAAAGATAATTAAGAATACACAAACAGGAGAACGCTATCAATAAGGATTCAATGGTATAAAAAAGTGAGAGAGATAACTGAAGGGAGAAAGGTTAAGAATGAAGAGGGTGAGATCTGAAAATGAGTCAAGAGAACAAAAACTGAAATCTGGTAAGGGCTAGAAATGCACAAGAACAGCATAATGTTATTTGTAACTGAATGTAACAGAATGAAGAGCAGTGGGGAGTTAGATATATAACTGAACGGAGAAACAAAAGTACAGAGAATAGAGATCTGAACATGATGCAAGAGAATCAAGGGAATAGACAAGTGCGAAATGTGACTGAAGCAAGTAGAATTCCAAGCATATGGAAATGAGATCTGTTGTGGAGGGAAAAATAATTATGAGAATAGGGATGTCACATGTGAGAATGAGGTAAAGGAATAAATAGCACAGAGAAGTGATCTATTACATTGGGCCAAAAATGAGTACACAAGAGAGATTTATAAATAATGGAAGAGAATCCAGAGGCATTTAGGAGTTTAAGGGAGTGAAATATGTAAATATAAGATGAAGAAACAAGACAATAAAGAAATGAGATTTGTAAGTTACAGAGAAATAATCAAAAGTATAGATTAGAGACATCTATATGAAACTGAAGGATGAGGAATTCTATGTATAGTAAAAGTCAGATGTGTCAGATATGTAAATAAAGGAAGAAGACTAAAGGGGACAGGGGAGTGTCATCTAAAAATGAGGGAGGAGAATCGGGAGTATAGAGCAGTGAGATGCTTAGCGTAGGAAAGGAAAATCAAATGTACAAAGCAGCGAAAGACTTTCTTTCAATTAATACTATCAACCATCCCCGTAGTCGGATATAGAGAAGCAACCGAGCACCGATTAGTTACCAGCTAACTCAAAAGTTGCCTTAACTGAAAGATCCTTCTTTGTCCCTCCCACTTTTTAGTTCAACTATTGATCCTGTGATCCCTAGCCATGGTTTTGTGCCTGAAAGCATGACCCTCAATAATATGATTAACAGGCTCCGCACATCAGACATCAGCCCACGGATATGTGGAGTACAAAACATGATTCACGTCCTCAATGCACCAGGCTCCTTAAACCTACACTTCATGCCCACTCCTAGGAACAGCAAATACCCACACAGCAAAAGAGTCTTCAGTAATCTCTCAACAGATGGCATTGAACTGTTGCTAGAAGGATATAAATCATAAAGTACATCTAGATCTTCCTCTTGCTAGTCAAACATTTCAAAGATAGTAGGCATCAGATATCATAATGCAAATATTTGCAAATAAAGAACTAACTCTGAAAATGTTTAACATTCTAATCTAGGTTTCAATCTTGTTGATCCAAACTAGAAGTATATCTTGTTCACAACTGCAGATCTGTGTCAAACCTAGATTTATTCTTTAGAGAAACATGGTTGAACTCAAACTTCACAACCAGTTAGGAATCTCCTTGTGACTCCAGACTACGCAGTCATTTGCCTTTATCAAGAAAATAGAAGAGTTAGAAAGGTAGCCGTCACTCAGAGCGAGTCCATCCAACTAAAAAGTTTGAAACTGAAACATGATGCTGAAGACAGTATACATTATCTGCCACCCCCCAGGTGAGAATTGCATATTTATAAAACAACAGAGGGAATAAATACAAATCAATATAGCTCTCCAATTAACCAATTAACATATTTATATCTCATCCTGCCCTTGACAGATCTCATGCAATTTGGATTGGTGTGCATACATGCAAAGGGTTCCATCTCAAATCCTCTTATAGGCGTGGAAAGAGTTCTGATAACAGACCCGGAGTAGTGATTAACTAGTCAGATCACCACCTCAGTCAGTCCTCCCTTCAGTCATCTAAACTTTTGACAAATGGTCACTTAAAAAGTCCACAGTAGGGGAGCGTGAATTGACGACCGATGAAGATGGCTGCTTGACGGAGCACTCCGGAGCAACCGCAGGGATATATTCGGCTTGCTGCCAACTTACCTGCCAAAGACTGCATTCTCAGTGACATGAGCATAGCGGAGCTTCTTCTACGTTGATGGGTCAATTTCTGAGCTTTATGCCTTCCGTGCTTGCTGAGTTTCGTTGATATGAGAAGATGCATGCTGTCTACAGAGAGCTTCTGACTTTGCTGACTAGTGCCTTACCCACCACAGGATTGGAACAACTTAACAAACTGAAGCTACTGCTACAGTGGAGGCCCATGAGGCCTGCCTGTTTCCATCTGAGCAGCGCCTTATTAGATCGAAACGTAGTAAGTAACGGGTGCTGCCTTCTCAAGGTCATTCTAAAATAGGATGACCAGTCGTCTCAGAGTTTTCCACCTGCTGTCCTGGCAGATTTGGGCAACATTTGCTCAGGTCCCGGTTTTTAGTGAGAGTTGACTGAAAACAGAGGGAGGCGGGTTTATTATATCTCCCAAAGCAGGACTAGCTAACAGCTTATATGAAAGCAATGCAACTTGCAATCCATTTTATTTCATTTGTGCCTTGTTTATCTGTTTCTTTGATGATAAATGTTGTTATTCTCTGGTGTAAAATTGTAGTCCTTCTTTTATTTTTGTGAAATGTCCCGGTTTCTAGTTTCCAAAATCTGGTCACCCTATTCTAAACAGAAAGAAGATAAAAGCCATAAGGTATAGCACAAGTGATACAAAGGGCAGGGCTAGACCTGGGATTCACACGCCTGCCCTACAGCTGTGATGAACAGATTTGGGCATCAGATGAGTGGCCTAGCCTAGTAGACCTGAAGCTAACAGGCTTGAGCTGAAGCTGAGAGGCCTGGGTAGAAGTTGGAGCTGAAAGACCAGGGCTGATGATTGAACAGAAATAGTTTGGATGGGGCTTTGACTGGGAAGGATGCTTATGCTCAAACTGGGAGACTGTGCTAGCTGTTGGGACTGGAAGACCACAGCTGAGCCTTGGAGTGGAAGTCAGTGTTAGTTATGACACATTGGGGTAAGATTTATTAATACTATGCACCAGTTTAAAGTCACTAAACATGGTACAAAGTGCTGATTTTTATTTACTCTCCAATGCAAAAAAAATTTGTACTGGAAAGTAACCAGAATTTGTGCTGTTTTGCATCAAGTGTATGTCCCATGGGTAGCACAAGTGTGTTCCCCGGATCACTAACAGAATATTGTGTTAAAAAATATCGACATACAAAAATATTGTGCCAAAAATATTGTTTGTTTTTTCCTTGTCTGGTTTTTGAGTCACTATTATTAAAGCTTCACGCATTGTTTGCATGAGGGTTCTGAGCTGAAGAGCCTCCTGATAGACCTCTAACAGTTTGTTCACCATTTGGTCTGCATAACGATGGTAGACGGGTAGTCCATTGCTGCCTGGGGTTTTTGCTGGTTTCATATTTCTGATTGCCAAAAGGATCTCTTCCCATGTGATGGGCCTATCTAGTTCGATGATGTCAGCAGGATCTAAAGACGGAAGTGGTATTTCTGCTAAGTAACCCCTCATGTGAGTCTCTGAGCCCTCTTCCTGTCTCACATAAGACGTACTCAGGTGAAGCTGCAGTACCTGGTTAATAGCTCATTGAGTACACATCAGAGACCATTGAGCTGTTTGGATAGACAGTATGGGGCCCTGTTGTTTTTCTTGTCTAGTCAGTTTGGCGAGCATCACCCCAGTCTTTCTCCATCCGCATGGAGCCACTGATAAAATGTTGTATAGTTATGTTTCTCTAGGCAGTGCCAATCATCAAGTACCACCTTGCGGCCCTCCCTCCAGGCTTCTAGTCTGTCTGGGTGTAGATGCATTTCCCTCTCAATGACAGCCAATTCACCTTCGTTCTTCCGGATAGCTCTTCCAAGCTGTTGCCGCACCCCATATGTCATTTTTAAACATATTCCGTGAAGCACTACTTTCATCGCCTTCCAGTCCAAGGCTCTGGTGCTAGCACTACCCCAGTTTTCATTAAAATAATGTCTTCAGTGATGTCATGTGTGATGTCACTGACCATGTCATGAGAGATGTAATATGTGAGGTCATAAGCAGTGCATTGCGGAGTTTGAGTTATATTTAGCTCATGTAAGTATAACTGCTGAATTTTTCTGGTTTGTATGAGTGAAATGTCAGCCTAACTATAAGGTACCTGTAACCTCTGTTGTTTTCAGTGAATTTCTAAGGATTTTTTAATTCTATTTCCTAACTATAGCATCTGTGTAACCTTTGTTTTTTCAGTGAATTTCTAAGGTTTTTTAAAATGCTAATTCCTTACTAAAAGGTCCTTGTAACCTTTGCTTTTTTAAGTGAATCAAAGCCACCAACACATTCATAACTTATAACTGTAAAATTGATGATAACCAACACACTAAACACATTACTATCTAAATGACTGTATAATAGTATGGATAATTCCCTTAATATCTATTACACAGTGTATAACTCTTTCAGTGGACTCTGTGACTGCATACATCACTGTATCAGTAGGTCTCTCATTCACTGTATAAGTATTTGAGTGTATCTGTGAGACGGTACATCAGTCTATCAATGGTTCTGTAACAAACTGTGTGACTATCTCAGTGCATTTATGAGTGGGTGCAGCAGTGTCTCAATGGGTCTGTGATTGGTTGCCTGAGTCTCTCAGTCCATCTGTGAGTAGGCGCATGAGTACCTTTGTTCATTTGAAAGGAAATATATGACTGTCTGACTAGTTCTGTGAGTTGATACATGAGTATCTAAGTAGGGGTCTAAGAGGGTGAGTGAGTGGGCGCATGACCGTCTGAGTGGGTCTGTGAGTGGGTATATGAGTCTCTCAGTGGGTCAATGACTGGGAAGATGAGTGCCTGAGTGGATCTGTGAATGGGTCCCTGAGTGGGACTGAGTGGGTGTGTCAGTGTCTTAGTGTATGAGTGACTTGGTACATAAGTCTCCGAGTGGGTCTGTGAGTGGGTGTTTGAGTGACTGTATGGGTGTGTGAGTGTCTGAACGGTCTGTGAGTGGGTATGTGAGTGGATCTGTGAGTGGGTGTATGAGTGTCTCAATGGGTCTGTGAGTGAGAGCATAAGTCTCTAAGTTGGTGAGTGAATGGGTGCATGCATGAGTGTCTGAGTGGGTCTGTGACTGGGAGGGTGAGTGTCTGGGTGGGTCAGTGAGTGGATGCATGAGTTTTTGAGTGGATCTGTGAGTGGGTGCATGGGTGCCCAGGTGAGTCTGTCAGTGGGTGTAAGAGTCTCTAACTGGGTATGAGTCTGTGCGCATGAGTCTATGAGTGGGTCTCTAAGTAGGTGTGTGAGTCTCTGAGTAGGTCTGTACATGGGTGTGTCACTCTCCTAAGTGAAGGTAACAGTACCTGAATGGGTATGTGAATGGGTGCATAAGTATCTGACTGGATATGTGACTGGATGTATAACTGTGTGAGTGGGTTTGTGAACAGATGAATAAGTGTCTGAGTGAGTTTGAGACTAAATACATGAGTCTGTGACAGTGACCGGCAAGTGTGTACAAATATATATATATGTTTATATTTCCACCAATGTTCGCGAAGACGCCGCGATGGCCAAGCGATGATACATGGAAGGGCCGCACTGGCAGTCGCGGCGTCATGGCAAATATCACGCGCGATCAATAAAATCCATTTTGGACACATAACTTGTGTCCCTAACACCCCATTTCTCAAACATTGGGTCAGAGTACACCCACCCTGACCCCTTATGTTTCCTTTCATAGAAATTTTCAGCCCCTGGACCATTTCCCGATCGATAAAATGGTGGCCGCAGCTCTCTGTTCAGGTTGCGTCCAGCCAATCAGAGCATTCCTGCTGCTGTGGGTTTTCACGATTTACCACGAAATCATTGCGAAATATCCGCCACGACCACAAAACTGCCGAAAATATTTGCGACCAGAGACATCACTATATATTGTTCGGTTTTCATTTCTCAAAAACTACTGAATGGATTTGCACCAAATAACAAAAGGCACAATCTGTTTAAGAACATCTACCTTTCTGCAACGTGTTCCTATGGGAATTAACATTACAAACACACCCTTATTTCGCGCCCCTATTTTTTGGTCCCCACTGCACCGATCACTCCCACACTTTCCATGACACACAGAACCTACTGTGACACTTTTTTATTGAAAATTCCATGCAGATTGATCAACTGACCCCAAAGTTATAGGCAAGACAATAAATGCTATTCCTATGGAAACTAGGTCCTAATTATAGCTACCTACTGGTGACCAATAAACAAATAATTTTTAAAATATTTAATTTTCACTATTAGCAGTGACATGAATTAAAAATTAATAAACATATATACAACCAACAAAAATATTTAACCTGAATAAAATATTGAAATAAAAATATTAAAATAAAATGTATTTACTTATGCTGTACACTAAACCTAAACATAAAGGCAATTTATTTAGTATTTATAAATATTGTAATAATTGTACACATTTAAAAAATATAAAGAGAAAAATGAAAACACAATATATATATATATATATATATATATACATACATATATCTATATATGCATATATATATATATATATATATACACATACATACATATCCATCTCTCTCCATAAACATATATAACAACATTAAAAACATTAAGATTAACAACGAGGATCCGTAGAAAGCCAACAGCAACTAACTCCATTTTACATGCGAACATGGAGCATCCATTACAGCCAGGTGCTGAGAGCCAGGAGAATGTACTCCACAGAAGAGTTGTATGATCAGGAGGTCTACAGGATGATCAGGAACTTTAGGCAATGGGAGTACCCAATTGGAGTACTGGAAAATGCCAGAAAAAGGGCCAAGGAAAAGACGAGAGGACAATCATTGTATCCAAACAATATCAAAGATGGAAATAGTAAAACAATGAAGAGACTATTTTTGGAATACAATATGGCCCAGTCCAGTATAAAGAAAATTCTCATGAAAAATGTGCACATTTTAAAGAATGATGAATATCTTGGAGAGAGTTTTGAGAAAGGACCACAAGTAACATCTAAAAAAGTCAGATCCCTGGGAGACATCCTAACATCAAGTCATTATATACATAAGCAAGAACAGCAAGGACAGGGGAACTGGTTAACAAGAAACATGGAAGGCTTTATGAAATGTAATTTCTGCAAAGCTTGCAAACATGGGTTGAATTGTAAGAGCTACTGAACATTTGAAGGCCATGAGGTATTAAGGAAAGGATTACGTGTAACACAGAGTACATTATCTATGTTTTAAAATGTGGCTGTGAAAAGTTATATTTTGGTAGCACAGAAAATAAGTTGAAACTAAGAATTCTGCAACACATGAGAGCCATAAAAAATGGCGATAAGATTTACCCAATGGCCTGTCATTTTGACAAAGTACATAATCGATCCTTATCGACATTCAACTAATGGGGCATTAAACATGTGAGGGTCACCCTAGAGGAGGTGATCGAGAAAAATAACTGAGGAGGCAAGAATCACGGTTGATACTCTCCATTGGAACACAGATACCCTGGTGCCATAATATGGATGCAGAACTATTTGTTCACTTATGATGGTGGGATCATGGCATTTGTACTTAGAAGGAATGGATATGGACTGTTTTAAGAACTCTTACAATCTTTAAGAGCTGAGAGGAAAACATTTTTTTCTTTATTACTTTTTTCTTCATTACTTTCCACCTTATTACTTTTACCTTGGGTCTGACAAACACATCTCTAAAGTGTTGAAATAATTGTTGATGTGTTCTCACTATAGATAGATCATTAGAGAAACAGATCCAAAGGACATCTTAATCAGTCACAGGGCATGGTATTTAACACAGCTGACACTTTAAGAGCTGGTTGGGTATTAAAAGATACAACGGAGATTGCACTGCACTTTTCACTTTATGTACAACATTATGCACTCTATTTGAATAGAAAGTATTGAATGTAAAAAGGTAGGATTCCATCGGGAGGCAGTCGTACTATGCAAAAAGCATTATGCACTTTAAATGCAGTGAAGAGATTTTGTCTTCTACAAAAAGTATGGCCAGGTACTTTAAATGCACTTTAAATGCAGTGAACAGATATTGTCCTTTACAAAAGGTATGACTAAGCACCTTATGGAAATAAGTTAGTATTATGCTATGAATTGAGGAAAAAAGAATTTATTCGGTAAGACAGTGGAGGTTGTATTGTTTATACTGCACTTTGCACTTTATATTATATATTACACTCGACTGGATTAAAAACCTGGAAACATGGTAGTGAACAATGTCCTGGAGGGCAATATAACAACAAAAAGATAATATACATGTATCTCGTTGGATTTAGGGGGACAACCTTTAAGTTATATTAGGTGTATTGAGGGAACAGGAGAAGAAAAGAAAAGATACAAATTAAACACAAACTGAACTTTGAAATGTTTGTCACGGTGTAAAAAAACGTGAAAAAATGTTTAAAAAAAATAGAAAAATATAGCAAAGTATTATGAACATAGGAATTGGTGAATATCAATATGGTGGAAAGATAATTCCTCCAGTGTATGTGGAAAGTGTTGCACTAGTTGTTGAAGACTCAATAGCATAGAGAAAGGACCAAGAATAAAACTTTTCTAAGACAGTGGTCTTCAAATGGGGGGCAGGCCAGCCCCCCCTAGGGGGGCCTTAAGTGATCCCAGGGGGGGCGCCAAAAGATTAGAGGTAAGTAAACATATAAATAAATAAAACAAATTTCGTTGAGCGCGCTGCATCGCCAAATACGATGCAGCACGCGCAACAAAATTAGTTTTATTTATTTATGTATTTACTTACCTCTAATTGGCTTTAATCCGTAGTTTACTACCCCCCACCCTGCCCCCCACCCTGCCCCTCACCCGCCCCACATCAGCGCCCGGCAGCACTCCCACCATGGGTTGATACCGTTGGAAATGAAATAGTTAATAAATCAAAAACTAGACAAGATTTAACAATAATTATAGCTGTAACATTAGCCATAATCAATTATTCAATTAAACAATCACATTATTTAGCATAATATAACTCTAACATCTTCTCACTCGTAAAACGTAAAAAAAGATACATAATAAATATATTAAAATTGAAATACACATAAAAAATGCAGAACTTCAAAATTTAATGAAAAGTAAATAAAAAATAAATAATTACTATTCAATTCGATATTTGATGAGCATAAAAAAGAAAATTAATTTTAAAATATATATGAATTAAGTTAACTTTCCACCCAATTCCCCTAAAAACACAACCCAGCACTAAAATATAACATACTAATATAAATGATAAAATTAAACTTCACATTAAACGAAATGATAATGTAAAAATTAAAGAACAACCATAATAAGTATGCCATTAAATAATTTAAAAATATCTACCATTAAATTTAAACAATTATAATGTAATTAACTCCCCAACCCTATACCCCTACATACCCAACAATCATATACTACATTTTCAATTTTGAATTAAATCTTAAAATGTATTACTAAAACAATTAAAATTGCAAACCATATTTTTTTAAATAAATAACAATTATACTAACAACATTCCCACCAAAAACTAATATTATAACTAAAGCATATCACATGAATTAAAACATGATATTTTTTACATTTATATTAATGAAAATAATATTCAAAACAACAATTATTTAAAACAATATTTTCTACAAAAAAACTATACTATTGACATTGATATTCTGTCCTTCGATATTTTTGTAGTAATAATATTATTTTAACAATATATTTGTATTACGAAATTCAAAACTCAATATTTTGTTTTAATACTGTTCCCCCCTCTACTTCCCATGGCTTCTGATGAAAGGCCTGAGCTACTAGAATTGGTAGACAGGGCTCTGTGCCAAAAAATAATGCCACTTCGAGGAAGGTGTTAACTTGGTGAAATGTTTTTATTTCTCCCAACTTTTCAAACTATGGTGAATGCGTGGCAGTAGGCAGCTTGTCTGAGTGCCAGCGCGGGGGCTGACAGCAGCAGTACCATATCTTTGTAGATATAACTCTGCACTGTATTATCCCCTTGTGCCATGCCTCACAGTAACTTTGATAGTTTTTGCACACATTTCTACTAAATGTGACCCTGGAGGCCAGGGCTGGTCATAGAGGTCAATGGACAAAGAACCCTCGACATGAAAGTCTGACCATCATTTTGGTCAGATTTAGTTACAATTATATTTCTATCCCACATAATATGTAACTTTAATGAATGCAAAATTAAGACTTAACTCATGTAAGTGGTACTTGACAACCTGACCTTCATCGCAGCTTTGTACAGGTGGAATTTAGGGACTGGGGCTGGGCTAGTCAGGTCTCGAACCAGAGCAGAAGGCAACTGAGACGCATGAACATAGAGTCAAAACTATCTTATCTCACATTTCGTCATCAATACTGTGTGATCTTGGTTACTTCATATGTAGCCCAGTGCCAATCGAATAGCTCACAGAGCCTGAATAGATACAGATAAGGCTGATCAAAAGAGAAGTTGAAAGACTATTCTGTAAAGTGACTTACACTATATAGAGGGTCAGGAATTTACTACTATCCAAGGGTCAGGAGTAAATCTGTATCCAAGGTGGGAAAGGGGTGGGCACACACCCAAAAATGAGTAAGGGCCTTATTATGACTTTAGCTGTATTGGAGCAGGCCGCCACGCAGCTGCCCAGATCCAAGACTGCCAAAGCCATAAAAAACGCCCATTAGAGTATGGCTTTCAAAGTCTCTGGTGGGCAATTCTTTGGCGGTCCCACGGCAATGTCTTTGTAAAAGGCACAACAATTGGAGTGTCAGAGGCAGTCCCTGCAAACAGAGGGGCACAGCATGTGCCCCATGCATGCACCCCATAGCGCAGAGGCACAAAGGCACCTCACGCCACACTTTTAATGCTCGCCATGAAAATTGTATGGTGAACAAAATCATAATCTGCTTGGTGGGGCCGCATCAGCCCCACCAAGCATATTGCGGCCTCAAGACCGCCGCAGAGATCCCTAGCAGTTGCTGCGGTGCCAATGCAGTCCAACCACCCAAGTTGTAATGGGGCGGTCGGACCGCCTGTGTGGCGATGGCCAAACCACCCCCATTGCTACGGCGGTCCATGCTGTAGTCATAATAAGGCCCTGAAGGTTTTAAAGTGCAGTTGCACTACTTCACCTTATTTACACAAATGCGCAAATGCTTTTGTTTGAGAGGAACTTGCAATTTCCAAAAGAATTTCATAATTAGAGCTAGGAAACTGAAACTCCGAGGTCCCCTCAAAAATAGAAAAATATCAGAAGTTTACTCCAAACAGAGTGATACAATTATGGGAGTAGGTTTCCAAGTTCCATGTCTCTTTAACTCTTTGTCAGAGGACCATTGACTTGCTATAATCCCCTAGATGTGCATAGTCTGAACGAGCTGCATGGGAAGGACAGTTCCACAAAAGCAACTTGAAAGAGAAGAGAAGAGCCACAGCAGGACATTGCTTCAAATTATGGATTCCTGGGCTTTACACCTTTACTCAATAATGTGCAGCTGTTTCTCTCTTCTGTGTCCCCTCTGCCTCGCTGTCAAAATGAGACCCCTCACCATTTTGTGACCTAGGAAGCTTCACTAACAATACTAGCTCCTCTGCTTCATTTATGCAGGAGGAGGTCACTGGCAGCCTTTTTTGTGGGCTGAGACTTTTTTTTCATCATTAGACTTTGGGCCTGATTTAGATTTTGATGGTCTTACCACCGTCCTACCACAGTGGTGGTCCCAAGTACTCTTCCTAGTTGACGTTCTTTTGCCCACCATATTTAAATGTATGCAGGATGATTTGTCATCCGTGTCGACTGAGAGTTTTCTGCCGCGGTCGTAGTACACCGCTGCCGATGCGGCAGACTCCTGTGCTTGTGAATAGTACTCCGTTGCTTTAGGGTGGCGGGTTCCCACAAAGCCTATTTAGATTTCACTGTTGTGCAAGTGGTCTCCTAGTGGTGCTTCCGTGATAGAAGGGAGTCTGTCGAGGTACCCACTCAACAATGCACCGTCACCTGCAGGGAAGGGTGCATTCCATAGCCTCCATGCTTTACCTGGAGGTTCAGACGACTGGTGGTTGTTTTCCCAGGCCCTCCTTGCAACTCATGCCCTGGGTGTAGAAGGTCTTGCAGATCCTAGCTCCTACATGCTGATGGCTTGACAGGAATACCTGGTGGAATGGAGTCTGGTAAGTTACACATTACAAACTCTCACTAAATCTCAATGTCCTGTTTGCTTTGAAGTTAGATTTGAAGTTAGCTGTTGCTTCTGTGTTTTATACATATTTTCATAACATAGACACCTCAAACTATCTGTTTCAGATAATTTAGATTGTTTATGTGAATGTATTGTGTTGTATCTAAGATTCCAGGTGTCAGTCTCCATTACATGTCACATGATGGTATGGTGACTGTAAGTGTTAAAACACCAAATAACTCATTACACAAATGTGTGTCATATTGTAAGTGTCTACTCCATTTCCACTGCATATTGTCCACAGACATGTTCCACTAACCATTTTGCAAGTGTTGGGAAGTTGTCTTTGAAATGACTACAACTAACATGATGCCCTGTTTCTGTTTTCTCAAAGAATATTGCTATGTCATATTGCTCATTCTCTCTTGTCTAACAGATTTCACCACGTGGTAAAGTGTCTTGTAATGATCAATCCATATTCAATGCCCCCTTCTAAAAATGGTGTGTGTTGTTTTCTGAATGTTTTTCTGTTCTTCTCAGCCAATTGAATTGATGTCATGAGTTTCACAAATCAAACTGTGTTTACACAAATATTGTAAGGTATGTAATTTATTAGGCTGAATATAAGTGCTGCTTGCAAAAATGGTACTGCACTGTTCACATGATGACAAATGACAAACATCCATCCAAGTTGTTGAAATATCTGTTTTGAGGTAAGCTAGGCCTTGGATTTTTTAATTACACATTATACCTCTCCACTGTGATGGGCTGAATGGTTGGGGGACGTTGGGTATACTTCCTAATCACTTCATGAACATTTCAGGACATCTTATTACCTGCTTATTTGAAATTGTACAGTATGAAATTGCTAAAAGTTAGGGTAAAATGTGCAATACCACTGAAAGCTATCATTGCAGTAATCTATACCTTTTTTTCTTCTATATATCTACATTGTTTGTCTCAAAAGATTTGAATATACAATGCACACTTTTACTAATACACATATTCTCAATTTCTCAATAGGTCCAACAGGCAGGTCACATGGCCAGGAATCTGCCACAGAAAACACCTCCACTCCAGGCCAGGATCAAGTCATCTGTGAAGACAACACTCCTGATCTGGATGACGATGAGGAGCCTGATCCATCTGGTCAGCATGGGCAGACGGCTCCAGTGAGACCCACTGCACCCACACTGACACCTCCTACCCCAGCTGTAACACTGAGCTAACTGAAGACTCCACTTCCTGTATTCCTAGCACAGTTACACGTATGGTGTGACCCCCAGTCCTGGGTATTTATTTAAAACATTTTGTATAGTGTGAACAAGACCCCGAAGGGTATCAGAGCGCTTCACAGTAATGGAAGAGGCAAACAAGGTAAAAGGGGAACATTGTAAAGAAAGTAAGAGAGGATAACATAATGAGCTAATAAAAATGTACAAGGATGCGCACAAGCATTACTTGGTACGGTAAGGTAGACAATACTGGGTAATACAGTTGTTGAAGAAAACAGACGACCAATGGTTATTTAGGCAGGAACATGTTCATTAGGAGTGTCTTTACTTCATGTGTGAAAGCAGCTGTGTAGGGAATTCTGCGGATTTCCGGAGGGAGCGAGTTCCAGATCTTCGGTGCGGAGCCAGAGAAGGCTCAGAGTCTTGTTCTCTTTTTGCAAAAGGTCTTAGGTTTCAGTAAAAGAGAATTTGCACTTCTTGATGGTCTTTATGGCTCACTAATGCAAAGCCTTTATTATTAGGGTGAGCGCTTTAAGGAAATGTAAACCCGGACTGTACTACTGACAGTATCTTCAGTATAAAAATGTGCACACATTTGCAAAGTTTAACAATATGAGGCTACGTATAATGCTCCCAGAATGCTCTGATTAGATGTAAATATCTGCAGAAGCTTGAAAGCAAGACTGACGACTCTTTGCCTTCAAAATAAAATAATGTTGGGATCACAGCACCACCAGTTCCAGCTCACCCAGGAACCTGTCCAATGGGGTACACTGAGACAAGTGCACATGGTAATGGGGTTAAGGGTCATGGGAGGGATAATGTGGCCAGCATAGTGAGGCCACTGGGGTCACTCTCACCCAGACCACCATTGGCCAAGTCTTGAAAGCATATCATCAGCCGCAAGTCATGATGGGCCAGGTACTAACCGAGCTCCAGGAGATTAATCAGTCGCAGAAGGAGCTCCATTATCAAATGGAGGCTGCCAATTCCAATATGGGCTCCCTGTGCAGGGCTTTCCTACCTCACCTCACCTGTGGTACTACAACATCTGGCTCATCTACATCTGCCACAGGAAGGGAGGCCCTGCCACTGGAACAACCACCTGCAGCCACCCCAGGTCCTGCAACTGTTGATTCCCCCTCCTCGCAGGAGGGGATGTCCATGCACCTTACCAGGAGGTGAGGATGGCAAGACATCTGCCACCACCAGCAAAAAAAAACCAACCCTAATTTCTTCCAGTGTGCCTAACATTCACTCTGTGGACTATTTCTGGACATGTTTGCCTTTCTGAAGCCAGTAGTATTTTGAACATTGGACTTTAAACAATTTTGGCTCCTTAACTATGGTATCATTCATTATGACTGACTTCTTCACTCTTTTGGTTAGCTTTTTTATTTTCACCCTTTCTCATTTTTTCACGTTTAGTTCAATACATTTACAACTCAAAAACTCATAGCCTGGTGTTGCATATCTCAAATCTGTCAATGCATTTGTTTTCTGCCATCATAACCTGACAATGACAAAAAACAAAAGATTGTCTAAACATAGATAATTTGCAAGTAGGTAATGTCTATCTCAAGTTCCCAACCATGACTCCCAAAAATTTGATACCATTCAGTCATCTACTACTATGTTTATTTCCATTTGAGCAATAATTGTCTGTTAACATTTGCACCAACATAACAATCCATACATGTCACTGATACTCCTTGCCAGTTTTCACTTTTCCAGTCCCGGGCCTTGCCAAAATGGAAGAAGGGGATATATCCAAAACAATCATATTGAATAGGCAAATGATCATTGACTCATGTCATCAGCTGGAACCAGATTTCCTGGCTTACATAAGGAATCCCACATCAATAACATCAATAGACAAAACCATGACAGTACTACATTTTGAAGACACAAGATCATTCCATTACACTGTTCCAGTATGTTTTGGAATGTCACAACCAAGGTGAGTGCTGTGTCACAAGAAGTATGTCCTACAATGATGAGACACATTAACACCTACAACTACTTTACATACAATGAAGATTTTGCCAATGTGAAAAGAGAGTAGCATGAATTGGCTCCACTACCATATGTGGTTTGAGCTACGGAGAGTAAACACATAGTTACAAGTCCAATGTATTCTTCAAATCTTCCATCCAATCATAGTGAAAGTTGCTTTGGTACAAGATTTGTACCCCCAAAGTCTGTGTCTGTCCTTCCCAGGATCAACCCATGTTCCCTTTGTATTTCGAAACAGCACCATATACCTCCAAATGTCACAACCGAGTATTGTCCAAATGAAGATGACATGGTGAAGGAAATTAAAACAGATCAAAACAAAAAGTTTATCAATCAAACTTAACACGATCAACAGATTACAAAGTCCACTTTTGGAGGACACAGTTTCACAAAACAATCAGAAATAAAAAATTTAACTGAACACAGTGGTCAATGTGTCACAACTTTGATTAACAAACACTTTTGGTCTGATTTTCCCTGAATTTCCCCTTGCTTACAAATGACCACCACATACTTCTCTCATCATCACATCAATATTTGGTTTAACGGTGAAAGTAATAATAGGTAAAGATGTACTTACACTCATGAGAAGAAGTTGTCAATGACATCTGGACGTAAGTCATCTCCTCCCTCTTCACTACTATCATCTTCATTTAGCATTTCAGACTCTTCATGGTCTACCTTCTCTGCGACGTAAGAGATGTTTTGTCACAGGGCGATGCTGTGCTCCACAGCAGGCCACAGTGATTTTGCACACTTATTGGGTGAGTAGAGGAGGGCTCCATCAGTTTTCTCCAGACAACGAAATCTTGCCTTTAGGAGCCTGAAAGCCCCCTCCACTGGCCCATGTCTTTTCATGGGCCTTATTGAAGCGGACTTCCACTGGCGTAGTTGGATTCCTCTGCGGTGCCAACAAAGATGGTCGGTTGGGATAAGCTGAGTCTCCTAGATGGAAGTAAAAACAGGTGTCCAAAAATGTTGCACAATTACAGATCATTCAAATTGACATTTCCCAATCAGTATTATGAAATATTGTACCAACCCACAAGCCAAGCCCTCTCAGGTTCATGCTGTGACATTTGCAGGTCAATGGAGCTATTCCATAGCACAAAAGAATCATGGGCAGAGCTGGGGAAATGTGCTAAGCTACTTCAGTACAGAATTCATGTATAATTTCTGACAAGTGGCATATACTTTAGTGACTTGAAGTAAGTGTTACAATTGTGAAATGCTCAAACAAAGCTAACCTGCTTTCAGTTTATGCTAATATTGGTACAACATTGCAGTATTTGTTGACACACATTGATTCATATTTTACCTATTGAGAATGAAATGAAAAGTGTGCAGATTTTAGGGCCTAGTGAACACACTGTACAAAGGTCTTTTTGGTGTATATTCTTTTTGGTGACATCAGTTCACTCTTCTAAACAACAGAAGCAAAAACCATTGATAAGGGTGAAACAGTTCCTGGAAATACATAATAATGGATAAGAAACAAGATTGTATATGATATAGGAGCTTTTATGGGGAATGACGTAACTGTGGTCAAATGTTATCTGAAAATATTGCCTACATGCATGAGCTTATGCTAATGAAGAACCAAAGTTTGAGAGGCTTGAAGCAGGTGTAATCTGAAAACTTGGGAACTGTTTTGTGATCAAAGTTCATGATCAGTTCTGTTTGCATAGATACAATAACACTATTGTATATGTTATTTTAGCATCATCCAAGGGAGATGAAGGAGAAGTTGCCAATGTAGGTGGGGAAGCAGCTGGCCACTGTGTTTCCAGTGCAGACACCACTGAAACCGAGGGAGCCAGTGGCATGGAAGGTGAGGGGAGTGCAATTGAGGCCCCCCAGTAACTCAACATCTTCTTCGGAGGCCTCCTCTGGTGAGCAACCCCTATTGGTGGCAGACCCTACTGCTCCTGTCTCACCTTCATCCTTATATGCCACTCAGAGTACCACCCACACCCTCCATCTTGCTCCCCCAGTTGGCCACACCCTCCCCCATAAAGGGATGGCATCTCCAGGCACCTCACCCCCGCTCCTGTCCCCCCCGGTTGCGCCGAGTGAGGAGGATATAGACCTCCTCAGGAATATCTCTGTAGGCCAGACTGCACTACTAAATGCCACCCAGGGACTTGGCTGCCAATTGCAACAAATGGTAGCCTACCTGGAAGGCATCCACAGTGCTATGTCTGGCCAACAGAGGTATTTTCAAGGTCTAGCCTCCTCACTGACAGCAGCCTCTCAACCATCCCAACCTTGTGCCCCAACTCCCACCCCATCCCCATTCAAATGTCCTTTTCCCAAACATGTCCCAAACACACTCACACCTTTGCATACACCCACTCGCACAGACACAAGCAGCACACCCACACACAAAAACAAACAACACAAAAACACAGGTGCACATCCAGACAAACACCACCAGCACCACCACCAATACCAGCAGCACACCCCAGTCACTGCACTCACCACCACAGCCACATCCACCACCACAAGCACACCCTCAGACACCACAGCCACCACCACCCTCACATGCATTACTACCACCACCACCAGCACACCTCCCAGACACTGCACCCACCACCACAAGCACACCCCAGATATCACACCCACCACCACAGCCTCATCCACCACAACAAGCACACCCCCAGACACTGCACCTACCACCACAGCCTCACCCACCACTGCAAGCACACCCCCAGACACTGCACCCCCAACATAACCACATGCACCAAAACCACACACAACACCTCTGCAGCACACACACAAAAAACAGAAACACCCACACTCACCCACACAACACACACCAACAAAGCAACACACACCCAAATGTGCACAACCTACACCAGACCCACGAAATCCTGCACCCTCAACAGACACCTGCACAACAGACACTTCCACTCCCTCTATCTCCCAACCCCAACTCCCTCCCGACGATCCTACCCATTTTCCCCATGAGAGTCTTATGTTTGCCCCTGGTCTGACCTCTGCCACACGCAACCCCAACCCTCCGAACTGCACATCTGCCCCTTCCACCCCCAACCATCCCTTCCACCCCCAAACCACCCCTTCCACATCCCAACCCATCCTTCAAAAGACATGAACCACCCTTACCTCCCCTCAAGGGACCCTTAAAAACGCCAAAGGCCCCATACAAAAACCAAGACTACCCTTCCCAAACCCCCCCCAAACCCAAGTGCACCCCTCCCAAACCCAAACCTCCCCCCAAGTAACATCTGTGAGGTGAATGCTCTGCCCACTAGATGCAACTTCCCGGGGAGGTTCCCCTGGCAGTGCAATTGGAGACAAGATGAGTGCCACACACACCTGTGCACAGGACTTTCTGCACACCATTTGGACTGTCATTTGCATTGTTTAAAACAAGTTGAGGGACTTATCTCATTGTGACTGAATTAAAAATTTTCTTTCCACCAATTTTGTCCTGGTATTAATTTTGGTTTGATTCCTAGCAATGTTTCATTGTAAGATGTGTAGTACAATTTTTCTTTAGCAAGATAACATGAACTACAACATAATGTTTAAATGTCTACTATTCTAAGTGCATTCACTGGTTAACATGGTATGTGATGGTCATTTGAATTTAGGTGAAGCCATTCAACACAGTAGTGGACACTTGCAACATTAAATAGATGTTGAGACATTATTTAAGGATATTTTCCTATAGGTGTGTTTGTTTCACCTTGATTACTGATAAGTATGTACACATATGCATTATACCTCGTAATATAATGTGCAAATTGAAACTGTAATCTGGCACATGCATCAAGCAAAAATCACCTCGCAAAAATACCGAATCGCTAAAATCTCCCGTTAGCGAGTAGCAAACAACGAATCCCAATGCATCAACACCAATAGCGAAAAAATAAAGAATCGCTAAAATAATCCCCGTTAAAATAAAGAATCGCTAAAAAAACCAAGTGAAAATAAAGAATCGGCAATAGCGAAAATACAAATAGCACCTGGCATTAGCGAATCGCAAATAAAGAATCGCAAAAGAATGCATCAAAACTCGCAAATACCAAAAATCTCCAAAATCGCTATTTAGCATGAGCAGAATAAGGGGAATCAGAACCAGGAGGTAAAGTTGCAGAAAAAGAAAAAAAAATGCACAAGTTTACCACAGATGTAATCAATCAGAAAGCCATAAAAATTGGGCCTGGAGACCCTGTTTCCTTTCACAAAATGGCAGCCCTCTACGTGCTTGCAAGGAGGATGAGAATAAATGCAGCAGCACAGCGCAGGAGAAGGATCCAGGAGAGGGTATTCAGAGTGCGCATTACATTGCTGGGCCAAAATGAGGATGAAGTATATGACAAGTACCGTCTCAATCGTGCAATGATAATGCGCCTAATTGCTGACTTCGAACCACTACTGCAGCACCAGACATGTGGGACCAATGCCATTCCTGCGCACGTCCAGGTCCTATGCAGCCTGCACCTACTGGCGTCTGGAAGTTTCCAGGGGGTCATAGCGGTAGCGGGAGGCGTATCACAAAGTGCTCTTTCACGCTTCTTCCGTAAATTCATTGATGCCATGCTGACAATGATACATACCCACATCAGCTTCCCTACAACCCCACAGCAGATGGACCACACCAAACAGGAATTCTACCAGGTGGCCCAATTCCCCCATGTCATAGGATGCATTGACTGCACGCATGTCCCCATCTGTCCCCCCTCAGCCAATGAGTACATCTTCCGTAACAGGAAGTCCTATCACTCCATCAACGTGCAGGTCGTGTGCGATGCCAAGCACATCATCACGGACATATTGGCACAATTTCCAGGGAGCACACACGACTCCTATATATTCAGACACAGTGGCATCCACAGGCGTCTGCTCAATGGAGAATTCGGAGAGGGACTCCTGCTTGGTACGTACTCATACCTATTCATAACATCTGTATCACACATGTATCATCATAACTGCCGCTAAGCCTTTGCTTCCCCCCTGTAGGTGACAGTGCATACGCCCTGCATATATACATCCTCACCCCCTACATCAACCCAGCTCAACCACAGGAGCAACGCTACAACGCGGCCCATATTAGCACAAGAAATGTGATTGAGAGGACATTCGGGATCCTGAAGAGTCGCTTCCGGATCTTGCTGCAGGATTGTAGCAGTATGTGCCATGCTGCACAACATTGCAACCAGAAGGGGGATACCCATAGAGGTGGACAGAAATGACAACTATCGGGATGATCAACCACCCGCACAACACCGACAGTCACACGTTCCAAACACAGCTGAAGGTCAAAGGAGGCGGACATACATCACACAACATCATTTCAGAGCCAGGTAAGAATGAGCCATGACGATATCATTAGGAGTGCTACTGTTTACTTCACATGAGCACTTATGTAAGTAATGTTACATTAACATGCTAATTACAGTTCCCCCACACATTGTGGGCAAAAACATGACCATTGGCATTACGGGAGTGCTAAGGCAAAATTAAAGTGGCCCATGGTTACCCCACCATGGTCAGGGATGCAGGACTGAATGTCTAGTGGCGCTTCCCACGAACCCCCAGCCTCCTATCGCGTGTCTCCTCCACCTCACCACGCTGTGTCTCTGTGGCTGTGGAGCAGCGCGAACTGCGCCTCCTGGTGCAGGTCTCCAGCACCGACACGCTGCTCACACTGGATGCGGCCTCACTGCCCTCCTCCCCTCCCAAGTTGCTGACACTGAATGTCCCTGACTGCAAGTGTTCCACTGCAGTGGTCACCTGGCCTAAGGCCTTCGCCACGTCCCCACAGTAATGGCCGAGGTCCACCTGCAGTTACACGAAGCGGCGGAACAAAACAGCAGTGCTATTGCAGAGCTTTGTGATGGCCCTGGTCGATGCAGTGGTACGGAGCAAGTTCTGCCTATGCCTCCTGCGCTTGCTGTCTTGTCCTGCTCGGATGGCACGGGTGAGCTCCTGGAGGTTCTGACTTATGTCCCTATTGCTCTCTGCCACAACTGTGGTCATGTGCCGCGCAGCGTCTGTTAGAGTGCACATGTGTTTTGCGAGTTTTGAAATATTGAGGTTCATTGTCCCCATGTGTCTCTCCTGCAGGCGCTGACCACGCAGCATCTGGGCCTCGACACCACCATAGATGTTCCTTGGCTGGTCGGCTCCCTCGGTAGTACTGCACATGGACCTGCGCCGCTGTGTGACTCTGCCACGTGCTGGTGGTGGGGCTGGCGTGTCTGACTTTGGCCACTTGTGGGTGCTGGACTCGGGTCTGCATCCATCACCTGCAGGGAGGGGACATGTGCCCTGCGTCTTGATGGTATTGTCGCTGGTGGTGGTGGTGGTGGTGGTATTGTCGCTGGTGGTGGTGGTGGTATTGCCGCTGGTGGGGATTGACCTTCCTGCGGAGTGTTGCCATCGGTATCTGCCGGTGTCTCGGAGATGATGAGGCGCTCACTGTCATCAGAATCCCCAGGAGATGCATCTGTGTATGAAACAGTGCATTGTTAGTTTATTTTGTGACTACATCTGTTTGTCATTCTGCATTTATTTCCTACAATGAAATACATGATTTGACACTCTGTTGGCCCTGTACTGCTGATCTCATTTATTGTGCATTGGTGACTATACATGCACACTTGGCTGACATAACTACGAATCCCATGATGCAATACTAATGTGAGGGCATATGTGTTATGCACTTCTCCCTGCACACTGTGATTGACCTGGGGGGATGGGTATACGATACGCAGCTTATGGGTGCAGGCATGCATCTTACCTTGTTCTGTGGTAGCTGCGCCGGAGGTGTCCATCTGGGTTACTCCGACGACTGCCTCTGGCTTAATGGTCCCCTCAACGAGCTCCTCCAGGGCAGTGTTGGCAGGTACTGTGGATGGCCCCCCTCCTGTGCCAGCTGCCTCCTTGACCCTTTCGGCAATTCGTTCCTTTGCCCTCTTCCTGAGGTCATACCACCTCTTCTTTAGGTCGTCGATGCTGCGGTGCGTCACTCCTACAGCATTCAGCCTCTCCCTGATGCAAAGCCAAATCTTCCTCTTCTCAGCTTCGAGCACCTTGAGTGACAGCTTCCCAAAGAGCTTGTCATGCTTGCTGCTCACCCCCTCGATCAAGTGCTCTAGTTCCCTGTCAGAGAACTTTCTCTTCCTCTTCCTGGGTGTGTCTGAAGTGGCAGGTGCATCCTTGTCCATCCTGGATAAAGGTAGGGTGGATGGTTTCAGTGGGTGAAGTCTCTTGCCTCAGCCTGTATGCTCTGCCTCCTCCTGTGAGCCCCTCAGGGCAGTGAATGAGGGAGGGGCTGGTTGACTTCCTGGTTGTGATGTCATCAGCCCGCTTCTTGTGCGACCCGTTTTTGCGAATTCGCTAATTCCGAACTCGCTAATACCGAATTCGGTAATACCGAATTCATTAATTGCTAATCTTTATTTTAAGGAATCGCTATTGGGTTTTTGGTAAATATTAGCGATTTTTAAGGAAACGCTAAGAATTACCGAATCTGTTCATGCATTCCGAAATGCGATTCCTTATTAGCGATTCTTTATTTTTCGCTATTAAGGAATCGCTTTTCAGAATGTTGATGCATGTGCACCTATATGTTGAGTGCTGCAAATTTGGGACTGCCATGGATTTTCCAGGTAATCTACGATGTGAGGGTTACAACCTGCAATTTCTACATGATGTTAAGTTGCACTTATCCCAATGATGTTAAATGCATATGTTTATATTGTGACAGTTTTCTTACCTTATTTAAACACACCTATATGGTGAGTTTTTGACTTTTGATTTGATATCCTTTTTTATGCAAGTGTCCTTTTTTTGGAAGGCAGCTGGTCCAAATTTTTAAACACAAAGTGGTTCTACAGGTGTGTTACTTTAAATTTCTTAAACATCAACATTAGAGACATATGCATTGCACAATGGTATGCTATTGCTTGTATGAGCAATTTAAAAATGCACGAGTCCTGAGCAAACGTGAACAGCCAAGTTGAAAGGAAACAGGTAATGGGGGAGGTTACCTTCGGTGCCGGCGATGACAGAAATGATTTGCATCATGATCATCCGGCAGCAGAAGAGGCAGGATGTGTAGGATCAAGTCCATGGGGGTACAGGAAGTAGGAAGGTAATTAAAGGTGAGTGTGTGCCTTATCTGCATCCCATTCCGCCAACTCAGGTGTGGAGGTTTGCGTCAGTGGGAAGGCACATTGTGATTGGGCCAGGGGACAAAATTGCTGTACCGCCTCCAACAGCCGCTTTTGCCTATCCTGCCGCCAATGTGGTCAGGATTTCCTGGTGGTGACAGTGGGAACTCAGTGGTCTTTTGTCTATCCAATTGCCAACCAGTACATAGGGCAGGGGGACCACCAAGCCAGCGAGCAGGAAGACCACCGAAAAAGCCATGGCGGGACCAATTCACCAAGATCTAAATCAGGCCCTTAGACCTAGATCAAGAGAGGGAAATGTAGACAAAGGAGAAAGAAGGGAGCAGAGACAAATGGAATAACCAATAACAAAGTCAATCTGTTTGCCTTTAAAAGGCATTAGACGATCTTTTGGCTTTGCCAGTGTTTGCTGAAAATGCTGAAAAGAATTGGCAAAAAAACAAGAGTTGACAAATCCAATAGGTATTGTTTTTTTTACTCTTGTAAGAAATCATGATTTGTGCATTTCTTTGAAAGCATTTTTTACAGCAGTAGAGCCTGAAGGATTGCCTTTACCAATTTTTACTTAGTTTGTATTATTTTTTCATGGATTGATGCATTTGTCCTCGCACCACTAGCGTCGCTCCACTGCCCTCTGAGCAGTTAAAAAAGGAAACATTTAATGATAATAATGCATTGTTATTATCATTTTGTTTTTCCATACTTATTCAGTTCTCGGGGCAGGGCAGGGATGGCCTTGGCAAAGCAGGGGGAGGGGAGGTGAGCACCTAAGTGCGCATGGCTGTTTGGCTGGCTGTCTTGGGCCAGCCAAGCAGTCATGCGCACATTGCATTTTTTCTACCCAGCTGTAATGCACTGCCTGGGTGGAGAACATGCACAGATGCATAGTCCCCGTCCAGACCAATCACAACGCTGCTGTCATGGTGAAAGCAGTGTCGTGATTGGTTTAAGGGAAGTCTGTGTGCTTCCTGTTTCCATTCCGGGAATCAGAAGCGACGGGGAAAGGTGGCGTTGCAGTGACTGTACCTCGGTAAGTGTTTTGTTTTTATTGCTTTCCTCAATCCCGCCATCCCCCACCTCGCCCTACCATCCCCATTCAGTTGCAGCAGCCACTGCATTTGTATCCCCAAAACCATTGTTTATGGCAGAATTAAGTATGTAGGCATGATTAAAGGGCTGCCACCACCTCTTTTCAAGTAATACAATCAACAACAAAAAATCCTCAGCATTATGAAGAATTGCAATTAAAGAAATAGGATGAAACATCTACGAAACTGTAAGAAAGATAAGAGAATGAAAACTCAATATTGATGGTTGAAAATTTTTAAAACCCGTCTCCAGTACGCTCGTTCATCTCAGTTCTACTTTTACCTGGCTAAAAATTGACTATTTTGTTGGTCAATAGGTCCATTCTAACAGTGGTGGCTGCCGCAAATGTAAATGGATGCGTGGGGGGTGGGGAATAAAAATAAAATAAAAAGACTAATCTGCCACTGTTGCTGCCAGTCGCAACGGTGTTCCTCTCATCCCGACAGTCCCTAGGCCTCAAAGTACAGTCTCCCCACCCAAGCCAGATGCTGCCCCATGCTATACCTAGCATCAGAGAAGTGCCAGGATTGGCCTGAACGGGCTGGTCCGACACTAGCTCAGGCACTGGAAGACTGTGCCTTTTCTCCACCTGGCTGTTCAACCCAGCTGGGTTGGAGAAACAAGTTTGCATTTCGGTTTGGCCGTTTTAAGACGGCCGTACAAACAGACATGTGCACTTACAGGGCCCACCACTCCTCCTCCCTGCCATGGCCCACCCCGCCCTAAACTCCATCTTTCGGCACAGTCAGACAGTGATAAATAAAATGATAATACCATTGTTTGATTATCATTTTATTTATCATCTGCTGGCTCTGAGCAGTGGGGTGACGCTCCTCCACTATTACTTGCGATGGGTGGCAGCCTGAGGTCTTGAGAGAGAAAAGTGGGTACCAGAGAGCTTTGGGATAGTTATAAATGGCACGGCCATCTGTAATTACTAGACCTAAGGCCTGATTCACAAAAGTAAACTTAGATGTTTGGTCTAAACTTAGACCAAACATCTAAGTTTATGACTTTGGGAATTCACAAATGGCATTTGTGAGAAGTATCTTTACATTCGCACTATCTCCGGTTTAGACCAAACGTCTAAGTTTATGACTTTGGGAATTCACAAAGGGCATTTGTGAGAAGTATCTTTACATTCGCACTCGAGCATATCTCCGGTTTAGACCAAACGTCTAAGTTTACCTTTGCGAATGGGGCCCTAGGTGTCCAAAACAGGGCCTAATTCACAAAGGTAAACTTAAACGTTCGGTCCAAAATTAGACCAAACGTATAAGTTTACTACTTTGAGAATTCACAAAGAACATTTGTGAGTAGCATCTTTTCATCTGCACTCGAGCCGGTGATCTGCTCGAGTGCGGAAGTAAAGATACTACTGGAAATGCCCTTTGTGAATTCCCAAAGTTGTAAACTTAGACGTTTGATCTAAGTTTAGACCAAAAGTCTAAGTTTACCTTTGTGAATCAGGCACCTAGTTTCTAGTGAGCTTAAGACATGTTTGAAAATAGCTAATGCGGAATTAATCCATGGATGGGCTTTCTACCATACTTACATTTCAAAGAGGAAATACTATTGTAAATAGTAAGCATTCATTCATGAAATTAATAATGAGGGTATTAGATAGTGGTCATCGTTTGCATCAGACAGCCTGTGCTCCATGTCAGCTGAGAGGACCTTTTTTTCTACCACTCTTTGAGTATCCCACTGAAGACACCAAACCCAGAAACTGTGAATCCTCTGATGGAATGATTACACCAGCAAGGCAGATATGCATCTAGATTTATGATGTAAACTTTTTTGCCTAAAATAAGATCAAGACATGAGACCTGATTCACAAAGGTAAACGTACTCTTTTGTGTTTGGAGTTCTCCGCCTCTACTGGGGAGTCTCCCGAAGTGCAGAACTCCACTCATATAAATGTAGGGAGTGTGGAGTTGTAAAACTCTGTATGCAGTTTGTGAATACCAGAAAGTATTAAACTTACACAAAGGTGTACGTTTATCTCTGTGAATCAGGCCAATAGTGTCAAGGCTTGCACAAACCCTATAATATTCAGAAAACAACTGATAATATGTCCTATTTAGTAGGTACAGAACATACTCAGGCTATTGTGCTGTCTGTTCCATAGTGCCAGAAATTCCCGGGGGTAAATTTGCTGACAATAAAATTAACATAACTTTTATACCAAGTGAACTTCCCAAATTGCCAGAATGGAAATAGATGGCTTACTTTATCTCATAAAACACACCTGTAATTTTAAATTCTGGAAATGGGTAGCTTCTTAATTATAATGGAATCAAGTTTCAAACTATTCTTGTAGCCTGGATCAATTAAAAGCCCGCTCCGCTCATGCTAGCGGTGTAATTCTGCATCAGTGTGTATATTAAATACGGCTATGATTCCTACTTTGAAATCTTCTCTTCGCTTCTCAGTACCCAGGATTACTGTGTGCTTTAATAGTGCAAGTACCTGGCACAAAAACACTACAACCACAGGTATGTCCTAGTCCCTCTCTGTGGAATAAGAGCCGCATACCAGGGCACAGTTCCCTGTCCCCTCTAAACTGGGAAGTGGACAGCCATAACTTGTGATAGTTTAATAGAAGTGTGATATCAGTCCTTAACATGGGAGTGTGCTGTGCAGTGATCCTTATGCGCATCACCATCCATCCCAACAATAAACAACAATGTACCTCTCGGTGAAGAACCACAGACATTCAGAGTGGTAAGCAGACCTTTATTCAGCGAGGTTTACATGATTTTAGAGAAGACTGCATTTCTACTCGGGAAAACAAAGTGGAATCCAGATCAAGATCAGAAAGATTAAGACCACCAGGACCTTCCAGGCAATGGTCTTGGGTCACACACCAATCACTCAGGAAAACACAACCTAACCCATTGTGGCTCCAAAATACAAGACAGAGGGATGCATGGTCAGGATATCATTTGAACCCTTGCTATTTTTCTCAATGGGCTTTGTAAGCTGCTCGGTCTCCTGCTCTAAGTGACATGCCTAATTCTTGGCACACCCAGCAGCTATAGAAACGGGTACAATGATGTAGAGCAGGTCTGCAGATCACTACAAGAGTAAATCCCATGCCTGTTCACCCACCTGAGATATCTGTGATGCATCAGTCAAGAACACCTGTTCATGCACCCAACAGACATCCATTACTGTAGACAACATCCACCCAGGGTAAAGGGAGACTAAACTGAAGCCTGACCTACCGAGAGGGGTGCTGTGTCCCTTAATCTGCCAGGTTTAAGATCATACCATCCTCAAGGAAAGTGAGGAGAGTCAACCCACCAAAGAAATACCCAGTTAGTGGTCCAGGTTTGAAATGGCACCCAACTGTACAAAATCTATGATCTTCTTCAGGTTCATTCCTGTCTGGAAGTTTATTGCCTTCCAGAGCTTGCGTTCTAGGGCAGGGCCTTCTCACAAGCTACTGATTGTAGAGTGCAGAGCCCCCGCGCACTTCACTGCTGCCACACTGCACCACGCAACACGGGAGATGCATTCACATGCACCTCCTGCAAGTTTGCATGCACTCTCTTACACCCAAGATTCCCCACTCCTGTGTCAAAAACACCAAGCACCCCACTAGCTCACACTCATACAACCCAGCCAGCCACTCATGCTCACACAGACCAAACATTACCCACACAATATGCCAAAGTCTAATGCATTCTCCCCAAAACCTTCTCCTTCACCAAGCATGTCACTGAGATATGGGACCTACTACAAGCCCACGCTCCAGACCTGGTCTTCCTCATGCAAACATGCCTAAACCCCATTTCTGGACCAGACATCTCTACAGCCATCCACACCGGCTACAAGATTACTAGGCAAGACTGTCAGCACAAGCCTAGAGGTGGAGTCGCTATCATATTCAAAGATATATCAGCTGTACCACCTCCTTAAACTGCTCAGATTCAAGATATGCATCACAGACGATTTCTTCCTTGGTAGACCCCTCATATACTCACCACCCTGGCCCAGCACCAATTTTACCAGCAACATCAAGGACTCCATTGCACGCCTCATCAACACCAGCACCTTTATCCTCGTCAGAGACCTTGACTTTCACCTAGAAGACTGCACGGCCCAAACTCAACGGCCCTTCTGGAAAACCTTGCAAACCTTGGCCTCACCCAGTACGTTACCGAACCCACCCACACCACCGGACACATATTGATTATCCGATTTTCTCCTTAATCAGCAACATTACAATCAGCAAACCAGAAACTATGACCTGAACAGACCACGCTCTCGTCAGTTTTAGCATACCCACCCCTCACCACCACAAGCCTACAAGCACCAAACCGCCCACCGCAGCTGGAAAAGCATGACAGAAAAGGAGTGTGCTTCAGTCCTTTCTGCGCACTGGCCCAAGTACACAAGCAACTTGCCAAAAGCCTTCAAGAACTTCAACAGGATCACCACCTGCACCACATACACCAACATCCTGGATCCACTCAAGCGCAATCCAACAGCAAGAGCCCAACCACAGGCCAGTTTGTACCCAGAGGAACTCAGGATGACAAAATGAAACTGCAAGCAACTGAAGTGCAAATGGAGATCAAGTCAAGACACCACAAATAAAGATATTTTCAAATTAACCCTAAGATGCTACCACCAGCAGATATGGAACACCTAGCGAGCAGTTCCTGCAGATCGCATCAACGTGGCATTAACAGCAGCAAGGAAATCTTCGCCATCATCAAAGATTTTTCTGTGCCTCCTGCCACTTCCAGCAACATTACCCCCTCGGAAGACCTTTTCAACAAGCTCCCAGAATTCTTCTGCGACAAAATCAACTCCATACACAGCATATTTGACCTTCAACAGGACCCTGTCACTGTCTCAACTCAATTTCCTATCATGGCTGATAAACGAACCCTGACCTTATGGCCCTTCAGCACCACAATTGGAATCTCTGCTACCATGAAGACCAGCCACTCAGGGGGCTCTTCTAACCCTTGCCCTCACCTTGCCTTCACCAAATGACTCCTATGAATCAGCAAAGCATTAACATCCATGCTCAATGTCTCCGTTGACTCAGCCACATTTCTGGACACCTGGAAACATATCGCTGTCGCCCCTGGTCAAGAAACCAGACAATCTTTTCAACTACAGACACATCTCCCTTCTACCATACCCAGCAAAGGTCTTAGACAAACTGATAAACTAATGCCTCCCTGACCACATCAGCAAGCACCAGCTCCTCAATGCCACTCCCGTAATCATGTCCAACCACAGTACAGAAACAGCACTAATCACCACCACGGACGACATCCACATTAACCTTGGCAGAGACACAGCAGCCCTCATTCTCCTGGACCTCTCTGCAGCATTTGGTACAGTCTCACACCCCATCATCATCAGGCGCTTCCATGAGATTATTATCCAAGCACCTGCTCTCTGCTGGATCGGCTTCTTCGTATCGGATAGAACACAAACTGTGAGCCTGGCAGCTTACTCCTCGGAAGCCCCCAAAGTAATCTGTGGAGTGCTTAAAGGTTCAGCGCTCAGCCCTACCCTCTTTGGCCAACGTTATATGTGCACAATATATCAACATCCTCTTCTACGCCAAAAACACACAACTCATACTCTTCCTCTCAAATAAAACCCTCAACACAAGAAACAAATTCACTGCCTGCATGACCGAAGTTGGTAACTGAATGAAAGCCAACTGTCTCAAGCTCAACATCGACAAGACAGAAGTAGTGATCTTCAGCAAGAACACTTCACCTTGGGATTTCCAGCTGGTGGCTGGCAGAACTTGGGTCGGCACCCATACACAGAACCAGTGCTTGAAATGAAAAAATTAAAGTGCACGTACTCCGTACCTGAGTACCTGCTTGTTTCTGACAAGTGCCGGTACTCTACAATTAAAGGTATTGCTTTTCTCTTGAGAAGTGCCGATACTCTCCTCCTTAAAATAAAAAAGTGCCGGTACTCCGTACCGGACAGTACCGGCCCATTTAAAGCACTGCACAGAACTCATGTCAGGAACCTTGGTATAGTCATCAACGGTAAACTGGACATAACTGCACAAGTCAACGCCGCCACTGCATCCTGCTTTAACACCCTGAAGACACTGAGAAAGATCTTCAGATGGCTCCCCAACACAGCTAAAAAAACTGGTACTCACAACTTAGTCACCAGCAAGTTGGTCTACAGGAACACCCTCTATGCTGGGATCACCAAGCTACTCACTACAATACTACAAACATCCAGAAACCAGCAGCTAGACTCATCCTCAACTATCCACAGAACTCATATCACATCACACTTCAGAGAGCTCTGCTGGGTCCCAATACTCAAATGTATTCATTTCAAACTCCTCACACACACATTTAATGCACTTCACAACTTTCCGAACAACAATAAAAGTTTTAAAGTTTAGTGGACAGCTGTCAAAATTGACAGCAGCCTCCCATCAAACCGTGTTGGTTGTTCCTTTCAAGGTACAGAGAAAACTGCTCTGTAAACTTTGCATACGGTACTCTGCCAAGGAGGCCAAGGTACTGTGGTCCACCCTCATGATGGACAAAATCAAAATCAGGTCCTAAATCTCTTAACACATTTTGCTGCAGCCTATCTTATACTATGTGTAATACAATTATAAAATAATGACTCGCATGTTCACAGAGACTTCACTCACAGACTCGGACCACTTAGCACTATAGATACATGTCACTAATCCCCAGTGCAGTAACCAGGATTCAGTTTTGTGAATGTCTGGTTCCACACATCTGAAGTTATCACAACAATTACTTTAACTTTCATTTAAGGTTGGTGGGTTGTATTTTATATGTATTTACTTAAAGGTGAAAGGCCAAGGGGCCCATGTACACATTTCCTGACCCATTGCACTCAAGATCACAGTTCCCATACTTTTTATGCACTTCAACATGCGGATGACCTGCAAAATTCTTTGTAAGAGGCTGTCATTCAGGTCCCATGTACAGCGCAGCCAGAAAACATCAGTAAAGAGCTGTGCAGGTCCTGGAGGCTTCAGATATGACACATGGGGGGGATATGGGGTGCATTTGGGCGATGGTAGACGAGGAGATGTGAGCCAAATCCCTTTTAGCCTAATGGGCGTTGCGCTCCTGCAAAGGGGTGAATCACTGGCTTCTTGATGACAAGGCATGTCTGATCAATGATACCTAAGCCACAAAAAAAGATACTGATGTCGTAGACGTCTTCTGGCTTGCCTAATTTTAATTGCTGTGCATAAAAAGTTATGAAGTGCTAATTAAATGTGTCTGTGACATGACAGAATCTAGTGACTCTTTGAAGGTAACGTATGGTGTAATGTCTGAGTTCACATATTTCTTCTTAGCAGAGAAGTCCTTACATGTCCTCTTTTCAGTTCTAATGTTGTCTTTGATCATTTATGTTGTTAATTAGAACATTTGTCAGTCAATACTTCTGCATATATTCCTAGTCATCGAGGTAGTGCACTGTTTTATGCTGTATAACTTCTTCATATTTGGAACATCTTCCTTCTGCGAGATGAATTTCATTATACACAGCACACTCAATCATACACACAGACAAGGCAGCAAGTATGGAGTTTTGTGGTCGAACTCTAAATTTTCCTATGTCAATCTGTAAGTAGCTCATCCAAATCTGGATTTTTTCTTTCCATTTACGTATTTGTAGTTCTAAATTTACAATGATATGAAAAGGACTTCAAGTACCAGATGCAAATGAAAAGCCTGGCCTTGATGAGCTTCACACAGAGGGGATCTAGCAATTTGAGAGCTCTGTGATAAGTTATGACAATAACATGACGATACATAAACAACTGATTTTCTTTTTTGTGCAAGCATCCTGTTTTGGGAATCCCTTCCACAAGGATCACTTTCTTTTTAAACATGTTTTTATTATTTTCAAAACAAGGTATAGCATAGTTAGTCATGGTCCGGGACTAAAGTATATATAGTGTCCTGAGATTACAATATAACATTGCCAAAAATATTTGAGTAGCAATTAGCATTATTAGTTCTGTATACCAAATAAACGTAATAAACAAAACACCAATCCCTCTCCCCTCCCGGGCATTATTTAGCTAAAAGAAAAACACCCACCCACCCACCCCTAGACTCATTGCAGTTAAATCATTATGTATACATATCCAAGAAGACCTAAAACAGAACAAACCTTCAGGTCAAGTTTGGTATTCCTACAAAATATATACGTATGAGGTCCTAATGGGGTCTGTCGTTCAGTCATTATGACTTCGCATTTATTGTTATTTAGAATGGGCACCCTATGTTATTCAGTGCAGGGAAGGTTCAGCAGACACAATTTGTTTCACCATCATATCCCATTCCATGGCTCTCGGATCTTTCCTAAAGCCTCTGTTTTCCTCTCTACGTAACGCCAAACCTTTGGCCATCCCCCAACGCACCACTTCATTATGCCATGTTAGTACTGACGGAGGTTGCGGGGATTTCCATCTGATTGTGATGGGTCGTTTAGCCAAAATAAGCATTAAACTGGCCAACATGTGTTGTGTTCCCTGTGATTTGCATTTTTTACAAAGCCCCAATATACCAAATTACACTTCATTTTTCCCTATTCCTGGTGTTACCTCCTGAAGGAGTTCATGAACCATCTCCCAGAAGGATGCCAATTTTGCGCATGTCCAGATCATATGGAGCAGCCCTTCGGCTGTGTAGGACATCTAGGACAGGTGTCTACCACACCCGGGAACATTTTACTCCATCTGTGTGGGGTCAGGTAGGCCCTGTGTACTAGCATAAACTGAATGAACCTAAATTTAGGATTACGTGACACTTTTTGGGGAAATTCTAGTATTTTCTCCCATTCTTTGTCTGTTATATCGTGACCTAGATCTGCTGCCCATTTATACCGGAGCTCTTGGTGTGAGATTTTTGCGTGTATTCGGATGCTGCTATAGAGCCATCTAGTTAAGTGTCTCCCGTTCCCCATGAGATACATCATGTGTGTTAGTGCATGTGTTTGGGGCTCTGTGCCATCCGGTACCCAGGTGCTTCTCATATATCTGCTTATTTTAGCATGTAGTATATAAAGCAAGTTAGGAACTCCCTGCTCTCTTACAAATGCATTAAAATCTAGAAGTGTGTTACCGGCAAACAGCATACCTACTGTGGTTACTCCTTCCTCAGTCCATTGACTCAGTTGCCTAGAGGAAATTACACCAGTCGGTGTGGGGATCCCCTTCAGAAGGATATTAGAAGCATACGGGTTTAGCCCTTTCGTGTAGCGGATAGCATTTTTCCAGTACGTCATAGCCACCTTTAGCAATGTGGGTGCTGATCGAGGAAGCCTACTATTGGGGAGTAATAACGTATGCAGCGTTCCCTTTTCCCACGCTGTCTGTGTCATGCCCATTTCTTGCAAATGGCGTCCGGCAGTCCAATAGGACAGCCATTGCAGTTGACTGGTATAGCAATATGCCTGGAAGTCAGGGACACCCAAGCCTCCCTGGTCAGTTCTAAGCTGTAGTCTAGGCAGCCCCACTCTCCTTTGTCCCTTTCTCCATATCAGTTCAATAAGTAGTGTATTAATTGTTTTGCATATATATGTTGAGATTATTACTGGTATATTAGTGAAAAAGTAGAGCAGTCTGGGGAGCATCACCATTTTAGATATGGCCACTCTAGCTGCCACAGAGATTGGCAGCAAAGCCCAGAAGGAGATTTGTGATCTAAGCATTATAATTGCTCAGTTCAAATTACCGTTCAATAGGTCTTGGAGTTTCCTTTAAATCTGAATACCCAAATATTTAAATGTGACAGGTGCCACAGGCAATGACCAGTGTCCAAGTTCAACCTGGTCCATAGAATTGGAGTCATGAAAGTAATAGGTAGTAGATTTGGTTTCATTAATAGCTAGGCCAGACAATTTTTGGAATTGTCGGAATATCCCAGGGAGAGGGTCATTGTGCCCTCAAAGATCTTTAAGATACAGAATAATGTCATCAGCGTAAGCGAAGAGGATATGGGGGGTTGATCCTTAAACTGATGCACCTCTCCCTCGCTGCCGTTCGCACCTTAATAGCCAGCGGCTCCAGTGCCAATACAAAAAGCAGGGGAGACAGAGGGCATCCTTGCCTTGTGCCTCTGGCCACTGAGTATGGCCGAGAAATATGTGCCCCAGTCCAGGCTCGTGCTGTCGGGTCCGAGTACAAGAGCCGGACCCATTGGATATAGCCCTGGGGGATGCCAAATAGAGAGAGAGCGTGTAACATATAATCCCAATGAAGTGTATCAAATGCCTGTCTCAGGTTCAACGATATGCAGCCCGCCATAGCATTGTCTGAAGACGTCAAGGATATCATGTGGTGTAATCGCCTGATATTTAGGAAAGTGTTTCTACCTGGATCAAAACCACATTGATCAATGTGTATTAAGCGTGGTAGGTATTTTTGTAACCTGCAAGCCAAAATTTTACTGAGGATTTTGTAATCCGTATTGAGTAAAGAAAGGAGCTGGTACCCTGTCATATCCTTTGGGTCTCTACCTAGTTTCTGCAACGATGTCGCTAAAGCTTGTCTCATGGTAAGGGGCAAAGCTCCAGTTTCTAAAGCTGTGTAGTAAAGCTTATCGGGGGGGGGCAGTTGTGTTTAGAAGGTCGCGTAGAATTCTGCGGGTAGACCATCTTAGGCTGGGGTTTTATTGCGTGGCAGGTCTTTAATTGTTGAGTGGATTTCGGCTGTTGTAATTGGGCCAGCCAGTTCGTCTTTCTGTGCACTGGCGAGCTGTGGGAACTCTAGGCCTTCTAGAAAGGTATTGAACTCCCCTTCCTATAGTGCCAGCGGGGCCTTATATATTAGTTCAGAAAATCTCTGGAATGCCTTATTAATGTCAAATTGCGTGGTTACTGTACGTCCCTCAAGTGTAGTGATCTCAGTTATAGGAACAACGCTGGGGGCATCACGTTTAATTCTCGCTAACAGGGTACTTGCTCTGTCTGCCTACGTCTGTTGCCTTTGTGTGTATGTGCAATAGTCTATTGTTCTTAACTGTACAAGTAATTCTGCATGTTTTATATGTGCCTCTTGCAGAGCTTCTTTGTGTGTATCATCTAATGCTGCAGCAGATTCTAGCTCACCTAGTCGATCTTCTAAGTCTCGCAATTCATTGTCCATTATGAACCGGACCCCCACTTTAGTACTAATTGCCACTCCCATTCCACTTGTCGTGTACTGGCAGTGTTGACATTTTCAGTGAAACAGTGTGTTATTGCTGTAGATAGAGTGTTGCGGTACACAGGGTCTTCCAGTGAGACTGGCTGTAGCTGCCATGTCTGGACCGGTGCGGGGATCTTGACCCATTTTAATACCAACTCTAATGGGTTGTGGTCCGAAAATGTTTTCTCGACATATGTTGCAAGGGAAACGTTTCCCAGCAGAGAAACAGAACAGAACACCCTCTCTATACGTGTGTGTAACATATGTGTGGGGGAGTAATATGAGTATTCCCGACTCACTGGGTTGTGGATTCACCAAGCGTCCCAGAGTGTCCATCCCTCCACCCAGCCCGCCAATGCCTCGGCTTGCTTCCTACTGGCAGCACCCGCTAGAGGTGGATGGGAGCGATCAATGTCTACATTTAGAATTGCAATGAAATCTCCTCCAATCACCCAAGGATTCTCTTCCCAGCCCGACAGTATTGTGTTCAATGTCCCCAGAAATTTATCTTGATCTGTACTGGGGGAATATACACTTCCCAATATCAGAGGTTCGCCATCTAGTGTTCCACGGAGAAGCACATATCTGCCATGTATATCTACCTTCTGCTCCAACATTATGAATGGAGTTCCGCTCCTGATCCAAATGGCAGCCCCCCTAGCAAATACTAATTAGATGTACTGAACAGCTGTCCCCGCCACTTTTTCTGGAGCTTGATTGCCTCCGAGTGCATCAAATGTGTTTCCTGTATGAAAACAATGTGTGCCTTTCTTCTGTTCAATTGTGCATAGATTATTTGCCTCTTATGGACAGACCCCATCCCTCTAACATTCCAAGTTAGGATCTTGTATTTCCCGGACGCTACCATACCTAAAATTGCGTTGCCTGGTCTAGTACAGGTTCGGCAGTAAGTGTTATAGATACAGGAAGCGAGTCTAGTAGAACTAATACCAACCCACAATACTAGGTTCCCCCTTTTAACAACAGAGGACCAAACCATGGTTATTAAGAAAACCATTAAAACTACCAAAGCAAACGAGGATACAGTTGTACTGGGGGGGAGGCGGGCCACTCATAACAATATTAGGGCTAGAAGTGACATATTCTAGAACAGGCCATATCTGGTCCAAAATTTTTCGTGTGTATACAGCTGTGAGTACATATACAGTATAAGGCAATTAAAGCTACCTATTATTGATCATCATCTTGACCCCCCCAAAAAGAGATCCTACACAAATATATCCAGCTGCTTCAACCCAAATAATCATTAACTATTTGTGGGGTGATAGAAGGAAAGAGAGTCAAGCTGTTTTCAGAACCTGAGTGTACTGTATTGTCTTCCGACGAGTCCTGTGAGTCCACCGTCGAGTGTGTATCCTGTTCGTCCAGCGCTACCACTGCCTGTATCGCAGATTTCTTGACTTCAATTATTTGCTCCGGGATGGGCTTACAGTAGCATCATTCCTCGGTGGTTTATTTTGGTCGCGTTTACCGCGCCTTGCCCTCTGGGCAGCAGTAGATTTCGGGTTTGAAGTTTGGGGAGAGTTTTGGGTGGGGCATGGCGACAGCATTACTTCCATCCATTCTTCCGCATCAGCCGGGCAATCAAAGAAATGAGACTTCTGATCATAAATTACTTTCAGTCTAGCTGGAAAGAGGAGTGCATATTTGAGGCTGTGTTTCCGGAGTTGCTGTTTAACCTCCTGGAACGACGCTCTTCTCTTTTGCACTGCCAGGGTAAAGTCAGGATATTTAGATATTGTTTTGTTTTCGAACTGTATTAGGCCTTTTTCACGGGCTAGTCGGAGCGGTGTGTCTCGGTCTTTGAAATTAAAGATTCCTGCTATAATTGATCTGGGCCGGGCACCAGGGGCGTTGGTCTACCGGAATCCGGTGTGCTCGCACCACACTGTAGAGCTCTGAGAGGCCTTCTGGTGCGATCACATCTTTGAGCTATTGTTCTATAAATTGGTTGGGGTTAGATCCCTCGCTGCGTTCTGGCAGACCCACTATACAAATGTTATTATGACGGGCTCTCCCTTCAGCAACATCCACCCTATCTTGTTGGTCTGTTAGTTGTCAATGCAAACAATCTATGTGATCTGAATTTGTTTTTTGCTGTGGCAGTATTTCTTCCAAGTGCTGTTTGTTACTACAGACCATGTCTGCCAACTTACTATGGCCGGCTTTAAGTAGTGTGAGGCCGGTCGCCAATGTGCTAACTTGTCTTTCTATTGCCTTTCTAGAGTCGCATACCTCATGTAGTGTTAGGTTTGATTCATTAGCCTGTCCTTCGATGGTGGTCGGTGGTATACATTCTTGGTCAGGGGTACTGTTTACATCCTCCAGGTCTGTGAGTTCAAGTTTGTCAGCAGCCAATGGTTCCTGTATTTTCCCCCTGGTATGCCCCATCTTGTGTCTTAAGCATTATACCGTGCGGAAAAGGGAATATCCAAGGGGTGTGCTCACTGTCTAGGTTATGGTGAGTGACTAAGTTGAGTATTGGCAGAATAGTTATAGCTAATATCGTAGAAGGGTGGAAGTCCAACGCTGGTTTCAAAAAGGGGCTTGCGCTATTCCCAAGTGCACTTAGTAGAATGACAAACTATATGAGGGTAGGCCGTGCAAGGTATAGTTATACGTTAAGCAGCAGATTGAGGGGAGGGGGATGAAGTTGCCAGGCCTAGCCGAGCACGTTACTCACTGTTCTTTGCCTCATAGTCCGATCGATGGGGCAATCAGGAATATACTCAGTGGTGTGCCCAATGTTGTTCTCAAGTGTCTTCCCCTCTCCTCGGTGTCCAATTTATCGTATCAGCTGCCTTCAGCACTGAGAATGGATCCAATCTCCCACAGCGGGCTTCTTATGGGCTCGGCCGCCCCCTTCACTGCAAGGCCTTACCAGTGCTGGTTGCCAGTCACACGTGCACACTGGATCGTTGGCAGCCTCCGCACCGGCCTCAGGGGGAACAAGCACAACGCAGACCGGCCCCAGGAGAATCCAATGTAGCAATTTGCAAAGTGGCTTGGTACTATTAGGTGGAATCAGGCGGGCACAGCACTCCATTCCGTCATTGATCAGTGGTTTTATCGTCGCAGCTCCACACTATACTAGCAGCTAGAGAACAGTCAGTATCGCCCCGGTGCTCCTAAATGCAGCTCAACTCCTTCCAAGACCAAGGAACTTTCCTCCTGGCGTGTTGTAAGGGCAGGTGTACGGTCATATAGGTCACTCACCACCGTCTCGGGGCCTTGCTATTCTTCAGCTCCTGCCGGCTGCAGTCTCGACAGAAGACCATCCCAGCATTAGGCCTCAGAAGGATCAGGTACCTCGTATGGGACAGACGTTTTGGTCAGTGGTATAAATCTTCCTCAGAACTATCTTCGCGGGCAGATGCGCAACAAGGATGTCTCCTCACTGGGAATTTCTGTTTCTGGTTGCGCCGAGCCAGGCCCCAGCAATATACTGGGCCCTGTTACGTATCTGGGCCGTGCAGTGATTCGCGTCAATTAACAGCCCGCGGAGCAGGCCGCCCTCACTTTTACGTTGTTACCCAACACAGGGGGAAAGGAGCAGCCCCACTGTATGTCCGCCGGTGGTCTAGTGTAAAGTAATCCGTGAGGGTCACCCAACCTCAGGGCCTCTGTGCAGCTATGCGGCCACAGTCGGAAGGGTCAACGGAGTCCACCACGTAGATCCGGGTTATCCCATCAGCACTGGCCACACTCGTGTGGGTGTAGTGCGCACCTTTTCAGTTTCGCTAGTTTTTCCTGAACACATGCCGGTCTCCATTGTAGCACGTATCGGACTCAGTGGCAGCTCCCAGGGTCGGTTTACAGCCACTTTATGCAGATGTAGAACGTTGCGCTATTCCCTCAGGGGTCACCAGGCAGCGCCAAGGGTCCACTGGCACTGTGACCACGAGGATGTGAACAGGATGCAGGGTCCGACCTGGAGCTCAGTTAGGACGCGTCCGCCATGTTTGGCGGTTAGCCCCTCCCCCCTTCCACTTCCACAAGGATCACTGACATAATATCGATGCATACAATATCGAAACGCAAAAATATCAGAAAATAAATATTGATAACAAAAATTTCAATTTCCTATACTTAACTGGTAAAACCACAAATATCGAGAACACAAATATCGTTGGTAAAAATATCGATGTTTACCTATAACAGAAAAAAAATATTGTTACCTTTAAAATAAAAATATAATATGTCAAAAATATTGATTCACACAATATTGACTACAATATTATCACCAAAATAATTAAATAATCATTAATCAATATATTTACATTTTTTTTACATAAAACAATTACTTTCAATAAACCCAAAACATTTCATACACATATTTAAAATAAAGAAAAATATATTACTTCAAAAAATATTTACTTTACACCCCAATATATTTTGCATAAGTAAACTAACAATACAACAATTTGCATTAACTACAAACATTTACACAGCAACCTAAATTTTTATACATAAATATATATAATATTGATAATATTGGCACGTTCACCGGATTGGTTACAATTGAATTAAAACGACTATATGTGTCTATAGGTCATTCCCGGCACAGATACACACAACAGAACAACTGTTATTCCCAACTTATCAGGAAACTTCAAACTAATAGTAACATTATTGTACGACAGGCAGATAAGGGGGGTAATTTGGTGCTATGGGCCAGAGAATTATACCTAGATGAGGCATTCAAGCAGCTTAATGATCGAAGCTGCTACAGGAGAAGTGATATTGGCAAAGTCAAACAAATGTGGTGTGATTTCTATCTGAAATTGACTGCTTGGAGAAGTGCAGGTCTCATAAGTAACGAAGAATTGACATTTCTTAAAAATGATCATCCTGTAATACTGGTTATGTACCTTATTCCCAAAGTACACAAGAGTTTAGAAAGACCCCCAGGTAGACCCATTATTTCCACCATGAATAGTATTACTGAAAATACCTCCACTGTAGGTAGATTACTTTCTACAGGAGCATGTTAAACAGCTTCCATCGTATATTCAGGATACAAGTGATTTCTTAAACAAAATCAAAGATATCAAATGGGACCCTGGGTATTAATTGACCACTCTTGATGTCACCAGCCTTTACACCAGCATACATCATCTAGATGGTGTAAAGGCAGTAGGGCATTACCTTGAAACAAAATCCATTCACATGAGCAATCACAACAAGATGTTGTTAACAATGATAAGCACTTGTTTGGAAAATAACTTTTTCCTGTTCAAAAACCAAGTGTTCCAGCAGGTCAGGGGAGTTGCGATGGGGGCCTGCTTTTCCCCCAGCTATGCTTGTTTGCATATGGTGCTGTGGGAGGAGCAGGTCCTTAGAGCGGCCTTTTCTGAGACGCTTGAGACTCATTTGATTTGTTGGTATCGTTTTATTGACGATCTTTTTTTTTATATGGAAGGGTACAGAACTACAGGCTACTAACTTCATAGATCAAATCAATGTTAATTCCCTGAACTTAGAATTCATGGCCAATATTAGTAAGGAAACCATTGCATTTCTAGATGTGGAGGTTTATATCTGTGAGGGCCAGTTGGAAACTAGGCTCCATAGAAAACCCACCGCTGGGAATTCAGTACTCCATGCATCAAGTCACCATCCGGGCCACCTGATACGCAACATTTCCCCATAGGGGATGCTGCGGATCAGGCGTATTTGTAGCCGACATGAGGAGTGTATGATGGCGCAAAGTGCAAGCAGAAAAAGATTCCTAGCTAGAGGTTACTCAGTAGGTGAGATTGACCGGGCAATCATAAGAGCCAATCAGGTCTCTGGGACGGACGTCCAACGAAGTACCCGGGTTGCTCCATCCACAATTTCAAACCAACCTGTAGAACCTACCAGATTGGTATTAACCTACAACCGCCAACATCGCACTATATACAAAATCCTCAAACACAATTGGAATCTAGTTTGCAATGATCCTGTTATTGGGGAGCAGTCTACTCATAACATAACATTCAGAAAAGTTAAAAGCGGCCCAGAGATATTGGTGACTAAAACATGGCTAAACTCCAGAAAGGGTTTCTTTCTTTGTGCAAATTGCAAAGCATGCAAATATGTTGTAAGCACACCATCATACAGAACTCCTTTCCATATGAACATGAGATGGATCACCACGTTGCTCACTTGCAAAACGGAGTTTGCTGTCTACGTGCTGAAGTGTCCCTGTGGCCTGCAATATGTGGGCAGTACCAAGTTGCAGGTACACAAGAGGATACTCCAGCACGTTAGAGCCATCATTAACAGCGACCCAGCTTATCCAGTCGCCAGTCACTTTAAAGAATGTCATGGCAATGCAGTTGAGCAAATCAAATACTTTGTGATAGATTCTGTAATGCCCCTCAGAAGAGATGGTAATCGCGAAGCAATGTTACGCAAACTTGAAACCCGATACATTCTTTACTAGACACTAAATCACCGAATGGTTTGAATGCCAGTGAAGATTTCTATACTTGTTTATAGAGTTGATGTTAGAAACTGTTAGGCTTGCACTTGATATAGTTTAAGAGAATATAAGACTACAGATGACAGACATTTTTTCAGTAGTGTCATTTCAGCCTCCTCTAAAAACTTTTTTAATGATATTATTCTAGCACATATTTTTAGAATTGGGTAGCACTTTTTTGCACAAGCACTTTAACTTGAAAAAACTTGACATAGCCCACTTGGGCATAATGTTTAGGCATCAGCACTTTATGTACAATAATGTACATCAACAGCATTATGTTATTTGATCATATCTACATTTGATATTTGATCCTGGGGAACCAGCACACTTACTTGCGGTATTAACTTTCACAAGAAAGCAGTAAATTATGATTGGGGGATATTTATATTTTTGTATACGAATACGTTTTATAAACCATTTAATATGCTTTTTCTCTTTTTTACAATATGTACAATATTTTAGAGAAATTAATTTTAGAATATACCCACTGGGGTTTTATTCTTTTAGCATTTTTACATATTGATATTTATATTTATATTCTAAAACCTAATGTATTTTAAATGTATCCAACATGATTTTACTGACTCCTTTAAAATGACAACATGTTTTTGAAATGCAAACATTAATGAATTGTGTAATTTTAAAATGCTGAACTTTACCCTCTTACCATCTTTTATGCTGGTTCATCAGTTGCCATTTTCATGAAATTAATGAACAATGCAATTTTTGCCAATAGAAACTAGATGCCTAGTAAGTTATCTATGTCTATGTGATAGTGCTTTTTTTTAAATATATCACGTGTTCATTCATTGGCACTTTAAGAATGTGGTTCTCCTCATTACATGTCATGTGATCAAGGCCTCTGGAAGGCCGAAACGTGTACTGACATCTGGGTCTGTTTCGTCTGTTCCCGGGAACGTGTAAGCTGGTGACGGAGTGTATATATATATATATATATATATATATATATATATATATATATATATATATATATATCTCAAAATAGGTGGGGCGCTACGCTCCGCTCCTACCCTGAAAGTCTCGGGGGGATTCGTCAAGCGGGGGCTGAGATAAAAGGGGGGTCCCAAAACGCGTTTTTCCCATGCATTTTTCCATAGGACCTTTAGACAGAGCTACAGCCCGAACGGCTGAACAGAATTACTAGAAATTTGGCAGAGAGGTAGTCCCTATGTCAAGGAAGTGCCTTTTGTAGGTTTGGTGTAAATCTGTTCAGTAGATTCTGAGAAAATAGCCTTTAAATCAATATATATATCTGAGCCCGCTTACGGTACGCTTACCGTACGCTTACCGTACGCGTACGGTGGCGTGCGCGAGCGCGATTCTGATTGGCTCTTAGATCTTAGTAAACATTCGAATCGGCCGAAACCAGGAAGCGGCGTCCGCCATTTTGTCTCTCGCACTGAGTGTTATTTATCAAACATGATGCCCAAAAACATGTTACGGGGCTGTTTTGACAACTCCCTCCCACATAGTCATGTTGAGGGAGTCCCCAAACATCCCCCAAGAGCAAAAACGGTTTTATTTTTTTTTCGGCAATTTCGCCGAGTACGCTTACCGTACGCTTACCGTAAGCGTACGGTAAAAAATAGAAATAAAAAAAACACTATCCACACTTACCCCACCCCCTGTGCTTTTGGCGGCCGTAGGCCACCAAATGTACAGGGCTTATTACATCAGTAAAAAAACTATATTTTGGCAACATGAAATTATAAAATCGAAATAAAAAAAACACTATCCACATTGACCCCACCCCCTGTGCTTTTGGTGGCCGAAGGCCACCAAATGTACAGGGCTTATTAAAGTTGATAAAAACCGTGCACGGAACGCACTGCGTTAAGTGGGCGCGCACGCCTCGAATGGCGTAAAGTAACTTAGCATTTAAAAAACCGTACAAATTCACTGAAAAAACCATAGGTTTCACACACGTTATAGTTAGGAATTAGCATTTAAAAAACCTTGCAAATTCACTGAAAAAACCATAGGTTTCACACATGTTATAGTTAGCGGAAATTTTACTGATAAAAAACCAATGAAATTGCCCCGTTATAGTTAGTGCTGGCAACTATAACTCACGCGACCGCAATCTTCTGCTGATGACATATGTGTCTTTATAAAAAAAAATATTTGTAATATATGTATAGCTAAAAATGTATGGAAGAAGACATGGGCAAATAAGTGTCTAAATACAGTATTAGCATCAGCAGAGGATTGCGGTCGCGTGAGTTATAGTTGCCAGCACTAACTATAACGGGGCAATTTCATTGGTTTTTTATCAGTAAAATTTCCGCTAACTATAACATGTGTGAAACCTATGGTTTTTTCAGTGAATTTGCAAGGTTTTTTAAATGCTAATTCCTAACTATAACGTGTGTGAAACCTATGGTTTTTTCAGTGAATATATATATATATATATATATATACATATACATTTGTATTAAAAACCATCAAATTAAATCTCATACATCAAAAATAAAACCTAAATTAGCATTTACCGTAGGAGTGAACTAATAATAAAAACTTTAAACTAAAGCTAAACCAACCAATAACCAACTTTAACCAAAAAAAAATCAAACAAACAATTAAATCAACAAAATAAAAGGTTGCTGCAGCAGTGACAGCACAAGTCAGCAGGGCAACCAGGAAATCCTTCCACTCTCCGCAGCAATGTATTCAGATGCACACAGCAGTAGACCCAGGTGAGCAGCAGGTCGAGTGACTGGGATGCTGCAGAGGAAGACGAGTGGGCTCGGTGCTCTATTCATATGGATAGGAGCGGTCAGTATTCTGGCATGGCTGGTAGTGATAGGGAAAGGCTTTCAAAACAGCTGGAGAAGGCACAACTAAATTATAAATCAAGTTGGAGATGAAGTGTAGAGAAAGGTGATATATTGGATGTATGAGACAGTTTAAGTATGGTGAGAGAGAGCTGTTGGCATGGAAGGCAAGGGTTGAGTGGACTAAGGATGTCATCTGGGAGCTGGCCATCAATCCCCAGGGAAATCTCCTGAATATGGTTGAGAATATGCAGGGACATCTGGTCTCCTTATTTTCTGCACTTTATTCAGTAGAGGTCTTCCCGGATCCAGATAGGCTTAGAGATTGGTTGGCGGGCTTACGGTGGAGGGTAAAGAATGCTTAGAGGCATTGATTTCTCAGGAGGAAGTCAGGGAGCATCTGTCACATATTAAGAACGGGAAGCCGGTAGGTCCTGATGCCATTCCATCAGAACTATAAGCTATTAATAGAGGAGATTGTTCCATAATGGGAGGCATTGTTTAATTTGGGGTGTCGGGGGTTGAGCAGATCCCAAATTTGTAGAAAGAAGCCACGATTGTTTTGATCTTAAAACCTGCTAGGCACCCCAGGAAGGCAGACTTCTATTACTCAATCTTCCTGTTAAATGCGGATATTAAGGTTTTTACATTTTGAAGGGAGATTGACTAATTTAGCTCCCAAGTTAATCCACCCAGATCAGAAGGATTTTGTGCCGAAGCAACAAATCCAAGAGCTTACTCAGCAGCTGATCAGAACTATTGATATAGCCACTGCACCTTCGATTCCCTTCGCATAGGTCACAACAGATGCTTCCAAGGCTTTTGACCGAGTATGTTGGGCATATTTGTAGGAGGTATTGGAAGCATTGGGTTTTAGTCTTTATTTCATCTCTACGCTCCGAAGGCTTTACGAGAATTCATCAGCTAGAATCCTGCTTAATGGGACATTGACCAGGTCTTTTAGAATTTATAGAGGCACAATAAAAGACTGTCCGCTGTCTCCTCTTTTGTTTCACATCTACATTGAGTCCTTCACCCAGTTACTCAGAAGGAATAGTCAAGAAACTCCATTTCACATCTCCCATTTCCATAATAAAATTGCGTTATAGCCAGATGACCTGGTCATTTATACATTAGACCCTGCTCAAACTATCCCCACGGTGGAGAGTCTGGTGGTGGAGTTTGGGGCTCTATCGGGTTATTTAGTGAATAATTTCAAGTTGGAGGTAATGTGTTGGAATGTGGAATGGGCAAAGATTAAATATTTAGTCATTGTTAGTTTTAACCCTTTAGACGCAATACCGCTGCACAATCTGAGAAGGGTGGATATATTGCTAGCTAGATGGAATAATCTGTCACTGACAATTTATGGGTATGTGAATTGAATGTCGAGCCTCCCTAAATTGACGTACCTTTTTATTTGTATCCCCCTTAGATTCCCAAGATCAAATATCAATAAGTTCCAGGGGACAATAACTCGTTTTTTATGGGTGTCACGCATGGCGAGGCTTACGTGGAAAAAGTTGATGCGTAGGCTTGAGAAAGGTGGCCTTGATCTTCCTCACCTGAATCTGTATTGTACGGCTTTTCAGTTTAAAAATTACAGGATGTTACTGGGTAAGCCGAAAACTCAACCTGGGGGGGGTGTTAGCAGAAATGATCAGGGAGTCGAGAACCACTGGGTTCCTATATAAGTTGGTGTCCTGAAATTTAAAAAAAAGTATGATTGAAGATCTTAAAGTCAGCAGTCTTTGGTTTAAAGCCAGGAAGATCCTGGGTATTGGTTAATATTCCGATTTTGCACCCATATGGGACTCCCGAGGTACTCCAGAGTGTCTGAATGATGCCCTGAGTCTTCCATTAAGGAGGGCTGGGATAGCTACCTGCGGGGAGTTGATGACAGTGCAGGGGGTACTGTCCTAGGAAGTTTTAAGAGCTAAGACTGGGGATTCCCTATCAAGGTTCAAATATGTGCAGTTGTCTTGCTGGCGTGCAAGTGCGGCTCAGGAGATCAGGGGGGCTTTGCAATTTGAGTTCACACTCCAGGATGTGAGACCTAAAAGTAGGGAGGTTTCTACTTTGTATTGTCAACTTCTGGAGGTTGAGGACAGGAAGATGATGGTGCCATATTCAGTGTGGTAAGATGTTTTTCAGGGGATTGAGTTGCAGCCAATATGGCAAAATTCCTTGAAATTATTGTATTCAGTGATTAAGCCAGCAAATCTCAAGCAATATCATTTTATAACCATGAATAGACTATACTGGACCCCCCAAAAGATCGCAAAGTTTGTACAGGAGCCGACCCCCAGATGTAGAAGAAGTGGCCCTTTAAGGGATAATGAAGAACATGTTTTCTACACTTGTCCTAAGATCAAGGTGTTTAGGGAGGACATTGAGAATATCATAAAGGACATCTCGGAGGTAAAAACCACATTCAAACCTGTGTTAGTTCTAATGGGATTGGATATGGCCTCATGTAGCCTTCTGAGCAGAGAACAGAGAGGCCTCCTGTTCTACCTTGTGTTTCTAGCCAGGAGGGAGATTTGTAAATCCTGGACTGGTACATCTTTCCCATGAGCTATGGACTTGCTTAAAGTGGCAAATTGAATTGTTGTCTGGATATAGAGGGTAAGCATGGTGGAGCGAAGAAGGTATCGGATGATATTGCTAGGTGGAGTGGAATCCTGTGTGTAGAATATAGAACTAGAGGGCCTTTGAATACACCAAAGATTCGCTCTAGGTAAAGGGCCTGAAGGCTTGGCTGGTGCGATTGGGCCTAACGCAAATGCAATAGATCGTGAGACGGACAGCAACTGAAAAAATGCTCTGAGCTTTGCAGACGCTATGGTGATATGAGGACAAAAAAAGCAATCAGAAAGATACACTAATTTAAACAATTAAATACTTCAAAAATGGCAAATGCTGCAAAACGAGGAAACTCTGCCGGATTCTCTCACCAAATCATTAAAGCAGAAATATATACATCTCAACAACTATCTAGCTAAGTAGGTAAAACTTATATTTAAACTAAAATGTAATTGTTATTAAACTCAAATATGTGAAATAGCAAATAATTATTAACACTCTCCAACTTCTAACTCGTTACATAGACTCCTTAAAAGAAAAAACTATGGGGCCAATTAGGAAGTCAGTCGGAAAGCCTCGGACCACGGGGCTTGCGGGGCAGTAAATCCCTGCACCGTGTGGCAGGCACCATGAGGTGCCTGGCACTCGGTGCAGGGATTCACAGAAACTCCCATTTCTCTAAGGGTGCTTGTGCTGTGGCCGGTTTCCGACTTAAGCACAAGCTCCCAAAGAGAAATGGGAGTTTGCAGTTGCATCGTAATAGGGGGTGTGGAACCGCCAACTGTCGGTTGGTCGGTTCTCACACCGAGACGGTTGCGTCTGCCCAACATTGTAATAGGCCCTTAGGAGTTGAAAAAGTGATGAACTGCGAGAAAATAACCAACTATTACAAGTCAGCAAAAAGATGTAAGAAATTAGGTATACATAAATTAAAAACTATAAACTAACCCAAATAGCGAGCAAAAATAAACCTAACAACCTCAGCATCTACAAACTACCAACAAATTAGCATTTAAAATGGAACATACAGTCTTTTTTTCATTCAACAGAAGAGGAGGCACCTGCTTCACATTAGAACATTTCCAATGGAAAAGCTGCAAAATCACGTGAAACATCCAAACAGAACATAGATGTAAGTATACAAAATAGAAGCAGTTGAATATTTGTACACATAAATTACAAATGTACTAAGTTTACAATATTATATATATTTATATTATTACACTACTTTCAGATACAATGACAGAAGCCTCAAATTATACCACTTCACAGAAAGGGAGAAAGTTACTAAATTACATCGGCTATACTTACAGCCAAGAATGTGCATCAATAGAAAATATAAACTGGAATTATTCTTCTAATTAATGCTATCAGAGGGCAACTACAAAAGAAGATGTTGTAATTCATATAAGAGAGCACAACCAATCCCCTAATATGACAGAAATAGAATTAAGGGAGATATTGCAGGATATAAGAGAGGCAAGCACTAGATCCCAGGAACCCACAACCAAAATCCTTAAAGTTATAGGGCTTCATTGCGATGCGGGCAGTCAAACTGCTGACAACCCATTGGTGGTTGTCAGACTGCCAAAAGCCCTTTGGCCCGGCCGCTGTATCACGATACTGGCGATCAGAACCACAGCTGTTGGACGCAGCATCGCCGCCCCCACCAGGATCATAGATCCCAACAGAGAAGCAGTCGGAGGAGCATCAAGGAAGGGCATCAGTGCCGAGGCATTACAATATCACTTTCCAGCAGCCTTTTTGTGGTGGGAAACCTGCCATGTAAAGGTTGTTGGCAACGGTACAAAGGGTCACCAAACAGGGCCCCTGGGCATTGGAGGTGCTGCACAGAGGCGCATTTGCTGGGGCACTTTATATGGCCGCCAAATCCCGACCGCCAATTCAGTAGTTGCATCGAAATACACCACCCGCATGCTTGTAGGCGGTCTCCTGACAGCGGCAATAGTGGCCGGTGGTCCGACGGACCGCCATCATAATCAGCCTCATAGTACCTAAAGTCCCCAAAAACCTAACAGGTCAACCTGTCTCAACTTAAAAAAGTTTAGTTACATGAACTGAAAAAGCCACCGGCAATACCCCACCTGTCCTTAGAAGATACCAAAACATATACATACCTGAACATTTAACAATTACACATAATGAGGAATCTTCCTTTTGCATGACAACCTAAATAATAAAAAACGAATACTAATATTCTCTAAAGCAGATAACCTACTAAAACCTAGCCAATGTGAAATGTGGATGATGGATAGGACCTTCAAAATGTGTCCAAATCATTCACTCGGATATACACCATAAATGGTGAATATGAAAACACAAACAAAGCAGCACTTACTACAACCTTCTAAGACATATCAAACATAAAACAAATAACTACTACCACCAAGAATAATCATAGACTTTGAGCAAGCCATGATTCAAACCATTCAAAAAGTGTATCCTACACAGACATACAAGGATGTTATTATCATTTCAATCAAAGTATATGCAGACACCTTCAAAAGTGTAAAATATTTTACAAACAGCCAATTTGCCTTTGAAATTAAGCACTATTATAGCACTAACCTATGTCCCTGTGACAGAGGTAGCCAACCAAATATAAGTATCTGGCTTTCTACTATCAAGAAGCTCTTTTCTTTGGTCCTGTCTAACCTTTGGCACCCTCTGTCTAGTGACTAGGCCGCGGCGGAGATATCTGCCCCGAGCGCGGAGTGTGCGGAGATTTGCCTGCTCCGCATTCCGCGGAGAATGCAGAGAAGGCAAATCTCTTCACACTCCGCAGCGGAGCGGAGTTGGCCAGCCCTCGCATCCACCCCCACTATTCTAGCGATAAATGTGCATGCGCGGGTGCACGCCCATGTGCAGTTTTCACTAGGATTACCGATAGGGCGTGGAAGAGGACGACTGCAACCCGGAGACGCCGCAGTACAGAGATAAGTGGTTTTAAATGTATTTTTAATTAATGTTTAGTTACTTGTTAATATGGGGGTGGAGGTGGGTGACGTAGCGGAGCTCCAAGGAGTTCCACAGAGTTTGTTTGCGACTCCGTGGACCTCTGCGTAGCGCTGCTACACCCACTACGCCCAGGGTCACTAGTGACTACAATCCCTCTAAAGAGTTCCTAAACAAACAGTATTGGTCATGAACAATAAAAATTGAGACCCATAAAGCAACTAGTGCCACTAGTCAGAGCAATTACTTGATTTTAGGATCACTTGTGTTCTGAAGCAATTCTGGGATCTTATCATTGTCCCGTTGGACAGGAAGTTGTATTTTCTTCAATTCAGAGTTGGTTCATTAGCTCTGAAATCCTTCACTTGCAAATGGCCGGCGCTGGATACTCCATCCTGCCCATGTTGCAATTGTTCAAAGGTAACTTCTGCATATGTTTTATTTGTTTGCCTTGCCTATATACATCTACATTCTACTTGGCTAGCACCTACTTGCGGACAATTGGGCACACACAGTCTCTGTACCACCCTTCAGATATTAAGATCTGATCCTCACCCTTTGTTTGCTAAATTTCTGGGCTTTAATGTGGTCGGTTAGAAGGAGAACTCTTTTCCTCATAATGAAGCGTGGCCCAGTTCTCCGTAGTCCTATTTTACGAAAAGTGATTTTAATAAGTTACTTGTCAACTGATGTATTACCATACTGCTACCAGGGTTGTCTTATATATTGTATCATTTTGTTTTCATTTAAATACCATGTATTGCCTCAGTTCAATTTGGACATTGTATCAATACATGAAGGTTTCAGGTGATTATGATTTAATTTGGACTTTTATTGCTTTTATTGCATGCGTGCTGCACTGTGCAGCACACATACAAAGTAGGAAAAGTTTTTCATTGTGTCTAGACATAGTATTTTGTACAAGAAGGGTACCCTTCCTGTACAAAACCTATGCAAGACTCATGCACACACCCTAGCGCTATGGCGCTAAGGTGTGTGCATGGTAAAGGGGAGGAGAGAGCCATATCTCTCAAGATATAGCGCTCTCCTGCTCGCTCCATGTCGCACAACGCAGCGCAGCCTCGAGGGGCTGAGCGGCATGACTTTTTTGTAAATATCTCCCTAAGTGTATAGCTGCAGATGTTTCTCTGTATCCATGTAATAAAAAATAGTAACCCTCCAAAAATGGGAAAAATATTGTCAAATGAGCACAAACATAAATGCAGAAGTCAAACAAATCCAGAAAGCAATCTCTTGAAGCAATCCAAAGTACCTAGGAACCATAAAAACTCCCAAAAAGTGTTTTAAAAAAGAAACGGTCTAGGAAAGTCTGTAAAGTAAATCTGTAAAGTAATTTTAAAAACCCACCGCAAAACACATTACATTTTCCAAAATACATACACATAACAGTTAATCATCAAAATAAAAGTAACATAACACAATTTAACATAACAGTAATAAAATAGTGTAAAAACTCCCAAAACTAGTGAAACAAATAACACTAATGCATCTAAATATACCAAGAACCTGCGAACAACACTATAACTAAATTAAAAAACCTCCCCTCTAAACCCCCTACTCCTCCACCCTCAATACCCTTTCAAAATCCTTAAAAAGGACTTACCTGTTCCGATGAGCAGCAGCACCTTACCCCAACCTGGTTACTGGAAAATAGACTAAAAATAACACAAATAGATTACAAAATAGAAGTTAGTGGTAAGAAAAAAATGAAACCAAAAAAAAAAGCTATCTCCACATAGAAATTAATGGGAAATGTTAACGAAATGTTGAATAATTCCATTACAAATTGTAAACAATTATTAAACATGTAAAACATGTTAAACATTTTGTGATAAAATGTTAAAAAGTGATAGAAATGTAAAAAAATGATAAAATATAAATTAAATCATAGTATAAAATATATTCAATAACTTAATATAGACTGAAGAAAGGTATGTTAAATTGATATTGAAAACATGTGTATAAAACAATGTAAGAAATGTTAAAAAAAATTAAACAATGTAAAATAAAAGTTGAAAATGTACATACATATATACATATAATGTTGTTTTATAAGAATAAAAAATCTTTTATTTACTTACCTTTATATAAATGTTTCTTTTTTAAGCTGAAATATATATGTTTAAAAATGTAAAAATATACAATAAATTAACTTTGAAAACAAATAAATTGAGATAAACGTGTGACATGTCTTTATTATACCAAAAATTTCATTAGTAACATTATTGGATCCAAACATACAACCACATATTTTGTTATTATATTTTTAATCACCAAACATACTAATCAAATAATACAATGTATTTCTACTACATACAAATAATGATAAAATAAAAGATTTCAAGAACAAATGATATATTTAAATACTCACACTCCAACATAAATAATTTTAGACACTAAGGGGGTGAAATTTACTATTCCCACTCCAATTTAAACTAATTGGGGGAAGGTGTTGTACATTAAAGGGGTGACATTTACTATTCCCACTCTAATCTAAACCAATTTGGGGAAGGTGTTGGATACTAAACAGGTGACATTTACTATTCCCACTCCAATCTGAGGGCCTCATTATGAGTAGGGGTGGGCGGAATTTGCGTAGTCGTGCTCCGCAAACCTCCCCGAAACGGTACAAAATCTCCACGAGCACGCAGAAATTCCGCGAACCTATGGAATTGCTTGTTCGCAAAGCTATTTTCCTGTTTGAGAACGCTGTTTGCGTGCTCGGGGGGAAATATCTCGCAAATAAGCATTTTGAGAACGCGAACAAGCAAAAAATTCCACAAAGCCACGGAACGCAGACTTTTGGGCAATGCCACGTTCTCCGTGGAATGCGAAATGACCCAAATACGGCGAGCGGAACGGAATTTACCGTCCATGCCTAATTATGAGTTTTGCTGTGCAGGACCACCATGCTCCTGCACCGTCAGGAGTTTTCTCTTGTGTGGCAGGCGGTTCTTTGATGCTCCCAGTGCAGTAGCTATGAAATAGGAACCACAATGGGAACATCAAAGGCAGTACCTGCACGGCATGGACTGCTGCAGTCCATGCCATGCAGATACTGGTGTGCATACACACAGGGGGCACATGTTGTGCCCCCCTGTGTGCATCCACATAGCGTGAGGCAACAGGCCTATAGGGCCCCCTTTGTTTCCTCACAGCCACAGTTTTCATGGCGGTTGCACCGCCATGAAACTTGTGGCAGTAAGGAAACTCGTTATATATGCTTGGCGGTGCTACAGAGGTGATATTTACAAAACCCACTTCAATAAAAAAATCTCAAACAAGGTAATACAAACTAAACATTTTGTAAAAAATCAATACTCAATGCTCATACACATTTTTTTGCTATAGAACTTAAATACATTTTAAACTAAAAACACATGAACCAAAGCTACAAGCCGATAAATACATAATTTGAAATTAAAAAATTTAAAAATGCATTTACAATTAATATTTAATATATTTTTGTAACTTTTTACTACCATTCCTAAATGTTTAGCCATAAATGACAAACAAACGAATAATCCCAAATTAACAATTGTAAAATATAAAAATATTTAAATATGCGTTATATTTTTAAAAAGCCGGGGGGGGTTGGGTGGCGCGCGAACGGACTGGCCGCACACTAGTGAGGCTCCGACGGCTCGGTGAAATATGCAACATAATCCTGCCCTTAAAACCTATAATTTCCATCCAGTGACTTGGGAGTTTAGAAAGGATACTCCTCGGTGGCGATTGGGCTAGACTACAAAACAAAAATCGGCCTAGACGAACTGCTGCTGCGCCGCTCAACAGAGGGGGCGGAGACTCGATCCTAGCCTGCCTGCGCCATCTTCCGTATGGGAAGTCAGGGAAGACCATGGCTTCTGGATTTCCCTTAGGCCCTGCAGAGACTGAGGCACCGCTTCAGAGACCTCGGGGAGATATTGCGGCGCCGACTGAGAATAGACGACAAAGAAGAGAGGAGCACTGGCCTGTCCCGCCGATCATGGCAATAACATGCCCTCTATATGAAGAGCACACCATACAAGTAAGGGGGCAAACAGACCGCAAGGACATTGCAGTGCAAGTAGCGGAGGGCAGAGGTGCACGCTGCACGTACCGCTGATTCTCTGATTGTGCGGAGCGAGCAACTCTACCTAATATAGCCACACATGAAGATATTGTGTTTTTCTGCGATTGCGGCTAACACAGCGGCGTAGCTACAAAATGGCGGCTGGCTGGGGCTGAGCTTGCCCACAAGAACTTGGTGCAGTATCAAGCCTCCAGCAGTGTGGCAAGACACTTGAAAGATTGAGAGAGTGGGACACTTTTAGCGCACTAACCCAATCCGTTGAGGCCATATTGACTGCAGTGAAGTGTATCAATACAAGTTTATCGCTGGAAGCTATACACAGGGCTTCAACCTGCAATGTCCCTTTCAAGAAAATCTTGCCGGGTAAACCCGAAACGCAGACTGTGCTGAGCAACGAATACAGTGCAAATAGACACCAAGCGATAAAAGTGTACATTATCCAAGACAATGGGAAAAACTGATAGCAAGTAAGCAAAAATTAATTTTGAAGCTAAGAAGATAACCCGCTCGCAACCGGAGGAAAATGAGCACACAGACATGCCACCTCCACACGATTCAACGCCTACCCAGGAAGATGATTTGAAAACTCTATTGTTAGCTATGCAACAAAGCCTTACCTCAATAGAAAATAAAATGGATTCAATGAATAGCAGAATGGACTTGGTAGTCCTTCAAATAGACAAGCATGACGCTCGGATTACGGAAGCGGAGTGTCAAATCTCTGACAAGGAGGATAAAGCAAATGGAGTATACAAGCACGAGGCGCAGATGGACAAGATGCTTAAGGTGATCGCTGCTAAAAATTATGACTTGGAAGCGCAATCCCTGCGAAACAACATACGAATCGTAGGAATACCGGAAAGCGCCAATACTGGGCGAATGGAAGACTTCAGTGAGAGCATGTTGCATACAGTGTTTGGCGTGGAATCTTTTTCTCCGCTTATGGTGGTGGAAAGAGCCCATCGATCATTGGGCCCTAAGCCGCTGCCAGGGGCACCACCACGCCCAATCATTGCGAGATTGCAGAACTTTTGCGATAGAGATGTAATACTGCGACTAGCAAGGGGAAATGGAAATCTAAATTATGATGGGCAAGACTTTGCAATATACCCGGACTTCACCATCGCAGTGCAAGAAGCGCGTAGAAAATTCACTCAAGTGAAGAAAATATTGAGGGAAGCAAAGATTGACTATGCAATGATGTACACGGCAAGCCTGCGAGTCATGCACCTAGGAAAACAACACTACTTTGTCCAAACGCAACAGGAGGAAGAATTTTTTAGGAACAGATAGACGAAGGCGATAAAAAGCCTCACACTCGCAAACGTCATCACCAACATCGGAATGACCTGCACAACCACTGCTGCTGCTGCTGCTGCCTGCCACTGTGCAGCAAAGACCAAAGACTGGCCTAAGAAGATGCATTTGTATGCTCACCCGGAATACATTTGAGGGAGACTCTGGACGGCGTACGCAGATTCCGCTGGAAGTAGACAGTGAGGCCATCATAGACTATGGTCAACAGATAAGTGATATATGTGGCCATGCTAAATAACTGGCATTGAACACCCCTTTCCCCTCTCCCAAGCTATGCTCTGTACAGGAGACTTACTAACTGTTGGAGAAATGTAATTCGTGTTAGCCCCCAGCACGCCCTGGATGGAATTCCCCAGATTTTTTAGATGAACATGTTGTTGTTTTTGGTATTGAGGTATTGGGTTGGAGGGAGAGAGTGTGATTCCAGCAATGTTGGGGCGCTGATGTGGGTGGGGGAGGGATGGGGAACAGATGTTAATCATAACGCGTTCATAACAGTTAAGATGAGTACACAATTGCGGACAGCATACAATGTCATAAATACCGATGCAGCAATGGATATAGATTTGAAGGAGGGAAAGCTGTCTAGCTATGGACCCCAAAAACTTATGACATGATGAAAAATACCCAGACACAAGAAGTACAATTACTGACATGGAACGTTAGGTGATTGAATGAGCTGCGCAAGCGTAGACAAATTCTAGGCTACTTGGAATGCCATAATATTCAAATAGCGATGTTACAGGAGACACATCTAGACCCACGTATCACTCCACCCTCCGCAAGTAAATGGGCTGCATACACAACATTTTCTTTTTAATCTACCTACTCAAGAGGGACAACAATATTAATCAAGAAAAAAAAAACATTTGTCCCATTAGGAGAAACCCGAGACCAGCTGTGGACAATTTCAATACTATGGGGGTAATTATGTTCGAACTCTATTACATTGGTTTTGCTGTTACGGGCCTAATATAGATAAACCCGAATTCTTTACTGAACTATGTTATGTTATGTTATGTTATAACAATTTATTATGCGCACTACTACCCGGAGGTGTCTAGGCGCTTGCGGTCTGCCATGCTGTGTCAGGAAACGCTAATTTCTAAAAAGGACATGTCTTGAGCAGTTTCCTGAACTCAAGTAGGGATGAAGTCTTCCTGAGGGAGAGTGGAAGGGCGTTCCATTCCTTTATCGTGTTGTAGCTGAAACTACTTTCCCCCCAGTTAGTCCTTTTGATTCTAGGAGTGGGCATCTGGTAGGTTGCTGAACGAAGCGATCTGTTGGGAGAATACCAGCTAAAAAGATCCAACAGAAATCGTGGTCCTTCTCTATGCATTGCCTTGTATGCAGTGCAAAGAGCCTTAAATTTGATCCGCTGACCAACTGGTAGCCAGTGCAATTCCCGAATGCCTGCTCTGATAGACTGGCATTTAGGAACATCCAAGACCAGTCTAGCCGTGGCGTTTTGTACTGCCTGCAACCTTTCCAAGTAAATTGGATTGTAAGTTAATATACAACCCATTGCAGTAATCCAATTTGGATAAGACAAGAGAGGTCAGTACTGTTTTTCTTGTATTTATGGGGATAAAAGGCAGGATTTTACGTACAATTCTGATAGTGAGGAAGGAGGAGGAGACCACCTTAGAAACTTGGGACTTCATGTTGAGTTTATCATCTATGATGACCCCCAAATTCTTTGACTTGGCTACTGGTGTAGGAGTCGGGCCTAGTGTGTCTGGCCACTAAACTGGTGACCACTGAGGGGAAAGGTTTCCAAATAACACTACCTCAGTTTTTCCTGAGTTCAGCTTCAGGCAGTGCCTACCCATCCAGTTGCTCAGGGTGACCATACAGTCATGAAGTTTGATAGGGTAGTTGATGTCCTTGTCTACTGCTGAAATAACCAACTGAGTGTCGTCGGCATAGGAGGAGGGAATTAAATCAGAGATTCTAAATCAAGGATGCTAATTCGGAAACATAACTATTAAAAAGCATAGGGCTTAAAGAGGACCCCTGAGGCACCCCGCATGGCAAAATAAAAGGTGCAGATTTAAAATTGCTCAATTGCACAGATTCAGTTTGATCCGAAAGGAATGAGGTTAAAAGGCAGAGGGCCCTTCCTCCTATCCCTATGTTTTTAAGCGTTCGACCAAAAGCGTATGGTCCACGGTATCAAATGCCGTGGACAGGTCGAGGATAACGACCCTCCACCATCTAGAGTCTTACGGATTTCCTCAGTAGTTTTTATTAGAGCAGTCTCGGTACTATGACCCGCTCTGAAACCAAACTGACTCTGATCCAAGATTTGATTCTCTGCAATGAAGGTGGAGAGCTCAGTATTTAACAGTTTCTCAAAAAGTGTTGCAGGAAGTGGGAGCCTTGCAATAGGACGGTAGTTCACTGGATCTGTTATGTCCAAATGCGCTTTTCCTAAAAGAGGTAGTATGCATGCCTGCTTCCATATCGAAGGAAAGAGCCCTTGTGATAGTATCAGATTAAACATATTAGTTAGAAGTGGACTAATAATATGACTGAAAACACAGAAAATGATATCCACTATACTGGCTAACAATAACTTGCTAGATGTTTGGAGACACCTACACCCCAGGGGAAAGGAAGGAACACACTACTCGGCATATCATTCGTCTCGGTCTAGGCTAGACTACTGGGTGGTGTCTAAAGGAATAGGCCCCTGGATTACAAAGGCAGTAGAGCCATAACATTTTCAGATCATACCACAGTCCATATGACACTTACCCCGCCAACACATATTACACCCTATATGCCAACCATATTGCTGGATGCAGTGTTTCAGGCAGAACTAGGCCAAGAAATATCCGATTTTATCCAACGAAATATAGGCACAGTGCCCCAAATGACTACGGTATGGGAGGCCTTTAAAGTTACTGTCTGAGGTTTTTGTATCGCCAGAGGATCGAGAGTCCTGAGAGACATCCTACATACACTGCACACACTAGAGGTAGATTTGAAAAAATTAGAACCTGAGTTAACTAAAGGAGTAAAGGGTGGAGTACAGAAGGAGATGAGAGATAATCTAACAGAATACAAGGAAACTGCTGACAGGGAAGGCCTATTTCGAGGAAAATATTTTAGAGCTCGACAATATGGGGAAGGTGAGAGACCCAGAAAAGTGCTGGCAGATACAATTAAGAGACCGCGTTTCTCCAACTATGTCTTACAGTTCCCAGACCCTGAAAATACTACTCATAGAGGAAGTGACACAATTCTAAGAACGCTCAAAGGACACAACGCTAACCTATATAAGAGTAAAAGACACTCGGATATTGACCTACATGCATATTTAAATGATGTAGCTTTGGGATGGCTGGGGGACTCGCAGCGAGAATTTCTGGCCGCACCATTTGAGGAGGATGAAATACGAAAGTCAATCATGAAAATGAGATCAGGCAAAGCACCCGGGTTAGATGGCATCCCGATTGATTTTTATAAAACATATATAGTTCAGCTAGTGCCTATATTGAAAAACTTGTATGAAGAGGCATACGAAACTGGGCTACTGCCCTGCACTATGAGAGAAGCCTTGATAACCTCGATTTTAAAACCTGGAAAGGCAGCAAATCAATGCAACTCTTATAGGCCATCGTCTCTCATTAATAATGACTCTAAGATACTAGCAAAAGTGTCAGCGAATAGACTAGCCTTATTAATGGAGAAATTAGTGCTACCGGATCAAGCAGGGTTTATCCCAAGGAGTGCCAGATCCCATAATCTTTGAATTTTGTTCTCCATAATGCAAGATATTGATCCCGAAATAGCTGCAGTGGCGGTCTTCTTAGACACCACAAAAGCGTTTGATTCAGTAGAATGGGATTATATACTAGGGATACTGCAACGTATGGGAATGCTAATAGGATTCCTTTCATGGATGAAACTATTATACTTCTCCCAAACTGCTAGAATAGTTCAATGGACAAAGCTCATCGCCCTTCTCGATAACTAGATGGATGAGACAAGGTTGCCCCCTATCTCCCTTACTATTTGCTCTGGCCATTGAGTCCTTAGCATCCAAACTCAGACAACATCATCGAGATAGAGCTTTACAAAATCCTATGCATCAGGTATTAATATCTCTGTACGCAGACGATGTTACTCTATATATCGTAGACCTGGAGCAAAATTTGAACCCGGTAATGAGAGAGTATATTGTCTTTGAGGAAATGTCGGGTGTACACATAAACTGGGGAAAGTCACAGATATACCCTTTGACATCAGCTACCAAAGCATGCCCAAAGAGTATCCGATCACCTGGTGTGAGACTGATATAAAATACTTGGGTATACATATAAGAGCGGACCGGGTGAAATTAATGAGGCTTAATTATGGCACAACACTGGACTCGATAACTAAATGGATAATGAGCTGGATATCTCTGCCCCTGTCGATTGCAGGAAGGACGTCCCTTATTAAAATGGTAATTCACCTTAAACTACTATATCTATTTATGAATATTCCATACTACCAAGTAAACATTTTTTTACGGCACTAAAGAAGGAGCTGATACGTCTGACATGGGGAGGCAAGCATCCAAGATTAAAATGGGATATGCTCACTAAGACATATGCTCAAGGCGGGTTTGAATTTCCAAATCTAGAGCTGTATTATGTATGATTTGGAAAAAATGGGGACCCCTACATGCAACAAATGCATTTGCTAGCTGTAGGGAAGACAACATGAAGGGGGAAAGAAACAAGCTAGATACAAGTGTACAACATTAAAAAAAACAATAATCTAACAGGACACCATGTAATCAGTCATAGAACATTGTGCATAGATATTATCAAAAATCTTTTTTTAATTTTCATGATATTTTATTGTTTTTTGGTATAAAAAATGTTTCTATTTCATTAAAATCTTCAATGCGTCAAACAATGTATCACATTTTTAACATGATCATATGTTTAAAAAGTTCATACAATGCAGTACCGTTTTATATGTAGTAGAGCACTTTATCATGTATTTAGAACACAGTCCAGATGGTTCTTGGACTGAAAGGAGGGTCGGCGGTAGATGAGAACTATGCGAGTTTCTGCAGGTTGCCTTCGTCAGGAAACGTTGCAACTTTCTCTGCATTGAACATGTAATGAAATGATCTCAATATTTACAAGCACATATGTCAATTTTTCTGCCCTGAAAGAATTGTGTTTATTAAATGGAGAACGTTTAAACATAAATTATTCTAGATACTAAAGTTCAGTGTGCTTGGGGGATCAATTCAAGCTTAAAGTATGCTTAATGAGTGCAATGTTAAAAACCATATTCTATAATTAGAATATGCAGACAGGAGAGAAATTGTGCCATAACATACTTTGTGATGAAACACCTCCCAGTGCTTTATCTCTTTGCATTTAAGTCTTAATGGATTGAGAAATTTGTTTCTATTAGAAACCCGTTCACAAAAGGAGCATGCTAAAAGGAAGTGCATTGTGCAGCATGCAGCAGCTAGATATGTGCACAGAAAGTGGCAAGAAAAAAGAAACAAAGAAATTCTGAAATTGTCATAGTCACCTATTTCTGTATATATTCGTTGGTTTATAGAAGTTACTGCTTATTGAACATAACTTATGTTCAATTAGTATGTAAACTGAAGGCATTAAGACCAAGGATGTCACCTATGGTAGAATCCCCCGTGCTCGATATGTTGGTGAAAGGGGGTCAGAAAATTAAAGCTATTTATATGTCCTTATTGGGTGAAATTCAAGATGATCTGGAGAAAATAGAATACGCCCTGGCATCAAAATTAGGGAACCCTGATGTTGATTTGTATATGGCTTTATATTTGAACAAAAATTTATTTCGCTCTACGAATCTGAGGGCTCAGCATTTCAAGACATTGTTTGATCTTTATTATACTCCCGCAAAGTTGTATGCATGGGGGGTTAGGGAAGATGACAGATGCCCCAGATGTAATATGGGGCAGGCAGATCTTAGTATTGTGAATTGTTTATTTATCCCAACCTTTTGATATTTCTTTTGATTGTTAAACTGGTGAAGACAAATAATATTTGTAATGCTGCTACATTTCTAGCAAAGGTTCTTTCCTTTTTTGTTTATTTATTTATTCCTTTTTTGTTTTGTCTTATTATGTCCAAACTGCATAAATAAAAATAATAAAAAAAAAATAAAAAAAGAAGTTACTGCTTATTGGATTTCCTGAATGTATAATCAGGAAAATAGTTGGGGCCTGAAACATAATAAAATATGTCCCCCAGAGATTAATTAATAGTGTTATTGTGCTGAAAAAATTCTATCACAGATATACCCTTTGACATCAGCTACCAAAGCATGCCCAATAGAGTATCCAATCACCTGGTGTGAGACTGATAGTAAATACTTGGGTATACATATAACAGCGGACCGGGTGGAATTGATGAGGCTTAATTATGGCACAGCACTGGACTCAATAACTAATTGGATAACGAGCTGGATATCTCTGCCCCTGTCGATTGCAGGACGGATGTCCCGTATTAAAATGGTCATTCTCCCTAAACTACTATATCTATTTATTAATATTCCATACAACCCCAGTAAACATTTTTTTACGGCACTAAAGAAGGAACTGATACGTCTGACACGGGGAGGCAAGCAGCCAAGATTAAAAGGGGATATGCTCACTAAGACATATGCTCAAGGCGGGTTTGAAGTTCCAAATCTGGAGCTGTGTTATGTATGTGCTCAAGCAAACTATGTGGCTTATTGGTTCAATCCACCCCCATACATGCCACATATAGCGGTTGAACAAAGCTACACTGATCCGATTCCTCTAGCAGGAGCTATTAACACTGTACATAAACCTCGGGAAAAAGATCCTACACCAATGGCATGCACTGCTGTAGCATGGCAGCGCATTAGTGAAATTCTGGAGGCCCCAATGATATACTCTCCTTTATTGCCACTTCTTTACCACCCGCATATGCAGATATTGCAAGAAAATGGCTTTAAACAGATGATACGCAAACTTAACATACAAAACTGGGGCAACTTATATGTAGAGGGCACATTCCGCACAAGGGAACAATTCTTTAACGGAATAACTCCCACATCCATGGAAATTTTCTTGTACGTGAGACTAAGACAAAGTATAAAAAAGTACACGGCGGACTATCCTGCGGAAACGCCGATATTAGCGCCCATTACATTTACTGCTACCGCTAAAAACGCCTCAGCACGTAGCCTCCTTACTCTATCATAATATACAGGCCAACCTTAAATCGGACCACTGCAATACACGTGTGGCATGGGAAACAGGGTTGGGATACGATTTAACAGAGAAACAATGGGAGTACTGCTGCACACAAACTGCGCGCATAACAGAGAAACAATGGAAGTACTGCTGCACACAAACTGGGCGCATCTCCGCAAGTAGCCACTTACATTTTATCCATTAACACATTTTTACATCATATACATTATACTTCACCTAAAATGTATAGGTTTAAAATAAGAGACAATAATAGATGTGGAACCGAAGAGGCTGACTTTATGCACCGTGCATGGGACTGTATTGCCATTAACCACTACTGGCAACAAGTGTTCATAGCACTAACCCTGGGCAATGAACTAGAATTCAGGCTAAAACTCTGTTCCTCCATGTAACAGCTACTAAACTGCACCCACAAATGCTTTGATAAAGCAACTTTACATGCTAAACAGCATATAACCAATTCACAAAACTTTGTAAATGAAAAATATCAGGCAATGAGAGAGGTGATGATTTTGGGGTCTCCCCATACCTAGGGGGAGGACCAAGCAGATGCATTGAACAAGAGCACATCATGCTGAACGATTCAGTGGTGGTCCCATTCTTTTAGGACCACCCCAAGCACAGTTATGGGCAAAAATACAATCCCAACCAAAGGCCCTGCAAAGCATTATAGGACGAGATTAGCAGTGGGCAGTGAATATTATAGTATTGAATATCAAAATAATTCTACAAAGAGCTGCAGTTCAACTAGTCGTTACTAGGTGTCCCTCAGGAGTCAAATGCAAAAGCATTGAAATTATTACATCAAGCTGCAGTTCAACTAGTCGTTGCTAGGTGTCCCTCAAGTCAGAGCTTGACCTGAAAGGATGGGGTGGCTGCTAAGATTCGAATTGCATTTCAAACATGATCTGTTATTACTCTAGATGCTTAATGGTTTGAAAATGCATTAGATACCTACTCTAACAGTATATGCAAGTATGTTTTAAAATGGACAGAGTGTTTTTCAGAATAATCTAAGGACCTTATTATGACTACTGCGGTCCATCAGACTGCTGTAGCCAATGCGGCAATGTGGGCACTGCCGAACCGGCTGTCCAACCTCCCCCGTGCATCGGTGTTGCACGGTTCAGCGGTGTTACGGCGGTCTTGAGCACGCAATATGCTTGGCAGGCCGGTAAGCATATTAAGGAGTTTCCTCACCACACCGTCATGAAAAGTGAGGAAACTCCTCACCGCCACACTCTTCATGACGATGCGGTGAGAAAACAAAGGGGTCCCTTGTGCCTCTGCACCATGGCGTGGATGCAGGGGAGAACATGTTGTGTCCCCCTGTCTGCATGCATCCCAGTTCCTGCAGGGCATGGATTAACAGTCCACGCCCTGCAGAAACTGCCTTTGATGTTCCCATAGCAGTGGGACCGCCAAATAACTGCCTGCCAGAGACTTTAAAAGTGGTACTCTAATGGGATTTTTTATGGCTTTGGCAGTCTCGGAGCGGGGCAACGGTTTAGTGGCCTGGCTCCGTGATGGCCAAAGTCATAATAAGGCCATATGTCTGCCTGCAGTGGTTTCTCTTCAGCGGTGGTTTGAATGGACTTCTAAGTAGAGGCTTATGGTGACACCCAGTGGTGATAATGAGAGCACTTCCTTTCCAAGATTTAAACTTCTTATGCTGCGTATTTCTATTGACATAACACTGGAGCACTTTAATGGTGGGCTACGGTAAACTCCGCCATATGGCGGTTGGCAGGGTTTCTGCCTTACTCCAAGTGGAGCGCGGAGTATCAAAATTTAGCAAACTCCGCCGTTGGAACGGAGTTTACCGCCCAGCACTATTATACTGATAGTCAGTATGGGTTTGACATGGTCCATAATTTTGGACATTTGTAGTCCCAGAGGGATTTCATGACTTCCTTTAATCCCCTTTAGAAATAGAAATGATGTTATGGATCTTTTGGATGCACTGCAAATGCCTAATAAGTAGACGCCGCAAAATCTGCAGCACAAAGGAGCAGATGTGATTTTGTAACTGCAGAAAACTGCTACGAGGACGAAATGGCACGCTACTGCACTCTTGAGTCTTGCACATTCAATCAAGAAGGCACATGTGACCCTGAAAGTGATGCTGTTTCAAGAATTTAGTTAAACACCACTGATGTTTGGGAAGAGTTAAAAGCTATTCAAGATGAAGCCTCAGAAACAGAAAAAGAGATATGGGTTAGGTCAGTATGTGTGAGAAATCATGATGAGATTTGGGCTTGGACAGATGGGAGAACAATTCTACCAGATGTTATGTTGTCTCCCATGGCAAGACAATTCCATGGTCCCACCCATATAGGGAGAGACGCTATCATCATTCGCTTTAAGACCTACTGGTACAATTCCAATTTCCATGTTATTGCAGAGAGTTTGCGTCATTGATGGATTATTGCCAGTACTAAAATGCCGGCAGTGGTACAGTTGTGACCATGATTGACAGAGAACGATCAGATGGCCCCTGTAACAGGATGCAATTAGATTTTGTGGAGATGCCCATTTTAATGGATTCCACTATATCTTGGTGGTAGTCTGTCTCTTTACTTATTGGATGGAAGCCTACCCGACCAGGAGGTGTGGCAGTCTCACAGTGGCCAGTACGGACAGAGTTGATCCCTCGTTTTAGCTTTCCAGTTTCTTTCTAATCAGATGGCAGGGCCCTTTCTACAATCATGAGACGGCTGTATATAGCACTACAGGTGGAACAGAGGTTCCCTTGTAGCTTTCGGCCAGAGGCATCTGTAATTGTGACGCAAGTCTACAGGGTGCTGGAGTTTAGACTAGCCAAGGTGTGTACATCCACTTCCCTGAAATGGCCCAACACCATTCCACTGGTTCTGATGAGTCTCCAAAGCACTTCTGATTGGATGCCTGGACTCTTCCCGACAAGATCCTGATGGAGAGAGTCATAAGGCTTTCTGCCATGCCAGCTGCTGTACTTGTGAATATAGAGGATGATATAATTCTTTACTACTGCAAAGGCTTGGCTGATGTGATGTGTTCTGTCTCTCACCAGGTTGATTTGGCTACTCTGCCTCCAAGGCAGGAACAGTGCCACAACCTAGTTCCACTGGACCGGGTGCTGTCCAGGAAATCCCGCCTGGATCCTCACTGGCAAGGCCCCTTTTATGTCAACCTTGTGATAAACACTGCTGTGAAATGTGAGGGCCCCCCAAACTGAAGTAATACCTCCCACACCAAGAGAGTGAGACAAGCCGGGGAGGAAGTTGTGACAAAAACCACTGATTTGCAGAGTCAAACTCCAGTACAAAACAAATGTTAGAGGGAGGAGAATAAATGCGAGTGTGTCAAAGTCAAACCAAGACAAGTGAGGAGCCTTTGGCAAATGAGTCAAGAGTAACCACAGTGAACCATGCAGCTAAAACTGAAGGTCTGCACCTTCGAAGAAGGGACATATAGTTTGGCTAGAAAAGTAAAGAGACAGGAGAGGTGGCAGAAAAGTGGTGAGAGACTACGAGCAATTGCGCCAGAGGAACTCACCCTAGGAATGATCAGAGTATAAACCTAGCCAATTGAACAAAGTGGCTGTGACAGTGAACAACTAGTAGTCAGAAGAACAAAAAGACAACGGGACTATAACGGAAGGTACTCAGTCAACTCCTGAGTCGACTTACTTTGCTGAAAGTAGGGCTGATTCTCAGCTCCTCAGTGGACTTACTTTGCTGAGAGGGCCTGATTCAAGAACACATAAGACTGAGAATCGTCAGAGAATTTTTGAAAAATCCCCATGAATTGTGCCATCACAGCAAAGATTGATTCATTTTTGATTGACTTAATTTAAGTGACATATGTCTACATGGGGAAGATTTATGCTTTGTATTCCAGGTGTCATGTAAAGAAGTTAGGCCCTAGCCGAAGAATAGAGATGTCCTCTTAGTGTGTCCGGCTGTAGGTTGTACGTAATAATACTGAAGTCAACTGAACTACCAGATTTACATTAAACAAACTGAAAGTTTTCTGATTTGCACAGTAGAAGCAACAAGTACAATTCTGCTTTTTGATTTTAATTTTTCTTCTTTCTTTTTGATTTGAATTGAAAAAAAACATGGTAATGAATACACCAAAAAGATGTAGAATGATAATAACAATAGTGGTAATTGCCTTAGTTTTACTAATTATTGGTTTATTAGTGGGTATTCCGTTTGGTATGCTTCACCTGAAATTACACCTGATTCTGCATGTTTAGAAGAACAACATAAATTTAACATGAACATTTTACAAAGGGATGGGTCTGAGTAAATTACACAAGTAACATATCCTTCAAATTATTGAATGAGGATTCCAAGTTTATAAACTCACACATTTGCTACATCTGCACATACTTACCTGTCTTGGAAACCTCTGGTGTGACATACCGCCACTTACCTATCCTCTACTCACTGATGTGTAGTATAACTATTAGTTTGTTTTATTGACAAGGACGCTTTGAATAAAACATTTCTAACTTTGACTTACTTTTAGATTATATGTAACCCAGGGCGGAGCTTGCGGAGTGCAACTATGCGGAGGTCCACGGGGTTGGGGGGAAACTCTGTGGAACTCCGCTCCACCACCCGCCTCCACCCCGCCTAAATTAAAATACTACTGACATGCGCAGTTCGTGCAAGATGTACGGCGAGGAGGAGGAGGGCAGCCTGGGATGCCGCAATACAGGTAAGTGACTTTTATTCTTATTAAATTATGTTGTCAGTAGTATATTATTAGTTGGGGTGGTGGCGGGGGCCAATTTAGCGGCGGGAGGCTGGCTAACTCCGCTCCGCTGCGGAGTCTGAGTTTTTTTTCCCTACTCTGCGTTCTCAGCATAGCGCGGAGTACGGAAATCTCCGCAGACTCCGCTGGCAGGGCAGAGTTCTCCGCCCGCGCCTAATTATGTCCATATGTATGAAAATGTTAATCTGAATACTGGAGCAGTCTGTGGAAAGGGTCATTATTTACGGTGTGTGACAGAAATTGATATCCCTGAATGTAGTAAAGCTAGAGCTACGTATAAATTGGCTAGGCCTGGAAAGAGATTGGCAGAAGGTCTGGTAGTAATCTTCATTACACCAGAGTATTCAGAGTAATTTTGGTAATTCCCCATTACTCTTTGATGGACTATTACCAATAATTACATGGATAGGCCCACTTGCGTAATGAAGTGTAATTTGTGGGGAGGGGGAAATTAAGGCAGAAACAATTCATTTAGTGAGTGTTGGGGCTGCTCGCCGGGGCTGTTTGTGTAGTTTTGCATTACGCGCTATTTCATTTAATTTTCATATGGCACTTTTGCTCAATGCAGAATTCCTCTTCGCATGCAATTCTGTGGAATCTGTGGAATTATTAGGAAATTCCATGTGATTACACTGCACTGAATTTACGCGAGTTAAGTCCCCCCCCCCCCCCCCCTAATTGAGAGGAGGTCAAGGAGAGAAGCAAAGATGTATTGGGATGAAGAAGAGAAAAGATTAAAGGAGCAGGAATACATCCAAAGTTAAATTTGGATTTGCATTGGGAGAAAGTTGAGTTTCATGAGGCAAAAGGAACAGGTCAAAGAACCCTCAGATTGTAAATTGGAGTGAATTTGTACAGAGATTAGAGCAAGGGTCTCCAACCAATAGTATGTGAGCTACTGGTAGATCATCAGCTCCCTGAGGTAACTTTTGGACGGGTAGTCCAGTTCAGTAGGTCATAGAGAGGGTCTGGGTACATTGAAGGAGGTAGTGAAGCTCATTTTAATACCCTTGCGGTAGCAGACTGCCCAGTAAATAGCATATCCCCACACTAACAGATAAACACACACTGTGACAGCCCTTGGTAGTGGAACAGCCTACAACCTGCATGACCATCTATCTTTGCTCGCAGTCTTGCAAAGTTGCATTGAGTCTGGTCATGTTGCAGGCCTCATTTTATTAATCACACTGTATAAATAAATACTCAACAATTAAAGAATAACAGCGGTAAGACAGGGGTGTAATGGAGGCCCCTGCAGTCACTGTGGTGCAGGGAACCCCCAACCCTCCCAAGTTCAATGAATAGATGAATATCTGTGAGATATGGAAGACTCAGGGACGCCTCATCACATTCTGCAGGAGGAACCTATCATTTTGCATTATGCCTCTGTAGTAAGAGTAGAAGGAAGAGTAGAATGGCTTGAGTGTGTGCCTGCAAGTGTGGTCAATATCGATGATCCTATAAGAACTGGAAGCTTATTGGAAGTGGTCATATTGTAACAGTAATAATATTCATGAGTAGTTCAAGGTGATATTCACCGATTAGAAGTAGCTTCTATCATAGACAAGGTTGGAGAGCCCAGGATTAGAGGTTATGGGTAACCAAATATTTTTAGGCAAAGATCCTGTTATTCCAGGTGTTTAGTATATATGTGGGAAGAACTCGTTTCCAACTTCCTGTGACCTCGATTGGTAGTTGTTACTTAGATTTAGGGCCCGATTATGAGTTTGGCAGTCCAACCGGCAGACTGTTGTTGTGGTGGTCAGGAGAACGCGGCCAAGCCAGCGGCATCCCGACTTCCGTATTCTGATTACACAGCCGGGCTGGGAGTGTTGTGTTGGAGGTGCCACGGCGGCAGCCTGCTTTGGCTCATAGAGAGCCTGATGCATATGCTGCTGCCGTGGCACTGCCACTTGCACCTCTTGTGCACTATGCACCATGCACCATGCCGTGCATGGTACACAGTGCATGCACAACAGTGCAATAAGAGGGGGTGCAATATGTGCCGCCATGCATTTTGCCCCTTCCCTGTCTTTCTACCAACCTTTTAATGGCAGTGTCCTTGCCATGAAAAGGTTGGCTGAAATGCAGGTTGTGATTAGGACGACAGTGCTAGCATCGTCACCGTCTCCCATCCCCACCACTTTCCCCATCGCTGCCGCTGCGGGATCCAGGATCCTAGCAATGGTGGCGGTTTGACCACCATGGTCATAATCAGGCGGTTGGACCGCCACCATGAACATGATGATCTTCTGACCGCCGTACTCATAATCAGGCCCTTAGTGTTTCCTAAGGTGTATCCGGTAGATGAGATAGATGGTATGGGACTAGTAACTCATGGAGGACCTGCATGTAGTGCTTCACAAGTAGTAGGTGATATTTTTGGTGCTATGATTCCTTCTGTAGGTATAGGTTTGAACAAGTGAAGATTAGACAGCTGTCTGCTTTGGTGGATCGCCATGCTACTAACACTGCTGGCGTTTTAACTGCTATTAAGTCTGAGCTTATAGTAAAATGCCTCTTTTTGTATGGTCCCCCCAAAGTTTAGGACTGATGCTGCTGGTTTTTCGACTCTGAAAGGGCAACGAGGCCTGTTAACCAGACCTCAAAGCCTGTGCCCTGACCTTACAACTGTGCCCTGACTTAAACCTATAAATTACAGAGACACCCCATGGATTGCAGCACTGGCTCTACCAACCTGCGTGTGAAATAGGTAAAACATGGCTCACTGCACGGGAACAGCAGTTCTAAATGGCTAACTCGACTTTGCAATTTAAAGCAATGGCAAAGCCCAATCTTCCCTTTCAATCCTTGTAAGTCACCCCTAAGGTATGCTTCATGGGCCCTAGTGCAGGGTGCTGTATATTAGGCATGTGGAACATGTACTTTTTCATGTTCCAACAGTAACTATTTGTCATTTCTACTATGGAAAAAGCTAGTAGCCCCATTGGCGAGTGCAGAGTTACAAACTGAAGGCTCAGCTTTACTAATTTCTTACTGGGGTTACTGAAGTTGATGCTGTGAGGTATCTATCAACTCACTGCGTTGAGCCTGACTTGATGCCCAAGTTCGGAATTAATGTAACTTGTTGCAGTATGCAACTTTTATAAAGTTGCCACTGTTTGCCCTAAACCCACCTTGCCCATCCACGGTTGTGCATGGGGTTTGTTCCTGAGACAGCTTTCTGCCCTTCTGATGAGATGTACAAACAACTCCCAGGAAAAGACACAATAGTAGCCTGCATTAGGGAGAGGAGTTACTTCTCACTGGCATGAAGCCACATAGGTGTAAGCCCAAAAGGCGAGCTTTAAAGGAGAAGCCGTTGTTAAAAAGCTAACCGTGAACACTTGGGAGAGGGGCTGCTCAATTTTTTAGGTAGACAAGCTGGCACTCAGAAAGGAGGGGAGAAACTAGTTGTGAAACTGGTTGTTCAGGGGCATGCAGCCTCCTTGTTAGACACACTTCTGGGTTGGGCTAGGGAGCTCTGCACACTGAGGCAGGGGCTCCCGTCATTTCAAGAGTGGGCAGAATGGAGAATTTTGAGATAGCCAAATGCCACACTTTGCAGGAAGTGGTCATCAGGAGGAAGGGAACCTAGTAGCTCATTGGCTACTGACCTCATCCACCCTGAGGACATTTTATGGGCATAAAAAATGCGCTCATGGTACCCAGAACTGAGGTAATGTTGGAATGTAGAAGAGGACCGAAAAAGGACTGCCGTGCTTCACGAGGGACGCGGCAACGAGAGGCTGCACCGAAGTGAACTGCACCTTCTGAACCTGGTGGCTAGCAAAGGGGAAGGGACTGTGCCTGCTGCATCCTGCTCATGGAGAAGTCATCTCAAGAGCCCAGCCAAAGCAAGAGACTCAAAGGGCTAGTTGGCTGACCTCCTGTTCTGAGCACAATGTCACATCATCTGAACAAGCCTACTGGGGTGCACTGGTAGTCCAAATGTTCTAAGCACTGCTCCTAACCACTGTGCAGACCAGGGACCAGGACCCGATGTTCAAAGTTGCCCCTAGGTCTGCTGAACTCAGGAAAGTCATCAGAGTGCAGCTTGCTCGACCAGAAGGCAAGTATCATAAGTATTCCACTGTGACCATGATACTGTGCGACTGGTACCCCAGTGGTGATTGGGCTTCTGCCAGGACAGAGAGGACTTCGAGGGACATCAACTCCTGTAGCCAGAACTGCCTCACAAAGCTCATGAACTGAGGAGTAGCCATTGGAAGGCTCTGTTAACCTCATTGCATCCACAGCATTCTGGAGCATCTTCAGCATCTTGTATTCCGTGCATCAATATCACTTACATAGGAGTCAAAGGCAATGGGATGCAACATCTGAAAATAGCTGAAGACTGCTTCTTTGCTTGACATAATTGTTTCTGAGGACCCTGCTGGTCCCCCTGACTTGCTCACTGTCAGATTTGGTCACCTAAAGTAACTCAAAAAAGCTGCATTGATACTTACCGAAGTTTTCATCCAAAAAGGTTCGAAATGTCAAATTTGTTGAATCTGCCCATGCTTGTTTGCTCTTAAGCAAAGCATATTTAATGTACCTTGTAAATTCTGCATCACTGGAACCCTCTTGTGGATCCTTTTCATTTTGGAGTCAAGAAATAAATACAAATCTAATCTATTTTTATAAATTGCTGTCAGATTTCTTTGTCGTCTCAAATATTTTTTCTTCAATTGTATTGGTGCTGTTTAACAGCTTAACACTTGTTCCTTTGTGTGAAATGGACTGCTTAGAGCCGCAGCTACCCAGTGTTGCACTAAGGGTTTCACAAATGAAAACTACTGGTCCTAAAGGGGTTGGCAAGTGTATTACAAGCTGAGGTCCCACAACCACACCATATAGTACACCCCATTTCCTCACACACTTACTCGCAAAAGAAGACACATGCTACATGTTCCGCAATATTGTACTTACATACAGGACACCATTAATGAGAATAACATGTTTCTGAATGACATCACTAATGTTTGTAGAGAATTGAAGTAGACGGAGAAGACAGATGCCTGGGAAGCAATAGGTAAGGGGTTTCTAAGGTTGATGAGTGGTTTGGTAAAAATTGGTAGTGGATTATTAGGCAAGATCTCCCCCTGCCCCTCGTATTAATCACTCTAATTTCTGTGATATGCCTCTTGAAAATTATAAAGGGAGTAAAAAGTTATTACTGCAAGGGCTGGGTCAATATGCAATGGAGAAAAGCAGCTGTCTGAATCAGGTGGGAGAAAAAAGAAAAGAGCTGATGTGGAACTTGAGGCTTTGCAGAGCCACATTTATGATGAGATGAAAGATCTAGAGGAGACCTGGTGCAAGCTGCTTAAATCGACAACTGTTATATAAGTGGAGGCTTTAGAGGAAATGCGGATGTAATTTTTGGTGGCTCCCAATGTTTTACATTATATTGACAGTACTATGTACACATAAAAATATATTTACTATGTGTTATTCATGTTTAGATGGACTGTAGTTATTGTAAGCCTGTATTTTATATCTACTGTCTGGTTGCCATATTTTTTTATATATTTGCATTTAATTTGTCTTCATTCACCTTTCTTCTTTTTAGCTCTGGCCTTGAAAACCATCATCCCCATTTTTCTCTAGGCACCAACTCGGGGGAGTTTATAAGCTTACCAGCCTGAGAGATTAAGAAAGTCAAAACCCCTGTTGCACCTGTTCCTGGTTCGAGGTTTGATCTAATCATAGGACATTGGTATTTTTTGATACCGAAGGTGCCCTCTCCAACCATGTGACAATTGCCCCCCAAAGCTTTGGCTTTCTTTGAGACTTCTGGGAGGTATCCATGCTCCAGACCTGTTTCACTGATCCCAAACAATCAGCTAAAATGGCTGCATCCTTTGAAACCCATTTCTAGCAAATCTCTCTCCTAGCCAGCAGCATAAAATAGAACAGCAACATAGCTTTTTTCTTGCTAAGGTTCATCGGGGGGTTGACTTTATCAAAAATAATTATTCCAAGATTTACCTTGATTTCTATCTAGAAAGCTTGGCAGATTACCTTGCATACTTCATCCCAGAACAACCGAATATCTGGGCACTCTATAAATAGGTGAACATTATCAGCTCTTTCCAGACCACACTTCTAACAGCTTACCAGGCTTGACTTTGCCAATTTGAACAACTAATCTGGGGACCAGAAAGCTCTATGTTTAGAAAAGAGGTGGCTCCTCTTAAGATATGCAGGTTTGACTGTAGTATAAAGCAAACGCATAGATACTTGCCATAAATCCCGCAATGGCAGCTGTGGCAAACATCTTCACCACAGTTCCTCCGGAAGGTCGAAAACCCAGTCCAGCTCATCCATGATTACCCATTAAAAGCAGGAGACCTCCCTATTGATTTCTCTTCCTAAACAAAGCCGATCTTCCAACACCACTGAATTCCCTATATACTGCCTCTGGTCACAGGCCCACCCCTTGATCTGCCAAATCTTAAAAGCTGAGATGCACCTCTGGGAACCACTAAAAGAGCTTTTGTCTAAAACTAGCTTTCCTTTCTGCATCAACTGACCCCAGCTCTCTATTCCTGCTTCCTTAATACGGATTTCTACTTTATCCGTCAGACATTCCGGTGTTCCCGGGGAATCCCAGGTTGGTGCATACTTGCTGTAATATGACCCTTTAGTGGCTCTCCTAATCTGTGCACAAATGTAAGCCATGGCTTGGAGCACTTTTAACCTTTACTGTTTTGTAGAACTTTGTATCCCCAAATGTGTACCAAAAGTGAGATTTGACCCCCCCTTTACATCTTTGAGCATTGCTTCATACAGGCTCCCACTCGATATCGATTCTTTCAGCAGGCGTTTACAATTTTTCAGTTGGAAGACCCATGCATACACCTGTGACGGCTCCTCAGCTAAGGCGAAAGAGTGTCACTATTTTAGCGGTGTAAAAAAGAAAATGATATTAGCAAGCCGTTATAATCATTGTATTTTTCTGCGAGGTATTGGAGCCAGGTCGGGGCTGGGCTGAGCACACTGAGGAGAGGTGTTTGCCCTCCCAAAGTATGCATGATTGTTTGACCGGCCCTCTGGGGCTGTGAAGAAGGTTAGTTAAAAAAATAACTATATATCCAATCCTAATGGTGTGGGAGTGCAATGCTTCCCTTCTCGGGAAAAGGGGGCAGCCCAGTCCAGTCTCCCTCAAGATCTTAAAATCTACTGTCGTACCACCATTAGTCAGAAATTTAGCTGAGGGCGTGCAATATATTCTTTGGATCACCCTTATAAATTTCTCCCCCAAGTTTTTAATTTTTAGAATGGCATTCAATAGGACCAGTTCACTCTATCATACACCTTAGTTACGTCTAAGGTGACAATCGCCAGGGGCAGCCGAAGGTAGTTGCAAGATCAATAGAGCCAATTAACTCATGCTTGAGCTTGTGGAGAAATCTTCCCTTCATAAAGCCCTTCTGAACCTTGTCAATCAAAGTCCCCACCACCAAACTTAATCTTTTGACCATAATATTACTAAATAGCTTGCAGTCGTTATTTTAAAAGTGAAATGGGGCTATATGATTCACACAATTTGGAGTCTTTTCCTGGCGGCAAAATTAAGGTGATGACCGCTTCTCCCCATGACTGTGGAAGTGATACCTACTCCCCAAATATTTCACCTAATAGTTGAGTCAAAAAAGGACAATCACCTCTCCTAGAACAGGATAAAACTCATTTGGAAAGCCGTCCGGTCCTACAGCTTTCCCCCTCTTCCTTGAAATCACTTCTTTCCTCACCTCACCTCACCTCTTCTATTTCTATATCTTGGTGTGACTGAGCTCTCCTCTCCTCTAACATTTTTTTAAGTGGATGCCCCGCTAACCAGTCCTCCACCTCGGATACCATTAAGCTATCCACATATAGCTCAGAGACAATTCTTTAAAAAGCTGGTTCTATATCTAGAGTGTTTGACGAGACTTGACCAGTTACTTTGGGCCATATGTAGATAGCTAAATACCGGTCGGTAACGGCCGAAAATAGGTAATTTTCCCGTTACCGACCGGTATTTAGCCCTTTCTAATGTAGGAGGCAGGTTTTAAGGATTCCGTAATTTACCGAATTGGTATTTTAAGAAATCGATAAAATACCGAATAGGTAAATTACCGAATCCTTAAATCCTATGTAGGGAGCACCCAAGTGAGTGCATTTTTGGTTTAAGGATTCGTTATTTACCACCAACTACAAGTTGATGGTAAATACCGAATACCTTTTCAAAAGCAATTTTGTGCTTTTTTAAAAGTGCCATGTGGCAGACATACATGCCCTTAGGGCATGTATGTGCGCCACATGTGCACACATGCACGATTCAGGGGTGCAACAGGGTGTCAATGTGACACCCTGCCACCCTTGAATATGCTCCCCCTATTACCGATTTGGTATTTACCGAATCGGTAATAGTGAATGGCTTCCCATTCATTCCTATGGGCCTCCAGGCCCATAGGAATGAATGGGAAGGTATGCCTTATTACCGATTCGGTAAATACCGAATCTGTAATAACGAATATTACCGAATCGGTAAAATTTACCGATTTTTTACCTACATTCTATTTACCGATTCTTAAATACCGAATCGGTAAAATTCGGTATTTAGGAATCGGTAAATAGAAATTACCTACATATGGCCCTTTGTCTTTTATTTCATGTACCGCGTTTCTTGCATGATCTAATTGACTTTCCAAGCCAGCATTTTTCCTGCATTCCCTCCATACTCAAAATTAACCAACTCACTTGCCTCCCTAAAAAGCCTTAATGCGGGTCTTCACTACTAACGAGAGTTGTTTCCTCTTTATTAGCATTTCTTTTACGACAGCCCCTCTATCCTCCGCTGACAATGTTTAATCCAGGAGATGCTTTTCCTACAGACCCAATGCTTCCTCCACTAATTCAACCTCTCTTTTATTTTAGCATTAACAATCAATCAAAATTCAATTAATCGTGATGGTGAGGGAAAACAGGGCGGCCAGCTGGGAAGCAGGCCGAGGGTCGGTTCGTGATAGAGGGCTCAGTTAGGAATGGAAACTAGTCATTTTAGTTAATAGTAGCTTAACGTGGCATGTTTCTAGAGGCATTTTCCCAGTCCTCTCAAGTAGATTTTCCAAGGGTTAGCGACGATAGACAAAATGGCTATAGTGGGGGAAGCCGACACACAGCGTTGGCTACATGTAGCCCAGGAAGTCAGGAGTCAGAGTAAATATTGGGGGAGTGGATGAGCCGGAAAAATGCGAAGCTCCACATGGAGGACAAACGCAAAGAAAAGACAACACACCATGGGAGGAGAGCTAGGAGCGGCACTCCAAAGAAACCCCCTCTGAAAGTAACACCCCACTGGAGGACCATTTTCAAAGTGCAGCCGTAAGACACCGGGGGGGAGCAGTTGGACTGGATCCTCTTAGCCTTGAAGTGAGGGAGAAGGAGTTCATGGGGGTCCCAACAAAGCTTACGTTTATTTCTACGTCCTCCTGCAAGGGTTAGCTACAGTGGATATGCAGGGCACCTCTACAGTCTGGATGCAAAAATTAGCTCATAAGAACAGGTTACAACCCCTGTTAATGTGGGGGGAAACTTCCCTGAAGGAGCAGAAGAAGTAGCAACTGGGGAAGGATCAGGTGAAGGACAAGTGGAGGAGGAAGATCAGAGACCAGTAGTAGTCCCCTCAGTTACTTCCACAGACGTATAAAAAACAACCCCCTGGGACACAGTGGAGAAAATGTTGAAAACCCTGACTATGGAAGTGAAGAATGGATTTGCCACCTCACTTACTAACCAGAAAGAAATTTAAGGTGTCTGGGAAAAGTTGGCAGTAAAGTTGGACTCACTGACCAAAAGAACTTTAGCCCTAGCATGGTCTCAGAGTTAAAGGATACCTCCACTAAAGACAGAAAAGACATTAAGGAGCTGATGCTCAGTGAGAGAGAAATTCAGAATAAGCTTGAATCCCTAGAAAATAGTGCTAGAAGGAATAACTTAAGAGTAGGCAAGGATATAAGAGGGTGTTTTGTTTTTCTAATTAAAGAAACTGGATTATCATCTATCCCAGAGGTAGATTTGGAAAGAGAAATCCAAAGGATATACAGAGGCCCATTCAGGAGGCACCCAGTCACTTCTAAACCTATGAGGATATTGGTGAACTTTCTGACTTAAGTCATAAAAGAACTGATTTTGGCAAGTGCTCTAAAACAGAAATCATTGAAAGGCAAGGACTTTTCCTTTGATAATAGGTCAGACTTATCTCGGGCAACACTAAATAAGCAATGGGAACTAGGGAAGAGAATTGAGGAGTTTAAGGCCCTTGGAGCTACCGTACAATTGAAATTTCACACCATACTGAAAGTTATGTGCATAAACAAAATGCATAACCTAAGGGACCTTAAGGAAGATGACAGATAATTTTCTGAAATTAAGGGGAGGATTAGGATAAGTGAGTTTGGATGGACTGGGATGGACCGGGAGGTAGAGGTAGGGCATAGGTGTTGTTTTCTCTTTCCCATTTATTTTCTAAATTTTGTAGAGACGTTCTGATTGTAGACTTCCATCACAAGCAACCAAAGGCTAGGATAGCCATGAAGACACAGGTTTGGGCACTCCAGGGAGGGTGGAAGGAAATGTTAAGGGTGAATGGTGCACTGGGGGGGAGCACATTGGGGAAAAGATTTTAAAAAGCATAAAGTGTCCTCAGAAGCCTTGGTGAACTATTTTGTAAGAGAAAACCCGGCAGGTGACATCGCTAGGGGCAGGCTAAACCCAGGACTGAGTAGATGGAAGTAAGGCCTCAAGTTCTTTCATGGAATGTTAATGGGCTTAGAATGGCTAGACGACATAATAAGCAACTACAGTGTTTGAGGGATTTAGCAGCCAACATTGTTATATTGCAGGAGACACACCTCACTAAAGGGGAATGTTTAGACCTCTTCCTCAAACATAAATGGGTCTGGGACATTATATGTACAGACCAACCTGTAACGTGAGAGGGGTAGCAATACTGATAAAGCTGAATTTTGAGGCAACTATATTTGGGAGTGAAGTGGATAGGAAAGACAGGTGGGCTATTGCCAATAGTCAAACGCATGGAAAAGACTTATGCTGGTGGGATACTATGGCCCTAATGTGGAAGATACTGATCCCCTAAAAGCAGTGTCCAAGAAACTATTATTCTTCTGCGATCCAATTATTATGGCTGGAGCAATTAATACTGTTGCAGATTATAATCTAGACAGATATGATAGAGCTAGATAGAGCTAGAGCATATCCAAAAATGCAGATGTGGCCATTTTTCAAGAATAGACTTTTTATTGGTGGACAGGGCCATCTATGGGACATCAGAACACTCAAGCATGTTACAACATATTTATCCGACCATGCAATAATCTTTCTAGACCTGGCACTTCTCATGTAGAAGAAACTTAAATGTTGTACTATGGACAGGTCACTGCTGTTGGACCCAGAGGTTGTTGATCATCTAAAAATGGTGCCAGATGAATTTCTGAGTCTGAATGTAGGGTCTGCTCCAACACCAATTGTTTGGGAAGCCTTTAATTCTTTTATGAGGGGAAGGATGATAAGTGTTTCTGTCCAGAAGCTCAGACAGTATAAAAGAGTGGAGGAAGCATTGGGTCACTTGGAAAAGTGTCTCCTTGATCAACAGTTGTCTGGTTGCCATCTTGCTTTTATAATGTGGCTTCATCTTTACCAGGAGAAATTGACTGCACATGCACTATTTCAATGTGCCAGTGCTTTTCAATTCTCATGTGAAATCTTTTCTTTTACATGGCACTTTTAGAATGTGATAACGAGCTGTTGCAATGTAGTAGCAGAGTGCAACCTGGTTCAATGTATCTCATTTTGTTGCAGATAAGTGTAAGTTTGAAGGGTGTTTAGAGAAGCCTCTTGTGTAGTAGCTTGAGACAAAAAATTGTTATGTTATCTAATTGTAACTTAACTTGGTTGGTCCATTATATGGGATCCATGTCCAGGTGTTAAAATTGAGTGATTTACGCTAATGAAATGAAGTCGAAAACTCAGAAGATTCTCTGCCAGCTTCCTTGTCTGACTCTTAGCAAGATCCCCTTCTTTTCAGAAAATTCTGCCATATATTTTGTACAAACTTAAAAAACAGTCATTGTCTCGCTGGTTTTGTCGAGGTTGGACTACTGCAATGTCCTATTTTGGGGCATGGAGCAAGGACTTTTAAAAAAACTTCAGAGGCTACAGAATGCATTAGTTTGCCTCCTTAAAAATATTGGGAATTTTGATTCAGCCTCAAATGCGTTGGAGAAGCTGCATTGGTTCCCTATTAAAAAGAGAGTGGCTTTTAAAGCACTTTATATTGCACACAAAGCTCTTCACTTTGCTGGCCCAAAATACCTAAGACAGAATTTTCATGGTATTCTCCCAGAAAATGTCTCCGTTCATCAGGCTCCAAGACAAAACTGGTTATTAAAATTAATGCAGCCTCCTGGGGTGGCAGAAGTTTTGTTTATGCTACGTCCAGGCTATGGAACCTAATGCCATGGGACCTGAAATGCCAACTAATTCTGCAGATATTTAGAAAGAACCTCAAAACGTGCCTTTCTTCTCTATCATTATGGACACCTCTGATTAGGAGCTCTTAGTGTAACAGCCTCAGTGGATGCCAGCACCAAGACACCTTTGAGGATTCGTTGCGCGTATACCAAGAAAATAAAATTTTCAGACTTACTCGCAAAACCTTTTCCCAACTTACCAGAGTAGGGTGCCCTCTTTATGGGAAAACTGTTTTTACCTACAACTTTATAATAGGTTGTCTTTGTTTTTATGATTTTGAATTGCTTTGAACTATACAAAGATTAATGCAATCATGTATTGATTACTGATTTATGACTAATTTGAATATTTGAATTTGTAATTTTGCTAATCCTTTAATAAATCTTTATGGTTTGAAACTTAACCAATCTCTGTCTTATTTGTGGAGCCTAATTAATCAATCATTTATAAAACGTGGCAAATCAACCGTGAGGGTCTCGAGGCGCTGGAGAAGCTGGCTGCTGCGAGATGGTTTGATCATTTGAACATCCAGGTCTTGTGTTTTTTCCTGAATTGCTGGTGTGGTGGGGTGGTCCTGAGGTGCAGGGAAAGGTGAACAAGCCTTGGCCGCCAAGTGCGAGAAACAGCATCCTCTGCTGTTGGTGCGAAGGATCCGGTGGGGTGTCTGTGAGGAAGAGGGATGCAGATCTCTTCACAATATTAAAATGTATTGCATTTTGATGTTTAACCTCAGTTTCAAGTATAGACTCATCAGGGAGCACATGATAGGCTGTGAATTTGCCTGAACTTTGTTTTCATGTGACTGTGTCTCTGGACAGGCCTAACTGCTGCTTCTCAAATTGTTCTGGTAAATAATGTTTTCTTCTTTTTACTTTGTTTTCCAAGAAGTGTTAATGTTAACTCATTAGCAGTGAGACATTGCATCTGCATTTGAAAGACTAACTCTGCCCAATCGCCCTCTGTGCTATTTATCCCTTGATTGCCTACAAGACAAAAGGCTGGAAAGCCAGGAACCAAATTTTATTTTGCATTTCACAAGTCTACCGCCATGCATTTCTGACTTTTCAGCTAAAATCATGTTGCATTGTGGGGATCGTAGCTTTGATTGTAACACTTTTATTAGACTCAAAACCCCAGCATGCAAAGTGCTGTTGGCTTATGATGGAGCAGGTAGTGCAAAATTTTGTATACCTCCTCTATTTTGCATGAAAGTATTAATTGAATAATCTACTTATTATAATTTACTAATTGTGTGCTGTGATATATTAAAATTAACCAACCTGCATACACAAATTACATGTGGGAACTTGCTATTTGCATGGCTAAATAACTCTAATAACTAAAATACGTACGCATATTAAAAGTAGTATATGTGATAATTAGATAGCGCATGCTTTATGTTGCTTTTGTGACGTGTGCACCTTCGAGGAGGACCGTAAAGGTGAATATACTGCTCTACATGTCGCTATATGCTAGGAAAATACTAATACATAAAGGGATTAGTGAGGGTATAACATTAGAAGCATCATTTCTTTGTATTAATTACTCTTTGGTGTTTGTTTTGCTTAAGTTGACATTTTGGCCTATCGAAACATGGCGGCAGAGAACGAGTTCAGAAGTGGCCACCGTCTCATGAAGCGCGAAGTCTACTGCGCAGACTCGGATGGCTCCGTGAACTTCCTAACGACCTCTGTACACGCCGTTCCTGTCAAGGATAGGTTATCGGTGGACTGCCAAAGACCCCGGAAAAATAGAAACAGGTATAAATGAACAATGGACTTTTTAAGTCGAAATATTGCAACAATCGGAATTTGGTCATCACCGGAAGCATATCAGCAAAATCCATGTGAACCTGGACTATACAAAATCGGATGTTTTCCCCTGACCAATCGCAACCTTTCTCCGCCCAAAAATGTTTCATGTTATCCCGAAATTTATTATAAAAAGAGTAGTAGAATAGGGAGGGTTATTATGACTGCACACCCTCTTTAACCCCACAGGCTGGTCCTTTGATGATCTTTGGGACTGTAACGTGCTGAGCAAAGGACTTTCGGACTCTGAGATCTGGCTGTTCTTTGGACAATTTAACGACAAAATTCGGTTATGCTGAGCCAATGAAATAGAGAAAACCCAGATAGCCAGAATAGGTAAATATGGTATTCTGCAATATAATTAAATTGATCTAGAAATTCTAAAATTTGAAGAGACAAATGCTAATTAATGTAATTTTAGATAAACAAATATTGATTAACAGAAATTATGAGTTTGTGGTTCTTCGTTAAAGAGAATAGAGGATTCTGAGTCTTAAATGTGTTTTAGCTGGTTCTAAATCACCATCAACCAATCCAACTATTTGGTCCGATCGACCAAGTGGGCGGAGTGCCTTGATGTACAGGATTAGGAATCTATAGGTGGCGAATGTTAATGTATATGATGTAAGATAACTTTTCTTTCCCTATGGGTTATAAGGTACTCCCACCCACATGTCCAGCGCATCATTCCCCTTCCTGTGTGCAGACCTGTGAAAGAGAAACGTGCGAGTGTTGGTGTTATGGGCCCCACCAATGAATGCATGTGTGAATGAGTTAGTGTGACGGCGGGTCTGCGACGCAGGGAGGATAGTTGTGCTCTCACTTTTTCCCCGAGTTGTTGTTGCGCTGAATCAGTTTTCCTGGTAGCAGGATGATGGTTTTATTGCATTGGTTTGGTGATTATTGCTTGTAAATGGCTTATTGCTTATTGATTATTGACTGTGGATAAGTATAGGTTTATGTATTAACACTCTATGTTGAGTCGCGTTGCGTTCCATGTTGTTTGACGACTTCTGGGATGTAGGAAGTCGGAAGTTTGTAATGATTCCGTAGTAGAGCAGAGGTAAGTGCTGCTCTCGGGAAAGATGGAATTGTTGTAGCCCTGTAGGTACAAGGGGAAAAACGTGTGACGATTGAAGTTGCACGACGCATTGTCTGGGTTCGATTCAGTAACATCATCGTGTGTTGCCATTAGGGACATTTTCTGTATGAGAGAAATGTATGGTAGCGAAGGTCATCTGTGAAATTTTGGTCTTAAGTACCAGGAGTCCAAAAGGAGCTCTGATTACGCTTATCACTGGAAAGGTAATAGGTGTTCCCTAAGCTTGTTAGAAGGATAAAGTAGAGGGAAGTGCTACTTTATTAACAAATGAAATGATTCTGTAGTAGGGCAGAGGTAAGCGCTGCTCTCGGGAAAGACAGGATTCTGTGTGAATGAACTACATTTTCCGTATTAATGTGTGTAAATGAAATAGCATTCAGGTTAATTGTGAAACTCTGGTTTTAATTCTCAGGAGCATTGGGTCTCCAACAGGTGTTTTATTTCTGGAGAAACGGTTAGCTCATGCTTGCTAGTGGATGCTTGCTTGCTAGTGGAGAAGTGTGGCTCAATGAGTGGAGAAGTGTGGCTCAATGATTAGAGTGGCAGACCCTGATGCAGAGGTCTAGCCCGGGATCAGGGTTCAACTCCCCGCCTCAGCGGGTCTTGGGCTCAAAAATTCCACGGACCTGATAATTCTCGCCTCGGTGCCTATTCCAATCATGGAGTCCCACTCTGCAACTCTGGGCAATAGCTTGCTTAATCTCCACAACGGCCCCCACAACACTAAGGATGCCTGGCCTCCACCTTGGGGGTGCCCAGGAGTGGACGCCTCACAGGGAAAGCCAGGATGGGTTCCACAGCGGTATTCGTACAAGCGCCTTGAGACCCTCGCGGTCGAGTAGTGCGCTATACAAGTATCAAATTTACATTTTACATTTGCTAGAAGGGTGAAGTAGAGGGAAGTGCTACTTTATCAACGGAAGTAACAATTCCGTAGTAGGGCAGAGGTAAGCGCTGCTCTCGGGAAAGGTGGAATTCTTGTGAGAAAGGTCCGGACTATCCTTCGTTAGCGAAACAGATAATGGTGTAGTTTTTATGTAGTTACTAACAGAATTTTAGTAAAAAGTGAATGTAAAAAGTTTACCGATAAATTTTGTAAAGGAGGGGTCAACAGGAGCAGGAGCAGCAGCAGCGAGAAAAGCTGACGTCAGAAAGACTGCGCTGAGATTGGTCAGTCAGTAAGAGACGTAGACGCTCCAGATTGGTGCGTTAGTATAAGCCGCGCTAGGAGTGGAGAATTACAGGGTGACGTAGACGCCCCGGATTGGGTCATTAGTGAGAGTCGCGCTGGGATTGGAGGATTGCAAAAGTGACATAGACGCTCAGGATTGGTGCGTTAGTGTGAGTCGCGCTACGATTGGATAGAACAAACAAAATAGTCGTAGAAGAAAACTAGCGATACAGAAAAGAGAAAATGATGTATTACGATCCACCAGAAAAGGAGAAAAAGTCCTCGTTCGGTAAAATGAAGTTTATAATCAAAAATAGAATGGATCACTTGTACCTGTCTTCCAGGGTTATATGTATTTCATCTATTCCTTAAAAAACCCTCATTCACGTTTAGGTGGTTCGTAGGGCGGTATATCTTGATTCTCCGCCTAGAAACCGTGACAGCATCATCATTGGGTTTTTGTTTATGCTTCCTCCACCCGGAGGGAACCACTGGATCTTTGCAGTAGTGATCAGAAATAAAAAATAAAAGCTGTGATTAAGTGCTCGTGTTCAGTGAAAAAATGTTAAAAAAGGATTATTCCCTCATGCTACCTGGACTGTATTTTTTATTGTTGTCTGGTGCATGGGAAAAGAGTAAAAATGGGGGAAGTTGTGCAGAATGGGCGTATAATGTGTCCACTGCACAATCAGTCCGAGTGATGGGTCGACATGTTTCAGCCCTTTATTCGCCCCGAAGGGTCGAGGGGGCTTTCGTCAGGACCTTAAGAGTGTTAACGGGTGGTGAGATAAAGGGATAATACCCAAAATCAAGAAAAGGGGAGTTCAAATACCAATTTGTAGAGCTCCTAAAGAAAGGTTATCACCTGTGGGGGAGAAAGAGTACAGAGGTAAAGAGTATGTCAATGTCCTTACACTTTTGGTAGGACATATGTTAAAAACCAATGATGGAGCATGCTAAAGTGAAATCGCTAATGAAGCAAAAAATGGCAAATCTTATTGATACAGTAAAAGCAAGTGGTGTTCGCACACGTAGCTTAGTAATAGAACAAACTTTTTGAGACAAAAGCAAGTATAAAAATGGCAAATCTTATTCACAGATATATGTATGTGTGTTTAGTATAGTCATTCCTCGTCAATCTCATTGGTGTAAGTTGCGTTTGTAATGAACTGGAAGAAGACACTCTCGGCATGTTAGTTAATGTAACCGCATTACGTGCACTACTAACTTCTAAATTATTAGCCCTAACAAAGGCGCTTCAACAGTGTGCTGTAAATAATTAAGGGGAGAAGAAGGAACGTAACCTGGACAGACCAAGAAAGACAAATACTGACAACAAGAAGTATGTCCAATGCAACAAAAGAAAAACCGAGCACCAGCGTGACTCGTTAATTTTCAACCTCTCCAATTTTGTCCTTACCAAGGACCAGGAAGATGTCTTAAACAAAGGACTAGGCTATGTACCCACTCCACCATTGGACCTCTTCAAGCTACAGTGTGAAGTTGCACAATTTTGCAGGACTCTGAAATTGAAAGCATTCTTCCAAAATAAAGAAGATAATTTCAACCCTGGTGACACCGCCCTGAGACCTAAGTCAACTTTCTGTCCAATGAACCATCAGGTCCCAATAGAGATCCAGACATTTGAACAAGCAATTATGAAAGAAATCGACGAGATTGATAAAAAAACAATAAAACCTTTTATCAATACCACCACAAAAGAAAAGAAAGCCCTGGAAGAACTCAGACTACACAATGACATCATTATAAAACCTGCGGACAAAGGCGGGGGTATAGTAATTTTAGACAAAGAGAACTACAACGAACAATGTCTCAAACTACTATCAGACAGCAAGTTCTATAAAATCATCAATATAGATCCCACCGCCAGGTTGCAAAGGACAATTAACCTTATGGTGGAGGAAGCAGAGACCAATAATTGGATTTCTAAGAATGAAGCCTCTTTTCTACGGACAGATTCATCACGGATACCTTATTTTTACTCTCTCCCAAAGGTACACAAAAACCAACGACCACCACCGGGACGCCCAATCGTATCCAGAATAGGTTCAATTCTTGAACCCCTCTCCCAATTTGCTGATTAATATCTCAGACCAATGGTGCAAAAAACTCCCACCTATCTAAAAGATACACGAGATCTTCTTAATCTTGTTCAGGACCAAGTCTTTCTCAGCGAATCAATGATATTAGTATCTCTAGATGCCGAGAGTCTATATACCAGCCTACCGCAGCAAGAAACTCTGAGTACTCTTGAAGACCTACTATTTGAACAAAATTGGCCATACTACACACCCAGACATTTTGTCTTAGAATGTTGCAAACTGGCCCTTACCGAGAACTATTTCGAATACAACGGCACACTTTATCAACAACGCCATGGTACTTCCATGGGAAGTACCTTCGCGCTGAGTGTGGCAGGCCTCTATGTGAGCAACTTCGAGAGAACATATATCCAAAATGACAGGAATCCATTCCTCTCAAAGATCCATTTTTGGAAAAGATACATAGATGACATCATCATGTTTTGCAAAATACCAATTGTGCACACGTTATGAGTGAAAAATGCGTATTAGCATGAAATGTCACTATAAATGACATGTCTGTAATATGGTTCTAGGAATATGTTAGTGATACGTACTTCATGTATGCTTTTTCTCCAGCCCTGAAGAAGTCTGGGGTTTATGCCCTTAGACGAAACACGTGTTGGCTGGTTGGATCTCCTAAACCTAACATAAACAGCGAAACCGAACACAACCCTGTTTCCTGTGGTCCATTGCTTTAACAATTGTTTTGTTCTATAAGTGTTGTTGACATTTCATGCTAATACGCATTTTTCACTCATAACGTGTGCACAATTGGTATTTTGTTTATATGAGTGGACCTTGGTCCACCATCTGAGGGTTTTAGGGGTATTTTTCCCTCTTCTGTGGCACCGTTACAGATTTACTCAGGCCCATTTACTTACGTGATCCCCAGTGCGCCCATTAGAGACCTGACATAGTAATAACACCCCTTGTTTGTTTCAATCATCATGTTTTGGGAAGGTACAGAAGACAGCCTGCACAGTTTTCATGACTGGCTAAACACACGAGATCAGTGCCTGAAGTTCACTGTCAATGCTGACAAGGACCACCTAGACTTTCTTGATCTCAACATCTATGTGATCAACAATATCATAAAGACCAAAACCTTTTTCAAACCTACCACCAGAAATAGCCTCCTTTCATTCAATAGCTTTCACCCACGCCCCCTCAGAGAAAATTTACCATACAGCCAATTGCTGCGCCTTAAAAGGAACTGCTGTGAGCTTAAAGAATACAAGGAACAAGCACAAGACCTTTGCACAAAACTTTCAAAACGTGACTACCCCATAAAAATTGTCAATAAATGTAAAAAAAGGGCAAGAAATCAACCAAGAGAGAGTCTTCTTGAGACACCACCCAAAACTCGGTCGTCTGACCAACTAACATGTGTAACAACATACAATACAGCCAGTAACACAGTCAAGAAAATTATCAATAAAAACTGGCGTATATTGACATCAGGCAATTTGGACTGGCCAAAACCCCTTTTTGCGAACAGAAGAACAAAAAATTTTAAGGACATGTTAGTCCACACAAGACCTCTGGAACAAAAGACGAACTCCATAACGAACACCTTATGGGGTATGCCACCAGTCACAGGTCATTTTCCTTGTGGACATTGCTCTGTATGCCATCTCACAGAAACCACTAAATCCATCGAATTGACACCGAATCTAAAATGGACAATGAGACAACACACAAATTGCAATACAACCCATGTTATTTACATGATTACCTGCCCCTGCAAACTCAAATATATTGGGATGACTTGCCGTAAAATCAAACAACGAATCTGTGAACACAGAAGCAACGTCAAGTGCAAACGAAGCACCACCAAGATGAGTAGTCACTATATTGACCATCCACACACTCTTGATGACCTCAAATGGATTGTTCTAGAGACTTTGATCTCAAAACCATCTAACGTCGAGAAACTACTGTTTGAAAAAGAACAAAGATGGGTGCACCGTTTGAAAACGAACCTTATAGGGCTGAACGACGACATTCCTTGGCTTAATGTATTATGAATTTATAATGTCCCAAGTGATAACCAATACAGTATGTCACAAAAAAAACCCTGATTGACTGTATCTAGAGATTCCTAGCATAAAATTGGCGATTCAGTTTATTGACCATTATTTAATAATCCTAATTGGTGCCCACATTTTTTATTCTCATCTTTTTCCTTTTTTATTTATTGATTTGCCTAGAGAAAATACTGTGTAAATATAACACTCTGCTCGCTGTCAACATCAACAGTATAGTAGTCTTTCTTCACTTCATACACTCCAGTTCTTTTAAAAAAACACCGATCCGGGCTGCTTCACACAAACAGGAAGACAGCGTCAGCACAAGTCGTGCATCCTGCGATAATTCGGTAGGAACGTCCTGCAGATGACCGCCTTCAGAGAAGACACATAGCGTTATCCCACCACTAAACCCCTTTTTTGTAAACCTTTTCTTGTTTTCCCCCCTCCCCTCTTCCTTCCCTTTCAGCAGTAAAATCGCGTCTGTACCTATTTTTTGAAGTCTCGAATTGAAGCACCAGAAGGTATACGGACGATGCTATGTATTTATTTAACTTTTTTGTTTGTTTTCCCGCCTTTTTGACAACTAGCGCTACTCAAGCACTGTGATCTGTAATTACGTGTTAAGGCGCCCAATATGGTGGTAAAAGCATATTGTATTGCACGGAAAGCGGCTATACCAATTGACAACGGTATTTTTAACTTCCACTTATATACCATAATTTGACTCCATTAAGTCTAACGAAAAACAGATTATTTTCATTTATTCTTGCGCCTGTTTACTCCCCTTAATTATTTACAGCACACTGTTGAAGCGCCTTTGTTAGGGCTAATAATTTAGATTTTAGTAGTGTACGTAATGCGGTTACATTAACTAACATGCCGAGAGTGTCTTCTTCCAGTTCATTGCAAACGCAACTTACACCAATGAGATTGACGAGGAATGACTATACTAAACACACATACAGATATCTGTGAATAAGATTTGCCATTTTTATACTTGCTTTTTTCTCAAAAATGTTGTTCCTTTACTAAGCTACGTGTTCGAACACCACTTGCTTTTACTGTACCATAAGATTTGCCATTTTTTGCTTCATTAGCGATTTCACTTTAGCATGCTCCATCGTTGGTTTTTAGGTCTCGCTGAGCCCAGCGCATGCGCTGGCTCGAAGAGACATTTTGTATGTGGGCTCCAAAAAGTGCTACCAGGCCAGCCTAAAGCTACAGTGCATGTGCGCGGGCGCGCGCGCCGCGCTTACTTTCACTTTCGAGGCCGCAGGGCCGCTTTGATCGCGATCACTTTCAATTTCGCGGCCGCACGGCCGCTTTGCTGCGCAGACCCAGCCTCCTCTGCCGGCACACCCACAACTGGCAACATTACTAGTTTATTTTACTCCTTGCCATTTTCGATATATTATTCCATTGAAGTGCATGCCTTGCTGGTTCGCCTCTCTTTTGTCCTCCTCTTTCTTATTTGAGCACTCGCTCATGCTTTTCCTTCACTCTCATACATTCTCCCTCTCGCTGACTTCCCAACTCCAGTCATTTTATGTTGACAGCTCCCTACCATGCCAAGCACTGCTGCAGCTTGATTTTGGGTTCTCTCTCTCCTCTCTTTAGAATTGTTTCTCAATTCTCTACACCTCTCCCACTGCTTCCCACCGTTGACTTTGCCGATACATCGAAGGGGGCAGGCCTCGTTGTCTGCACCGCCAACCGCAGCAAACAAGCAGCAGGGCAAACTAGACCCACCTCGGGAAAACCAGCAGCAAAGCATGTTGACGAAGACCCCGCGGAGGGGAAAACACACAGACTTCTCTCCTGCCTACCTCCACATGGTTATATTGTGGCACGCAGGGCCTCTTTGTGGCATGGCAAGCTGGGCCCAGGCCTCAGAGGGGTGCACGGAGCTGCCTGTATTAACAGCAGCGTCCGTCTTGACACCAATGATTCCGACTAGACTGGTTATACTCTCTTTTACTTGCCTCCGGTGCCGTTCTATGACCCATCCACCCCCTTCCCGCCCCTCCTATCTCCCTCCCCTGCCAAGGCACATCAACAGCGCTATTCGCACCAGCAACAACTCGGCACTAGCTTGATGAAGCTACTGCTGTGAGTGACTCAATCACACCATGAGGGTCTCAAGGTGCTGGGGGATATTTTGGGTGAGTGCCGAGACGTTTGTGCTCAGAAGTCAGTCAGTGCTTTGATGCGTGATTGAACTGTGAATAATTTTATTCACCAGCTGCAGCCAGGGTGCCAATTTTCTTTCTGCCTAGGACGCTACATTTCTTTCCACCCAGGGTGTTATTCCAAAGCAAAGGCCGACTATGACCGCACATTATGCCGTTCTGTGCGGAAAGCTAATAGCCAGGCAAACTTAAAACAAGCATTTGCAATGCAATCGGTCTCGCATTTACGTGAGTTTAAGCTATTAGCATTGTAAATGCCAATGCCTTTTAGTTATGTTTTAAAAACAAAAACAAAAAATAAAAGGCATTGTCATTTGCAATATCAATACCTCAAACTCACTTTTTTAGACTCTTGTAAGGCAAGTGATGCTTCTGAACGGATGATCATATTGTGCAGAATGAGTGACTTGTGAGATAGGTAGGGATGTTGGGGCAGTGGCAGAGTTGGTCACTTGTGTGGGACAGAGCAGCCACTGTTATAGCCCAGACATAAATGGATTTGTAAGGTCTGTGAAGCATCTGCTAGATGTTAATGACAAAATTTAAACAAGACCAAAAGTTGGAACATTATCCCCAGAACGCATCTTTTCTATTCCACCTTTGAGAAAAAGTGAAATATTCCGTTATTAATTCTGCGTTCTGCACAAAAGTGGCGAAACATCATTTTATTTTGGAATTACGCTTGCTGGGCAGTGTAAGTGGCATCTTTTGTGATGCTCAGCCCCATTCTGCTAATAGTCCTGGGTATGCATGTATTATTAAAAACGTAGCGACAAGAAACATGAAAGTGCTGGTATTAAAATTGATATATTAATTGTGTGGATGTAATAATTATTTTATATACATTTCTGTGGGTGCTTTGCCCACTGCTTTAAGACCAACAGTAGGTGTTCCATTATGTTTCAATTTAACAGAGAAGTTGTGCATTTTTGAGAACTAAGACAGGCACCATGGAGAAATCCCAAAAATGTATTATTTTTTCCGAAATACTTTAAATGGTAAATATTTCCTAAAAGCTTCAAATGTTTGATGGATCGTAGTTCACGTGTAACCCTGCATACATTCTGGTTTCTCAAGTATGCAAAAATACCATTTATTGCTAATGCACCATGGCTAAAATTACGAATTTCCCCCTGGAGACTAATCATCATAATTCCAAAACACAGAATGGGTAGTATTTTCTGGATTTGACAATGGCACCAATGTGCATTGTTACAGAAAATTATAGAATAGTTTTCTTTCTAAATAATAATGCAACTCTGTTTAACGGGTGACAGCTGAAGCTTGTCTTTACTCTTTTAGCAGTTAGTATGTTGTGGTTTAGAGCCCATCATTAAACGCTCAAAAACGAAACTGCAAGTCCTAAATGCAATGGGCTGTTCACTAAAATGCAAACAATTGGCTAAGGCGTCACATTTAACGAGGGGCCATTTGGTAGCTGTAACAGGCTTTGACTGTTCTATACTCATTCTACAAAAGACACAAGACTCATATTACATGGGTGTCCAGGATGCACAAAGTACCGAATCGACTTCAAAGCTGACCTTAATTTGTATCCACTCATTCACACACATGCCTCTACCCCTGCCCTTTCATCCTGGGCACACTCATGCTCACAGGACCAAGCCATGCATCTTGAAGGCAGAAGTTACTTTGCACTTCAATTTGTCTGATGCCATCATTCCCGTCAGAATTTTGCACTATTTCAGGCACTAGCCCATCCACATATGGTAGAAATAAACAAGCATTTGCAATGCAATAGGTCTCGCATATACGCGAGTTTGAGCTATTGACATTGTAAATTACAATAACTTTTATTTTTGTTTTAGTTTTTAAAACATAAATAAAAGGCATTGTCATTTACAATGCCAATAGCTTAAAGTCTTGTAAATGCGAGACCTATTGCATTGCAAATGCTTGTTAACATATGTCCTACCAAAAGTGTAAGGACATTGACATACTCTTTACCTCTGTACTCTTTCTCCCCCACAGGTGATAACCTTTCTTTAGGAGCTCTACAAATTGGTATTTGAACTCCCCTTTTCTTGATTTTGGGTATTATCCCTTTATCTCACCACCCGTTAACACTCTTAAGGTCCTGACGAAAGCCCCCTCGACCCTTCGGGGCGAATAAAGGGCTCCCTTCGGGGCGAATAAAGGGCTGAAACATGTCGACCCATCACTCAGACTGATTGTGCAGTGGACACATTATACGCCCATTCTGCACAACTTCCCCCCTTTTTACTCTTTTCCCATGCACCAGACAACAATAAAAAAATACAGTCCAGGTAGCATGAGGGAATAATCCTTTTTTAACATTTTTTCACTGAACACGAGCACTTAATCACAGCTTTTATTTTTTATTTCTGATCACTACTGCAAAGATCCAGTGGTTCCCTCCGGGTGGAGGAAGCATAAACAAAAACCCAATGATGATGCTGTCACGTTTTCTAGGCGGAGAATCAAGATATACCTCCCTACGAACCACCTAAACGTGAATGAGGGTTTTTTAAGGAATAGATGAAAAACCATATAACCCTGGAAAACAGGTACAAGTGATCCATTCTATTTTTGATTATAAACTACCTGCCGGAAGGTGAATGGACCACATCCCCTTCTATCTCCCTCAACTTGATTCATTACATCGGTAAAATGAAGAACATATTTAAAAAGGACAAACCGATTGTGACTAGAGAGGGACAGTTGCTCCCTCCAGTGAAATCACCTGCATCCTTTATGATTACGAAATATGGTTATCATACATGTATTTGGTTAGACAATTGGGCAATGTATACAAAAGATGATGGAGTTTTGGCATTTCCGGAACATGGTTCATTTAATTCAGCGGTTTTGAGAAATCTGAGAGAAAGAATGATGAAATAAGAAACGAGACCTAGACCTACACAGTTTGAAGCATTGACAGAATGGGAAGATGAGATGTATGACAGAGAACGACAACCGAGTGGCGGAAGGTATAGATATATGTTTGGTAGATCATATGGACAAGAGAATCATGATGATAGAATGAAGAGATGGCGAAGTGCGAATATGACTGATGTGTTGTTTCCTATAAGAAATGTAGAAGAAACTACTAGTAGAAAATGTACGGAAAAGAGAAATAATACAGGATCAGAAAGTTATAAGTATGGTGTGCATGAGTCAGAGGATGATGTGCTTGAGGACATGTTTTATAAAAATCCACCCCCATATCAACCAAATTCCACATTGACACCGAGTGCCCCAGTAAAAGAATCGCCACAGAATATAATATTTGAAACAGTACCACATGAGGCAGGAAGAAATAATCCTTTTAGAGAAACAGAAAATACTCAAGTTAGTAAAATGGCTAATGAAAATTCAGCTGAATTGGCTAGAACTACTTTAGAATTGACTGAGAAGATTAGAGAATTAACTAAAAATATGGAAGCAGTAACTGTTCTGGTAACAATAGGACCTGTAATGCCGATTTTTGATAAACAGAAGGATAGTGAGCATTGTCTGACGTTTCCTTATAATGGAAACAGAGAAAATGAAATACAAAGACGACATACAAGAGAAAATTTGTGGGGACAAACGGTAGGAATTGCTGAACAAGTACTCCCAAATATTTGACAGTAAATCAGAGTTTAGTAAATAGAGCAATAATGACGACAGAGTCAGTACCAGGATCACCAAAAGGAATAGAACAAACACGAAATGAGATGATTCCTGCAGGTCCTACTTCTGATGAATTAAGTGATTGGCTAAGAAGTTTATAACAAAAAGATGCTGAGCCTAAACCTTTGGATGTGTCCAAATTAAAAATAGTATTAGAGGAATTAATAGTAGGGACCATTCCTACAGAAAAATTAAAGAGCTATCAGGATGAGGAATTAATGTTTCTATGCAAAAGCATAACATGGAAAGCCAGAAATTTACATGAAAGACTAGAAGAAGTGGCAAATGAAATGGGTATTGATTTTGAAGAGGTAAAGTCTTTACAAAAGCCATATAGAGTAGATTTTTCTGAAAAAGACATTGAAAACCTAAACACGACAGGACAAATGATTCAGATTAAAGATTGAATCAAATTACTGCGAAAATGGGGTTATGTAGACAAATGGAAGAGTAGATGGTTTCGAAAAAGAGACGATGCAACGGATAAAACGTTTGCAGCTTACCCAGTAAGAGAAAAAGAAAAGGTAGTAACTGAATGTCCCATGAGAGAAATTCCAGGTGGAGGATATGTACATGTCCCCTGGACTAGACAAGATATTTTGTCATTATCCAGTTGAGTGGTACAGGCAGGTAGACAGGTTTGTGAAATTATCAAAAGTCCTATGGATTGATTTGAACAGTCTTTTTGACATAATAGTACCTGCAGATTTATGGACAGAGTGCAAGGTAATAATTAGCTGGCCTACACAAGAATACCCTAGAGATCCCAAAACAGGTGCCCCTGATCCAGAAGTAATGAGAAAATATGAACAAGTAATTACCTTTCTGAAAAATAAAGTACATCCTAAAGAAACTGATTGGGTAAAAATTGATAGAACTCATACAGAAGCGAAAGAATCGGTACATGCGTACTATGAAAGATTGATCCTAGCCTTTAAACAGTATAGTGATGATGAAAACTTGAGTGAAAAGGATTTGAGTCATTTTGTATATCGATTTGTGTATGGATTGCGACCTGAAGTAAGTGAAATGATTAAACAGCATACAGTAGATTGGCAAAATAAAAAGATAGATAAAGTACTAAGACATAAGAAATATTTTAGTGATGAAATTGAGGCAAAGCAGCGTAAATTAAAAGAAAAAGCAATGTGGGCTCAAGTAAAAGTAGCAGAAAGACAGGAAGCACAATTGATTGAACAGGCAGCTGGTACAGGTATGAAACAAAAATTTTATGTTGGAAAAGGGAAAGGACAATTTAATATAGATGAAGCAAAAAAGAAATGGCCATGTCATAATTGCGGAAGAATGGGGCATTGGAAATCCGAGTGTAAATTTCCCCCGAGTGCTAATGGTGATAATGCATCATTGAATTCACAGGTGCAGAAAGAGGTGAGTTGTCAATCGCAGCAACAGCAGCAGGTTGTTCCCCAACAGAATCAGGTGCCAAAACCGCCTTTTCCATAGAGCGTAGTAATGAGACAAGATTCTACAACGAAGAACAGGTAACTAAACTGCCGCGCGCTAGTGCTGTTTCGCAGTATTGGCTACGACGCGATGAGAGTGAGTCAGAAGAAGGTTATTGACGGTGCCGAGGGGAGGAAGAGGAGTGTGCACTTGCCGCAACTCTAGAAGTAGACCAGACAGGCCTATTTGTGGATGGAAAGGTAAATGACGAAAACATTACTTTCCTAGTTGATACAGGTGCTCCTCGCTCAACTGTTAGGTCAGCTGATGTTAAAAATCTTCCTCTCTCGGACGAAACGATCCAAGTAGTTGGAGTATCCAACAGACAGATAAAAACGTATCTCACTGATCCAGTAAAGGTTAGCATAGGGAAATTTTCTGAAATGCACCGCTTTGTCGTGTGCGATTCAAGCCCTGTAAATTTGTTAGGGAGAGAATTACTGTGCAAGATGAATTGCACCATATTTTGTACTCCGGATGGTATAGCATTTGAGACTCCAGATGAAGATGTACTGTATAAAATGACTATGGCTAATATGGAACCTGAGATTACCGAGGCATTTGCTGTATTTAACCCCGAAGAGCTGCCTCAAGAGTTGAAAAAGACAGTAAAGGCAGAGGTATGGGATTTCACAGGAAAAGATGTGGGATTAATGAAAAATGTAGATCCCGTAAAAGTCGCTGTAAAAGAAGGAGTAAGTTACCCAAATATTCCACAGTACATATTGACACCCGAGATAATTGCAGAAGTTACTCCTATAATAGACAGAATGATCAAGCAAGGTATTCTGAGAGAAATAATGAGCAGTCCATGTAATTCACCAATTATGGATCTGAAGAAGCCTAATGGAACATTAAGAATAGTACAAGACCTGAGAAGAATAAACAAAATCGTTGTGTCATGTTGTACCATTGTACCAAATCCATCTGTGATTTTGTATCAGATTTCTCATGATGCAGAATGGTATACAGTAATTGATCTGTGTCATGCGTTCTTTTTCATAACATTGCATCCTGATAGACAACAAATCTCTGCGTTCCGGTTTGGCGAAAGTATCTTGGCATGGTGCCGAATTCCACTGGCGTACACAGAGAGTCCCTCAATATTCAATCAGATATTGAAAAAGTCTCTAGAAGATTTAAAAATGCCTGAAAGTTCAGTTCTAGTACAATATATAGATGATTTGCTTGTAGCATCAACATCTCGAGAAGCTTGTGTAGTGGATACCATTGCACTGCTGAATCATTTGGCAGATGGAGGACTTAAAGTATCCCCATCGAAATTACAATTCTGTCGGAAAGAAGTACAATATTTAGGCCATAAAATTGAAAAAGGACTGAGAAAACTAACTGCAGATAGAATCAAGATAATAAAAGGAATGAGAGCCCCAATGACACAAAGAGAAGTGAGAATGTTTCTTGGAATGGTTGGATACTGTCGTCAGTGGATAAGTAACTTTTCCCTGATTGCAATCCAATCAATCAATCAATCAGAGACATTTGTATAGCGCACTACTCACCCTTAGGGGTCTCAAGGCGCTAGGGGGGGGGGGGGGGGGGAACGTTACTGCTCGAACAGCCAGGTCTTGAGTTGCTTCCTGAAGGCGAGGTGGTCCTGCGTTGTCCGGAGGTGGATGGGGAGGGAGTTCCATGTCTTGGCTGCCAGGTAGGAGAAAGATCTTCCTCCGGCGGTGGCTCTGTGGATGCGTGGAACGGCGGCGGCGGCGAGGCTGGCGGAGCGGAGCTGGCGGATGGGCCTGTGAAAGGTCAGGCGGTTGTTGAGGAGCTTGGGGCCCAGGTCGTGGAGGGCCTTGTGTGCGTGGGTGAGGAGTCGGAACGTGATCCTTTTGTTGACGGGGAGCCAGTGCAGGTCTCTCAGGTGTCCGGAGATGTGGCTGTGTCGGGGGATGTCCAGGATGAGTCGTGCTGAGGCGCTCTGGATCCATTGGAGTTTTTTCTGGAGTTTGGCGGTGGTGCCGGCGTAGAGGGCGTTGCCGTAGTCCAGCCGGCTGGTGACGAGGGCCTGGGTGACCGTCTTCCTGGTCTCGGTGGGGATCCACCGGAAGATCTTTCGAAGCATGCGCAGGGTGTTGAAGCATGAAGACGAGACGGCGTTGACTTGTCTGGCCATCGAAAGGGAGGAGTCCAGGATGAAGCCCAGGTTGCGTGCGTGGTCCGTTGGCTTGGGGGCGGCTCCTAGGGCAGGGGGCCACCAGTAGTCATCCCAGGTGGAGGGTGATGATCCCAGGATGATGACCTCCGTCTTGTCTGAGTTCAGTTTCAGGCGGCTGTTCTTCATCCATTCGGCAACATCCTTCATCCCTTCGTGTAGGCTGGCTCTGGCGGTGTCCGGGTCGTTGGTGAGGGAGAGGATCAGCTGGGTGTCGTCGGCGTAGGTGATGATCTTGAGGTTGTGTTGGCGTGCGATGGCTGCGAGGGGGCTCATGTAGACATTGAAGAGAGTGGGGCTGAGCGATGACCCTTGTGGAACGCCGCAGATGACTTCGGTGGCCGCTGACCGGAACGGGGGGAGGCGGACTCTCTGGGTTCTTCCGGCAAGGAATGAGATGATCCACTCCAGGGCCTTCTCCTGGATACCGGTGTTGTTCAGGCGCTGTACCAGGGTACGGTGGCAGATAGTGTCGAACGCCGCGGAGAGGTCCAGGAGGATGAGGGCCGCTGTTTCCCCGTTGTCCAGCAGGGATCTGATGTCGTCTGTGGCTGCGATGAGTGCGGTCTCGGTGCTGTGGTTGGCTCGGAAGCCGGACTGCGAGTGGTCGAGGGATCCGTTGGTCTCGAGGAAGGCAGCAAGCTGTCTGTTGACGGTCTTCTCGATGACTTTGGCAGGAAACGGGAGGAGCGAGATGAAGCGGAAGTTCTTGAGGTCGGAGGGGTCTGCTGTTGGTTTCTTCAGCAGTGCGCTGATCTCGGCGTGTTTCCAGCACTCCGGGAAGGTGGCGGTGTGGAAGGAGGTGTTGATGATGTCGCGGAGGTGGGGCGCGATGATGTGGTCGGCCGTGTTGAAGATGTGGTGTGGGCAGGGGTCCGTAGGGGATCCGGAGTGGATGGTGTTCATCGTGCGTGTAGTGTCTTCGGTGCTGACCGGGGTCCAGGTGCAGAGGATGGCGGTGGGGGGGACGGTTCGGTGGTGGGGTTCGTGGTAGGTGGGCCGAAGCTGTTGTGGGTGGGCCGAACCTTTGGTACGCTTAACCAGAAGTGATGTAAAAGATCCCATTGAATTAAATAAAGAAGAATTGACGGCTTTTAAACAATTGAGAGACCGTTTGTGTGAAACACTTGGTATGCCTGATTATGAAAAAGAATTTGAACTCTATTGCAGCGAAAGAAATGGATGTGCACTTTCTGTATTAATACAGAAACATGGAAAACTAAGGAGACCAATTGCATATTTCTCAGCTATATTAGACCCTGTAGCTGTAGCATTGCCAGATTGTCTGAAAGCTGTAGCAGCCACTTGCAAGAGTTTGGAACAAAGTGAAGGAATTGTGAAGGGATATCCTGTGAGAGTGTTTGTACCTCATGATGTGGCAATCCTTTTGACGTCTTGACTAAATATGAGAAAGTTATCCTAGGTGCAACAAATGTGAGCTTGGTAAGATGTTTGAATGTGAATCCTTCAACGTTACTGCCTGATGCTGAGAATGTGGAAGTCAGAGATGATGTGGATCATGACTGTTTAGAAGTGCTTGACTTCTGTACCAAACCCCGACCTGATATAAAAGATGTGCCTTTGACAGAAAGTGACTATGTGATGTTTGTGGGCGGATCATGCTTGAGAACAGATGAGGGAATTCTGAGTGCAGCATATGCAGTATGCACAGTAGAAGCTGTTTTTGAAGCATCGTGTCTGAAAGGAGTTATATCAGCCCAAGTTGCTGAACTATTTGCCTTAACAAGAGCATGTTAGTTGGGAAAGAATGTGAGAGTGACTGTGATAACCGATAGTCAATATGGCTTCAGTGTAGTGCATGATTTTGGCCAAATTTGGTCACAAAGAGGATTTTTGACATCGAGTGGAAGGAATGCTGAAGTGGTTGGAAAATTGCTTGAGGCGATACAGCTGCCTAAGCAATTAGCTGTTGTGAAGTGTGCAGCCCACACAAAGTCCAATGACTATGTATTGGCTGGTAACCAATTTGCCAACAATATGGCTCAATATTGCGCACGAAATCAGAATTCTATAAATAGGGGAAGAGAAAGAGAAATGAATTCATGCCCCTTGTTGTTTACTAACACTGGGGAATACATGGGAGGAAGTAAGGCGGTTGCAGGAAGAAGCAGGAGATGAGGAAATGAGACAGTGGGTAAAAGCAGGATGTGCACCACGGGAAATAGATCATGTGTGGGTTTATCTGGATGGAAGACCAGTTATGCCTGATAGAATGGTGTCTGCCATGGCACGGATGTATCATGGACAAGCACATGTAGGAAGAGATGCAATGATCAGACTTTTTAAACAGACATGGTACAATGCGAAATTTAGACTTGTAGCTGAGAGTCCTTGTCAGAGATGTCTTATATGTCAACAGTTCAATCCTGGAAGAAAGACAGTGGTAAGTCTGGGAACGATAGGTCGAGAAGGAGGGCCTTTCACCAGAATGCAGATTGACTTCATTGAAATGCCCCCCTGTAACAGGTTGAGGTATGTCTTAGTGATGGTTTGTCTGTTCTTATGGTGGGTGAAAGCATACCCAACGAGAAGAAGTGATGGAATTACAGTAGCCAAGCTATTATTAAGGGAGTTCATTCATAGGTTTGGTTTTCCAGTCACAATTGAGTCAGATAGAGGAAAACATTTTCATAATGAAATCATGAAGTTGGTTTGTGAAGCATTGAATGTACAACAGAAACTACATTGTGCCTATCGCCCAGAGGCTTCTGGTGTGGTGGAACAAGTAAATGGCACCATTAAAAATAGGCTGGGAAAGATGTGTTTAGCCACAGGTTTGAAATGGCTTGATGTCTTGCCTCTGGTACTTATGACTATTAGATCAATCCCAGACAGGAATACAGGTCTGAGTCCCCATGAAATTGTCATGGGAAGAGCAATGCGACATGTTTTCATACCAGTCAACAAGCTATTGCCTATATCTGATGACTTGGTGTTGAATTATTGCAAGGGGTTGGCTGATTCCGTTCATTCTGTGTTCCATCAGGTTGGATCGGATGCCACCACCCTTGAAAAGAAGCCAGCTCATGGTTTGAGCCCAGGGGACTGGGTGAGAATAAAAGTGCACAGAAGAAGAAACTGTTTGGTCCCACGTTGGGGAAAACCACGTCAGGTGATCTTGACCATGACAACAGCAGTAAAATGTGCAGGAGTGAAGAATTGGATTCATGCTAGTCACACCTTGCGAATGCCTAACCCCGTGGATAATAAGGAGGGAGAATACTTTGAAGAATCAGATACAAGCTCTGAATCAGATACTGAAGAAATAAGAGCAAGAAAAACTCCTGAAAGGGGGGAACCAGAACAAAGCCCAGATATTGCACCAGAGAATCTTCCTTTAAGATAAAGTTACAGATTTCTGACACCAGCTCAGAATCAGACACCAAACCTGTTCAAGCACAAAAAAAAGAGAGTAAAAACAGTGAAGAGACTGTAAAAGAAATTTTTGATAAGACAGTCCCGAATGAAAGTTCAAGAGAAATTCCACCTGAAGTAATAAAATTAGATGGTAAGGTACCAGATACAGAGAGTGAGGGAAAGATTTTTGCGGAAGACCCCCGAGGAGTTGTAGGGAATTCACACATCCAGTTAGAGGAAGGGACGGTTAGTCAGCAGGAAGATTGTGTGGAAGAACCACGAGGAGGGACAGAAGTAGGGAATAAAACAGAAGTGGTGGAAAGAAGAATAGTTGAAAGTAAAAGTCAAGTTGGAACTGAATCAGAGGACAGTGATGAAGAAGTACCAGAAGGTCGAGTCCTGAGAAAGAGAGCATGGAGAACTGAGAAAAATGAAAAAGGAAGTAAGTTGAAAAGGCCAGCAAGAGATGAAATTTGGCCCAACAAATTACTAATTCTTCTGTGGAGTGCGTTAGCTCTAATGGTTTCATTTAAGGTTACACTAGAAACAATAGAAGGACATAGCGAGAATAAAACTAATGTAGAAAAGACTCTGAAGGTATAGCCGACTAAGATAGATAGAAATTATTTACATAAAGATAGGTCTATAACTGATTTTTCTAACAATGTATTTTCAAAATTACTATCTGAATCTGTGAAGACGATGGACGTGAGGGATTGCTACGTCTGTATGCAGTTGCCAGCATCTGTATCTGAGGGAATGACTTACCATCACCTCCCAGTAACATATGGAATAACATGTAGTGTAATAGCAAGTTTGTTTTACAAAATAGGGGAATTAGAATATAATTTATCAGATGTAGATAATGTATTTTCACAATTACCTGTAATTAACAGGTGAATAAAGTAAAACCTGCAAAAGTGTTAGGTGAATTTTTGTTAGAAACTAATGAATTAACATTAGAATCAATATTTAGAAATAATCTAACTTACAGTTTAAAGAAGGAGGAGAAGGTTTTCTTGGATATGGTTGAAGAAAGGAGATTGAAAATGCAAAGGAAGGTACCTGAGGGAAAAGAAGAAAAGACAGTCTGGGATGTTGAAAGAGAAAAACATTTGAAAGGCGAAGCTAGTCCAACAATGGCTTTAGATTGGCCTCAGAAAGGGAAGTTGTGTATTAGAAGGAATCAAACTGCATATGATAATTATTTTGTAGGCACTAGTGATTGCCATAATACATATAGAATCATGGGTGGATGGGGATTTAAAGGAGGAAATGATCCAGTTTTCCCTGGACTATATTTTATCTGCAGGAATAAAGCATATTATCGATTACCAGATCATTGGTATGGCACATGTTATCTAGGCCTGATTTTCCCAAAGATATTCCACGTGGGAAGAGAATAAAATGGTGCATATGAGTTAGGTAGTCAACTAACACGTAGGAAAAGAGAATCTTGGTCAGAAATTGTAGGAGACATTTTTGGAGCGTTGATACCAGCAGTGGGAATATCTCTGAATGCACACAAAATTTGAAAACTATCAACAGTAGTGGACGCTTGTCAACAAGCACTGCTGGAGGATTTTTATTAGTAAATACTGAAATGGTTGCCATGGGTGCCATGGTAATGCAAAATCGACTTGCCCTTGATATAATTTTGGCAAAAGAGCGTGGAGTCTGTGGGATGCTGAAAGTTCAACATTGTTGTACTTACATTCCTGACGAAAGTCAAGATTTGAAGACATACATTAAGAATATAACTGATTTGCATGAGGAAATTGTTCCACTGGAGGTTGAAGGTATTTGGGAAAAGATTGGGGAAAAGTTTTCTACTATTAAGGACTTCTTACTTAAGCTAGGTAGTACCTTTATTGGTAAAATATTAATTCCAGTAACATGTGTGATTATTTTAGTATTCATTCTAAGACTAGGATGTTTATGTAGCAAGAAAAGGAAATTACAAAAACATATAAAAAGAGAAACTGTAAGAAATAAAGAGAAAGAAAGAAAAGAAAGAGAATTTGAAGAAATAGAATTCGAAGAGTGGAAAGACAATATGTTTAGAAAAACAAGAGAAGAAGAGACAGGGGAAACAGTAATGTAATCTAACAAAAGATTAAGAGTATTGAATTCATTTCTTTTACTAAATTTTTCCAAAATTTAAAGGTAGTGTGGTGATGTTGAAAATCACCAAAGGGGGGTCTGATGAAGCAGGTAGTGCAAAATTCTGTATACCTCCTCTATTTTGCAAGAAAGTATTATTGAATAATCTATTTATTATAATTTACTAATTGTGTGCTGTGATATATTAAAATTAACCAACCTGCATACACAAATTACATGTGGGAACTTGCTATTTGCATGGCTAAATAACTCTAATAACTAAAATACGTACGCATATTAAAAGTAGTATATGTGATAATTAGATAGCGCATGCTTTATGTTGCTTTTGTGACGTGTGCACCTTCGAGGAGGACCGTAAAGGTGAATATACTGCTCTACATGTCGCTATATGCTAGGAAAATACTAATACATAAAGGGATTAGTGAGGGTATAACATTAGAAGCATCATTTCTTTGTATTAATTACTCTTTGGTGTTTGTTTTGCTTAAGTTGACATTTTGGCCTATCGAAACATGGCGGCAGAGAACGAGTTCAGAAGTGGCCACCGTCTCATGAAGCGCGAAGTCTACTGCGCAGACTCGGATGGCTCCGTGAACTTCCTAACGACCTCTGTACACGCCGTTTCTGTCAAGGATAGGTTATTGGTGGACTGCCAAAGACCCCGGGAAGATAGAAACTGGTATAAATGAACAATGGACTTTTTAAACAAGAAGTCGAAATATTGCAACAATCGGAATTTGGTCATCACCGGAAGCATATCAGCAAAATCCATGTGAACCTGGACTAAACAAAATCGGATGTTTTCCCCTGACCCATCGCAACCTTTCTCCGCCCAAAAATGTTTCATGTTATCCCAAAATGTATTATAAAAAGAGTAGTAGAATAGGGAGGGGTGGACACACATACACATTCGGCAGTTATTATGACTGCACGGCCTCTTTAACCCCACAGGCGATGACGGATGCTGGCACGACTTCTGGTCCTTTGATGATCTTTGGGACTGTAACGTGCTGAGCAAAGGACTTTCAGACTCTGAGATCTAGCCTGTTCTTTGGACAATTTAACGACAAAATTTGGTTATGCTGAGCCAATGAAATAGAGAAAACCCAGATAGCCAGAATAGGTAAATATGGTATTCTGGATTATAATTAAATTGATCTAGAAATTCTAAAATTTGAAGAGACAAATGCTAATTAATGAAATTTTAGATAAACAAATATTGATTAACAGAAAATATGAGTTTGTGGTTCTTCGTTAAAGAGAATAGAGGATTCTGAGTCTTAAATGTGTTTTAGCTGGTTCTAAATCACCATCAACCAATCCAACTATTTGGTCCGATCGACAAAGTGGGTGTAGTGCCTTGATGTACAGGATTAGGACTGTATAGGTGGCGAATGTTAATGTATATGATGTAAGATAACTTTTCTTTCCCTATAGGTTATAAGGTGCTCCCACCCACATGTGCAGCGCATCATTCCCCCTCCTGTGTGCAGACCTGTGAAATAGAAACGTGCGAGTGTTGGTGTTATGGGCACCACCAATGAATGCATGTGTGAATGAGTTAGTGTGACAGAGGGTCTGCGACGCAGGGAGGATAGTTGTGCTCTCACTTTTTCCCCGAGTTGTTGTTGCGCTGGATCACTAACACACCAGAATAGGATGAATGTGTTATAAATGACATTGAGATTACCTGTCAGCTAAATTTTATAATTTTACAATGTTGTCTATTGTGTTTAAAAAACTGCTTGTTCCACACATAAAATCAAAAGTAAACTATGTTCATATATTTTTACGAGGGTCACGCTTTTATTCACATCATGTATTAAAACAAGCTTTGACAAAGTAAATCATTTTTCTTACGTGTAGTGGAGAGTTTTATTGTGAGCTGCACGTTATAAATAAGGTACAACATAGAGAGCAGCAACTCAGATTTCAATAACACTAAGAATACGTTATGGATAGGTAGCAGTAGCAGAAAGAACATCACACAAGTCTCTAATATATACAAGACAGGTACAACACAGGTAGCTCACACTTTAAAGAAATAGTGAGAGGCATTGAAGGGCTGTTGTATGATTTCCATAAACTGACATAAACATACAAGAAGTAAAGAAACTCCTGAAAGAAATAGCCAAACCACTTATGGAATTGCTATAAATTCATGTATTCAAATAGGATGATGAACTCACAACTATCTTGTGTGGTCTGCTATTAGTACGTTCCACATCTTAAACTGGAAAGTGTCCAATAGCACGACAGTTCACTGGTTGTGTGGTGCCCTAGTAATAGGTTCCCTAGATTGGGAGTGTGTATGTCACTTATGACGAAAATGATGTTCTTCCATTGCTAAACTTTCCGATTTCTATTAAAATTGTATGTGGTGAGCAAAAAGGTTTTTTCACTAGTGTCTCTCCCTAAATTAAAAACAGGAGGGCCAAGCATTGGACCCTACTTCTCTTTTTTATCTACGTTTCATCACTCAAATATTGCCTCTAAGGGTTCAGGCATCCTCCACAGGAATAAAGGTATCGAACATGAATTATTATGAAACGACTGTTAGTTCATAGACAGGGCCATTGGAATTATGCAGCTGGAGCTGGTGAGAACCAAATTATGCGGCACGTTTGATTAAATTATGCAGCAACAAAAGTCAAATTTTGCAGCATAATGCAACATATTTTATAGAAGTATAGCTTGATAATTTAACTATTTTACACGTTAACACTGTTTTAGCAAATGTGTCATCAACTTAGTACCAGTTTAACACCCAAGTACAGCAACAAGAAACAGAAAATTAACCAGTGTATCTTTGAGAAGGACCTTCAAGTGCGATGCAACAAACGTCAAAATGTTTTATGAAACTTTCAATCCGTTTAAGCTAGAAAAAATGTTATGTGAAAATCTCCAAAATATGTAGCAGATGATAGATTATGTGGTAAATGCAGCAAATCCATACAGATGCTGAAAACGCCGCAGTTGTAAAATTTAATAATTCCAGTGGCCCTGCTCACAGGGCATGTTCACCAGCCTCAGAAGGGGAGGGAGGCAGATGGGGAACATTTCCTCAGGCCTTACTCCTTGAAGATGCCCCATGACGAGTAATTGGCGAGACTTATGGCATGTGAGACATCTTTCACAAGGCGAGTCACTGTAATCATACCCTCCACTATGAAACAGGCCATGCCCATTCTTTCAAGCCAAACCCGAAGCTGATTGGGTGGAGGCACCGGGTGTGCACAGGTCTTGGGACTGCAGCCATGCACCCAACTCTCACGCAGCTCCTGCCTTGCTATAGGCACCAATACGGCAGTGATAGTGATGAGGAGGCAGACGATCCTACAATTCTCCACGGCCCCACCTCCTTTCCCTGACCTGTGTCTGGAAAGCAGCACAGTGGAGGCTGAGGAGGACCGCTCTCAGTTCAGCCTGGGCCTTCCACTTGCTGCAAGTACTGCTGCCTGACAATGTATTTATAGCTGAGGTGCAAACTTTTACATAAGAAACGCATTTTGGATTGTTTCACTTTAGAACATTAGGTTATATCACTACACCGAGTGACCTTTATTAGAATTACTGAACCGCACCCTTTCTGCTGTGACAATTTTATTAATGACTTGAGGCAAGTCCGTTGTCTTGTTTCTATTATTTAAACCTTTATTTGTATAGATGGAGCAATGGTATGGTCTATTGAACCGTATACCAGATAGATTTTCCTACGGTGAGCACCCTGAACTCAATGACTTCAAGTTGGTCTCAAACGTGATGATCAGGGAAAACAGAGGCTCAGTGAAGAAAAGTAATTGTCCAGGGTCACAATGTTTGGTCAAGCTGGAAACCAGGATTGAAACCAGGTTCTACTGATTATGCATTGTGCCAGTGCGGTCCTGGTCGGATACGGCATTCTTTCCCCTTCTAACCTGATGACAATTTTATAAGTGACCCAGGAGGCAAGTTAGTTGTCTTGTGCCTTTAATACATGAACTTTATCGTTGTCATAATTACAGCCTACAAAACCATACAAAAAGGAGGTTTTTGTACAGTGCACGTTCTGAACTTTATCATTTCAAGGTACTCTCAAATGTGATGACCACAGAATAGGAGGCAGAGAGAAGAAGAGATAATTGTCCTGGGTCACACAGTTTGGTCAAGCTGGGAATGAAACCAGGCTCTCTGGGCCAGAGCCCCAATCCAGTAACAGCCCTCGTTCTCACAAAACCCCCTGACTGACCTGGGTATTTTATGCAAGTGCATTCAAAATAACTGTTGTTTTTTTTCATAAAAAGGCAGAAAAGCAGTGCAAACACCCCTTCTTCAAAGGACAACTGCATCTTGGGAAGAAACAGTACGAGTTTCCATCCTTCACAGGATTGGTAGCTAAGGTAGCAGCAGGCCAAGCTTTCCCCATCACATAATTGAGGGGGCCCCCCTGCAAGGTACGTGGAGGGGCCATCTCCGGACTCTATCAGAAGCTCACCGGCCAAAGTGCAGTGCTGAGGGGGCCCCCTGGAGCTTGGGGGCCCCCCCGCACTGCGGGGGATGCGGGGGCCTGTGTTACGCCCCTGTTCAGAAGGGCAGGCTAGTACAAGATTTCATCGCTCACAGACCATGCACAATTAAAGCATGAGTGACATGTAGGTTACAGACAGATCTCTGGAGCGGGTGTTTACGTATTGAGAGGAATGCAGAGGCAGATGAGTAATAAAATACGCAAGTTCTGACATCTTTCTCAGGTGGCATGTTATATTCCACATCAGCATTCTGACAGTCCTGGTGCTGTCACTTGGTGACCTGCTGTTTGTGTTGAAACTTTGGTGTTCCACGTACTGAGAAGTAGCCGATACCTAGCAGGTAATGTTCTGGAGAATTTTCATCATGTTGTAAGTAAATATGACCTTGGAAAAGGTTTTGAATGCGAGTGCAATCCCACCATCGGTGCTGCACCTGTTCAAAATCTTGAGGACCGCCAGTGGATCTCCTGATTTCTTCCTGAATGGAATGAGGGCCTACATTGACTGCCTACGTAGGGATATGTATGTTACATACACTGAGAACAGGTGTAGAATATATCAAAGCTCATGTTTTCATGTTTTGAATGTGTGATACTGTAGCCTCACTTTCACAGGCAGCAAACATCTCCATCTTGAACACACATAAAGTAAACCTGCACCATGCAGACATGCATCATAACCAACTTGTAGTTTCCTCATTTATGCGATCTTCATGGTTTTAGCAAGCAAGGTCACCTCGTGTTAATTGAGAGAGTAAGCAGCCCAGGATAAAAGAGGCAGGACCATGGCATAAGAACCTACAAATTCTTCACCATCGCGAGGCCACCATGGTGATTCCCTTGAACTTGTATGATCGCGTTAGTTGAAATCATTGGACATCCCTTCCTACCATATACCAAGTTCCTGTCCCAAAGTTCCCAATACTTCGTGCGTTTGCTATCCCCTCTGAGTTTATCCAGTTTCCTAAACTTATTGACTGAGCAAAGCAGTCTTCCACCTTAGGAGGAGATGAAAGGATCCAATTTATGCACACCTCACGTCTGGCCAGTAACATTAAAGTAAATATGAGATATTTCTGATTTTTGTTTAAAACAATACTCGGTTCATTAGTGTCCAAAATGCCAAAGATAACAGTAAAAGTGCTTACCTTAATATCAATATTTAGGGCTTTATCAACAATCTTACCAATTCTATTCCTGTAAGTGTCGAGATGGGCACATAAATAAAACAGGTGGATGCTGTTTGCCTTCATCTCACCGCATTTGGGACACTTTTTCGTCACCTGGTTGTTCATTTTAGTTAATCTTTCAGGCGTCCAATAGGACCTGTGGAAAGTAAAAAGACGATTTTTACTGAGAGGTGCCGAAACTATAATAAACCATAAAAAAGTGCAGGATACTTGCCAAAATTGTTGCAAGTCTTGAGCCGGGAAGATGTTCTTCCAGATATCATCTGGTGTGTTAAAATCGATCTCGTCCCTCTGAATCAGGTACCAGTACCATTTTAACATTCCTTTTCGAGCTGGGTCTTTTAGTATTTCTTCCTCCAATTCCCCAGTATGATCTGAAACTGTCTCTTGTTCTTTGGACCCGCTTGCCAGCTGGTAGTATTTAAACCTTGAAATCTCTTTGTTGGTTCTTTCCAGTAGTGTATCCCAGCTTTTTAAACTACCATATTCTAAAAGTTCTCCCCATTTCAATATTCCTGCTTTTTTTAGAGGGTCTGCTTGGGAGTCCTTCAGGCATTCTGGTGTTCCCGGAGAATTCCATATTGGTGCAAACTGTCTGTAGTACGGGAACTTCCATATTTTCCTTATCTCGTACCATACCTTGTACGCTGACTTCAGAACCTTTAATTTGATTTTTTGAAGTACTTAGGAGGGCCAAACTTATAAAGACATTGGTTGTAGTCAGTTACTGCTTTCCAATAGGCGGTGTAAAGTTTGTGCAATTTAAAAAGTATCCTGATGTTCTTGAAGTGAAAGGCTTTATAATACATCATAATGTCTGGGCTAGCTATCCCCCCTCGGTTTTTCTTTTGGCAAAGCTTTTTCCAAGCTATCCTTACACCTCTAGAGGCCCAGATAAAGGTGTTTATTTTGCTCTGAATCTTTTTTATCCACTGTGATTTAAATTCCAGAGGGATAGCATTGAATACAAACGTGAACTTTGGCAGGATGGCCATTTTGATAACATTAGCTGTCCCCATAAAAGTAAGGGATAAGCAGCGCCATGACTTTAATAGCTTTCTCATCTCCTTAACTTTTAAGTCCAGATTTACTTGGGCAATCTCATCGATGTTTTTTAAGACTTCATTTCCTAAATATTTAATTTTATTTTTTGATTCTAACACTGACGCAGAGGTGTTCCAGTGCATGACCTCGGTTTTCTGGTGGTTTATTTGATAGCCAGAGATGCTCCCAAAGTCTGTTAATATACTTGTTATAGTATTGAGAGACTTGTTAAGGCTGCTTGTGTAAATCATAAGGTCATCGACATATAATGTCACTTTCAGATTCCATCCATTGCAACTAAAGGGAATAATTTCATGAGACCTCCTTATCAGCTAAGGGTTCTATGTAGATATTAAAAAGATGGGGAGAGAGCGGACATCCCTGCCTGGTGCCTCTTTTGATCTGAAAACTTTTGGATAAGCTGCCATTAATAAGTATTTTTGCCACGGGACCTGAATATATATTTTCTATTGCTCTTGAGAAATTTTTCCCTATGCCATAGTGAAGAATACCTTCTAGTAAAAATGACCTGCATCATAACCAACTTGTAGTTTCCTCATTTATGCGATCTTCATGGGTTTAGCAAGCAAGGTCACCTCGTGTTAATTGAGAGAGTAAGCAGCCCAGGATAAAAGAGGCAGGACCATGGCATAAGAACCTACAAATTCTTCACCATCGCGAGGCCACCATGGTGATTCCCTTGAACTTGTATGATCGCGTTAGTTGAAATCATTGGACATCCCTTCCTACCATACACCAAGTTCCTGTCCCAAAGTTCCCAATACTTCGTGCGTTTGCTATCCCCTCTGAGTTTATCCAGTTTCCTAAACTTATTGACTGAGCAAAGCAGTCTTCCACCTTAGGAGGAGATGAAAGGATCCAATTTATGCACACCTCACGTCTGGCCAGTAACATTAAAGTAAATATGACATATTTCTGATTTTTGTTTAAAACAATACTCGGTTCATTAGCGTCCAAAATGCCAAAGATAACAGTAAAAGTGCTTACCTTAATATCAATATTTAGGGCTTTATCAACAATCTTACCAATTCCATTCCTGTAAGTGTCGAGATGGGCACATAAATAAAACAGGTGGATGCTGTTTGCCTTCATCTCACCGCATTTGGGACACTTTTTCGTCACCTGGTTGTTCATTTTAGTTAATCTTTCAGGCGTCCAATAGGACCTGTGGAAAGTAAAAAGACGATTTTTACTGAGAGGTGCCGAAACTATAATAAACCATAAAAAAGTGCAGGATACTTGCCAAAATTGTTGCAAGTCTTGAGCCGGGAAGATGTTCTTCCAGATATCATCTGGTGTGTTAAAATCGATCTCGTCCCTCTGAATCAGGTACAAGTACCATTTTAAGATTCCTTTTCGAGCTGGGTCTTTTAGTATTTCTTCCTCCAATTCCCCAGTATGATCTGAAACTGTCTCTTGTTCTTTGGACCCGCTTGCCAGCTGGTAGTATTTAAACCTTGAAATCTCTTTGTTGGTTCTTTCCAGTAGTGTATCCCAGCTTTTTAAACTACCATATTCTAAAAGTTCTCCCCATTTCAATATTCCTGCTTTTTTTAGAGGGTCTGCTTGGGAGTCCTTCAGGCATTCTGGTGTTCCCGGAGAATTCCATATTGGTGCAAACTGTCTGTAGTACGGGAACTTCCATATTTTCCTTATCTCGTACCATACCTTGTACGCTGACTTCAGAACCTTTAATTTGATTTTTTGAAGTACTTAGGAGGGCCAAACTTATAAAGACATTGGTTGTAGTCAGTTACTGCTTTCCAATAGGCGGTGTAAAGTTTGTGCGATTTAAAAAGTATCCTGATGTTCTTGAAGTGAAAGGCTTTATAATACATCATAAGGTCTGGGCTAGCTATCCCCCCTCTGTTTTTCTTTTGGCAAAGCTTTTTCCAAGCTATCCTTACACATCTAGAGGCCCAGATAAAGGTGTTTATTTTGCTCTGAATCTTTTTTATCCACTGTGATTTAAATTCCAGAGGGATAGCATTGAATACAAACGTGAACTTTGGCAGGATGGCCATTTTGATAACATTAGCTGTCCCCATAAAAGTAAGGGATAAGCAGCGCCATGACTTTAATAGCTTTCTCATCTCCTTAACTTTTAAGTCCAGATTTACTTGGGCAATCTCATCGATGTTTTTTAAGACTTCATTTCCTAAATATTTAATTTTATATTTTGATTCTAACACTGACGTAGAGGTGTTCCAGTGCATGACCTCGGTTTTCTGGTGGTTTATTTGATAGCCAGGGATGCTCCCAAAGTCTGTTAATATACTTGTTATACTATTGAGAGACTTGTTAAGGCTGCTTGTGTAAATCATAAGGTCATCGACATATAATGTCACTTTCAGATTCCATCCATTGCAACTAAAGGGAATAATTTCATGAGACCTCCTTATCAGCTAAGGGTTCTATGTAGATATTAAAAAGATGGGGAGAGAGCGGACATCCCTGCCTGGTGCCTCTTTTGATCTGAAAACTTTTGGATAAGCTGCCATTAATAAGTATTTTTGCCACGGGACCTGAATATATATTTTCTATTGCTCTTGAGAAATTTTTCCCTATGCCATAGTGAAGAATACCTTCTAGTAAAAATGACCTGCATCATAACCAACTTGTAGTTTCCTCATTTATGCGATCTTCATGGGTTTAGCAAGCAAGGTCACCTCGTGTTAATTGAGAGAGTAAGCAGCCCAGGATAAAAGAGGCAGGACCATGGCATAAGAACCTACAAATTCTTCACCATCGCGAGGCCACCATGGTGATTCCCTTGAACTTGTATGATCGCGTTAGTTGAAATCATTGGACATCCCTTCCTACCATACACCAAGTTCCTGTCCCAAAGTTCCCAATACTTCGTGCGTTTGCTATCCCCTCTGAGTTTATCCAGTTTCCTAAACTTATTGACTGAGCAAAGCAGTCTTCCACCTTAGGAGGAGATGAAAGGATCCAATTTATGCACACCTCACGTCTGGCCAGTAACATTAAAGTAAATATGACATATTTCTGATTTTTGTTTAAAACAATACTCGGTTCATTAGCGTCCAAAATGCCAAAGATAACAGTAAAAGTGCTTACCTTAATATCAATATTTAGGGCTTTATCAACAATCTTACCAATTCCATTCCTGTAAGTGTCGAGATGGGCACATAAATAAAACAGGTGGATGCTGTTTGCCTTCATCTCACCGCATTTGGGACACTTTTTCGTCACCTGGTTGTTCATTTTAGTTAATCTTTCAGGCGTCCAATAGGACCTGTGGAAAGTAAAAAGACGATTTTTACTGAGAGGTGCCGAAACTATAATAAACCATAAAAAAGTGCAGGATACTTGCCAAAATTGTTGCAAGTCTTGAGCCGGGAAGATGTTCTTCCAGATATCATCTGGTGTGTTAAAATCGATCTCGTCCCTCTGAATCAGGTACAAGTACCATTTTAAGATTCCTTTTCGAGCTGGGTCTTTTAGTATTTCTTCCTCCAATTCCCCAGTATGATCTGAAACTGTCTCTTGTTCTTTGGACCCGCTTGCCAGCTGGTAGTATTTAAACCTTGAAATCTCTTTGTTGGTTCTTTCCAGTAGTGTATCCCAGCTTTTTAAACTACCATATTCTAAAAGTTCTCCCCATTTCAATATTCCTGCTTTTTTTAGAGGGTCTGCTTGGGAGTCCTTCAGGCATTCTGGTGTTCCCGGAGAATTCCATATTGGTGCAAACTGTCTGTAGTACGGGAACTTCCATATTTTCCTTATCTCGTACCATACCTTGTACGCTGACTTCAGAACCTTTAATTTGATTTTTTGAAGTACTTAGGAGGGCCAAACTTATAAAGACATTGGTTGTAGTCAGTTACTGCTTTCCAATAGGCGGTGTAATCTCATCGATGTTTTTTAAGACTTCATTTCCTAAATATTTAATTTTATATTTTGATTCTAACACTGACGTAGAGGTGTTCCAGTGCATGACCTCGGTTTTCTGGTGGTTTATTTGATAGCCAGGGATGCTCCCAAAGTCTGTTAATATACTTGTTATACTATTGAGAGACTTGTTAAGGCTGCTTGTGTAAATCATAAGGTCATCGACATATAATGTCACTTTCAGATTCCATCCATTGCAACTAAAGGGAATAATTTCATGAGACCTCCTTATCAGCTAAGGGTTCTATGTAGATATTAAAAAGATGGGGAGAGAGCGGACATCCCTGCCTGGTGCCTCTTTTGATCTGAAAACTTTTGGATAAGCTGCCATTAATAAGTATTTTTGCCACGGGACCTGAATATATATTTGCTATTGCTCTTGAGAAATTTTTCCCTATGCCATAGTGAAGAATAACTTCTAGTAAAAATGACCAATTCACATGGTCAAACGCTTTAGCAGCATCAAAAGTAACAACTGCCAAGGGGATTTTTCCTGAACAGCGATGTCTATTGCTCCAATATGTTGGTGAGTGAGATCATGCAACGGAAGCATTTTTGATAACATCTTGACCTGAAAACAAAGCTTCACCGGTGAGAGGAAAACTCTCCCCTCGGATATGACCTCAGGGCTGATCACTGCCTGGCCCTCAGAATTCAGGTGTAACGCGACCCCCCCCATGCTCGTCATCGCGACCTCTTCACACCCCTGGTGCTGTTCCCCACAACTACCTGACATCAAGATGGTCGCTGCCTGATATCAAGATGGCCGCCCGGGCTTCAGAACCCATCCAGACAATCGAAAAGTTTACCGGTGAGTCACAAACTCCTCCCACAGTCGTGACCACAACACCCCTCTGCCTTACCCTGAGAACCAACCCAAACTCTATAGTCCAAACGCACCCGACAATGCCACTCAAACACGCCTGACCTTAAGATGGGCGTCCGGGATCATAACTCGCCTGAATCCACTCCGGTGAGTCACTGATTATCAAAACAGTTTCCTCCGCTCCTGAATCTTGCCTCGCCTTGACCCCCCAACCTCATGATCCTTGTGACGTAAGCCCGCGCACCCTCGGGGCTAGCAGCCCCCCTCCCCACTGTGCCCTATCCTATAAGTTGGCCGCCCAAGGCACATAACTTTCAACATCTCTCACCACACAAGTGAATACCTAACCTTTTGCACACAGTGGAGATCCCAACAATCCCCACCGCCCTCTCCTCAATTCGCCAGCACCCCCGAATCTGCTCTCTACTACTAGCCCAAGTAAATACAGCACGAATCTCTGATTAAGGATGGCTCTGGAAACACTTTCCCACCTCTCCTAAAGGGAGCTTGCCCCCCTGCCCTATCTAGACACAATGCCTTCCGCCACGTCAGCCCATACCATCCCCTTTTCTGCGGTGCACCCAACACCGCACGGCCCAAACTCCTTCTCGATAAGTTTCCCGCCTAACCTCTCACCCAAAGCGAAAAAAAAATTTAAGCAAAAACTGATCAGACAACATCCTGAATCACTATTTGCGGACATCTACCACTGCTCCGCCAAAGGACAGGTAAAAATGGACCTCATTTTCTACACCGAACGGCCCGCAATATGGAACTCCATCCTCAGATCACAGCTAAATATCTCCAAAACAACCAACACTTCACATAGCTGCAAACTGACACTATCAGCTCCTAACCGAACTAGGCGTACTGGTAACAGCACTGCTTGAAACCCAGATAGCAACTATAATCCAGGGTTTTAGCGAAATTCTAACCAACCTCGCCGATCTTCATAAACCTCCGCGTATCCCCGCCCTCCCCACCTATACTCAACAAAGGCCCTCAAAGGCCCCCCACCAGAGATGGATCGCTACCCCCCTCTCCAAGCAGACACAGAGACCCAAACGACCCAGAGATGCAATGTCTGAGAGTGAAGCGACAGACCTCGCCTCTTCGTATGACAACCCCATTACTGTCACCCTCCAATCCAAAATCCAGGTGATCACTGGACTAGGCAGAGAACAGGCCCTTCCGAAATCCCCCAGACCCCCGGCCACTCGCACTATCATACCCAAGGCCGCCAGTGCGAAGAAACCCAAAACAGAGATGACCCCCACCAACTGCATGCTCATAAATTGCAGATCAGCCACCAAGCACGCCACAGAGCTAGCGGAATCCATCCTCACTCACGACATAGACATATCATTCATCACTGAAACCTGGCTAAATGATTCCTCCCTCCCTACCTTTTCTGGACACTCTTGTCCCCTCAGGCTTTACAATCACCAACAAAGATAGAAAAGACCAAAGAGGAGGAGGCATAGTGATCATCCACAAAAACACTATTTCCGTGACGGAAACAGACTGCTTTAACTACACCTTTGAATGCCTAACCATCAACATTAACACTAGCAACAACAAAACACTAATCTGTCACCTTATCTACCACCCCCCAGGCAACACCACCACATTCACTGAACACCTATCTGACCTAATTGCTGAACGAGCTGCTACACAACATAACCTTACCCAACCTCGCATAGAGGAAAGTAACAACAAAGGAGCAATCCTAGATGCCATATATCGCCAAACGCGACACAATCACAATAAACCACACCCTGCCCGTGGATTGGTCAGATCACCACTTAATCCTCTTCCACCTCACTCAACCGATCACTCTCCAACCCCCCACCCAAGACACTCCCAAATTGACCAGAAACCTCACTCAGATCAATATGACTGACCTTAAAGAAAGGGTTAACTCTCTCCTCACCTCCTCCATGGACTATCTATACACCACTGAACTCACTGCCCATTACAACACAACCTTGACATCCATTCTAGATCAGGTAGCCCCACTGAAACTAAAAAAACCAGGAACATCCCATCTAGATCCTGGTTCAACACGGACATTAATAATGAAAGGAGACAACTTAGAGCTGCAGAAAGACTATGGAGGAGCAACCCCACCGCAAGCCTACTCGAACAACTCAAAGCAGCCCAAAGGAAGTACAAAAAACACATCAGCAGCGAGAAATCCACCTTTTTCTGCTCTGCCTTGGGCAACACAAAAAATAGGCCCAACGAACTGTTTAAAATCAAGCAACAAACCTCCAAGCCCCTCGAATCCTCAATGCAGGCCTCTAAAGAATTGTGCGAAAACTTTGCTGTCTTCTTCGAAGAAAAAATCACCAAGATTGAGCTCTCACTAGACATCAAAGCCAACCCTGCCTGCAAAAGCTTGCCCTCAGTGACAAAAGACAGCACGTGCATGCACACCATGAAAACATGGAAGTCCTTCAACCCCATCCCGCAAGCCGAGATCCTCAAGCTGATTTCCACCTCCAAACCCGCCTCCCATGTCCTTGACCCTATACCCACCCAACTGACCAAAAAATCTGAAACTCTCCATAGCCCCTTTCTGGTGCAGAATCATAAACAGCTCCCTGGAAACCGGCATCATACCTGAATGCCTCAAAGTTGGACAAGTCACGCCACTACTAAAAAAAACAGGCCTTGACTCCAAGGACCTGAATAACTTCAGACCTGTCTCCAATAACCCCCAACTATCCAAAATCCTCGAAAAATGCACCCTCTTGCAACTGATTCAGCACATGAACAACATCAACCTTCGGGGTTCAGAAAAGGCTATAGCACCAAGACCGCGATCCTCAACATCACAGATGATATCCACAAATCCCTTGATACCGATCAATGCTGCCTACTCATTCTCCTGGACCTATCGGCAGCTTTTGACACAGTCGATCACCAACTACTCATCAAGGCTCTACAAGAAGGAGTTGGTGCCGATGAGGTGGTCCTACGCTGGTTCTCCTCCTTCTTACACAGCTGCTCACAAAGGATAAAAATCAAAAACTTTACCTCCGACCTATACCCCGTTAGCAGAGGCGTCTCCCAAGGCTATGTGCTCTCACCACAATTGTTCAACATATACATGGAACACCTCACCACCATTCTTAAAAATGCCAACATCCCTTGCCACCTATACGCGGATGACACCCAGATCTTTCTAGAAACCTCCTCCTTAGATGACATCCACAGACTAAATGACACGCTAAAAGAAATCCAACATTGGCTGACTCTAAATCACCTAAAACTCAATCAAGGCAAAACCGAGATCCTCCTCATCTCCAACAAAGAAGAGAACCCTCAAATTGCAGAATGGCTAAAAGTGATGGATGCTCTCAACAGGAATCTCACTCTGGCAAACTCCGTAAAATCACTAGGAATCACCCTAGACCCAAAACTCGACATGGCCAAACACATCGAAAACTCCGCCAAGAGTACCTTCCTCAATCTGAAGCTACTCAACAAAATTAAACCATTTATTCCTACCAAAGATCTCAAACAAGCCACCCAATCACTGGTACTATCCAGACTTGACTATAGGAATGCAACCCTCACTGGTACAACAAAATCCCACCTAGCTCCCCTCAAAACAACACTCAACGCAGCAGCCAGAATGGTCACTGGAATTAAGAAATACGATCACATTTCACCAGCACTCAGAGAACTAAAATGGCTCCCAGTCAAATTGCGTGCCAACTTCAACTTCCTGCCTCACGCACAAAGCCCTACACTCATGAAAACCCAACTATCTGGCCGCCAAACTCAAGAGGACAGGTCAGACTAGAAACCTCAGGAGCTCAAACACCTTACTTCTCATCCCTATGAAAACACGCAAACAAACAACCGCTGCATGATCCTTCGCCGGAAACGCTGGAACTCAATCCCAGCAGATATCAGAACTATCTCGTCCTTCAAAAAATTTAAAAAACTAATAAAAGTCCTTTTTCTCAACCGCTTCCTCCCGAAGGGATAGCCGCCGCCTCAACGCAAATCTCTACTCGCCGTTGCGCCCTGACACTGTATCACAATGTCCTACGTCCTACCTGCTCTCTGGCCACCTCCTGTTCCTCCCCCCCTAAAGGTTCATCCCAAGGCAAAGTGCACTAATCTAGGTTATCTCAGGTCACACGTACTGCCTCAATACTGCACAGCACACTTGGACCTCCCTATCCTATATGTATAACACTGCTTTCTAACCTCCTCCTGTTCTCCCCCCCCCACCCCCTCTTAAAGGTTCATTCCAAGTCAAAGTGCACCAATCAAGGTTATCTCAGGACTCACCTACTACCTCAATACTGCACAGCACACTTGGACCTCAGAACCTATATGTATAACACTGCTCTACTATATGACTCTTGCGAAAAACTGCTGTGGTTCAACCCAAGACAGCGTGCACTAATCGAGGTTATCTCAGGACTCACGTGCTACCTCAAAACTGCACATCACCCTTGGACCTCCGAACCTATATGTATAACACTGCTCTACTATATGACTCTTGCGAAAAACTGCTGTGGTTCAACCCAAGACAACATGCACTAATCAAGGCTATCTCAGGACTTACGTACTACCTCAATACTGCACAGCACACTTGGACTTCCAAACCAATATGTACAAAAAGATAACAGGCTCTATTATATGACTATTCCGAAAAACTGCTTTAAAGCGCTCCGAAACCACTGGGTCCGGCCAGCGCAATATAGAACTCCTTAAATAAAATAAATAATAAATAACAATCTATGACTAAAACCAGGTAGGACTTTTTCACTTTTAAAAACCACTCATTAGCATATTGATAACGTCTAGGGGGACGACATCACACAACCTTTGTCTTGAGGATCACATAGCAGCAAATCAAATTATACATCTCAGTTGAGCAAGTATGCGTGTGCTTACAGATGAAAGAAGCTCACAGGCAGTGCTTAATTTGAGCCCGTGGAAGCCCACCGGCATTCATTTTTAAGGCTCTGGTGTCTATTTTTCCTCACCATACATTTCGCAAGAGCAAGAGAGGGAAAAACAAAGTGGAAAGAAAGAGAAAGACCGAAAACTGTCACAAAGTGAACATGGGCTTCTATGGGAATTCACAAGGGCATATTATCAAGCCCATTATCGACGCTTAAAGCGGCGATAATTTTAACGCTGATCTTGATAAAATGGCCCCATGTGTTTAGCAATAACTTAAGATTTAAAAGCACCTACTGCAGAGTTCTTTTTGCGTCCAGCTTTCAGACAGCAATAAAAATGTCAATATAACTCGAGATAAATGTTACTGCTAGAGAGAGAGTTTGAAGTTTTGTTTAGTGGGAATTTTGACTCGTCATAAACATAGGGTTCAGGGCCGGCTTTAGCCCTGGTGGCACCCGGTGCGACAATCATTTTTGGCGCCCCTGCACCCAATGACCGCCTCTTCATATTCTCTCACCACCACCCGGCAAAAGTGCTCCTCATCTCTATAATCATAAGCTATTGCTAAACACAGCACCGCTCCCTCAGGTCGGCGCCCCCTCAGAGGGTCAGCGCCCAGTGCGACCACACCAGTCGCACTGCCCTAAAGCCGGCCCTGAGATGGTTAATATGCCTGCTGCAAAGGACAGGTATGTTATGTGGCTAACTGAGTGGATTAGTAAAGCCAGCCTTTACCAGCGCTTTAAAACAAATTAAATGTATTAGAGAGAGGGGCCACGGAGAGATGAAGGGCATATTCGCCGGGTGGTAGTGATGGAAATCCGAGAAGGTGGTCATGGGCGGGCACCAAAAAAGCTTGTGGCACCAGGCGCCACCAGGGCAAAGCCGGTCCTGGGGCAGGGAGTGTCTGGTGATCGATTAAATATTCACTTGGTGGCTTCCAGACAACGCAGTCGTGGTATTTGGTGCGGAAAGGGGCTTCCTTGCAGAGCTTTGGGCACCGGCACTCATTATTTTCCAAATTAAGCACTGCTCACAGCGTGTGCACCTGCTCTCAGTGCTGTATAATCAGAGCCTATTGGAGGCCTGCTGGAAGCCTGGTAAAAGCCATCGGAATGTGATGCACACACTGTCGGCATCACCAAAGAGTGGTACCCTACCGTCTGAATCGGCAGGGCTGGTAAGTGTGATACAAGTCAGGCAGCAGATGGCATGCTTTACGTCATGGCTCACTGCAGTGCGACGGGGCTTGGGGAATGACCTCGAGACTCATACTTGGATCTTATTTCGAAGGAATGCACAAAAATCCCTTAAAAACGGAGTCTATCGATCCATCAACATTCCTTTAGAAACAAAATAACCTGAAAAAGGCAGAATGACTGCTCTTGGTGACGAGAGCTGACAGGAGAGTGATAATAATGAGTCTGTAATGTATTCTTCTAATCCTGCCCCCTCCCCACTTTCCACACCTCCACCCCCAATATTTCTACCTTGGCACCGTCCTCCTTTTCAATTAAACACCAGGAGAGCGTGCAAAGCTCACCTATTTATTCATAACGTGTCAGGTCTCGTAGCTGCGAGGTGCGCACTAGGTGTTGTGGCGACGAGGTGCGCAGGTGCTAATAAAGCTCGGATGTTTCTGCACACAGGTCGTCGGAGGAGACGGCTTGGAAAGGGAGCGATGCGGCACTTTTTCCGCGCCAAAGAGATCAGCCATGTGCGCGTGGTGCAAAAGAGGCACGTGCACGCCTGTGAGCCCCTTCAAGAAAGCAAGGGGTCAACATCCCCTTGAGGTCAACATCAGAAGGCAGACACAAAGAGATTAATTTGTGCAGGTTGTAGGTGTACTGTAGGTACTCATTTTGACTTCAAGGAAGTGAGAGATATTAAGAAAAGGGAGTAAAAGAACGACAGTAAAACATAGACAAAGGGAAAAAGCAGAGATGAAATAAGGCATACAAAATGAGATAAAAAGACTGAAGTGTAGGTCGGTAAAAGCAAGAACCAGGATACATGTCCTTAAAAAAGAAGTGGAGGGACTAAACATAGCAGGCAGTATGGCGTGACATCACAGCATGTGGCATCACAGAAAGTGACTGCACATGCTATCACAGGAAGTGACATCACAAGAAGAGACATCAGATCTTAAGAACGTGCACATATGTTTAGCAGGTCTATCATGAGTAACTTTGAGCACAGTAGAATATTAAACAAATGAAATTTTGCGTTAAGAGTTGTGCCAAAAAATGACTCAACCCTGACGCAAAATCTGGGCCTCAACTTGTACGTTTTTTAAAACTCTGCCACAAAACAATTGGCAAGAAGGAGAAACCTGGCAGTAAATCTGTTTAGGTTGGTTGGTTGCACAGTCTGCATTTTTAAAATCTCTTATCGGGTTAGTGCTGCATAGTTTTTTCAGGAAATAATAATAATGGTAAGGTAATTCTGGAGATTAATGCGCTTGCAGGAGAGTCTTTGTATTGTCTAGTTCCAGTTTAGAATCAAAGTAGAGCAGAGGGTTAATATGCGTCCTGCAAAGCACATCATGTGACACCTAGATGACAGATTTTTATTTTATGTAGATGGCTAAGTGGGTTACTGCTTTTAACACAGATATCCTTTTGTTACTTGCAGTTCATAAATTGTAATACTCCTAATATATTCAATTCAATTAATCTTTATTCAGATATGTATATATCCCTAAAAGCACAGGTCAAAATACCAAAAATAATAAATACATACACTTTAAAAATACACAGTATGTGAAGCAGCACCATCATAAGGCAATTATTCAAGTGGAGACTTATAGCACGTACCAAATAGCAAGAATAAAAAATACATTTATAAAGATACACAGTATGCAAAGCAACGACATCATAAAAGCAATGTCCAAATGAAAACTTATAGCACGTATCAAATAGCAGCTACAGGGCAGTAATCTAAAAGTGGTTAAAAACAAGGTGCTTAAAAAGTAAACATAGAAGCTATCAGGGCAGATACAAAAAAAAAATACACACAATTAACCTGAATAATTGTAAGGAACATCAAAAGTTAATAAGTTAAAAACGATGGAAAACTGCCATCAGGGGGGTGCTTATTGAAGCACGTGAGCGAACCGCCACTTTCAAAAAGGATCCCGCACGGAAAACCAAATCATCACCCTCCAGTTTAAGAATTTCCACGTAGGCTAATTTGTAATCAGTGATGGCAGTTACCTTAAAAAAGGGGATCAAAAATTATTTGGTGTCTTTTTTTATAAAAATTACAAAAGAATAAAAAATGTAGCATTGTTTAGTTGCTGTAATTGTCACAAGGGCAAGGCATTTGCTCAAGATTAACATTAAACCCCAAGGGGAAGCAAAGCAGAAAGTGCCAGCCCTTAGGCGAAAAAGCAGACTTATTTCCCAGCGACCTATATTCTTTAAAAGATAGCTAGATGGCAGTTATGATGAGGAACAAATTGTGTCTTCTAGGTACATATACCTTGCAACTGAAGATTTTGAGGACTCTTTTTCATATCCTGCATTACTATACTGTTCGTATAGAGCCTCCTGAAGGGATTTTTTGTTTATGCCCTCCATGTCGCTTGGATTTAAAATGATATGTTTAAGGTTCACGCTGATCAGGCTTTTTCCTCACAGCAGCAAGCCAAGGTATGTCCCCGCCCTTATCACATTTAAGGAAATCGGCTATTATATCTCTAGTGAGGGTCTCTGCCGGGTTTTGCCAAACTTTTAGCCAGAATATGGCTGGACGAGCCCTGATATAATCTTCAATATAAAACAATTTCAATTCCGAATGGCAAACATACTGTGAGGAAGAAATTGGGGCCCCCAGGAGTTTGACAAAATCTATTTTCCTTGCCCTGGATACTACTGCACTTTGTAAAACCCCAGACTTCAGCGCCGTACATTGCGGTGGGAATGCACTGTGATTTATACATTTTAATAATAGATAAAAGCACCTCGACCCTTTTTGGTTGCAGGATGCAGAGAATTGAGTTAGTGGCATTTAAAAACTTGCTCCTGCTATGTGTCACATGATCTACCCAGGAACTGTTGGCTGCAAATACCAACCCCAGATAATGGAAAGTGCTAGTGCGAAAAAAACGTTCGGAACCTGAGGACATTGAGTTAATAAGGTGCTTTTTAGGGCCACAGGCCATTAAAAACGATTTTTCAAATTGGTACAAAGATCGAGACCGGCCATAAAATCCACAAAGCCCCGAACTAAGGTGCGTAGTGCATTGGGTGTGCAGCCCATTAGGACCGCATCATCCGCATACAGTAGGGCGGGGAGTATATTACTGTTAATTCTCGGGACATCGTTAGTAAGTTTAATCAATACATTATGTAAATCGTTAATGTATAGAATAAATAGGAGGGGGCCAGTACACACCCCTGGCTAACCCCTCTACCAATATTAATGTCCCATGAGACCTCCCCGTCCTTGCTAATCCTCACACATGCTTTCAGATCCCTGTGCAAAAAAGCTAAGAAGTGAACTAAAACCTCGCCCAATTTTAAAAGTGTCGACCATAAGCGTGACCTATTAACAAAATCAAAGGCTCAGGTGAGGTCCATAAAAGCCAAATAAATAGGAGATTACCGGGCTATGGAGTATTTGCCAATAATCAAGTTTAGGTTTAGGCACTGTTCCACTGTGCCTATTTTACTTCTAAAACCTAGCTGGCACAAATTTAAAATGTGTTCCTCCTCAGCCCAGGACCTGATCTTAATGCTGGTAGACCATGTGCTCAGAATTGTAGCGTTAGTTAAGTTATTAAAAACATTTAATAATAGGGGCGCCCAGAACTCTGGTTTATGTTTTATGAGATCGATGGGAAGCCCGTCGGGACCAGGAGCCTTGTTGCCTAAACTTTGGTGAATAGCATTCTCGACTTCTGACATGGATATCTCAATCTGCAAGGCAGTTTGGTGGTTAAAGGGATACTCATTCTGAGAAGCGGCTGAATAAATCTTGGAGAAGTGGGCTTCCCATGCTTCACTAGTTATGTTACAGCTTAGGGGAGTGAGTGGAAGGCCATAGATCTCATATCTTTGATTGCTGCCCAAAAAACGTTCCCATTATTAAGTCTGGCAGCACATGCAAGGTTATCCCAGCACTCTTTCAGGATCTCATCTTTTCGTTGCCTTGACATTTGTTTATATTGGCGCCTCAGGGACTTAACTAGAATTGCATCCCTTGGCTTCATTGTAGGTGCCTTACGAAGCTCTCTATTTGCTCGTGAGCAGGCGTTTTTGAATCATCTTGGTCTCTGGTTGGGATCTATTGCAGGCCTAGAGATCAATCGTTTAATACCTCCACACAGATGACTGAAGGCATTGATTGCCTTAGGGTTGGGGTCGGTTGATGACAAGCAGGTATCGATGAGTGAGGGATATGCTTTTGTCATTCTAGAAAATAAATCATTGCTATCAACACCTCGCCAGATAACTCTCAGGTTATCGGTAGAGGACACTAAATTATAGGCCCCACACTCTTTGGCAAATACCGGTCTGGGGGCGAATCAAATTGTTGCTGTGATGGGATTATGATCGCCCTGAACAGTTGGTATGACCTCAGACTTTAATAAGCAATCTTCTAATGAGACAGATATAAAAACGTAATCAATGGTAGAAGCACAGCCGCGACCTCTGTATGTCGGTACAAAACACTTATCTTACTCCTAGTATAGAAGAGTGAGCTATAAAGGATGAAATGTGACTCCTATACCTTGTAACCCTCACCTTTCTATGTAACACATCCTGTACATTGATATACACATATATGATTTACTGTCAATGTATAATGTGTATGTGTGATTGTTAAGCGCTCTGACACCTTGGATTGGGATATACAAAAAATAAAACAAAATAGTGGTATTTAAATTATCTGAGTAAATGCTGAGACAGACCAACACATTTTACATTCTTACAGTGCACACATGTGTCTTATATGGGGAACAACCTTTACAACGCAACTTTTACAACGCACTGCCATTACAACAAAACTGTTACAACGCAAATGCATTGACAACGCATGCCATTACAACGCAAGTCTTTACATCGACTTGCACTAGATGGCGTGCTAACATTAAAAATAGTGTAGTTTACTATCCAAACACCTTCCCTACTGTTACGTGGACTGGAGTTAGAATAGTAAATTACACTTTTTTAATGTTAGCACGCCATCTAGTGCAAGTCGATGTAAAGACTTGCGTTGTAAAGACTTGCGTTGTCACTGCATTTGCGTTGTAAAAATTTCGTTGTAACAGCGTGCGTTGTAAAAGCATGCGTTGTAACATCATACATCCGTCTTATATACAGGGACTGAACTAAGATAAAAGCATGCTTCTTTTATGTACCAGTGAAGTAATATGCTGTGAGCCTTTGTTTCCCCTCCTTTGCATTTGCAGCTAGGGGTGAAGTTCCAGCCAGGATACTCAATCTAAATGAGCCCTGATGGCCCATTAACTTCAGTCTTTGTTTTGGGCTGAGCTGGAATTTAAAACGACAAAGCCCCCTCACTTGCACCTTACCTGCATGTTGCTACTAGGAATGAAAGCAGGCAATGTGCAGGAACTGCCGAATGTGTCCCGGTATCTGAGAATTACACCATGACGAGTTTAGCATTTTTCTGAAAGACCGAACTTCTTGGAAGGGGCAACAGCGTCCACCCTGTGAAAAAAGCGGATAGGCATGGTCTGCCCACTTGTACCCTCGGCTTGTGCCTTGACAAGAACTATACCAGTCTTGGAATTTAGGAACCTGGGAATTCAAGCAGCACTGGCAGAAACCATTACAAAAAAACTGGTGGGAGCGGGCACCTAGTGTTTTGTTTACAAAATGAAGCACTGCTGCAAAGCATTGTGGCTTTGAAGTACTTTTTTCTTTTTTTTTATAGAAGGGAAGGCTGGTAGTGAAGAAACTTAGATGAAGGACCATAGTGACCATTCAGTGGGCAAGCTCCACTTCAGTGCTAGTTCACAAGAATGTCAGAATGGATCTACTACTCAAAACCTTATTATTTTCAAAGATTACATTCCTTTCATTTATAATACTCCACCTTGACATCTGCTGAAATACTCAAGAAACCGTCCCATATGTAAGAAAGAAAGTCTAATTTTTCAAATAGCGAATTTATAGAAATCGCTATTAGGGAATCGCAAAATGAGATGTACATAGGAGTTTATTCCACTAATAGCGATTTCTACAAATTCACAATCCCAATTTGGAAAAGGCAGATTTGCGATTTCCAAATAAGAAATCGCAATTTAGGAAAAGTAGCATTCTGGATGCAGAATGATGATGTCAGACCACGAAGTTTAGAAATACACGGTGTAGCCACAACCCAGAAGCTTAGGAAGGTGTTTGAAGGAAGGTGTGCTCCTGTCTCACTACTGCCAGTGGGATTCCAATTCCTGGAGAACACCATGTCCAAGGAAGATGGAGAGAGGGATTCTGGCAGCAGGAAGCACAAAGTTACATTTTCAACAAAGGAGTTAAAGCCTTTAACTGACAAATGTGTGGCACACACAGGTCAGCTCTTTGGGAAGGCATCATTTACTGTTCCTGAGGTCCAGAAAAACAAAATATGGAACAGCATCCTGGAGCAAATCAACTCTCTTGGTGTCATCTAGAGGACCATACCAAAGATCAGGAAACGCTGGTATGACTTAAGATCCCACACCAAAGAGAAGGTGGCCAGTGGGATGGCTGAGGCTCGTGGCACAGGTGATAGACCCTCAAAATCACCCCCTCCCACTCCCATGGAATCACTGATTGAGGAGAAACATGAACCTGAAAGTGTGGTGGGAGTGTCAGACATTGACACCTCCAATCCTGCATGCTCAAGCCAGGGTAAGTCATCTCTTTAATTACTTAGCATAACATATTTTTGGCCGTTCCTGAAGTACAACATCTTAGCTAACAAAACTCCACTGAGATGTTTGCTGTACGTTGGCAATGCATCATGGGAGTTGGTGTACTATATGCTGATAAATGCACTACACATATCTGTACATTATATATGTCACAAATATAAATCACAGTTATCAACAATATTGTGAATAACCATTAACCATTTATTTACATTAACTATATACATATATTTCCACAGATCACACCCAGGACAAGTCAGAAACAATTGAGGCTGATGAAGCTACTGACACACATATGGAAATGGAACGCAGAACAATCGCAAATCCTACATCCATTACTCCAACTCCAAATACTAAGAGAGCAAACGTGGCACCACTGCCAGACTTTGTGGAAGGTGATGATGAGCAATCTCAAAGTAGGAACGCAACTATATCTGTGGTTAGGACACACACACTCAGTAGAGACCAACAAGCAACATCCCACAATGATAATGTTTCTGATGACAATGCAGACAGTTCTCATTTGTTTAGCAGCCTGAACAAACAGCCAAACAGATTACATTTGTAAATAGACATCTGCAAAGCATGTCAAGGTCAATGCAGCAATTGCGGAAAGGACAAGACCATTGGTTCGCTGCCATGGAGAAGCAGCAACAGCTACAAAGACACAAGCAGCACATGACACACTATGATGCCTTCACTCACTCAATCAATCAATCAATTGGCAGTAGCCACAACCACTCTTGCAAGGAGAACTGTCAATGTACAAAACAACATGGGGCACTGCTACCAAGATGCTGTATGTGGGCTAGTACAAGTAACCAAAGCCATTGAAAACATACAGACACACAACCTCTCTGTCCCTAACATTTTGCTGCCACCTGAGAGTGAAGATGGCTCTAGCATCAGTACCACATCTGTGCAAGAAGGATGCTGTACCAGGCGGACCAGCCAAAACACATCTGGAACAAACGTTTCCCCACCTCCACAGCTAAGTACTGCTGAGAAGGCAACCTGCCCTGGAGACAGAAACAATGAATTTTGTGAACACTCAGGGTTGTGCGAATACTTCAGGGCATATTTACAAGGGAATGATGGAGCGTGGCATTAAGCACAAAATGCTAACACCACACTTCGCCATTCTGAGAACACATGGATGTGCCATATTTACAATGATACGGTGCACCCCTGCATTTTCCCTAGCGCTGGCGCTAAATTAACCTGCCTAGCGCCAATGCAGTCACCCTTGCATCATAGTGCAAGGGTGACTGCGTTAAGAAAATAATTGTTTATGTGCATTAAGGTGTCCCTTCCTGCACATAAACAATAACACATGGTGATTTGTAACTTCTATCTGTCCTGAATTGTGCAGCACACATAGAAGTTGCAAAGCGTGATTTATTTTTATTTTTTATCATTCATGGTGTTTTGCTGTTTCAATGTGTGCCTCACAATGCAGCACACAAAGAAACCGCAAAAACGAGGAGAAAGTAAGCATTTCTCCTCATTTCGCCATGTAAAGACAAGGTTTTCCTTGGAGCTGCCTGCCATTTACGCCACCCTTGTAAATTCGGGGTAGCATCAAACTGAATGCCCACCGCAACACCCATTGCCCAACCCTTTCATGCTAAGTTTAGCGTGAGGGGGCCTTCTTTACAAGGGATGTCAGAAAAAGTGATGTTCCTGTGGCGATAGGGGCTTGCAAATATGCCTCTTTGTTTTTTGTTGTGTTTTCACACTTTGTTGCTTTGTTGAAACAGTATTATACAGTTGATGATAGAGATATACAGCGTCGCAACCTGAATACAAGGTGATCTTTCAATCATGCACAAACCATTACCGTTGTGTGTGATGTTAATTTCTTAGATGTGGTCATTGTTCTTACCTCAAAAAATAGTTGTTGGTGATCTCTGTGCGTCGAGCATGACCCTCTGCTGCACGTGTAGTGTCCTGCTGAATTTTGTAGTGTTGGCAGTTCCTCATCTGAGTCATATTCTGGCACTATGTTGATGTAGTGCAGACCCTTCCTCATGGCAATGTTGTGTAGAATGGAACATGTGGCAATGATTTTACAACATGTCTCAGGTCTGTAAAGCAGTGCTCCACTAGTTTTGTGGAGATATTTGAATATGAACTATGTTCTATGATTGACCGCGTTATGTGCCCTGTTGTACCACCTTTCACTTCTGGTTCTTGGAGTCAAGTATGGTGTCCGTATCCAAGGGTTCACGGCATATGCACTTTCTCCTTTAAGAATATGAGAAGGAGAAACCATTACGTGATATTACAAAAACAGTTCTGGACACTGTGTGAATTGAGTAAGAAATTCTCTTACTGAGTAAAAAGCCATTGCCAAATTCTCCATTAGACAGTCTGTTAAGTATTCAACTGTAGCGGAACATAAAGGAGTTATATGTGCTGCCTGGGAATCTGGCTACAATGTCAGTTATGATGCATGGAGCATCACACACTGTTGTACGGCTTATAACTTCCCAGTAAAACTCTGCATTTGTTGGACAACATAATTATCAGGATTGTCCCAGACTGCTTCCATGCACACCCTGAGGATATGTTGCCATATAGTCCTCAACGCACCATCTGCACCCCTAACCTTACAGGGTAACAAATGTGTGTGCAACCTCAGAACATGACAACCCTGATCCCTCAAGGAAATTGTGGTAAAAGATCTGGGACTCTTTCATTTGGTTCACTCATTTTTTTTTAAAACCATATTTTATTGCCATTTAATTAGTGTCAATACATACAGTCATTTGTACGTTCAGAACTAGTTTCAGGTGTACACACTGTGTCGTTAATATTCTTTGGTATGCCGTCATCAATAATCCCATAACAACAAAACTATACCCCCTCCCTCCTTGAGTTGCATGCTAACAGACAGGTTGTGGTGACTACATGTTATCGCGTGGTCGTATGCGAGGTCCCTAGGGATCCTGTGCTATCCTGCTATCCTGCTATCCGCTGATTGTCCCTCTTGCCCGCCGTCTGGGTCTGTTTCGGCCGCCCTTGGAGTGCCCGCCCCATTAAGAGCGTCTTGGTCAGCCGCCACCAGTTCACCTATGAGGTCTTCCCAGGCCCTGGCCGTCTCCATCTTGCCTATTACCCAGCTGGCCTCTGGGAGTAGCAATCTTCCTTCTGTATCCGCCTATCTCTCGGGCTCTCTTCTCCAGGTGGTGAACCTCGGCCCTCCCGGCACTTTCCAGTTCCTGGCTACCTCCCTCTTGGCCAAGACATAGGCAAGATCCTGAAACTTTCCCGTCACCTTATTTTTGGCAGTGTGAGGAAACCCCCCTAAGACGAAGCGTTCTGGGGTCTGTGGAAGCTCTTTATCAATCAGGTCACCTATTACCTGCCAAATTCCCCCCCCCAGAAAATTTTCGATAGTGGGCAGTTCCAGAACATATGGAGTATGTGCGCCTCTCTTTCTCCGCACTTCGGGCAGGCCGCGGATTCCACACCAAAGTACCTCCTGATGCGGACCGGTGTGAGATATGCCCTATGCAGCACGTAGTAGTTAATTAATTTGGATCTAGCATTCCTAGATGCTTTCGGGGTACGTTCTAGGATTTTGTCCCAGTCCCTCTCTGGTATCTCTTTGCCTAGGTCTTCCTCCCACTGTGCTCGCAAGCGCTCTAACGGCTTTTGCATATCCCTCCGTATTGCCTTATAGAGGCAGGACACCGTCTTAACTCTTCCTGCTGACAGCACAACGTACCTGCATCCCGCAAGTGCTCACGGCTCTGCATCCCCACCCCTCCAATGCGTCCTAATCCTGCGCGTGAGAGCCCTATTCCTCAGGAAGTGTCCCCCAGGTAAGTCATATGCAGTCTGCAGGTCTTCAAAGGGAAGTAGCGTAGAGTCGCGGTATAGGTCCACCACCTCTCTTAGTCCTGCCTCAACCCAATCCTGCAGTCCTGCCCAATGTTCTCCATGTGGGAGATAGCGCAGCATCGTGATTGGTATGTTAGGGGAGTAGGGAGTTGCAGCGCCCACCTTCCTCAAGTATCTAGTCAGCAGCGCACTTCATTTGGTTTACTCATGCATACCCAAATACAAAAGAAATACTCAGCAAGGAGTTTCAATATTTATTGAAGCATTGTGATTCTTGTACAAAATAGAATTCATTAAAATAAAACAGAATAGCGTAATTAGCATTATGAGAATAGTGAAGAAGATGAACAATTCCATCAATGTTCTATAACATTGAATATATGCTAGCATATAAGTACTGTGTTACAGTGTTCTCCTTCCTATCTAGCGCTTCTTAACCTAGTTTGCCTAGGGTGGGTGATCTGCCAAATCCCTCTGGTCTTACTCCCCATTACCTGTGGGTAAGTGTCATCAGGCTGTCTGTCTTATCCATAAGCTGGACATCCCTCTTTGCATGGGTAAACTGGAATCAGCAATCTCACAGTGTCAGCAAAATGCTCCTCTCCCTTAAAAAGTGTAAAGTGTTGAATGAGGCAATCCAAATTAAATCCTTTTAACATTAGCGTGTTCTATGGTAAATCAGCGGCATGCACAGGAGTGTGTACAGGTCAGGTTGCATCTGGCTGCCGTTGAATTCTGAACTCGTTGAGGAGGAACTGTCACACGGGCACATATTTGAGTACAAACATGTTGTTGATGGCGAGTGCCATCCACGAGAACATACTTACAGAATGATTATTGTGGTACATAAAATATAAACATAAAATAAATACTACAAGTTGTATGCATAAGAACACTACAACAAGGAAGCAATGCTGTATATATATATATATATATATTATTTATTTTAGAATTTTATATAGCGTAAACTAGACCCGAGAAATCGGGCATCAGAGCGCTTTACATGAGCACCAGTTTCATTACAGAAGGACACATTCATTTTTGTTAGGCACGGGGAGATTAAGTGATTTGCCCAGAATCACAGGATGTTTTAGCGTCGTTGTCGAGACTCAAACCCAGTTCCCCAGCTTCGAGGTCGACCGCTCCAGCCGTAAGGCTACATCCTCTCCCCAAATATATAATAACAACAACACCCATTCTGCCATGCTGAAGCCCCAGTCGGGCCGCTATTGTTTATTCTATTGTGATAGCTTCATCACCTACTGGGCAACAATAAGCAACATAATTTGCACAATTAACTTACTTTGTAAGGAATGTCCAAGGTGTCGTGATAGTGTTCCTACGAAGTGGGTATATAAGCAATTCACTTTCGGAGAATATTATCCTGCAACATACAAGCAACTTAAGAAACATGAGCATATAAAATATGGTGTTTCTAACAAGGGCCTATCCTAACCTCTAGACAACACTCCATGTAAATTGAGTGAATGTGAGCTTTTCCTATTTCTATACATGAATTTGTTTGCTGAGGGGGGCCATATGGCAATATGTATGCTATCAACATAGCCAATTACATTGGGGAACTCTGCTACTCAGTAAAACATTAATTTGGTCTGTTGCAAATATGGGGGGGGAGGGTATTTGGGAAATGTATGTATTAGTTCACTTTGCTCACCGTGATGTTCAGAAACCTGTGAAAAAGCTGGAAACAGCACTTTGTGACACTCTCCCTGCCCCAGTTATGACCCCCTGGTAACTGGCAGAAGCTAAAAAGTGTAGACAACCCTATACCTGCACATGTGGTGGGATTGCATTGTTTCTGAGTGTTGGGGTCTGAAGGTGAGGTTGTAACACAGCAATTAATTCAACAATTACCTCACTTCTGAGTCTGTACTTCTCATATATGTCCTCCTCAGTCTGTTTAAACAGGGTGACTATCACCCTAAATATCCTCTCAAAAACCTTCATCCTCCTCGCCAAGACATACAGAGCTGCCATTCTTATAGTTTGCACCTGGTTACCACCTGATACAGATTGATGGTAATTGCATTTCCAAAATGGCCATTTTACAACTATCCTTTGTACATGGTGTTAGTGATTCGCTATTTGGAAATTCCCGTTTGCAATTTCTTATTTAGGGATTCCCAGAATGTGATTTCTACATGATGGAAATCACATTTTGCATCACCGCAAATACCTTTTTTGCATTCCGAAATGGCATTTTGCTTATCCTAGCAGCCTGAAATTTTGACTTGCACTATTAGGAAATGCAAAGTGCCTTCGTATATATGGGCGCATACGCACAGAAACATCCCACATTTTCCTACTTTCTAGTTCATTATCATAACTATCTCAAACACAATTAAAAAACAAAGTTAAAAATATCCACACTTTTCATTTGTGACTCAATGAGCCGCTAATTGACTTTCAGTTAAGTGTATAATAAGGATATTATATGCAGAGGGTGTTTGGGCATTTATATATTTGTGCATCACTAACAATGTGCAGAATACAATTTTTTCACTTGATTATACATATACACACTGACATAGAACTGTTATCTTAAAAATGAATTTCCTAAGTTGTGCAGAAGTCTGTTTTACTGACCCATTGTTAAATATGTCTCAATTTAGGCCTAGCAGACATATATTTCAAAATGGATGCCACCCTTGTCTTCCCCTTGCACAGCTTACTGTTTGTTATTTCTGTTAAGTCAGCAAAGCCATATTTGTTAATTTCCATTGTCATTGTTCATGCTGTTCTCAATTAATCTTCTTGGCTCAGCCACAAAACTGCAACTATAACTTCAAGATCTTTCCGCTAGCTCACAGTACCCTATTCATTCACGGTATTTTACAAATGGTCCCTGATCACGTAAGCTACTATTGCTAACTGTTTTGAGTGGTGCAGAGCGAGAGCCAGAGTGAGCGAACAAGCAGAATCATGCCTGGCGGAGTCAGGGAGCGGAGCGGAGTGGGGAGCGTTGTCTTGCACCACTGCACATTGCTTTTCCTGCCTGCTGCTCACAGAGAGAAAATTAGGAAATTGGTTCCCTCCTTTAATGGCTGCCATGGTCACTGGCACTCAACAGGGTGCTCGACGGCCCATACCGAGTCACATTGTATTGCAACAGACTGCATAGCGGTGCTTACAGTTTGTTGACTACATCAAGCTTCGTAGCTCCACGGCAGCAGTAGCGGCTTATTCTTCATTTGGCCCCACAGCCTCTCACTGCCATATTCAGGATTTAGTAACCTGCTTCACTGCGCAGCATAACAGATGGCTGCAACTTTCCCTCTGCAATTTCTTTGCACTTCTGATGCCATTGTCACCATTATTGCACTAGAGGAGTACGGAGGAGTAGCCCTAGAGGAGTGGTAAACTTCTCATTTGAAAGCCCATAGGACTTTACATCATATCCTGCCATCACTGAGGAGGAATGAGTAAAATTAATAAGATGCTCTCACCCTTTCAAGGCTGCTGTCCCAAATGGCATACCTATAAACCTAGTCAATTAGATGTTCCTTTGTAGAGTACACTTCTAGAACTGCTATTCTCTTGTGTAACTATGGCCAGGCAGGTTCTGTCTTCAGGGAAGGGTGCAGTAGCTCATCCAATCTATAAAGGGGCCTCAAGCAAGGTCCATTCAGCTACAGACTAAGATCCCCCTAGACTTCAAAGGGAAGCTACTTGCTCAGCATTTGTTAAATAAATTGAATAGTTGGGTAGTGGAACAACTTTTAATACCACTAACACAAATTCGGATTCCGAGCCGGCTGTTCAGCTGTTGACACCATTATGGCCTTGATTGACCCTTCTTGAAAAACATCATAAAAAGACAAAACAACATTGTGTGCCTGCTTTGTGGATTATTCCACCACGTTTGACAATGTAAATCAGCATAGATTATGGGCAAAGCTTAATACATAGAAAATTGACCCCTGTTTATTGCATTCCCTTGTCGAACTACATACTGACTCATGGTTTCAGTTAAAGCTATCCCCGACAATGTCTTGACATTGAAATTTCATACTGAGAATGGCCTCAAACAAGGGTTGAATTCAAATCTTGGCATGCCACCAAAGTTGGGAGGTGAAAGAATTTCACATCTTGCCTACTCCGACGATCTGATGATATGTCACAAACTCCAAAAGGCCTACAACAAACGAAAGTCATGATCTTTGGAAAGAAACCTAAGTTCATGATGTGGGTTCTTTTGGAGATGCTTCAATTAAAATAGTCAATCAAAACGATTATCTTGGAGCTACATTTGACAGCAAGATATCATGGACTAATCATGTAGCCATCAGAAAGCTCAAGTCAACCAAGATCACAAAATATGTTAGAAGATTTTGCAAACCTGTATGACGGCAGAGCAATTAAGCCATCATCGAAAGCATGAAACAAGAAACTTATACCATATCTACTTTATGCATCTCCTGCGCTGAACCATAAGGCCATAGCCAGTCTCGATAAAATGTTTCTGCAATTTCTACGTAACCTCTTCCATCTCTGTATTGCTACCCTACACTGTGTTATTAGGCTTGCACTAAACCTAAAATCTTTAATATCACTTCACCATATAAGCACTTTGAATTAATAATGAGACTGCGCAAGAGCGGATCCATCAACTCTAAAATCCTTAATCCATCAAGAAGTAAGAAAAACAACATATAAATACTTAGTCTTATCCCTAAACACAGAATTGTACGTTACCCAACTTAGAGTCACTGGCAAAGTTAACTCGACTGACCAAGAAAAATTTACTCTGTGGATGTTAACTTTGAGACAGAGGCTCAGACTTGGCTCAATCTAAACAATAAATATCACATTAACTTAGTTGTTGACATTTTTTCCTTACAAAGTCAAGAGTATCTAGGGTTAAACCTGCCAGGCTTTGTTAAGATGAGATTTTTAAGATTGAGACTGCTTTATATCCCCATTTATGAATTAGAGGGGAAATGGAACTCAGTACGCAAAAGGAAAAACCTTTCCCCGACTCTGTGGCTCACAACAGAAACGCTCCTGCACATTCTGTGTATTTGCCCCAAACTATTGCATCTAAGGAAGATGTATTTGCAATCGCTTTTTAATAAGGTAAAAATAAGATCTATTGTGGAGGTGGTTAGATACTGTTTTACTGTCAGTGAAAATAGTGCAATTATATTGCCAATGAAATTCTTAGACCAAGCCTATAAAGTATTAATATCGTGATCCATGCAAACTGTTTTTATACTTTGATCTTAACTGATGTCATATGATCTAAGCAAACTGTTTACACATTGATTTTAATCACCTGTCTAGAACTTTTTAACCATCTCTTGATACTTGTGCTGACCGTTGTTTCAAACGTTTTTATTGTAATCTTTTGATTAATACAATAAACTTTATTACTACTAGTATTCATTCTTAATAGGTTACTGATGTTTATTTATCTAGTTTGTTCCACCATCTCCAGATGGCATTAGCTCAGAGGAGGTAGAATTTTTATTCTTAGGTGTTATGGCAATATGACACATGATGAGACTGTGCTCTGATTTGCTATGAAAGTAGAATATTTGATCATGCCACAATGATTCTCGAGTTTTACTTATTTCATATGTGAAAATAATGTATAAAAACCCTCAATTTGGTGGTGAGCCAGAGATCTTTCCTATTCTACCAGGGATGCTGTCTGTTCCTCTCCTTATTTTGCTGTCCATTTGGGACTTACAATATTTTTTTATTTTGCCCTTCTTTGTAATACCGTATTTGCTGACAGCCGCCTTCATGGTATTGACTGTGTACCACATTCCTTGTTTTGTAATAACTCCCTTAAACTATTCCACTGATCTACAACTCAGTTACTGAGTGGGCCCATTTACCTAAGTGACTGTATTTCTGATTTCTGGAAGTGCCTTGCCTTGGGGACACATTGCCTCATGAAATTGAGGTATAACGCCGTCTATGATTCATCAAATTGTGGGTGTTCAGTTGAGGTATATTTTGGGGTATCAAAACTGCGGGGTTCCCCATACCCAGCCGCGGCAGCTGCAGGTAAGAGCAGTGGGGCGCTGGGGCGCTGGGGGGAATTTTAAGAGACAATCATTAGTGGAAATTATTTATTTATTTAATTTTCCCTTGTGGTCGTCTCTCGAAATCATCCCATAGCTGGCCTCGCCGCTCCACCGCTTTTACCTGCAGTGGCCGTGGCTGCCCATACCCACATGTACAACAAGCTGATGTAATGTTCACACTTCTTTGTTTGATGTATTAATAGCTTTTTAGCTTCGATCTACTCCGAGGTGCAGTGATCTCTCTCTGTGGTATAGTGATTTAGAACCAGTTAGACGGAACTGTTTATCGTGTCTTGTCATTGCTGTGATCTTCAGATAGTCCTGATATCTTTGCAGAAAGCACTGTGCATTGTGGGACTTGTAATTCCACTTTTCTGTTTTTAGTATTCAACTACAACTCATAGCAATTTTATTGACGGAAAAAAGAAAGGACTGACTGGAGATCACCTCCATGATGGGTGTGGGAGGGAGGGGGGTAGGGACAGTTAACAACTATGTCTGGAACCCTATAATAGTTTGCCTTTTCCATTCCATGTAATTTATGCTTGTTTGTTTCCTAATTCTGTTTTCCTGGATAGATATTCCACATATCAAGAATGTCTACTTTTCAACAAAGTCTTAATAATCTCAAAAGCTCATTAGCCAGTCCAGATGACTTCACTATTTGGCGATAAAGGCTCATTAGACAGAACCACATTATCTCCGGAGAGCTCCCTCACAGTCCCAGGTCCCTCCTTCAGTATGTTATTTTGATACTTATTGCAAACGTTGAGGCTCAGACACCCCTTTGGTGTCTTAACGTCCTGGAGAAGCTTAACTTAAGCTCGCCTTGAGGGCATTGAGGTGACGGTTGTAGGAAAGGCAGAAACCTCTCTAACATTGTCACTGCAAACATGTCTTAACACAGATGTCTGACAGCGCATCAGACTGCTTCTGGGCTCAGTCTCTGGGAGTTTCTTTCTTTTGCAACCAACGAAGCGGAAAACTTTGATTCTGCAGAGAATGCATCTTTGGGTTGGAAGACACAAAAGAGCACAGAGGCTCGTTTGTGTAACACAATATACTTCACAGAGTTCAAGTTTACAAAAACACTGCGATCACCTGGCGTCATCTTATCTATCACCTCACAAACCGAATAGCTTCACTGGCTAAAACACTGCCTGGCTACTTCCTTCCACCGATACCTTCAACTAACCATCTAGGGCAACGCCCATCTGGTCTATCTTCTCTAATCATAGTCCACAACCTAATCGATGACATTAGACTTCGAGTGTCAGGAGTCCATCCTCACCTTCCAGCGGTTAGCAGCCGCGGACTGTCTGCTTGTGGTTAACCTGCCCTGTCCGCACTAGCGCATGGGTATCCACCCTACCTAGCAAGCTATCTCTCCCTTCACAAAACAGAAACTGAAAGTCTGGTACATTTGTGATTGATCCCTCGCACCTCAGCAATTAATAACACTTTCTAAAACTGCAGAATATCAATAAAGTCAACAGACTTCAACCTACCTCAAACTTGGCACACGTCGTAGCATCCTAGACCTCTGTAGGTTCATTGCTTCACAAATCGATGAACTTGGCCAATTCGCTGCACCAGTTCCCAGCCTCAGTGTTTCCTTGGCACTTGCTCCATGATCCCACAGTATTTATCATCAAGGTGGAGTTGGCTGCATGGCTGGATTAGTGTGTCCTAAGTGCAGCATCAGGCTGCCCATGATTGCTTCCCTGGAAACTTCCTCCTTGACTCTGCTCGCCTAGTGTACTGTTATGTAATATAGTGTAGTGTGGAGTAGTGTTATGTGGTGTAATGCAATGTAATGTAGTGTAATGTAATGTAGTGTAATGTAGTGTAGTGTTGTGTTGTTTGTGAAATTATTCAGCACAATGTTCACCAGAAGGTCTCTTGGCACTTAAGAACGAATCAGCGCAATAGAGAAAAGAATTGCACATCATGGACAAATAATGTTGTTCAGTTTCTCCTAAAAAGATGTGGGGAGAGGGGATTTTTGGCCCTGTTGGCCTGAGACGAGGTGCCATGATAGAGGCTTTACCTCCAGTTATTCCACTGAGTTCATCAGCAAAAGAGGGATGGGCTGCATGGCTTTATGGGCATGGATAAAATCAGTGGTGGTTGAAATTTTCTGTAATGACCATTATGCAAAATTTAACAAGAAGCTTCTTGCAACTTTGCACGAAGATTGAATGCCTCAGCCTACCCGGGATTCAAAAGTTATGGTCGATATCACGAGGAGAATGTGTTGTGAGAAAAATGTCTCTAGGCTGTGGTTTTACTGTTTATGTTAGTTATGACATTTTCTGTCTTTTACTAAATCTGCTTCCAAAAAATCTCACGAAATTCATGTAACTCAAAATTTGAAAGTTTCACAAGAAACACATTTTTACCAGGGCCTAGTCAAATTGCAGCACGAGTGTCCTTTACTATTCCTTCCGTGGCTCCTATTCACATACAGTGGCGGCTACTCTGTTAAGGCGGAGGAGCGTTGCCTCACTGCTTATAAAAATAAAATGATAATAACAAGAAGTTATTATCATTTTATTTTTCTTTGCAGGAATCTGATTCCAGCCAGGTCGGGCGGGGCAGGGCTGGGCCCCCCACAATTAGAGGGAGCAAGAGTGGTTTGCACTCCCTCCTCAAGTGCGCATGACGGCTTGGTCTGCCCTCTGGGGTGTCCAAACAGTCATGCCCACTTGGCATGTCCTCCACTGGGCTGTTTTGCTCAGCCAAGTGGAGAACATGCCCAGCATCCCAGTTACTGCCGCTCAGATCACTTGAGCAGTGGTGGGATTGGCTGGGAGAGTCTGGGAGACTGGGTGCTTCCGGCGCTTTGCGAGGACTGGGGAGAGCTGTGCGGCAGCGGCAAAGAAGGCAAGTTAATTTTTTATTTTTATATCATGCCTTTCCTCCTCCCGTCCCCCTTGCTCCCCCACCCCTGTACAGAGGCAGCCACCACTTTTCCCATACGTCGTAAAAACCACTTCTGCCATTTACCAAACATTTAGCAGGACCCTATGCTGTGGAAACATGCAGTTAACGTTTTTTTTTATTTCTTCATTGAGAGTAGGCAAGGCAGCTTTTCTTTTGAGGCTCAATGTTGTTAAAAAACACAAACAGCCACTCCCTGGCATGTCAAAACACAAACCTAACCTATTTGACAGCTTATACATTAGTCAAACTATTGTACCCCCTCCTAGATAAAACATACTCTCTTGGGCTTGTAGCCTACACCGTCCTCTTCTTCCCCTTTGAGTACTTTTTCTCAGCCGAATAGATATCGCCGACCTGCTAAATGGCCCATTTTATGCATGATGTCTTCAGTAAGCCCACAGTCAATCAACCAACTGCATATTGCATGTTTGAGGATTGGCACCCAGACTCACAAAGGAAAAAACAAAACTACAATTCTCAATAGGCTTTTCACAAAAAATCCAGGAATGTCTGACGGTGTGACACATGAAGGAGACACAGTGCAGTCCATACCACACTCTTCGACTTCTTTACAACTCCTCTTATTTCCTCAACCATAAGAAGGGCTATTTGAATTATGTAGCAAATGAGGACCAAATGATGAAGCAGTGTTGACTAAATTATGTGGTAAGAAAGGCAAATTATGCAGCATGATGCGGCACATTCTGTGGCAGTATTATTTTACTATTTTGTTCATCTTTAACTCTTTTTACAGCACACTTCATTATTACTAGTTTTGCACCTGAATGTAACAATTAGCAACTGGAAGGTGACCAGTTAACCTTTCCAAAACGTCTGTCACTGCTCAACAGCTTACATGTCAGTGCTTAACTTGTAAAAAAACATAAATGCCAAGGCAATTCTCAAAAGGCCACTGCAGCTTGCACCACATATTGCCCCTGCCATGCTGCCTAACCCTGGGCGTAGTTCGCGTAGTAGTGCTACGCGTAGCTACGCAAAGTGCACTTCACACTACGCACGCTACGCGTAGCTACGCGAACTGCGTAGTGCGGTAGGGAAATGCTGTTCGCAATGATTGCACAGTGCCGGATGCTTGTCCGCACTGTGCATTATTGCAAACGGCATCATGCACAGTGCAAGCGATCGTTTTCTGCTGCTCGAGTAGATTTGTACTCGAGCGGCAGCTTTCTCAACGTGGACTGTTAGTTTCTCATAGCGAGCGGTCGCGAGTCTACGCGACCACTCGCAATGAGAAACCTGACCTCCCTGCGTTGAGAATCTCGCCGGGAAGGTTTATTTTCCACGCTCGCGATCAGCAACTTGATGTTGCCAAACGAGAACGAGGAAAAAGTCTCGCCGGGATGTTGATTTTGCTCGCTTGACGTTGAGGGCCGCGAGCGAGCAAAAAACCTGAAAACTACAAACAAAAAAACATTTTAGCCCTCATCCACCCCCCACCCCATCTCCTCAGTGAGCTTAACCAGTAAGGGGGAAAGGGAAATCAACAGACCGTGCTCTGGGGTGTGGCTCGGGGACTATCGCCTAGGGAAATTAAAAGGGACGCGTGCCAAGCGCTCTCAAGGGAAGGCAGAGATGTCTTCAGGGATCAGTTTCAGAATACGGAGGTAATGTGGGCAGGACAACTCTCGGAATTCTGTCGTGAGAATAGATAGAGAGGGGCCCAGGTCTTGGCAAAGGCATCACTTTTCCCAGCAGCTGTCATAGAGAGCTTCTCCATGGCCAGGAGGCTCCAAAGTTGGTGCACCCAATGTATATGCTCCGGGACGCGGTCTGATTTCCACCTCGCCAAGATAACCCTTAAGACAGCGTTCAGCGCCAGCGCCATTTGTCTCCCCCTAAGCGAGCGCAGAGGAAAGGTGAGTGAGTTTGGAAGGCCTAAAAGTGTGTACGCCAGGAGCCGGGGGATGAAGGTATCAAAGGCAGCGTCAATATCATCCAGGATCTGCTCCCAATATCGGGTCAATTTGGGGCAATGCCAGAGCAAATGGATCAGTGTCCCCGGACTACCGCATCCCCGCCAGCAAAGGCCATCGCACTGGGATTGCCATCTAGCAAGCCTGGCAGGGGTATGGTACCAATTTGATGCAATCTTAAAGGCAGTTTCCGTGTGGCTCCAGGAGAATGTTGTGTGGTGCGCGTGATAGAAAATGTCCTCCCACTCCTTGTCTGATAGCTCGCGTTCTAGTTCTACCTCCCATCGCTTCTGATCCGCAGTGCGATGGCGAGGGAGGACGGAGAAGAGGAAGGAGTAAATTTCACAGATAAGGTGTTTATCGTCTTTCTTAGACACTAGCCATTTCTCGAATGGTAACATCGGCCGAAATGCTACGGAGCGTGCGTCAGAGATCCAGTGAGTCATTTGGGAGTGCAAGTACAGATCGGTCGCGGACAGGTTGTAGTCCGATTGAAGTTCCTTAAAGGGAATAAGGCCTCCTATGTCGAAGAGGGGCCCCAGACGTTTACAGCCCCCTTCAATCCATCGAGAGGCAGCGCCGTTCGTCATCCCCGGCAGAAAAGCCGGGTTCATAAAAAGCGGCATCATGGGGGAGGGAAATGTGGTCAGATTTGCCTTACGGGAGGCCTTCACCCAAGCCCGCAGGGTGGGGCGTGTAACAGGAGAGCAGTAAAGGCCCAAGGCACGATCCGATCTTGGCAGCCAAGCACAGCGCCAAATGTGGTGGCCTGCTACCGTCTGGTCCATGAAGACCCAATATTTCTCCATCATAGGGCGGTTCCACTCAACCAAGAAGCATAATTGCGAAGCGAGGAAATATTGTGTAAGATTAGGGAAGGCTAGGCCACCATATTTCTTAGGGCGCTGAAGCAGAGTTTTCCTCCGCATACGCAGTGCGGTTGGACCCCAGACAAATCCCTCAATTGCCGACTGCATCTGTTTCAGGGTGTGTGGGGGGGTTCCAGTGGCAGCGTTTGGAATAAATACAGAGCCCGTGGAAGCACGTTCATTTTGACCGCAGCCAGTCTCCCAAACCAAGTTAGGGGAAGGCGGCGCCAGCTAGTCATATCCGCGCGAATCCGTTTCAGAAGGGACAAGTAGTTCCGCTCCGCTGTCTGTGCCAGGCTTCTGTGGAGGACCAGTCCCAGGTAGGTAAGGCCTTCTGTCACCCACTCAAATGTAAAGCTATTACGGAGTGCCCTCACCGTCTGTGGAGCGGCAGTGAGATTGAGTACTTGTGATTTCATCATGTTGATTTTAAAGCCGGAGAACTGACTGAACAATTGAAGGTCGTCCTCAATAGCTGGCAGAGAGGTCACTGGGTGTGCCACCGAAAAGATGAGGTCGTCCGCGTATAAGCTAATAAGGTGGTGGTCGAGGCCGAAGGGGATGCCGCGTGCAAGAGGGTTGTCGCAGAGGCGTTGGGCTAATGGCTCCATATAGAGGGCGAAAAGTAGGAGCAAGAGGGGACAGCCCTGTCTTGTACCGCGCCTGACGCTAAAATGGTCAGAGAGGACCCCATTAACCCAAACCGACGCCTGGGGCGCACTATAGATACTCCCGATCCAGCGCCGGAACCGCGGCCCAAGTCCAAAATGCTCTAGTGTTGCGAAGAGGTATGGCCAATGCACACGGTCAAATGCCTTCTCCGAGTCAATTGCCAACAGAAGGGCTTCTTCTTTTGACCGGTGCACTTTATCGATCAGGTGACAGATATGCTTGGTGTTGTCCCCACATTGCTGCCCCAGGATGAAACCGGATTGGTCCGGGTCCACAAGACCCGGCATATGGGGGTTAAGTCTGTGGGCTAAAATGCTAGAAAAAAGTTTGGCATCTATGTTTAATAGTGAGATTGGGCGATAGGAACTGCAAAGTTCTGGATCTTTTCCCGGCTTGAGGATGACCGAGATCGACGCTTGCAGCATGGATAGGGTGAGGGACCCGGTGTCCGCGAACGAGTTAAATAAGCGGGTTAACAACGGGGCGAGTTCGGCGCAATAAGTCTTATAAAAAAGGGCACTAAAGCCATCAGGCCCCGGGGCCTTCTCTAATTTCAGTTGCGCAATTGCAGAAAGCACTTCTTCTATGCGGATGGGCGAGTCCAAGGCAGTGGACTCACCCGCCAGCAGAGGAGTTACCGCAGCACCTCCGAGGTAGACCGAGGGATCAGGGCATAGGGATGGATCACCTGCGTAGAGAGAGAGCTGTAAAACGATCGGAATGTCGAGACTATATCGGCGACGCCAGACATAGAGCGGCCACCACTGTCGCGGCGCGTCGTCACCGCGTGGGCTACCTGTTGGCTACGAAGGCAATGGGCTAGCATGCGGCCACCTTTGTTGTAGCCCAGAAACTATTTGTACTTTAAACGAACCACCGCATGTTCTGCTCAGTCTAGGTCTAGGCAACGAAGCTGGAGTCTTTCCCTCTCTAACTGCCGCCAAACTCGGGGGGCGCTTGTGCGCTTGTGAATGGCCTCGAGTTCCTTTACTGATGCCTCTAGCTCAGCGCGTATCGATCATCTAGTTTTATTCTCGAAGGCCGCCTTCACTATGAAAGCCCCTCGCACCACCAGTTTAAGTGCCTCCCAGACCACGGAAAGCGGCATACCCTCTTGCTTGTTTAGCGCTACATAGTCCAGGATGGTTCTTTTAATATCCGCCACTACGTCGGGAGATCGAAGCAGTGAGTCTCGCAGGCGCCATCCCGGTGCAGCGGCAGACCGTTCAGAAGGGAGGCATAGGGATAGAGTGATATGCGCATGGTCAGAGAGAGCCCGGGCTTCGATAGTAGAACCCGTGACCAGGGGCCAAGCAGCTGGAGTCACTAGGAAATGGTCAAGCTGAGCGTACGTCTTGTGCGCAGCCGAATAGTAAGAAAAGTCTCTTTCAGCGGGGTATAAGCAATGCCATGCATCCCTGATCCCAGCGTCATGCAACCAGTCCATGTCCGATGCTGAGAGGGCGCCTACGCCCCCTGAGCATGAGTCAGAACGGTCTAACTCCCCATTCATCACGAGGTTGAGGTCACCGCCTATTATCACTACAGCAACAGGGGATTGCAGAATCTCGGCGCAGGTGCCTATCAAGAACTTCTCTGGGCGTTCATTGGGGGAGTAGATAGAGGCAATTGTGTAGGTGGAGGTGCCGACTTGGAGCCGCAGAGCCAGGAGGTGCCCCTTGATCTCCGCGACCATCCCCAATACTGTGCCCTCAAAATGCCTAGAAAGTAGTATGGCAACCCCACCCCACTCGTGAGCGATCGAGGACCAGTGCTGGTGCGGGTAATGGCCATGGCGCATACGGTGAGTGTCAGTCTGTAACAGGTGGGTTTCCTGGATGAGGCAAATGTCACCCCCGGAGTTTTATAAGAGAGATAATATCGCCTTACGTTTAACTGGGTTGTTAAGGCCCCGGGCATTGAGACTAGTGATGTTAAGATCCAGATGGGAGAGTGTAGGTTAGAGAAGTGCTAGGAGGGAACAAGCCATCCCCCTGGGGAGACATGGCACAAAGTGCATTGGAGCGGAGAATAGACAAACGTGCAAAGGCACCCTGGGCATAGATGACAAAAGAACTCACTGAGGAGACGACCCACCCTACCCCAAAACCGGTAACACAACCCCAAAAAAAATAAACAGCTGCAATAACAACATCTGTATCCGGCCACACCGGGGTCGGCCGGTCTCTATTGAAAAAGCAACAAGCCCGCAACAGCGCAGGGGTGACTCATGTCCGTCAAAAGAGTACAGTTCAAGGGTGTGGTGACGAACCAAATCCATATGAGTGGAGAGGTGCCGAGCCTCCGGCCCACATGAGAGGAGGGTCCCATCAACGTGCTATAGCAATGAGTCAGGCAGGGGAGGTATTAGCTGGGCTGTTTGTCAGCGAGGCCAGAACATTTTCCCTCTCTTTTACTCAAGCGGCAGCATCCGGCCCAAGAGACGGCGATGAAGGCTTGCCTACTGTGTGCCAACGATCCAGCCTGTCACCCCGAGGCGTAGAAGATTTCTGTGGGTGTGGAGGGGCCGGAGGCGGGAGATCCAAAAGATCTGAGGCTTCCTGGAGGGAGCGCAGCTGACGCAGTAGGCCATTGAATTTTAAAATGATACGAAAGGGATGGCCCCAGGCATAAGGGATCCACTTCTCCCTCAAGTGTTGGGTGATGGGCCTAAATTCCCGCCGTTTCGACAGGGTGACTGCAGAGAGGTCCTGATAAAGTGTCAGAGCCAGGCCGCGGAACTGCAGAGGGTGTGAGTCTCCAGCTTTGCGGAGAATGAGCTCCTTCAATTGGAAGTTGTGGATGCTAGCCAGAATGTCCGGGGGCGGCGCAGTGGCTCGTCAAGGGAGGCCCACACGGTGCACTCTGTCGAGTTGGATCTTGGAGGTGTGTTCCGGGCCTAGAATGTGATGAAACAGGGCTTGCACAAATCCTCCAAATGTCACCTTCTTCCGCTCCCTGTTTCACACCGCGGATGCGAACATTGTTGCGGCGGGAGCGGTTCTCAAAATCCTCCGCCTGCCCTCGAAGATCGACTTGCTGTTCCTTGAGGGGAATAATTTCTTGTTGTAATGCCTCAATTTCTTCATCCCGCCCGTGTTCGTGGTCCTCCAGGATCGCTACTCTGTCGCCAATCTCCGAGATATCTCGGCAAACCTCACGGAGGTCCATCGCCAGTCCTTGAGCTCCTGGAAATGCTCCTTGAGCGCTGAGAAAAGCGAGGTCATAAAGGCCTTTGTGGCCAGCGCATATGCTCCCTCCGCTGCCTCCATAGCCGACACCAAGCCGCGATCGACCACCTTGGGTTGTAGCATGTCTTTGACCGATCGGTCCTTTCTCGGTCATCCCGTCGCCATGGGGGCCTGCTGTTCGTAAGGCCTGATGTGAGAAACCACACAGAGATGCCAGTAGTGGGTGGGCCATGTATCGGGGTTATCGTGGCAAGGGCCGGGCCGTTAGCATGTGTTCCCCGGTGCTGGGGTAGGGATGAACCCGTAAGCCGATGTGATGTACGGTGGAGAACAGAGATCAGGCATATAATTAGGAAGGACCCAGCTCTTCTGTTCTGTCCCAGGATCAGCAGTGCCGACAGGGTCTAGTGCGGTGTCCAACATCCAGAAAGGCATATCAAACAATCACGGCCCAGTAGGGGGCCCACCTTGCCCACCGGGGGGGATCAAGAACGCCGGAGCAGTCGCTGGGGGCAAGGGCCCCATCCGCGTATCCCGGGTGGAGATAGTGGTTGTTGGAGCGTGGAAGGCAATCCAGCAGGCCGTAAGCACTGGGCTGGCCCCCAAGGGAGCCCGCCACAGGGAAAGCACACCTGCGGGGAGGAGAGAAAGCGGCGATGCGTCGGACAGGCAGACCTCGGCCCAGGAGGCAACGTAGCAAGATGGCTGGCGCTCCCGCCCCCCAAGACAGTCACAAGGCGTGGGCCGCGGGCGCCGATCACCGCCCGAAGTGGACCAGCGCTGGCAGATCCAGGTGTCAGCAGGGGGGCACTGCTCAATCACCAGGACTGCGGAGGCCGCCCCCGCGCTAGCCCTACCAGCGGGACAAAGCCGCTCCGCCGAGTAGTGTGCATGGGGTAGGTGCTGGTGGTGGTACAGTCACAGCGAAATGGCAGGCCTCGGCTCTGGGCTGGCCCCCCAGTGGGCCCGCAACAGAGAAGCACACCCCCGGGAAAGAAGGAGAGCGGCGGTGTGCCGAGCAGGCAGGGCTCGTCCTAGGAGGAGCCGCGGGAAAGTGGTGGGCGCACTCGGTCCCCTAGGTAGTCATGTGGCGCAGGCCGCGGGTGCTGATCCCCGCCCCAAAGCGGACCCGCGCCGGCAAATGCAGTTGACGGCAGGAGGGCTCCGCTCTATCCCTGGGATCGCGGAGGCCCCACCGCACAGATCACACCTCGGTGGGGCTCACCCGCATTCAGAACACCCCACGGGAAGCAAGGCGGCAGTGGTGGGCACCCCGGGGAGGCAGCGCAGCAGCGAGTACCAGCAGCCCACAAAGGGCAGAAGTCCAGTCACCAGGGTCCCGGATTATCTGCTGGGCTCAGAGGGGTGCTCTGATGCCGGGCCTAGGCCTCACCGCTCCAGGCCCCCGCCGCCGATCTCCAGGCTGCACCTCGTGGTCAACAGGCCCGGGATACCGCACAGCGTGCAGCGGGAACGTAGCGGCCAGCCAGGACCACCGGAGGCATGCACCACAGGTCCGGCGATCGTTAGAAGAATCCGCCATCCGCCAAAGCTCTGGATGGAGTGCTAAAGTAAGGCTGTAGATCTCGGCGGGCTGGATCGATCCCTAGGCACGTCCTAAGCAGTCGCCATCTTGACCACGCCCCCCTGGTGCCACTTTTTTTGTAATCCATGATCTGTATGGTCAAGAAACACAATTCTGATAAATCGCCAAACTATGAGCAGATTGATTATGTGAGAGCAGTAAATCCATAATTATGAGGGAAACACCATGGCCACAGATTCACATAATTCCTGTAGCCCAAAACCTAGGTTGCCCTTATGGGCTGCAGTGAACTGTTCTGAAGACAGTGTACAACTAGCAAGTAGATGCTGCCCTTCATGCCTATTGCTCTATTAGCATTGACTGTAAGGGTCACCACTCTACATCTGATGAACTTTCCAAAATGACAGAGTTAGCAGAAGTGGTATCTTGCACCCATTGATCTCTGATTGCATCACAGGACAGAGCCTTAGTCCTATCCTTAACCCTTCAACAGCTTCATATTTGTTGCCTGGCGGCCTGGTGAAGAGAAGTTGAAACTAAAGAAAGTAAACAGACGTTTAAGAGGCCTGTTCCTGCCACTGCTTTCATGAACTTCGATTCCGAAGTTAGGAGGCACGACTATACCAGAGTACCAAAAGGCAAGCAAACAGTAGTAATGTCTTCTCAAAGCCGCTCCTGCCTTTTGCTCTCATTTACACACTTTCTAGACCCACACGCACATGCATCCACTGGTGATCATTGGTTTCTCATATAAACAACCCTGTCCTCCTTATGATTAAATGTCCACACTTTCAAATTTCAAAAGATCTGTCCTCACTTCCCCTCTTGGTATCTGCAAAAGTGGAGAAATAACTTTACTAATGAGTGAGCACACCTTAGTGTTCTCAGATAAACCTGATACTGTTCTGACTACACCTTGTTAGTCAATTTTTTCAAACACCTCATGCCCCAGCTTCTTGCTTTTTATGGATGCTCCTATTTTAAACAAGTGTGTGCTGAAATCACAGTATTCGCACTACTAAATAAAGCTTAATTTTTTTACATTGCTTCATCATGCAACTCTATCAATTCTCAACCACAGTTGCATTGAAATCCCTGTTGGCTTTGCTGGGAATTGAGATCTCTTGAGGATCGCTGCAGGGAATATTCAATGCATTGGCTCTTTTAATGACTCACTGCAGCAAGTGTTCAAATTACTGGGATCTTGTAATGACACACTGCAGCAAGTATTCAATGCAGTGGGCCCTCTTAATGTCTCACTGCGGCAAGTGTTCAATGCACTGGGTTCTCTTAATGACTAACCTTCCCTGTCTTTCAGAACAGGCACAACTTGTTTTTCTCATTTCTTTAAATGCACAATTTTACTACAGCCTTTAGTTTGGTTACAATTTTTACTGTATGTCAGAATAACAAGCAAGAAGAAAATAGCATGCTACAAAAAAATCATAGACAAATTGTATATATACATAAAACCTACTGGCGACCACCAGTTGGTAGTTATAGTTATGACTTAGTTTCCATAGGAAAAGCGTTTTTATTTTGCCAATAACTGTGGCGCAGTTTGACAAAACTTCCAGAAATCTTCAGAATTAGTATGCAGCTCAGATCAACTGCTGTGTTGAAAGTTTTGGGGTGATCCGTCAAGCGTGGGCTGAGAAAAAGGGGGTGTCCCAAAACGCGTTCTCCCTAAGTTAATTCCCATTGAGATTTTACACACAGCTTCAGCCCGAACCGCGGCACGGAGTTACATCGAATTTGATGGAAAGGTAGATTTTCGTCCAGAAAGTGGCCTTTTGTGAATTAGTGTAAATCCATTCAGAAGTTTTTGAAATTTTAAGGGAAAAACAAATGATTATATACAGGGACGTGGATCCTCCCTAGATCCGCCTCCGATCCTCCTTGGATTCGCGAATTCATGTGCCTTCAGTAATGATTGGCTGGCTGCAACCTGAGAGTAAAGTTGCAGCCACTACTTTGTTCATTGGGACTCTGTTCCCAGCTGGGAATATACACTTAAAAAGTGATAGAAGGGGTCAGGGTAGAGGTACCCTGACCTCATGGGACTAATGGAGTGGTCTGTGAGCTGCCCCTCATGGACAGAAAACTATCCAAAAACCTTTTTTTGTAACCACACAAGTAGCCACAGATCCTCCCCGGATCTTCACAGATTCAAGTGGATTCGGGTGGATTCGCGGATACAGACCCCCAGTAAAAGAAATACTAACTTACAGATCCACATAATTACTCACACACACACTCCCATACAACCACTCACATATCTACTCACACACCCATGCAGTCACTCACATACCCACTCACAGACTCTCAAAACCACTCACACACCCACTCAGCTTTCGCACACCCACCCACTTACACAGCCACACAAGCCTTCACACACCCATAGGGCTACTGACACACCCACTCACAGACCCTCAAAATGACTCACCCACTCACAGACTCAAACAGCTTACACACAAACACTCACACTCTCACACACCCACTTACACATCCACACAACCATTCACACAGCCACTCACACACCTACTCACAGACCCACAAAACCACTCACGCACAGCCACTCACACACCTGCTCACACACCCACACAGCCACTTCAAAACTCACTCACAGAACAACACAGCCAGGCACACATACACTCACACACCCACCACACACTTACACACCAACTTACACACCTACACACCCCTCACACACCCAGGTTGCAGAGAAATTATGGTTAGGAAATAGCAATAAAAAACTATAGAAATAAAAAAACAAAGTTTACAGGGACGTTATAGTTAGGAAATACAATTTGGAAACCATAGAAATTCACTAAAAAGCAAAGGTTACTGGGACATTAGAGTTAGGTTCTGATTTTACGCACACAAATCCAAAGAAATTCAGCAGTTATAGTTATAATTATCTCAAGTAACTATACCTTGTGCCTTAAGGTAACTATAACACACGCCCTCGCCATGCACTGCTAATTACCCCGCATATTACATCACATCTGTTAGAACAAAAGTATGATTCTCCGGTAACCAGACAGTGGATACACAAGAATTGTTCTGGAATCCCGTTTCTCTTCCTTTCAAGTGTGCCACCAGTGTTAAATGTAAATTCCAGATACAGAAGTCTGACTGGACAAAGTAGGTCCTTCAGCAACCAGACAGTGGATACACAAGAATTGTTTTGGCATCCTATTTCCCTTCTATAAAAGTGCACCTCTAGTATTCTATGTAAACACAGCAGACCTATTGAGCAAGCAGGATTTGGTACTGTAATGACAAAAAAGATGATCATAGCTCTCCTGCCTAAACTGTCAGGTTTAGAAGAGTCATCTCTGCCCAATCAGGTCAGCCTATTGTTTGGTCTTCGGAAACATTTCACACCTTTTCCACACCTATTCAAATACTACTTACCGGTTGGAACAGTGGGAAAGAAAATGATAATTTAGGCTCCAGGAACCTGGGGCAGGGAAAAGGTACATTTCAAAAGTTAGTTTTCCTTAATATTTGTTAAAAATTCAACTTCACCATCGAATTGGATTTTAATAATTGTTTACATTTGTTTTCTAGTTACATCCGTTCCTGAGATACAGTATTAGGATTGGAATCGTTACTCTGGTTTCACTACATAGGACAGCTAGGCCTTCAACAGTAAAAAAACTACTTTTTGGTACTAGTCACTATAAGGACATTCATTTTTTTAAAATAATCTTTATTCAATTGTTTTGTTTTTACCAACCCAAAATAATATACAGCTGTAATTACTACATATTGTGAAATGTATTGCAGAACAACTCCATTTGCATTCTCGTGCTCAAAGTGTGGGGGGGTAGAACATGATATACTACATTACGGATGTTTGAAAATGACATTAATTCACTTCCCAGTTTAACATAAGCTGACACAGTATAAAGCTGCGTCAAAACATAATTCAAGATAAAGAAGAAGAAAACCATAACAACATATAGTTAGTGTGCCTGTCCTATAATTGCTAGCAGTGTGTTGTCGTAAAGTGTGCTGTTCATGCGTGGTGTGGTCCAACGGGGTTCTACTGCAGTGTTTACTGTCCTAATAGTAGGTGAGAGATATAGTTGTACAATGCAAGTACCATATTATGTGAGGGTGTGACCAAGTCTAACCAAAGCTGTGAGGCTGGTGTGTCCACTTACTGCTCTCGCTTGTGTGTTACTTAATGCTCCTCTTAAGTGTATACACCATCGCAAGTGTGCCGAGTGTCTTAAACGCGTCCGTCAGTGGCAACGACAGTGCCACTGGTAAGGCGCCCATTCATGTGCGTGGCTTGAAGGCTAGATTCTATTACGGTTATGTATTGGTGCCAGTCTGCAGGTTGTGTCTGGCCGTTGGGCGTGGGGTCTGGGATGTCTGGACCTCATGTTCAGCCACCAGAGCTCGCCGGAGAGCGATCATCCAGTGTCTGGTGGAAGGACCCGTTGGAGATTCCCAGGCCATGGCCAGGGTGTGTTTGGCCATAATCAGCGCCAAATCCAAGAATTTGTTTAAGTCTTTCTGACGTGTGTTTCGCTTCGTAATGCCAAGCATATAGTGCGAGCCCTGGACCGGGATCACAGTGTCAGTTGCTGCTGACAGTATCTCAGACACTTTTCCCCAGTATGCTGTAATATGGGAACACGTCCATACCATGTGGACAAAGACAGCATCCAAGTTATGACATCTAGGGCATATATCAGTAGAGGACGAATACATTCGCGCCAGTCTATGCGGGGTTAGATACGTCTGATGTATATATTTAAATTGGGTAAATTTTTGCCTGGGGCTCATTGAGATGATCCTAGGATTCTCCACACACTGTTTCCATTTTTTATCTGTTATTTCAATAGTGAGCGTCGTTGTCCAATACTCGCGCAAAGATAATAGTGAGGGGGAGGTGTCTGTTCTAAAGGAGGTATAGAGGGCCGTAATGCCTTTTCTGCCTGTCCCGTGTGTCAGAAGTGCCTGTAAGGTTTCAGAAGTTGGGAGTGCCGTACTTATGTCACCCCAGATACATGTCGCCTGTCAAGTAAATGTCTCGTAAAGGAGGGACTTTCCTGGTGACACGCCGTAGACATCTGTCAAAGTGTCAAAATCACTTAGGGTAGAATCAGTGAATAGGTCGCCCCATGTTGTCAGATCTGTTGTCTGCCATTCAGCCAATTCCGGGCGCTTCAACCAGGTGTATGTCCCTGGTAGTGTCTCAACGGGGAGAACTGGGGCATACGGTGAAGAGCGGCGTTTAAGTATTACATATTTCGACCAGGCATTGCGGGCTACCCGCAGCAGAGTACAGCCTACCTTCCGTTGGAGCGGAGTTTTGGAGCCCGATAGCCATTTGAGCAGGTCAAGGCGCTTTAACGTCATGGCCCAGGTGTCTTATTCTGTCACGTTCTTCTTTGCGAGCCAAGGCATGGACCACTGGAGTTGTGCAGCTGCATAATATAGCTCGTAATCAGGCGCTCCCAAACCTTCCTTTGATATAGGAATCTGAAGCTTCGAGAGTGCCACCCTGGCCCTGGAATTGTCCCACATCAGAGATACCAATAGCGATATTAACTCTCTAAAAAACTTCTGAGGCGGTCTATAGGGGAGGACGGTGAAAAAATATAAGAGCCTGGGGAGAAGGAGCATCTTGGATATTGCTATCTGACCCATAGGGGAGAGCGGAAGAGTAGTCCAAAACGGAAGTGACGTTCTGGCACTAGTGAGGGCTTTACCCAGATTACCATCTATCAAGTCAGTTGGAGAATGGTAGATTTGGACTCCTAGATATTTGAACGAGTCGTATGCTCTGCCAAGTGGAGCGTGAGGCTGCTGCAGCCGTTGTTCGACCAGGATGGGCGTCATCGGGAATAAGACGGATCTGTCCCAGTTGATTCTTAAGCCAGATAGCCGTGCATGGACGTCTAGTAGAGCAACCAGACCCTGGAGTGCCTCATCCTGGATGCGGAGGTACATCAAAGCGTTATCCACGGAGGTCACTACATGCCATTGCATGTGTGCTCGTATACCCCAGTCCTGACACGGCTGCCGAGCGCACAGGCCAAAGGCTCCATGGCCAGGAAAAATAAGATTGGTGATAATGGGCAGCCTTGCCTGGTGCCTCGCTCGATGTCCAATGGCGGTGAAATAACTCGGCCCATTTTCACTCGAGTGCGCGGGCTAGTGTATAATATTTTCACCCAGCGCAGGATCTTGGGACCGATACCGATTCAGGTCAGTACTGCCAGTAGGTAATCCCAACCCAAGGTGTCAAAGGCCTTTTCAATGTCAAGAGAGGCTATCTAGCACTGTTCGGCTGCCGTCTGGGACCATTCTAGGAGTTTGAGTAGGTGACAAGGATTCAGGCCTTTACTTCTGCCTGTAATTAATCCGTTTTAGTCCGAGTGGACCCATAAGGGGACTACTTCTAATAGCCTGTTGCCCAGCAGTTTTCCCAGGATTTTATAATCCGAAGTATGTAATAACGGACAGTATGAACTCATATGAAGGGGGTCCCTGCCAGGTTTTGGAAGGAACACTAGCACAGCCTCTTGTAATGAAGGAGGCAAAGTACCCCTGTCAAAGGACTCCTTAGATATGGCAAGTAACCGGGGAGCCAACTGAGTCGAGAATGCGGTATCGAATTCTGAGGGGCAACCATCCATCTCTGGGGTTTTTACCCCTGGCTAATTGTTTGATAGTGTCCCACTGTGAGTTAGGCCTCTAGTTTAGTGTATTGAGCTTTGGTTACCTGTGTGAAAGCTGCATCTCCTGAGGAGCACCTGATTCTGGGGCCTTGTACAACGCCGAATAAAACCTGTAGAAGGAGTCGTTTATTTGTTCCTGTGTATTGACTAAGTTGCCTTCCAGAGTGTATATTGCAGTAATGGGTGGTTGTGTAAGATTGCTTTTCAGTAACCAAGCAAGTGTCTTGCCTGCCTTGTCTCCTTCTGCATGACGTCTAGCTGAGTAGTGCTTGTAATCTAGGGTGCATAGTTTGTCCATTATTCCCTTATGTCTTAGTCTAGCCTTGGTGAGTATAGGTATTTGTCACGGTTCCGTGGGGACCTTATGTTCGTATTGTTGTATTTCAGTTTCCAATTCTTGGAGTCCTCTAGTTAGTGTCATACGGACTCCGTATACTGCCTGTATTACTTGCCCATGCATTACCACCTTGAGGGCGTCCCATTCAATGCCGGCATGCGTGGCTGTTCCCTCATTGGTTTGAAAGTATGAGGTTATGGACTGCGATATGGTAGCGTTTAGAGCAGGGTAGTGGAGCGCCGCCAGAGCGAGGCGCCATGTTGGTAAGCTGGGTCTAAACGCGCCCCAGTTCAATTGAAATTGCAGTGGGCTGTGGTCCGATATCGTGCGGGCTAAGTAGTCAGCGTGTTACATATGGCAATGCCACCTCTGTACAGTAAATGGCATCAATACGTGTGTACAGGTCGTGGAGAGTGGCGTAATGAGAGTATATGCGGTCCGTGGGGTGGTTTGCGCGCCAACCATCGGACAGCTGCATATGTGCGGCCCAAAAAGACATATTGTGTGCAAGCCCAATGGCCTGGGCTCTGGGGAGTGGAGGACGGGAACGATCCAGGACCAGGTCAGGAACACCATTATAATCGCCTCCCCAGTAGGTAGGGACCAAAGGATTTCTAAGAAGTGCTGGGGTTAATGTCTGAAGGAATGTGGATTGCCCTGAGTTAGGCGCATGCAGGGATACCAGGGACAGTGGACGGCCATCTAGAGATCCTTCCAATATCGCAAGGGGATCGACGCACGTGTGCATTATTTGTAGTGGCGTGCCAGGCGCCACCCATATCAATGCCCCTTTGGCATATCCAGAGTAGGTGGTGCCAATTACTGTACCCTCCATCGTTTACTAAGTGACTGCAGCGTTTGTTGTGTTAAGTGGGTCTCTTGTAATAAAGCTTTAGCAATTTTGTGTCTACTTAAATATTGGTACATGTTGTGTCGCTTGATGCAACCGGCCAGGCCATGCACATTCCAGGTCCACAATAAATAATTATTAACTTGCCTTTTATATCAATGGAGAAGAGATTGTAACAGTAGAAGTGCATTCCCCTTATATGGCATAATTTGCGATACCGTGTAAAGGACCATCCTGCATCCCAACATGATACACAGGCGTGAATTATGGACTGGCATTTTGTACTTTAAGGACATTATAACATTACATTTTTACATGTCCTACTTTTAAATGCCATGTTCCCTTTCTTCTAGGCAACAAGACCTACATAGGGTAACTTATTCATATTTAAAAGTTAGGTTTTAACCTGTAAAAAAGGTTTATTTTAACAGGCTGAACTGGTATTTTTACCCTACTACAGTAAGGACACATTTGTAGGCCAGAATACATATTTCACACTGTCACTGTAATGGGTGGCACAATGGGTGCTGCAATCCCCTAGTGGTATTTAACTTCTAGGCCCTGGGTACACTGTGCACCATATACTTGGGACTTATAAGTAAGCTAAATATTTTAATTAGGAGTATGCCAATTCAGCCATGTTTAAAGGGCAAACACAGGCACTTTACTACTGGTTATCGGGGGTGAAGTGCACTGAGTTCCAAAGTCAGCATAACTATAAGGTCCAGCAAAAGGGGAAAAAGGTGGGCTCACCAAGCAGAAAGACAGATTTCCTACAAGACCCATGCGTGCTTTGCTCTTAAATATATATAACAAAAAAAACACTGCTCCCTAGTAACAATACTTTAGATGCAAAGAACCAAATGGTAAATCAAATGTATTCAAACGGGATTATGAAAAACCATTTCAAGACGCATTGTGATCCACAAGTGTATTAACAAACAAAAGAACAGCACAGCCCTTTACAGCAAATTCTCAACAATCAAATCATGTAAGTTCTGTGTTTTTAGAGTATACAGCATTTTTATCCCAATAAAAATGGCAGAATCATCATCAGGACTCAGGGGGGTGCAACAATCCAGAGAGAGGGATTATGAAAGGTAATGAATTTACAAAAGGAGGGTGCCTGGTGACAAACCACAGGCACAGGTTGGCCGTTAATGACCTGAGCTGAAAATATGCTGTATACACATAGGGGACTGCCTTCAGCCCACAGCGGGAAGCAAGCATGTGGTCTTACTCTCCAGATTGAGTGTCAGATTCTTCACTTGGCTTAAATCAGCCCAAAAATAGAAAATTGCTGGTGGCGCTGACTGGCAGCATAGGGAACTTTCGGGACAATTCGTTCTCAAAAGGATCCCTCATTGTCCTGAAAGAAAGTTTATTTTGTACCAATATTTACTGCGTCACTATGTGTCTTCAACTTGTTTTTCATAAACCTCTTTGAATAAATTGTATTAACCATTTGCTTATTTTCATCTAAAGTATTTTTACTAGGGAACAGTGTGTTTTTTGTTATAGTTATTACCTCAGGTCCCCAGTGACCCTTAGGTCTCGCTTGTTGAAATATTATTGCTTTCAAATGGTTATGGTTGATTCATTTAATTTTTAGTCCATAAAAATGTCTACAGTATAGTCTACTTTCCAAAATTATTGATTCAGTGTTTCGGCCACCCTAACAGTTCAGTAGCCTTCATCAAGGCCCAATTGCTTCCTCCAATATTAAACAACACAGCCTGTCTATGTGAGATATATAAAGGAACAGTATGTTACTACTTACAAATCAATCTTAATCCTTCAGTACTATGTATATACATATTGTTTACTACCGAAATCATCGATATTCCATCTAACATTTATCGCATATTTCTTTTACAGTGTATGACCTTGAGTTGTGCAGCCCAGGCACGGAAAATTACCCTTTGTATTTTCTATTGCCTCAGATTATGCTACTCCATTATATTTTTAAACCTATACATTAAGTAATTGTACTAAGTGCCACAAACATGTAATCTCCCCTAACTTCCAGTTACTGCAGATATTGCCTTCCTAGTCTGTCATATAAAGGAGATGTCCGTCATTCTATGCCTTATTACAATACAATCAATCAAAACATATAATAATTTTCTCATTAGTGAACAAAAAAGAAAATAATTATTTTCATTTGGACTCAAAAACATGACAATATAACAAAAAAATATAGAGGGTACTAAAGTAAAACGTTGTATTTATTCTGGACATTTACAGCAACAGACTGCAATGGGCATTAGACAAAATTAAACACTGTATTTTAAAAAGAGACTTTGGGCCTGGTTATGATGTTGGGTGGACCTATGTCCCCCTGACACTGATGCAGAAGCAGAACCGCCCGACTAGGAGTCAGAGGTCCTGCTGGCCTCATTATGATGTGACCGCCTTAGCGGCGGTCGGATTTTGTATTTTTTGTACTGTGGCATGTACTGCGGGCTGCAGGACACATCGCAATACGAAAAAACACATCTGATATATTCCTGCACCATGTGGCAGGCACCATGCAGTGCCTGCCACATGGTGCAGCGATATGTAGGGGATTCTTGCTACAGTAGGTTCTGTTGGGTTTCACAATTGCTTAGTTATAACGATAATAATTCATATTTAGTCTCATCAGTGAAAATTAATCTGTAGCACACATCTACTATACCCAGGTTCTGAGGAATGCAGGGTTGCCCCATTACATCTAAGGGATATGTAGGGGGCACCATAGGTACCTCTCAGTGCCCATATCAGAGGGCTAGGGGGAAGAAGTGCCCACTATGGGCCACCAAGTCACTTTCCGCCTGCCTTTTCATGGCGGGTTAACCGCTATGAAACGGCAGGCGGAAATGGAAATTGTAATCCTTGCAAGGGTGCCTGATCAGGCACAGCCACTGTTTTAGGTATTGAGGTCCCTCCATACGGATGCGTGGCAGTCGGTCTCTCCGCCCACCCTACATCCGCCCGCCATCATAATGCGGCGGACGGTCCTGCAGGGTCCAACGGCCTGATAGTGCTGGTCCCACCACCATCGTAATGAGGCCCTTAGTTCAATAATATACAACCTGTTATGTGTGAAGGGAGAAATTTAAATCTCAAGTAATCCATGTAACCACAGTACTACCATATCAATTGTTCACCTGCTAAATGATCACCAATTATTTGCTAAAGATTGCTCCGAAGCTGAACTCTCTACCTTTTATAAACATGACTAACCTGCAATGAAGAAAACAGGCATCTCTCGTAGACTCCTAAAATAAAAAGGAGAAAATGATCATATTATTAGAATTGTATCCTTTACATGAGTAAAAGTGCTTGAATGATTATAAGGACAATACCTGCAGTTAATGAATGCCCGTTTGTATTTCTTACATTGTACTCCTCTACATTTTTAACTACTTTATTTAACATTTTGTCACAGAGTTAGGGCATTTTGCATTCTTTAACAATGTTGGAAGGAACAACATTTTAGTGTAACACTTATTAATTCTACATATCTTTCATCAGTTCTCTGTTAGCTGGTGCCACCTGTTGAATCTGAACCTCAAAAAAACTACATTGAAGTTTCTAGGGCCTCATGTGGGCCGCTTCATGCACATCAAAGACCTATAACTTTAAAGGAGAAAAACATATCGGCTGGTTTGGAGTGTCATACAACTTCTAGCATCTTTGTCATTTCTCTACCATTCAACTTCATGTAAGTCTTGAATGATACTAAATCTTCTAGAATGTATTAGTCATTAGCAATGGCAACAGCTTTTCCATAGCAAACATTTCCCATATTTTTGTGCACCACACATTTAAGAGTGGAGGTTACTACTGTTTCTAGAAATGAACAATACTCAATCTAGAGGCTAATCATAAAATGTGTTAATGTAACACCACAACAAACAACATTGAAGTTGTAAGAAGGTACCTGTCGTCTTCCCTAAAATTCCTGAGCAGTAAAATCTGTAGGGGCAAGCGGGAGGTCCAGCCCTGTGTTGGCCTTAGTTTAATCAAAATTTCCTGCCCACTTGTTTTGTATGTGGGTGCATGACCACCACATGTAAACCATTGTGCTCGGCTCCCACATCCCTTCCAGCAAAAATCAGTATAGCCAAACATCGTCTTTAAACAGGAAAGGGTAAAGTACCATCTGGTGAGAATTTTCTAAATATTCTCTTTGTATTATATGCCCTGCAAATAGATGAGTTGGCTGCCCCCACCCTGATTGTTGACCAAACCGTATTGGAAATTGCTACACTTGGGTCTCTTTCCTAACTAAGCGTATATCTGAGTTTATGCATAGCAAGTAATTATTTATGTGGCAATATAGCCTTTAAACACCACTTTTTTGTTTGTTTGTTTGTTATAGAACACTGATTTAGGAATTTAGGAGGGTCCTTTACATGCCATGCGCCTTACCTTTCTCGAGCTCGAGCACTGCTGTAGTTGTGGCAAGTGGTAATAATGACCTCTGGATAGACAGAACTAGTTGATACAAAGCTCTCTACACACCAGTGGACAAAAAGTTGCCTAGTAATGGCAGGCTGGCCAATTCCCATGCAAGGAAGCCTTTACCTATCATTCCTGGGGCAAAGTCCTGGTTGTGCATTATAGGCAATAATGGGGACTGGAAAGCAGTGGTGCCCTTCCTTTAAATGTGGTAGCTTCAACAATCCAAAAGCATTGCCATTGAAGATTAAAGGTCTGAATCCAATGGTCTGTATGTAGAAGGCAACCATAAAAAGTGATTTGGCAGGACTGAGGAGTAAGATTGTTCTAGGATTAATCAAACCTGTATATATGGTCAGATTTGGCAAAATAGAGCCAGGAAAAAATTTGGTCCCAAAAATTTATTTTTCCATGTTTTTAAACAGTGTAGCCTTGGACATTCTTGGGCTTTGTTACCCCATGCAAAAGCAATCAGTTGTTGTAAAACAAATGCGGTCCATATGTAGTCTTGGAGTAGGTTACATGAGTATGTTTATGAAGTCTTAGTTACAGGATAGTCAGATGGTAAAAAGTAGATAAGATGTTCAGCCCCACCAGTAGCACCCTCATTGCTGCTCAGCCTACACACTTCAACTGACACTCTCTCATCCACTGTCAATACTGGCTCAAGGCCTTAAGGGCCGAGAGTTACTTCCACAGCGGAAATGGGAATGCATACGTCCTCCCTAACAGTAACCAAAACAAAATAAGTATCCAACCCAGGTAAGCAAAATCAGGAGATATTGGTCCTAAGTAAGTGGCCTAATTTCTTCAGGAGTCAATGGTTTGCTACTACCACAAATGGGAGCACATCCCCTTTGTTAAATTCCCCTCACACACTCTAATAGTGTCATGCTTCATCATAGAGGCACCCTAGGTTTCTGTAGGATATAATGGTCCTATGACCCTAAGTATGCCAACATGTTTCAGCCACTCTGGGGCCCTATGGGTCCATGGCTTTCATCAGGGCACAGGGCACAGATAAATTTGGTATCCCTCCCTACAATGTAAAAATAATATTAATCCCATTTTTTTTTTAATTATCACGAGAACAGCTATTGGATATACTTATCCTAGCATTTGTGTTCTCTGGAATGGATTTCCAACCTAGGAAAATGGAAAAAGAATTCCTTTACCATATACCCTGTTCATCGTTTCATTCATATAAAACAAAACAAATGCCACCACATTAGAACCCAAATCATGAAGCACCCAAAAATTTTTTTAGGCTCAAGTGCGTTCAAGAGCGCGTTACACATTCAAACACAGACATGTTATTGATCGTAATGTGTCGCAATTTCCCCACTTAATATATTTCACACACGTTCTCCGGGTGTAAATATGGGGATCATAATCCATGAATGCCTCCATAGTAGTATACGTGCACTCACTGTATGCTAAATGCATACATCTCGATACAAATAAAAATAAATACACACAGCTATCTGGTATTCTCATACTCTTAGTAGATATGTCAGGAAATGCGCATATACATGTATATATGTCCCTATATGTAAAGTCCTCGTATATATTTTCCGTTACAAGTGCCTACCAAATTTTGGGAGAATACAGGCTTCACGAGGGGACTGGTAAGGCGTGGCCGATCTTGTAGTCACACACTACAACACAAAATAGCAGCTAAAATTTGGACGGAGAGCATACGCATATGTCGGCTGGGCAAACATTAGTAATAGTATTAAGGGAGATCGATGCATCCACCATCTCACTCTAGAGACATGCCTCCCTTCAGCCCAGCCCTTACCCTCAACCACACCAGGCACTCTAGCATTCCATTACATCACCAAGCGTTTTTATCAGATTTGAGCTATAGTAGGTTTCAGGAACGTAAGTGTTAAAGTCTGTTTGACATTTAGGATATGGGGCAAAACGTTCATCTTAATATTCGTAGTCCAGACTATCCAGCTTTTCAGTTCCCCCACCCTGATCTGTGTATATGTGTAGGTCTCTGTACAGAATGTCAAGAAGGGAGATGTTGCTTTCAAACTTTTGCTAGTTGAATTTGGTGGGTATAGTTCCAAGAATTTGACAGGACTCATTGTCCATTGCAGACCTTGATTTAATACGGGCATCTTTCTAGTAGTGTGTAGTTCACACCACCCCATATCCACGGACTTAGCATAGATCACCCTAAAGCCAAAAAATACTAAAACCCTACCACATACTACTACTGGGATAGGCATGCCAAGATTGCTGTAAACTGTTTAAGCAAAGAAGGTTTGGGTCCTTACACTACCTGGACTGGACCACTATAGTACTATATAACATGCAGGTTGTCCAGATAGACCATTCCTAACAAATTAATGATTGAACGTGACCTTAGACTTTAAATTCCAAAGCCCGAGTGGTTTATTTCACTTTTCTTTTACCGTTTTTGAAGACAAGATTAAACCATTATTTTCATGTCATCTTGTCGGGCAACACTTTTTTTTAAACTGACATTTTCATACTTACAAAAAATCATACACAAACAACTTATAATGCAACACAGTGAAATGCAATAAACAACACAATGAACATGTGAGATAATCCCAATTGTGATATATGATAAAATACAAGTAACCAGTCCTTGTTTCAAATTTACACTGGGCGGACACTAAAAGTTTGTTGACAGAGGCTTCTGCCTACTGTCCTGCCCGCGCCTAATGCTTTGGGAATAGTAATTTTGAGGGGTGTAATCCTTGCGGGGAAAAAGAAGGATGTAGAATATTCCCTCGTGGCACACCCAGTATGTTTTATCCCATAAGCTGGAGTCAACGCGTTTCGAACCCCATCCTGCTAGCCACTTATGTTAGCACAACTTTGCAGTAGTCCAAAAGGCAAGTGGTCCTCCTGACGCTTGGGCAGTCAGGTATTTTTATCTGTTGTTTTGAAAAAAAAAATGTAATCAATTTACCTTTGTCTTCTTCAATCCAAAGGTCCAAAAAGGGGACCGTCAATTGTGACTTTGTGGCTTTAATTCTCAAATTTCCATCACAAGCTATTATCCAATCAATGAAAGCTTCCAATTCCTCAATGCCACTTAAAATGAAGAAATTGGCATGTTCATTGTCAAACTGGAAAATATTATTATTTAATACAATTTTTCTAAGTTTAATAAGGAAACCAGATGGAACAGGAAAGTAATGTTGTTCTCCTGGATTTTAGCTAGAACACTAGTTTGTTCATTTTGGGGGCTATCTGTATAAAGCACATCTATATCACTAATCACAGTGTTTTCAGGTTGAAAGGGCAACCTTCCAAAAAACACATAAAATATATTAAAACCAACAATTGTATTTGGAGTCGCAAATACGATTGTTGATTTTGATGTATTTTATGTGTTTTTAAATACAGTGTTTGCATATATTCGCTTCACAGTCCGGATGATGCCCTTGTTGAAGTGTGAAATGCGTTGACTGGGCTGGATGTTCAATATGTGAAGAATAAAGTGTTTTGAAGACTCACGTCTATGTCTAGTTGTGTCATCACTTGATTTTGCGTGTTGGGTCGCTGAATATTCTGCGTTCCACTAAATGAATCTTTCTGTGAGGATGTAATATATTTGACTATACTGATTGTACTGACACTCTCATATATATGGTGATGCTCAACGTATATAATGAAGAAAATTCTACAAGAATGCTTTTTTAAAAACAAAAATAATTTGTATTCTTTTAAACTTTGTACCCCCATATACCTGATTTGTACTTACTTGCCAGTCTTGCCGCATTTCACATTGCTGAGCCACTTTCCGGTCCACCGCAGGTGGTGCTGTTTGAGTGGAGAAAGCATTTGGCTCCCTTCCGCCCTAGGCAGGTTAGCATTTCAGTTTCCTGCACACCTACGCCTTTAAAACCAATACTGCGACGGACGTGCAGTGGATCAGACGCTGGTCTTTTTTATGCACGCTGACCACACTACAGCTCTCTAGAATTTATATTAGTAATTGCGAGTTTTAAAATGCTTTTAAAAACAGAAATAAATGGTATTCTTTTAAACTTTGTACCCCCACATACCTGATTTGTGCTTACTTGCCAGTCTTGCCGTATTTCGCTTTGCCGAGGCACTTTTCGGTCCACCGTAGCTGGTGCTGTTTGAGTGGCGAAAGAATTTGGCTCACTTCCGCCCTAGGCAGTTTAACGCTTCAGTTTCCTGCACACCTACGCCTTTAAAACCAATGCTATGATGGACGCGTAGCGGACGCGGCGTTGGCACGCCGAAGGCGCTCTTAAAGCAAGCCCGTCTGCGCCCGTCCATGCCCGACCGTGGCCAGAGGCCAAGACCCTTGGTCCAAAATTGGTTTATACCAGGGAGGAACTCCCTATATGCCGCCCCTCCTGGATTCAGTTGCTGAGCGGCTTTGGTCAGAAAACTTGCTAGTAGGCAGTAGGAATCCTCCGATGACCCACATGCCGGCACTGATGTCTAGAGACACGGGTCCAGAGGTACCCTCTAACTTAAAGATTGCCCTGCTAAATACTCGGTCCCTTACTAAGCACAGTCTAGAAGTATTTACGCTGCTTGTAATCGGCAGGGAAATAAAAGGGGAGGTGGAGTTGCAATTTTTACACACAGGATATTTGCCACTGAGAATATAGTAGAGGAGAGTCTGGATGGGGCTGAGGTTCTGGGGATTAAGTTGGGACTTACATCCTCATGTCTAATAGTGGTAGTGGTATATCGTCCTCCCAGACTAACTCCGCTGTCAGTGACTTGTTCCATGAAGTTATGAGTGATCTGTGTTCGAGATATCAACAGATCCTGTTTCTTGGGGATTTTAATTATCATCGGGATCGGATACCAATAGATTGCACGTCTAGCAGGTTCGATGAAGCCATGACCATGCTGGGGTTGCACCAAATCGTGGGGCTCCCCACTCGTGAGAAGGGCCACATTTTTTACCTTATCTGGACCACGTCATCAGCTACATTACATACTGACTGCAGACCATGTAGCTGGTCTGATCACTTTTTGGTCAGTGTCTTACTCCCTGTAGACAGCTTCCCCAAACATTTATCCGTAGGCGTAAGATTGAATAGGCCAAGCTGAGGGAAGTACTGAACCAGACAATACATCTTGGATCTCAGTCCGGGGATCCGGATTTGAAGTATGACGAATTCTTACATCAGCTGAGACTAGCCATTGACGAGGTAGCCCCTGCCCGCAGGGAAAAAATAACAAATAGTATGTAGGGGGCCCCATGGTACACGCAAGAACTGAGAGGGTAAAAACAAACTCTCCGTCAATGTGACTATGGCAGAAATCTTCTGATCCTGAGTCGAAGGACGCTTACAAAGTAAAAGTAAAATTGGCCCTCTATAAAGCTTCAATTATCTGAACTAAATCTGCGCACTATGAAGCTAGGATAAGCGAGGTGACAGATACTCAGAAAGAGACCTTTAACGTACTCAGGGAGCTGAGTCATCTGAAAGAGTCAAGGACAGTCACCAGTCAGGTTGATTGTGACAAGATGCAGGATTTCTTTTTAACTAAGGTTGAAGACATTATTATAGACAAGCATTACCCCCTGCCCCCTGTCAGTGGAGGACCCGCCTGACTTTCAGGGTACTGCTCTCTCGGTGTTCCCTGTGCTCGAACTACATGATTTAGCTCACATTGTGGCCAAGGTAAAATCAGGGTCACCTGAGGACCCTTGTCCGCCGAAGTTGTTCAAAACCATCATTCCAGTGATATAGGCTGAGGTGTTGTCCCTATTAAATCTGTCTTTGGCGACAGGAAGGGTACCACAGAAGTTTAAGGAAGGCTTGGTGATCCCGTTGCTGAAGAAGGCAGGGGCGGCACCAAGATTCTCAAAAACTTCAGACCCATTTCTAGACTCCCCTTCCTGGCTAAAGTTCTTGAACAACACGTACACAGAGTCCTCTCATCTTTTGTTGAACAACATCAGCTGCTACACAATCTGCAAGCCGGTTTCAGGGCGCAAAACAGCACTGAGTTGGTGATGCTCTCAGTGCTGGATGACCTGCGGCTTGCAGCCGATAAGAAGACCCCCTCAGCCCAAATCTTATTGGACCTCTCAGCCGCATTTTACACAGTGAAACACGTGCAGTTGCTACCCCGTGTCCGGCGGCTGGGAGTCACTGGGGTGGTCCTCCAATGGATTACCTCTTTCCTGGAGGATCGGTCTCAAAGATTCCAATTAGGAGATTGCACGTCTAGGCAGGGCAGCCTACAATAGGGGGGGTTCCCACAGGGCTCCGCGCTGTCCCCTCTGCTTCTTAATATTTACCTTCAACCTCTGATAGATGCACTAGCCAAAACAGATTGCCAGGTGTTTAATTATGCTGATGATACCCAGTTAATTGTGTGAATTAACAATTCTCCTGACTCACAGCGTAAGGTCCACAATATCCTCCAGTTCACCATGAACTGGATGACCTCTAATTCACTGAAGTTAAATCCAGATAAAACAGAAGTGCTTGCTCTTACTTCAGGGGTTTCACACTGGATTAACCCTAAATAGCCAGGTATCTGCTGTTGAGGGGAGTTGCATTGGCCTGATGCGGCAACTTCAGAAACTGGTGACCTTGCTGTCTTTTTCCACCATGCAGACGGTTGTGACGGCATTAATTCTGTCATGCTTAGACTATGGCAATGCAGTCTACACTGGGCTTCCCGAAAAACATCTGGGAAAGCTCCAAGTGGTTATGAATGATGCGGCAAAGTTGATTTATAAATTACCAAGAAGAGCCCACGCCACCCCTCTGCTGCAACAGTTACACTGGCTTCCCAACAAGCAAAGGGTTACATTTAAGGGGTTGTGCACACAAGTCTCAGTTTGGAGAGGCACCCAAATACATCAAAGACCGCCTGAGGCCTTATGTGCCCGGACGCTATCTTCGGTCATCAGAGTCTTGCTTGTTAATCTGTCCACGTTTTAATAGAACGACTCTAGGGGGCCGGGGACGTTCAGTTACCATCCCCCAGATCTGGAACAAACTACCGGACGGTATGCGTAAGGAAACCAGGTTACTACCGTTCCGGAGGAAACTTAAAACCCTTCTGTTTACAGAGGCATTTGGATACGTTTCCTCCGCTGTGTGTGGAGTATAGTTGCGCGAAAGGATTCTGGACCTCTGGTTTATGTTACAGCGCTTAGAGACCTTCCGGTGATTGGCGCTCTATAAATATAATTTAACATAACATAACATAACATAAGAACTATTTTAAACTGGGTGAACAGACAGTGAATTTTCAGAACCCTGATGAAGTCCTTATAGACGAAACGAGTTGGCTGGGCTGATTAATCTCAGGCTTTAAACACAAATAAAGGAAGAATTTACCACATGAATGCATGACTGTTGATATATGAATTGTTTATGTCTCTTGTACTAAATTGGCATTGAAAAGAGAATACACCACTATCATTGCTTCCTTAAGATCCCTAAACTGGGACAGAAATATTTGTTATACAAGCGTTTCTTTTTCTACTTGATACGCCTAGTCATGTGTTTATAAACAAAATGGCAGAATCTCTGTACCCCTCTGGATGGACTTTACGATTAAATCCTCTTTCTGTCCTTAATACGGATACTATTCCAATTCCCCAGTGCTTATTTTGAGAGCGCTCCCTATCCTGTTCTTATTGTCAAATGACATCACTTCAAGTCTAAAATTCTAGGGTCACATGATCTTATTTCTGAAGATGTCTCCAGCAGGACCTTTTGTGCATAATGCACTGTTGCTAACTCTTGGCACTTTGGTGAATTGGCGTACAGGGAGGCATTTGATATTTTTTCCTTGCTGAGTCCATCTTCACTGGCACGACAATCGCAGACAGAGAAAATATATGTCTGGCTTTTTAATACATATAAGTCAGCAGCCCATTGGCAGATGTGTTACTACTCATAGGTTTCCAGCAGCCGAGCCACGTAAGGCTCTGCTGTTGAAAACCTCGTATATCCTCCATCTCCAAATTAGACCCTGGAACTGTGAGTGTCATGGTGAGTCTTACAGTATCCTTATGTCTCTCATTATCTTTATTTTTTCTCGCAGGTCTTCTCTCCTTTTTTGACTGTTTTTTACCTCTGCCTCAGCTTTACATTTTTTCTGGTTGCTTTTAGCAGTTTTCCCTGTTTTTGTTTTGCTCCTTGCTTCAAAAAACATTCCCACTTCTTTTCTCCCATCCCAATAACAAAGCAGCCTCCCTCTGTGGAAAAGTCAATGGCAAACACATTCCCGATAGACACGCACTTCCCTTACGTCACTGACTACATCAACACATCAACTTCCGCAGGTTAAGAAGCAAGTTATCTTTGTTTGCACACCAAACCTTTTTTAATGACTCAGACTCTTTGGAAAAACTAAGTCTACTAACAAACACATTTTAAATGATATTTTCCTAGAATACTGTCGAAAAGTTGCTGCTTTTAGGACAATTGATGAGAAGGAGGGGATAAAGCAATATAATAGTGTAAGGCCTGCATAATCGAGTAGTAGTGCTGCTAAAGTACAAACATGAATATGCCCTTCAGTAAAATGCGGGAGTCACCCTACACTAGAAATAGGGATCAGTTGATTCCTTCAGTTCGTGTAGGGGTTGGGGGATGATGCAAAAAAGCGTTCACATATTTGCTCCTGCTGTGACTAGAGGCATTGAACAAAGCTTCATTGACAGCCTGGGCACTAATTAGGGTGATCAGAGGTTCTGGATCTGCTTTGGCAGCTCCCGTTTGGAAGCTATTGTCACTGCCCTCATACTTTCATGTAAATAATGCCCCGGCTTGATCAGAAATGGTGGTGGAGCACGTGTGATTTAGCAAAAGAGTGCTATCTGCACTGGTTCTGTCCTTCATGACATCTCCAAGTAGGTTGGGAGACAGGCAGGGATCTGTTTCAAAAGTAGGGCCCTGATTTTGAGGTTGGCGGACAGTATGATGTTCGCCCCGGGAGCAGGGGTAATGGTCGCTGCTGCCCAGGTGTACCACCACCCGCTGGATTTTGAGATCTCTGCCGACCTGGCAGAGAACTCTATGACTTCAGAGGAAGAAGTCACTGAAAGTTTGCTGAGTGGCTGCCATGTGACTGCACAGCAGATGTTTTTTGTTTTAGAGAAACCAACTCCCAAAGTGGAAGTTTGTTTCTGTAAAAAAAAAAAGAAACTAATGTTCTTCACACCCTGGGAGGTTCCTGTTTCAGGATGTGGGGGATAATTTTTCATTTTTTTTCTCTATGAGACATCCAGGTTTTTACTGGCTGTCTCAGCCATCAAAGAGTACTTCAAACTGTCTGCTCTAAATAGGGCGGACGATGCGATTTACTTAGACTGAGGACCTGAAGTCTGTGGAGCTGTCAGTGTAAGCTTTCCACCGGCAAAACCAGCGGGGGCACCGCTGGTGGAAACATGACAACACACCCAACTCTGAATAGAAAGTTGTTGGACAGGGTAATCTATCACATTTGTGGCACAATACGGCGTTCAACAAACCCTCATTCGGGCCCAAGGTGAACACAGAGGTGCCTTGAAGTGGGTCGGTGGTAGTCTAGGCGCTCATGTCAGCGAAGTTTCTTCTTAAGTGCCCAAGATCTAGGCCCAACTGTAGTCCTATTTTGATTTCCATGGTCTGTCCCCGTTTTTAGTTTTAGCAATCTGGAGACGAGGAAATATTTGCACACTGAACTGAAAATGACCCAATTAGTGACTTCTAATGAATTTTACTTTTTAGAAAGATTTTTATTACATTTCATTACATTTTAACAATAGCCTTTTTATGTTTGTTGATCCTGAAGGGTAAGAAAATAGATTACTGTGGAATGTTTTAACAGAATTGGTGGGAAGCTGGCCCGGCAGTGTATGTAAGCAACATTTCACGCTGAGCTTTGGAAAGGCCACGACTTTCCAAATGTGAGCGAAAATATTAATAATAATGCAGTCATAAAAAGCCAGTTCTTGGACAAAGTACAACTATTCAAAGGCACAAATCTTTTTGGCAGTTGCTCTTAAAATGAGTGCGTCTATTTGCAGATTATAAGTGTCTACAGGAATAAAAATCTGCCTGCAATCTTTTCATTTCCCCCAATAACTACCTACAGTTCCGATTATTCTGTGGGAAAATAATGTAATGAAAGGAATTTACCTTGTACTGGGCATCTCTGGGACCTGTGCAACTCTATACACATAAATCTGTAAAAAAACTTTAAAAAAACTGGTGAGAGCTCAGAAAGTCCTTTCTGTGCCTTGACCATCCTGAAATCCATGAAAATCTAGTACCATTGTTTTTCTGTGCAACCAGATAGATACACCACACCTTTTAAGTTGACGTTTGGAGTAAGTGGTGCACAGAAGCATTTCTGAGAAAATTGCACAGTGTAATGAAAGTCAACCATAGCTCACAAGCTGCCAATCTTGGCCTCGTTGCCTTGTTTTGGCCCTGTAGGCAAAAGGTCTGCAGGTGTCCGTCCATCAAGTGATGCCGGCAGGAAATGGGCCTTCAGAAGAACAGGAGCATTCGAACACTCAACCCACCAAAAGCTGAAGCAATGCTATTTCACCTCACTATAGAGTGATGGTCTGATGCTTGTTGGCCCGACACATTGGGCGATTGTCTGACTCCCACATATCAGGTGTGGGACTGGACGGTCATTATTGACACCCAGAGCTTCAAGGCCTCCGATGGGTGCAGACTTACTCATTTCAGGAATTCACAAAACTCTTTCAGGTTATGCTGGGAAACCTGTCCCAGTCACACAGCTTTCCATGCAACATCCAGGCAAAGTTTTGCGAATTCTATTTTGCATGTGCGGATATACAAACATGTATTCTCACAGCCAAGAATCATCACAGAAGGTTCAAATGAACTTGTTAACTTTCTTCTGCCACAGAGAAAACTTTTTTCCTACTGAAGAAAGTCTTTACTATGCATTTTTACTGTTTTTATGTCTTTTCCCTTCCCTCTCATCCCCCTAAAGGACTAAGGGCCATATGTAGGAAGCCAAATTGCGATCGCAAATGCTGAAATTCACAGAATTTCAGCATTTGCGATTGCAATTTGGGCAATGTGCTATGTAGCAAACAACAACCCACACGCAAAATAAGGGATCACAAAATGTGCGATTCCTTATTTTGCAAATGCATTTAAGGAATCCCAAATTGCGATTCCTTAAATGCAATGTAGGAAGCACCCAAGTTGTGCGATTTTGGCTTAAGGAAACGCAAATTACCGCCAACTTCAGGTTGGTGGTAATTTGCGATTTCTTAGAAAAATGCACTTTTTTACATTTTTCAAAGTGCCATGGGGCGCACATACATGCCCTTAGCGCATGTTTGTGCACCACATGTGCGCACATGTTTATTTCAGGGATGCAAAAGGGTGTCCTATTGATACCCTTGCAACCTTGAAATTGCATTCTCAATTTGCGATTCTCTAATTGAGAATCGCAAATTGAGAATGTCCTCCCATTCATTCCTATGGGCATTCTAGCCCATAGGAATGAATGGCAAGGTATTCTTTATTTGCGAATCTCAATTTGCGATTCACAAATAAGGAATATGTGGGATTCGCAAAATATTTTGCTATTCCTACCTACATTGCGTTTTGCGATTCTCTAATTGCGATTCCCTAAAAATCGCAATTTGAGAATCGCAAAACACGTTCTACCTACCTACATGGCCCTGTATCTTCAACCTTTTTCCAGGTGGGAATGAGCATTAGATTGTTCTGCCTACCTGTATTATGTCTAAGCACGTGCCTATCCCTAAATGTTGAGGGCACTGAAAGCTCTCTCCCCACTTACACAACTAGACTTACACAGAAATCTTTTTGCTAATAAATACATTTACAAATACAAAACCAGCTAATCTGAATTTGAATTATTGCAATCGTAAATTAAGCCATAAACATGGGCAAACCTGATTTAAAGGATAAGTGACAAGGAAGATGGTGGCAGCAGCCTTATTTCAGCGTGAACCTTTATTTCTGATCCCATTTTCCTGCACCCCCTCGCCTTTGCCCTATCCTTGCCTCGTCTTTACTTCCCACTACTCTGCTATGCTAGAGGCTCAGTGCACACTCTCTGCTTTATCTCTCTCTTTGTTATAACGGCAAGAGCTCTGTAGGGGCCATTTCATCACTCACCCCATCCTGCTAATCACCGGCTCTGTCTGTGCCGATCAGAGTGCCCTGATGCGTTAGAGGACCTTAGGACCTCCTCCAATGCTCCTGACTAAGACATTCCCCTTTGTGCAGAGCGGAAGCATGACATTATTGTACCATCATGGCTTTTCATAGACATACCTGTGCAGACAGAGGCGTTTTAAGGCATGGGCAAAGTGAGCTCTGGTCCACGGCCCCAACCTTTTACCCCCCCAATAGATCCAGCTCCGTCCGTCCACACAGTCTTGCACGGATGACCTTAAATGATTCTTAAAGATACATTGTTTTAAATAACACTTTCTTTTTAATACGGGTGATTTGTGGGAGTATTTTACAGACATTATGCAGTGAAATGTTGTGTTTATGTTTTTCAACACCATGCAACGTCCAGAAACAAAAGTTCATTATAGATCGAAACAGGATCTCGCATTTGAGAAACGGCAGTGGCTCACAGATACTATGTGCAATAATATTAGTGAGCTGCTGCTATATTACAATATTGAAAACACATGTCACTATCCGTAAATAGTAGATGAAAACACCTTTAGAATTTGGACTAGTGTGCCTGTGCAGTGTCAGTGACCTAGCGGAAGACCTCATGAAAGATCTGAAATTGGATCATACATTTACAGCTGTTCCAAACAGAGGCTCCCCAAAAGATTTTGGCCCAGGGCCCCCAAAATCCTTAAGATGTCCCTGTGTGCAGATACAGAGTAGTGCCTTTATCTCAAACGCCATTGCCACCTGCTGAACCACCAGCAACCACCCTCTCCATTCGCAACCCCTGGTAGACCCAGCCATACCTCCTAAAACTTCACCCATAATGCCCTTCCTCATGCCACTCAACCAGTGCACCTCGATTACGAACTCAAGACATCTTAAGTGTTGTTGGGAACTGGGCAAAACTTATTAAGGGACCATTGATCGGAACAACTTTTAATGCATTAGCCATTTTCAGCTAATTCAAGCCATTGTAATGCTAAAAATATGGAATTACAACCTGAACCTCCAGAAATGGGGGTATTCAAGAACAACCGAGAGCTCAACTGCTTGGTATCACCATCAAAACAGTGTCAAAGGAAAACTTAAGCAAACATGGATAAAGACATTTCTTTTGTGCATGGAGCTATATTACTTTTGTCTTGCGACTATTTTTTATTTGCAAATTCAGTGTCTAACCACGTTGCTCCTCCCATTGTAGGAAACTTACTGTAAGGATGAGTTGGTAGATGTTTAGTGGACTAGGGCATAATAGTAAAATAAGACATACAAACGTAGGGATTGAAATTTTAGCTTTGTCGGATATTCGCGAACACAGATACATCCTACTTTTCAAATGACATTCTTGCAACAGATGTGAAATTTAAAGCAAAATTGTGAGGATTTTCATCATTACAGTGGGTGAAATTTGATCATGAATGGATAGATAGATAGATAGATAGATAGATAGATAGATAGATAGATAGATAGATAGATAGATAGATAGATAGATAGATAGATAGATAGATAGATAGATAGATAGATAGATAGATAGATAGATAGATAGATAGATAGATAGATAGATAGATAGATAGATAGACAGACAGACGGACGGACGGACGGACGGACGGACGGACGGACGGACAAACAGACAGACGGACAGACGGACAAACAGACAGACGGACAAACAGACAGATAGGGGCTGGGGTACTTCTCGAGGCTAAGTTAGAAAGAGAGGTATGGCAGAAAGAGAGGTGCAAGGTTGAGATAGCACTGAGATAGAATGAATGGGAAAATTAGACTAGATAAAAAGGCAGTTTCAATTAAAGAGAGTCTTGAGGCAGAGAGAAAGGTAGAGAGAGAAGGGTGAAAAGTAGAAAGAAAAATGAAGTCCAGAGAGCAACAAGATGAGGTAGAGAGATTAATGTAAGCTAAAGAGAGACGTGAGATTGATACAGAAGTAAAGAGAGAGGGTGAAATAGCGAGAGAGTTGTGTGGCAGAAAGAAATAGGTGAAGTGATGTAGAAAGAGTGAGTTGAAATTGAAAAAAGGTTCACAGATAGATGAGATAGTAGGCAATTACAGATAAAAAGAGGTAGAGTTTGAGAGAGCAGTAGTGAGAAAGTAAGGAGTAAGGTCGTGGGAGAGGTGAGACAGAGGAAATAGATGTTGAAAGAATGAAAAGGGAAGTGGAGAGATGAGGTAGAAATAGAAAGATGAGGTAAATTGGGGGCTCAGCTAGAGAGAGAGAGACGTATTGTAGGGAAAAACGAGGTAGGTGGAGAAAAGTGAGGGAGAGAGAAAGGTGAGTTAGACAGTGTTTCGGTAGGGGGGCTGCAAGGGAGGTGAGTTTTAAACAGAAGGACAGAGACACAGAGATGCGAAACAAACCAGTGAGAAGGAGAGAAGTGTACCGTAGCGAGAGAAAGAAGTCAGAGATGTGGAGGAAGACATCGAGTGTGGGAGGCGAGGTAGAGAGGGATGCATTGAGAGAGATGAGGTAGAGTAAGATGTGAGAGAGAGAGGGGGATGGTACAGGGACATCTTAAGGATTTTTGGGGCCCTGGGCCAAAATATTTGGGGGTCCCTGTTTGGAACAGCTGTAAATGTATGATCCAATTTCAGATTTTTCATGTTGTCTTCCGCTAGGTCACTGACACTGCGCAGGCACACTGACACTAGTCCAAATGTTAAAGGTGTTTCCATCTACTATTTAGGGACAGTGATATGTGTTTTCAATATTGTATTATAGCATCAACTCACTGATATTATTGCACATAATATCTGTGAGCCACTGCTGTTTCTCAAATGTACGAGATCCTGTTTCGATCTAAAATGAACTTTTTTTATGGACGTTGCATGGTGTTGAAAAACATAAACACATCATTTCTCTGCATAATGTCTGTAAAAGACTCCCACACATCGGGGGACGGCGCGTCTTCCTTTTCATGTTCTGAGACGACTGAGGAGCGGGGGAGGGTTGGCCCTACCGGACTTCACACTGTACTTTCAGGCGGCACACTTAAGAGTGGTGACAGAATGGTCCGCGCGGGAGTCCGACAAGCATTGGCTCCACATGGACCAGTTGATTGTGGGACGCTCTATCTGAGATATCCTACGAAAGCCCAAAAGGGACCGATCTGCCAATGCCTACATCAGCACCCGCACCACGCTGACAATCTGGGATCAGGTCACGAGGAGGGAGGGATGAACCTCATTTCCTTCCCCATTCACTCCAATTCACTTTAACCCGGCATTCCTACCGGAACTACGTGAGGGTCCCTTTGACTGCTGGAGGGAGGGGGGGCTGCTTAAAGCTTTCTGATCTATTTCACAACTACGATGTGCTAACGTTTGACAGCTGCAAAAGAGAATTTATGATCCCCCACAGAGAACATTACCACTACCTCCAGCTTAAACACTGGGCTACACTCTCACACGTAAGAGAGGCCGCCACTAGAGAGTTAATGGCTATGGAGAGGCTGGCGGTTCATAAGGCAGGTACCATGAGGGGCGCCATTTCCTCACTCTATGACATGCTACTGACTACACTGCACGCACTCCGGGCACGCTACATGTCTTTCTGGGAACGGGTTATAGGGCGGGACATTACCAAGGAGGAATGGAAGCATGTGTGGGGCGATATCACCAGACACACCAAATCTGTGGCCTTGAGGGAAGCCCATTATGCTGCTAGATTGGTATCTCTATCCTACTAAACTTCGACGGATCTTCCCTGATACCTCTGATCTTTGCTGGCGGGGATGTGGTCTTCAGGGCGACTTTCGCCACATCTGGTGGGACTGCCCGGGCATTCGACCTTTCTGGGAAGAAATCCTCTCACACCTCAAAGACATGCTGGGTTACCCAATCCCGACCACCATCGAGGGGGCTTTACTGGGCATCACTGACGCGGCACTGGAACACCAAATGAAAGCCGACAAGGCGATCATGTGGACATGTCTGCGGGCGGCGAACCTCACAATAGCGGTTGCATGGAAAAAGAAAGTCACATTGGCAACGTCATTATGGCACGCCCGCTTGTGGAGAATCCTCTCCATGGAACGCCTGGCAGACATCTTTAGGGATGATTACAAGGCTTTTGCACATAAATGGGGTCCACTAGTCACCTATTTATCACAAGGCTTGCCTTCTGCAGTGTGTCCATCCTCCGTGTGGGCCATGCACCTCTTCCAGGTCTAACCTATCCAGAGCTGGCTTGTAGCCGGGGTATCCCCTGCCTCCTGATTGGAGGGGGCCTCGTTTCTGTTACTCCGCTCTACAGCACATTATTTCATTATGTACCATCACCACCACCAGGGACGGGGGAGGGGGGGGGGGCAGGGGGAGTTTTTTGAATTTATGTTCCTGCCTGAGGACTTCCCTCAAGGGTTGTTGGTTCAAATTTGGCATCTTCTACTTTATCTGTGGGGGGTTGCATGGACTTGGGGATATTTGAAACTGAGCTCCAACTAGATGAATGTTTTGCGACCCCGGGCCCTACACGCCCTATTGTATTCATGCTGATACTTTGGCTTTTAATGCTCAATAAGAAGAATTTTGACAAAAGACTCCCACACATCACATCATATTAAAAAGAAAGTGGTATTTAAAACAATGTATCTTTAAGAATCATTCAAGGTCGTCAGGGCAGGACTGTGTGGAGGGACAGAGGGGGGCCTAAAAGGCTGGAGCCCTGGGCCAGAGCCCACTTTGCCCATGCCTTAAAACGTCTCTGGGCAGGTGCAGAGAGATGTGGGAAGGTAAGTGAGAGAGGTACAGAGAGAGTGATGCTGTAGAAGCGGTTAACTAATAGGAAGGCATGAGATAGCGATACTGACTGTTAGACTAGGTATGTAGGTACCAAACGCCTGTGAAACACATACCCATCTGCTAAATAAATACTTCTTTTATGCATATTGTTACTATGTCATCAAACTTAAAAATAATCTTTTATGCACACTGTTATGTTATGTCTGCAGAACTTCTGTCTGCCCTGATCACTTTACCACTGAGGGAGCACCTGGGCCCCATCCCTTGAAACAGCTCTCCATCAGCAAGCATTGAACACTCACTTCCAGAAGACTTTCATACACATGCAATGTCTGAACTGAACACAGCATCCCTTTATAGCAAGAAATAGGAAATTTAGGAACAGATTAAAATTCTTATTTGAAAGTGAGCAAGCAGAGATATCTCCTTCTGCGAAACCAATTTTCCACGGCCCCAAAGCTCTTAAATTATGCATGAGTTAAACCCACAAAAACACTCAAACCAGATTCCCCGCTCAGGTCCGCGTGCAGAAGGCCAGACTCCCGATGTGCTTAATTGTTCTTGTGTGAGGGAGCGCATCACAATACCACCTTTATCTGAAAAAACACGAGCCGCCACCTTATCATTTTTTTACCAGGAGAGATGTCTAATTTTGCAGAAACAACATCTCCTGGTCCTGTGCGTGAGATAAAGCCATTGGCACCGGCGCTCTGCAACAGCTGTGCTGGGAGATTACAGCCTTGGCCCTGCATTAGAGGCAGAGCAGAAACAAGGCCGCTGCAGCTCAGAACAGGACCTCAAAAGGCTGACTGCTGGCAGGCCCTGGGCTCTTCGTGGCTGCACGGATAAGTACTTCGTTGGAAAGCCTTTTTGATGCTCGATTTCATTTTTTGCCTTCTTTTTGTTGCTGCTCATGTGTAATTGTAGTGCTTGTGAAAGCAGCGGTAGTTTTCCGCGCATGGTCTTGTGATTTGCCAGAAAGTAGCTCTTGTGTTGCCGCCCTAGCGAGGTAGAGGGAAGGGTAGAGCTCTCGCCCAGATTACAGAGCATCCGGCCTTGCAATCACGAAAAGTGAGTCTCAAATAAAGCGCGCTAGTCTTCTTTGATTCAAACTCTGCGCATCACAGAGAAGAAGATGCTGATGGGGCAGGTGGGAGGTTTTGCCGGTGGACATGGTGTAGCGAGTCTTCTCTGGTGATTTCTCACACTGTTATGCAGTGTATACAGTAGAACTGTTATACCTGCCCTCGTACACTGCAATGCAAGGCCTGTCTCACTGGCAACATCAAGTGCAGCTTGGACATCCCTTGAAAACTGAGGGACAGGCGGAGACATCCAAAAGATCATGGACACGCCTGGAGCCTGTCCCATCCTCTGGGGGGAGGTGGGCGGTCAAGAAAGACCACCTTGCCATTGGGAAGCACATCACGGGATGTTGTGAAACCTTTATTGCTTTTTGCTTGAAGAATCTTCCAGAAAAAAACCTGATTACCCGTGGCTACAGGCCTGTACCTTCAGACAACGACACAGTCCTGTTCACTCAGCATGCAAACTTACACACAGGTCCACTCAGGAAGCCCCGCACTCAAAAGGGATGCACAATGCTATCCAACCTGAAGAACTGCACAATGATCCGAAGGAAGACGTGCAGAACGTTCACCCTTCCATGTGAGACATTCTATGAAATGGTACAACAAAAACACAATTCATACTAACAATAGATTTTTTCCAAGAAGGAGCCCTTGTCGCTTATTTTGTGTGACGTGTCACATGTGCCTAGCACCAGGATACAGACATTTATGTTTGATCACTCCTACTTTATCACATACTGGTGCCTGTGTCTGAATGGTTCCATTTCACTTGCTTTTTAACAGGCAGCCTGTACAGCATATGCAATATTGAAGAGATGTGTCACGCTCCACAGGTTATGGTACAGGGCTAAAAGGAATAGTGACCTAGAACCTCTATGCAGCAATTGAAACCATGGCCCTCACCAGGATCTGATTAGTGTGACTACGTTGATGGTGCCGAATGAAGCTGATGGATCTAAAAATAATAATAATACAAAGACACCACCAACGTGGACAGCCAGAATGGTACTGTCAAGGACAGGATCCAAGGTTGACTCTGTTACTCTAAATGCGCTACACGCTCGGTGGTTGTTCTTGTGGGGTAATGACGCTCTTAGGCAGTGCGCGGCTATCATTGGGTGAAATTAAATTTAGTACGGTGAAAAAGGGTAGGGAGAACCACCTCTCTCTCTAAACTGTGGTAAACCCCTCCCAAAGGTATATAAATGGTCTCATGAATGCCAGAGACTAAAGTTCCATTTCCTGATTTGACATAAATCCCACCTCTCCTCCAGGTGAGAGAATTAAGGTTTTTCCCAAAGAGCAGATTCTATATTTTGAGATAAAGGGTGAGTATTCAAAGTATGCAGCTCCTAATGTTTGTGAAAACCCAATTGTAGGGTTGTGGACGTCACCGGGACTAGTTCTGTGGCCGCTGGTCACCCGATCGGGTAACCAGCTGGTGAATCCTTCCGAGTGTAAAAGGACCATCCCTTTTTATTACACGTGGGATTTATGTGAAATCAAGAAATGGAACTTTAATCTCTGGCATTGATGAGACCATTTATATACCTTCGGGACGGAATTACAACCGACAATAAGGATCACAATCATAGGAATTTAGCCCTGAAGAAGTCGCTGTGTAGTGCGTGGTAGCGACGAAACACGTGTTGGCTAGGCTAAGGATTTGAACGAAGGAACAACAAGGAAAATAAATCCTGGAACCACACAAAGCAGTGGATGAAGAGTGTTTCTTTCTCTTTTCTCTCATAATTGTACTAAGTTTGTTTACTACGATCGTGTAACAGGGGACTTTTGAGCTTTCTGTTACTCTATATGGGTTGAATCACACAGACTGATCATTTGGACAACTCAATGATTTTAATAACTAATTTTCCGATGGCTTGAAGAAATTAGGAATAATTTGACTACCCTGGGAACCTTAGAAATTAAATGGAGGGTTGGTGATTTATGGGACATCAAAGAGCTGTAGAAGTTAATTTATTACAAGAAGAACAGATATGTTCAAACATTTAACAAACTGGTTAGACAAGAAACCAAGGTATAACTAGACTAGTATGTGTGGTGATATAACAAACCAATACTGTCTAAATTGATTTTGGGTAAATATATAGAGATTGCAAAGATTGGGTCCTCAAAGTACAAAAAGGGTTGATTAAATACTGTTCCTAATATCCAAATCATCTTCCAAAAATGATCCCCAGAATGGCAAGGCTCTTGCCATGATGAAATAATGTTGGCAATGGAAATAGGTTATTGGTTCAAGATGGCACAAAATGCATATTCAATCAATCAATCAGAATTTATAAAGCGCAGCTCTGTCATCCCTAGGGGTGTCTGGGTGCTGTGTCTCCGTTAAAGAGCCAGGTCTTGAGTCTCTTTCTGAAGTCCGCCAGCAAGGGGGCCATACGGAGCTGGAGGGGGAGATCATTCCAGGTCTTAGCTGAAATGTAGTCGAGGCAGCTGGTGACAAGGGCCTGAGTGACGGTCTTTCTGGTGTTGGTTGGGATCCATCTCAAGATTCTGCGAAGTTTGTGGAAGCAGGAGGAGGTGACTGCGTAAATTTATCATTCCAAGTCTTGGCTGCAATGTAGGAGAAAGAACTGTGGTTGTGGCAGATATGGGGTGTGTGTGCAAGTGAAGAGGAGTGTATGTGTCTAGCGGGTTGGTGGAAGTTCAGTTGATGGTTGAGGTAGGCAGGTCCTAGGTCATGGAAGGCTTTGTAGGCATGCATGAGGATCTTTGTTATAATCCTCTGTTTCCTCTTTTCCCCCCTTTGGTACGTTCCTTCCTCCCCTCCTTTCCCTCTTCCTTTGGTCTCTGCCCCTTGGAGCTCATCTTAGAATGTGGGTGTTGTTCCACCACAGTGAGAAGAGCAGAGGGCCAATAAAGTAGTGCTTGAAACTCAACCTGTTTCCCGGCATTTTTACTTTTAACACTGGCATCGAATTACCGTGATGGGGGCAGTTTTGGCCATTTCCCCTCTGTGTGCTCTCTCCATATGCTAATACTACAGCGAAAGAAGAATAACTAAAAGGAAGAAGTAAAAATAACTTGCCTGTGTCGTTGTGGAAGAGCTGTTAACCCTTGGACAGATTTAACAGAGTGATGGAACTGTGCTGCTGACGGTTTACGGTTTGGTGGTCAACGCAGCATTATGAGAGGACATCCTGCTGTTTTATCCTCTGTATCCCTTCCTTTTGGTTGCGAACCATAGCAGTGCCTGGTTTGTTCAGCAACAGGTTTGGGAAAGCAGCATTCCTTGAGTGCCTCCTCATCAACTAGAGAGGTGTCTTATGAGGAGAGGTGAGGAGAATTTATCTGACAAGGCACCTTGTCAACGCGACGGGCAAGCAAGCCTGTGTGCTGCCTGTCATCTTGCCATGACAGGAGGCAGTGGTGAGCGATCAGCTGACAAGACTGTGGATAGTCACTGAGTCCGTACAGAGGTAGAAGATTTTCAGAGCTATGGGGATCGCGTAGAATTGCACCCACATTGTAAGTGTCTGGAGCCCTGAGGAGGACGAGGAACCTTGTCAACGTGACAAACTCACGAGCCTGTGTGCTGCCCGTAAGTTTGCTGTCACAGGAGGTGATGATTAGCGATCAGCGTACGTGGGTTGCGGTGAGCTACTAGTTCCGTTTTCTGACTCTGGCAGAGCACTTCCTGTCAGCAGTGTGCATATATTGCCCGCGACTTCCCCTCCTCGTCAGCAAGTTCCGGATTGACTAGTTGAAGAGACACTGCTCCCTGTTGCGTGCGCACCAAAAATCCTGTCAGCATGTTGGAGTAGTGCATTTCCTTTGCCTTCGCCCATCTTTAACAAGGTGGGCGTATCTTAATTAAAGGGAAAAAAGAAGCCTCTTGCTGATGCGGGATTTCAAGTGACATATACCATTTCTAATGTTGTAAGTACTTTGTGAATTTTCTTCCTGACTGCACCACCCCAGCGAGGCCTCTCCGGGCAAGTTGTTTATGGCAGATTCTTCCCCTAGTTTTTGTGACACGTAGGGAACTTATTAACTCTTTCATTACTGTGTGGAGCATTCTCCTTACCTGCCTTCAGATTTTGCAGCACTGCAGTAGCATAGAAACTGTTGTTCTTATCTATTTTGTGTATTTTTCCTTCTTCTACATCTTCCGCCTGGCTCATAGTAGGAACTTTGTAGTTTTAGTACGCCAAGTTTTTTTTTAATTTGACGTTTTTGGACACTGGATTTAAAGACTTTCTCTTTCATACTTTTCCTGAATTTTACTGGCAGCTCTTGTCTCAAGCATGATGGCTGCGGCAAGCATGAGCCAACCCCCATCCTTTCTAAATGAGATTGGAGAGCCAGTAATATGCTGGAAGGAGTGGGTCAAATTGTTTGAATCATACCTTATTGCGATTGGTGAAGAACGTTTTAGTTCAATGTGCAAACAGCACACCCTTCTTCACAATTTGGTATTGTATGGGCGCAAGATTTACGAGACATTACCTGAACCTGAGAATGAAGGAGGAGAAGCAGTTGAGGGTATGAACATTTTTGCAAGCACAATGGTCAAATTGGAGACGCATTTTGGGGACAAAATAAATGTAGTGTTTGAACGACACAATTTTTTCAGCAGGTCTCATGGAAAATAAGAGTCAGTAACTAATTATATTGCAGCTTTGAGGGGTCTCACCCAATTGTGCGAATTTGGCAACGTCACAGACTCTCTGATAAGAGATCAACATGTGCGATGCACTAACAATTTGCGTATTCAAGAGAAACTGTTATCCAAGAACCCAAGTCTTATAGAGGCAGTTGCCAATGCGCAATCAGTGGAACAAACAGCTAGGTGCATTAAAGAAATGAAGTCCACAGCTGATGTAGTAGCTAATATTCAGGAAGGTGAGGAGAAAAGTGAGATTTTCAAAGTAAAAGGGATGGAAAATTTGCATAACAAAACTCCCAGTAGTGAAAGAAATCACAGATGCTTCAGCTGTGGTAGCAGTAATCACTTAGCAAATAACATTCATTGCCTAGCCAAAAGTGTTACTTGCAAGAAGTGTAATAGAAGGGGACATTTTGCAAGGGTGTGCAGAGAAGGTGATCCCCACAACAGAGAGGGCAGGGGTATAGAAGGTACCTCAGGAAAATAAGTAAAATGTGTCATGCCCAGTGAGAAGTAGTACGTTTTACAGATAAAAGATAACACAGGAAGTGTTAATGTAATTTATCCCAAATGTGATGTAATGTTAAATAGTAAATCTGTTACCATGTTCGCTGACTCGTTCCCCATTTACACTGTTGAACCGCAGTGATTATCAGTGCATTGACAACCAGAAAAGTAACACACTGCAGAAACCAGACATGTCCCCTACAAGCTACAGGAAAGAGACCATACCCCTCCTAGGAATGAAAGAGATGCAAATTGAGTTCAAAGGGAGGAATACCATGGGCAAGGTTTACATCGTGGAATCAGGATCTAATCTGCTAGGGTGGCAGCACCAAAAAGAGCTTGGCATCATCCTGGATTCAAACAACAAAGATGAAGTACTGACGAGAGCCTGCCAAGTAACAACATATGTGAGGATTTCCCTAAACTGTTCGATGAAAAGTTGGGTCTTCTCCATGACTTCCAACACAAGATCAAACTCAATGCCAATGCCAAACCCACCGTGCACAAGATGCGCCCAGTACCACATCAAATGAGGGAGCCTTTAGAGAAAGAGTTGAGCAAGCTGTGTAGCTTGGGAATCATTCAACCCGTTGACATGTCAGAATTGTTGGCACCCATCGTATTCGCAACCAAGGCAAATGGAGAAGGCATCCATTTGTGTGTAGACTTACGGAGCCTCAGTGAAAACATTTGGGTCAAAAGGTACCCACTTCCAAACATAAATGAGATGCTCAGTACCATGGGTAAGGCAAAATACTTCAGTGTTACTGACTTGTCAATGGCCTACCTCCAAGTAGATCTGCACCCCAACTCTACGCCCCTCACTGCATTCATAACCCCTCCAGGTGCGTACATGTTCAAAAGGATACCTTTTGGGGTGGCGTCCGCAGCGGCGGTCTTCCAGAAGATCATGCACCAAATCCTTAAGGATATGGACCATTCGATGTGCTTCCAGGATAATAACCTGGTGTATGGATGTATAGTCGAAGACCGCGACCGTACTCTCAAGGACATTTTCACAAAATTGATGGATGAGGGTTGACTGTGCTGAAATCCAAGTGTCAAATACTTGTGACTTCAGTCGACTACTTTGGGCATTCCATTTCCGAGCAGGGGTTTAGACCGAAAAACAACCTTCTAAGTGCTGTGATGGAAGCTCCATACCCCAAGAACAAGGATGAACTTAAATCCTTCCTCGGTTTAATGGAATACATGGCCAAGTACATTAAGAACTTTGCTTCAAAGTTTGAACCTTTGCAGGAACTGGTAAAAGAAAACAAGGAATTTGAATGGCAGGACCAACATAAGTGCATGGTGGATGCACTCAAGGAAGAGATCATAAATTCACCAGCGCTAGGAACCTTTGATTCAAATAAAAAGACAATTATTACCACAGATGCGTCCAACAAGGGACTGGGAGTCACCCTTTCACAAAGAGACGGAAGGAAGAAAAGATCATTGCTTCTGCCTCCCGATGCCCTTCTAGGGCTGAGAGTAATCACTCAGTCATCGAAAAGGAGGCCCTGGCTTGTTTCTGGGCAGTAAAGCATTTCAAGTTTTTTCTTTGGGGGTTGAATTTCACCATTTGAACGGACCATAAGCCCCTTGATTTCATCTTTACTGTAAAAGGGATGGAAAACTGTACTCCCCGCATAGGAAAATGGATTCTGGGCATTGAAAATTTCAATTTCAAAGTGGAATACGTCCCTGTTGAGGACAAAAAAATTGCTGATTTCCTATCAAGAACACCCTTACAAACAGAACAGCCCGAAGAAATGTTAGGCAGTCCCATCATGGTGGTGGATGACCCTGCCCTAACGGAAGAAAAATGGGAAATGGGCATGAAAGAAGATAAAGGTTTAAACAGGCTTAAAGAGCTAATGAAGGAAGGGTGGCCTAACAAGTGCAGTGGTCTAGAAGATGAGCTCTAACACTTCTGGGAAGTCAGATATGAATTGAGTATGATAGAAGACAGAGTAAACCGGCAAAATAGAGTTGTGCCGCCTGAAAGTCTCAGGAAAAGAATAGTGGAATTGGCACACAAGGGTCATTTGGGGCGCAGCATTACAAAAAATAGAGTTAGAGAGAACTTTTGGTTCCCAAGGATGGACGCAATGGTAGAACAGCTGGTGAAGGACTGTCTTAGTTGTGCCAGAAGCGACAAATATAAGTCCACACGCAAAGCCCCTTTGTCCCCTGTCAAAGTACCCATTAAACCATGGAGCAAGCTAGCCATGGACATAATTGGACCCATGGACAACCTGGGTATCCAGAAGAAGTTTGTGCTAGTTTTAGTAGACTACTCTTCCCACTGGATCACACAGAAATGTGTGTATTGTATCAAGACTAGTGCTGTTCTGGAGTTCCTTAAGGACATCTTCTCTAAGGAAGTTATACCATCCACCCTGGTTACCGACAATGGGGTACAGTTTAAATCACAGCCAATGAAGGATTTTGTAACCAATCTGAACATAAAACTTGAGAAGACTGCTCTGTATTGCCCCAAGACAAATGACCTGGTTGAGAGGACCAAAACACTTATTAAGGCACATTTACAATTAGCACTACAAATGGTCATGACATAGAATCATCCCTGCGTGACTGTTTGTAAGCATATCACACCTCTCTCAATCTGGTATCAGGGGTTTCCCCTTTTGTTTCCCTCAGGAGGAGAGAACCTTGTACAAAGCTTAACCCTAGTTGGCTGGGTGGGGGTAAGTGGGTGATTCCCAATCCTGAAGAAGTTGGTTAAAAAAGGTCGAACTTCACCAAGCCAAGTATAAAGAGTGGTATGACAAAAAGAATGGAGTTAAAGCTCCCAAGTGGAGAGTAGGTGATGTGGTGCAGATTAAGAGGAGCGTGAAGGATTTGCACAGCCAAAGCAAATTCGACCCTCCTTTTCGAGTGACTAAAACGTTTATCAAATTGGTTCTTCTTGAGAATGGACAATTGTGGAGTTGTGACAAGGTTGCCAAATCTAAAAACAAAATGCAGTAGATAAATAAGGGAGGTGTTTTATAATCCTCTGTTTCCTCTTTTCCCCCTTTTGGTACGTTCTTTCCTCCCCTCCTTTCCCTCTTCCTTTGGTCCTTCCCCTTGGAGCTCATCTTAGAATGTTGGTGTTGTTCCACCACTGTGAGGAGAGTGGATAGCCAATAAAGTAGTGCTTGGAACTCATCCTGTTTCCTGGCGTTTTTACTGAGGATTCATCACATACAAGACATGGACCTAAATGGGCTGATAAAACATGGCCAGGCAGCTGTCAAAGCAGCTGCATCCGCACAAACAGACTGCACCTGCGCGCCGATAATGGACAAAATAGCACCATCCCAACCATGCTAGACGGCCTAATAATGGACCCAAAACAAAGCTTTGGCCGAAGAAATGCCGCCGTCGCCCAGCTTCAGACGAAGAAAACAAGGGTAGATGCACTCGAGCGGAACAACACGACAAAAAAGCCCTACCCAAATGGCAGCCTCTTATTATGGGCAACCAGCAAACAAGAATTACCCACCACAGTGGCAACAGTAGCTCCAGTCTCCTCATCCTCGCGAGAGACCAGCAAGCAAGCCCAAACAACAAACAAACCAGCCGCAAACAAAGAAGGAAAGGCAGAAACAAAAAAACCAAGATACTTGGCTTACTTGAAGGGGACGCAACCATAAGGACACAACAGATCAACTCATGGTTGACCAACAACAGTCACTCCGGCATTGACCTGTAAAATCAAAAGTATTGAAAGAGAAATCAACTCAGGCTACAACGGCGCAAACTGGAAAAATAATTCACAGAGGTCCACCTGCATCACTAACAACAATGGAAGAGGAACAAAACCAGACAACAGCGACACCAGCGGAAAAAACGGAAGGCCTACCTTTTAGCGGCCAATACCGACTAGGCAAAAAAAAGTGCACATGCAAACTCCCGCCCTGGGAGACCATGACAGCATGCCAAAAACCATCCTCGCCATACTGCACCAGAACCTTAGAACATAAGGCCCAACCTGATGCAGAGCCAACCTTGGCCCAAACCGAGCTGGCAGAAAACCACCCACCAATAGAGGATAAAGAAGGCCCTTGCAACTACATGTCCTCGGTAGCAGCAGGAGGTTCACCAGAAGCACAAACCCTCATATCACTGGCTACAGGGAAAAATTCAGCCTACAGATTATGCAGCCCGGAGAGCCCCTTGAAAGTAGGCAGTATGACACCAACTTGAACACTAACTCTGCACCACAATCACAAACTAGAGTGATGAGAGCACAGCACAAAAGGAGCTTAAAAACCAACAACTGTTAACAAACTCAATAATATTCCAGCCGGAATACAATTCCATGGGGAGAGGTGATATTTTAACTAGAGGAAACGTAATGTACCTCCTTCACGCCACAAAGAATTTGGAAGACTTGAATTCAGCACAGCTAATTTCCATAGAATTCCTCTACGTTGACTATTCCCAAGGACTGGAGGTAACCAAAACTACGTGGACCACAAAAGAAATATCAAAGAAGATAATGAACGAATTATCCATATCCCAAAAATAGGAAATAAGGATATTTCCCTACCTCAAACCGGGCTACCCTACCTCTCTACTAACTGAAAAACTATCAGCTATTGGATCTCAGGAGCAATACACCACCCAGTCCATACTAAGGGCCGCAAGAAGTACATCCTCGGCTATGATTCTCCCTAGCCACTCAAGTGACAAGAATGAAACAAGGAAAAGAAACGAGCCACAGGATGAAACTAACAGGGATAATTGGAGTTGGGTTACTCGAACATTTCATGCATCCAACAACCAATAACAGGAAACCCGCCACAACCATCATAATTCAGCAAAACTTAGATCAATCAGCATGTGCACATGGAACATTAGTGGTGTGTCAAACAAAGAAATCGACCCACAACTAATGATCTATCTTCAATCCTTCAATCGTGTACTTCTTCAAGAAACCAGGGCTGATCAATCAATACATCAACAGGGGCACAACTCCCAATATATCCTCACCCAAAAAGAAGCCAGATTTGGCCACAGAAAAGGAGGCTTGTTAACCTACATATCAATTACAACACTAAGGGCAGTCAAACACTTGAAGGCTACTATATCATCGCCAAATTAATTATTAGCAGTGATAACAATGATCAGAATCAACAAAGAAAATCGCCTGATTATAATTATAAATGTCTACCTACATCCTAGACATAAATCTAAGGAGGTTAAACAACTAATTGACGAGCTGCTAAGAATCATTGAGGAGGAAGAGACAGATAATATCATAGTCGCAGGAGACTTAAACCTACACCTTATGGGGACTCCCATTGAAGTTGATCTGCTATAAGACCTAAACAGGGTGTGGAAAATCCCAATGCCTGGGAAATGCACCATAAAAAGCAGACTGGATTAGGTACACACCTTCTAAGGGCACCTGAACATCTCAACCTTAGAGCCCTGAATGGACACTTCCAGGAGGATATCCCGCTGGGTCCTACGTTTTATTTGATATCTGGCACTTCCCACATCAACTACATTTACGACACTCTCACTGTTTCACAAACGTTCTTCTTACAGGCTGGGAGAACCGACTGATAGCGATCACTCACTGCAAGAAGTCATCTTCAAAGGCGTCGCTCCCACTTACATACACCAATCGAAGCAATAGCCACAGAATATACAACTAACAATAAAAGGATAAAGTGCAACCCTGAATCAGTGGAGAAGCTTCTAGAGTCAACCAAATCTATCATTCTCGATAACCAAAAAGGGGGTCCCTTAGCTGTGTGTGGGAACTTACCTCTTACCCTCAGGGAGAAGTTGCAACTAACACAGGAGCCAGAAAAGCAACTCTAAGCAAGATACAATCAGGTCATTACAGCACGCCTCAAATAACCAAACTC